>NC_143561.1:2533750-3152500 GCF_054136105.1 Typopeltis vanoorti
AGGAGTCCGAAGACTCATCGTGGGAGGACATCTACAACTGTCTCTACACCTAACCTCTACTACGAATCATCTCCATCAACGCCATCTACCGCCCAACTCCAACACCACCACAACTAGTAATTTTTGTCTGTAAATTGCGTGTGTTCTGAAGGGCCGATTTGTATTGAAGTAATGACAGAGGTTTTGAAGCAGTGCGATGTGAAGTGTAGATGGACAGGTTATAGATCTGGTAATGTGGAGTGAAATAAGGAGGAAATGTATAGGCAAATTGGTCTGTGGCTAATAACAAAAGGATGATCATTATGAGCAATTTCAATTACAACAATATAGAGTGGAATGACGAGAGGATTTGGAACCGAAGATAATGAATTTGAGTTTTTGAAGGACACAACTACCTCAGGCAAGACGCAACAGAAGGCACACATGGATTGAGAGTCTTGAATTTGATTCTCTCATCCAAGGATGTTAAAGTGTTTCTCACATCAGAACTTCTGTGAGAAAGGGTTATAGGTAGAACTATAAGGTGGGTGATTATGACAAACTCAAGAGGTAGCTTATGGGAAGGAAATCAAAGCTCCTTGGTCCCTGCTCAAGAACTATCTGGCAGAGGCAATAACTGAGGATATTCCAAAAGTCGATAAATTAAATAAGGTAGATGTAAAATACTTCATCAGCATCATCAAATTCCTGCTATGTACCCTCAAGGGGTGTACAGGATATGATAGTACTACATGAAAAAAATTACATCATTATTAATTTCCTATCTACAATTTTCCTCCAAATCAGTCTGTTACTTGTCAAGACTCCAACATTATCAGATCAAAAAAAAAAAAAAATGATGGTACAGCCTGTAAAATACTTAAGTTACTAAAAAGTTGTAAAATGGATGACTGAATAGCATGCGATCTGGAGGCAGCACAAGATGAGCAACAGTGATCAGTTATATGAGGAATAACAAGGAGCAAGCAAGGAAGGTAACTCACTTCGTAAGAGCAGCAGTTAGCAAATGAGACCAAAGGCACTCCAAGAGAGTTTTTTTCAATACGTGGGCAGTAGAAGGAAGAATGATTATTGGAGGATGTTATTGGTCCCTATTTTTATGTGCAAACTACAGAAAACATAAGAGCATATATATATAAATGATTAAAAGCATACAATTAAAAGAACAGCATACATTAAAAAAAAAAGAGTAATATAAAAATGCCACTTACATAAAATATTATGCAAAAACAAAATGTCAAATTTCACTCATCCAGCGAGTTCTTCTTCTAGCTTTACCACTTTTTATGAGTTTTAGGTTGCAATTTCATGTATTGTTTCCTTAAAGTCAGTCTGGCTTTCAACTGTTTAGCTCTTAACAAGAGATTTTATACAGGAATGGGTTGTTAGCCCATAGCTAAACCCCAACCTGGAGGTACCAAGCCGCCAAATTTTTGTCCCCTGGAAACAGGGTGGCCATGCTATAACCCCCCCCCCCAGGCAGTGGGTATCCATTTTAATCGCCTCTTACAGCATGCATGGGCTACAGTAGGACTATTCTTTAACCCCAGTTACACAGGGGATTCATCCAGTGACTAATATACTTTAAAACTGTTTTATTAACTGCATTAAATCTCCTCAAGTAGATATATTATTAATGTCTATCAGGCAGCATTGCAAAGATGTTCTATGGTTGGCATTTCACCACATGAGCAGCTGTCTATATAGTCCTATCTGACCATATTCTGTTTTGATCTGCCCATTCTGGAACAAAGTCTATTCAATGTCTTTCCTTGCCAATCTAGATGTAAGCTGAAAGGAAGAGATTCGTTTAAGTTCAGAGTCTCTGGAGATTATTGACCCTGTAGCTTTTATGGAATCAACCAACAATTCCACTCAGTTAGTAAAACTTTTCCTTGATAAGTAAAACTCATGCCATTCATCATTTAATTGTTGTTTTTGCTCATATCTACTCTATGTTGTCTTTCTTATATAAGGAGGTGCAATACCAGACAGTGAGTATAGATGGTCAATTTTTGTAGGCTTTAAGACAGCCAGTAATGTGCCAACATGTTTCATTAAGAACCTTTCAATAAATTTGACATGTGATAATCTTTCGCAAACAGGGTTAGCATACTCAGCTGTCGAAAAGCAAAGTGGAAGTGCAGAGGTGTGCAGTATTTGTGGACTTGCACCCCACTGAGATGATGATAATCAATGCAGAATATTATTACATGTTTGAGTTTTAGCTGCTGTCTTCTCTATGTGTCACTTATAATGTAAGGTCCTATCTCACCTAAGTGTAACACTTAGGTAAGTTGGATATGGATAATTGACCAGTTTCACACCATCCCATTAAATATTCAACTCTCTCCTCACCTCCTTATTATTGAGATGGAAAAGACACATTTGGGTTTTACTGGGATTTGGTTTCAGTTGGTTTTCCTTATAGTGAACTGTAAGGGCTTCTAGTTCTTGTGCGAGTTGCTTCTCAATGTTATCAAAGGATTTTGCTTGATGAGCTATTTTGCCCAGTCAGTTGCAATTAAGAAGGTTCTTCACTGTGGGTTTATAGGTTGGTCATTAGTACATACATTGAAGAAGAGGGTGGTGGGAGACCACACTTCCCCTGAGGTAGACCATTTTTCTGGGTCTGCTGATAATGAGAGTAGTAGAATTATAACAACCGAGAAGGATATAGTAGAGGTGTTAAATGGAGCAAGTCATTAATATATTCCAACCTTTTGAATGTAACATAATGCAGAACTTGAGAGCAGGGGGAGCCACTGATGGTACGTGAGCAGGAAGTATATGAGAAATTGAGTAAACTTGATGGGAATTGAATAAATATAATCATGGGAATATAATAAGAATAGATACTTAAGTTGTGTAGATCAGGAAAAGGCATATGACAAGATGCCAAGAGAAAAACTATTCAAAATGTTACAGTTATATGGTGTAAATAGCACACTATACCTAGAAATACTGAGTCTATATAAGAGTTGTAAGTCAGCAGTCAGAACTGAATGATGTACAGGAAGATGGTTTGATGATAAATCGTGCGCAAGACAAATGTGTTCATTATCTCCACATTATTCATCTTCATGTCGATGTGGTTTAATGGATAAGGCGCCTGGTTTCGGATCCGAAGATTGCAGGTTCGAGTCCTGTCGCAGACATATGCGTAACTTCTCTTTTGCCTGCCTGGTTAGCTGAGTGGTTAGTGTATCTGCTCTCCAGCCAAAAGGCTGCAGGTCTGAATCCTGCCAAGGGCATGAATGTTTGCGATTGTCTGTGAAAATACTAGTGGTGGGCAGTAGATGGCTTTGGTGTAGATGATAATGGTAGTTGCAGTTCGTTGTAGTTGGTAGAGACAGAGTTGTGGAGTAGGTGCCCTCCCTTGATGAGTCTTTGGATTCCCTGGAGGTGTCACATAATAATAATCTAGGATCACATTATGAAGGAAAGTGGTATTAAACCTGACATAAAAAACTTTACTCTTTACTTTATGCAGATGATGTTATACTTCTAAATTACTCCAGTACAAGTTTCTATTATTCACAGACTACACTGAATAAATGTAGTGACAAATTTGATAAGAAAATCTTTAACAAAAAGGCAATAAAGCACCTCCATAGCACAATTGGAAGAACAACAGTACATTGCACCCTTTGATTGGAAAAGGCTTAACTTTGATTCTCTTTATGATGGAAGGAATCTCTATATGGATATTTTTCAATTGAAGGTGAGTTAGCTGATCTAATACAGAGGTAGCAGGGGCTTTTCTAACAGAAACTCAGATTTTTCATCCCACATAGAGACAAATTGGCCTTCAGAACACACACAATTTACAAACAAAAAATACTAGTGGTGGCAGGCAGTAGATGGTGTTGATGTAGATGATGATTATAGTAGAGGTTTAGTGTAGTTGGTGGATGGAGTGATGGAGACAGAGTTGTAGAGTAGGTGTCCTCCCTTGATGAGTCTTCAGACTTCTTGGTAGTTGCAGAAATAATAATCATAAAATAATAATAATAATAAAGGACAGAAGCATTAAAAACATCAACTAAATGGAGAACCTATAGAACAAGTTTCAGATATTTAAGAACAATTTTTAGTGAAGATGGCAAATTAAATATAGAAATAGATTGCAGAATTAACAAAGCTTACACTGTGAAGTCAAATGAATAAATTTACATGGAATAAAAAAAGAAATTAGTCAAAATACTAAACTAGCTACATACAAGTGTTCGAACCAATTACCAATTTTAACTTAGATATGAGAGCTGGGTTAGAAATAAAACACTTGATCAAAGATTGGAGACCATAGTGCAAGTTCTAAGAAAGATTAGTGGAGTGAACAGGTTGCACCAATAACAATATTAAAAATGACAATATCAGGAAAGATCTTGACATTGTCAGCATTAAAGAATGTGCTAGCAGAGCTAGTATGACATGATCACTTAAAAACAGAATGGAAGAGGAAAGGTTAGCAAAATAAATATTATTATTATCATTTGTGACACCTCCAAGGAGTCCGAAGACTCATCGCGGGAGGACACCTACAACTGTCTCAACCACTACACCGAACCTCTACTACGAATCATCTCTATCAACGCCATCTATCAACGAATCATCTCTATCAATGCCATATACAAATATTGTTGCCTTATGGAAGAAAAAGATCCAGAGAAAAACCAATACCTAGGTAGCTTGATACAATAAAAAAGTGCCTTAAAAATATAAGATCTGACAATATAGACTCATGATAGGTAACAAAGTAATTCGGAGAAAAATTATCAATAGAAAATTAGTAATTATGTAACATTTTTCGTTTAGTACTATCATAATATCCTGTACACACTTCCCTGAGGGTACTTATCAGAAATCTCATGATGATGAGCAAACTTGAATTCAAGAAAGCCATAGGACTTGATGATATATACCACGTGTTTGTGGAAATATCCAGTGAGTTAACAGGATTTAAGTTACCTTCTAAACTTATGTCTTAGATTGGCTGAAGTTCCAAATTTAGGTGTCACATTATGATTATTATGTGACACCTAATTATTAGGTGTCACATAATAATTATTATTATTATGTGACACCTCCAGGGAGTCCAAAGACTCATCAAGGGAGAGTGTGCCAACATCATCGAACGATTGATCCGCTTCCAACTACTAACCACACTCAAACTTGCTTAACTTTTTTGTGAGCCATAATAGCAGAGGTTCTACCAATCGACCAAACTTTACTGGCAAAGTTATGATTTAATATTTTCTTATACACTTTTCTTTTTGATGTGGTTCAGAATTTCATTCTGCTTAAAACTACCTGATGGTCATCTATTTCAAATCTCCAGTATATTCTTGTGTTCTGAACAGGCATGAAGATAGATATCATTATCAACAACAATCACATAATGGCACTTTTCTTATTTTGTTTTCTCTCCAAGTGAACTTGTCACATCTTTACATAGCAGTATGGTATTAGTCCTAAACAAAAACAGGCAAGTACTTATCATTATTACTATCTTTGTTTTGTTTCTGCCTAATTTTCTCAAAACATTTGTATGTCTGATATTCACTGCCTGCTCTACTGCTGTTTAGATCTCCAACAAGGGCCAAGTTTGCCTTTTTTTATTTATGTCAGGTGCCCTCTCTAATGATTCAACAAATTCTTCCACTTCCTCCTTAGAAGCTTCGGTGGGACCATAAGAACAAATTATTATTATTATTATTATTATGACACCTTCAGGGAGTCCAAAGATTCATCGTGGGAGGGCACACTACTCTACTTTGCTAAATACATCTCATCCTCTCCATATAGTTGCCAATGAGTGAAGAAAACCTTAAAAATGTTGAATCCTACAGCTAGTCCATCCTTTGCCTCATCATTATGGGCTAAATATAACATATAACATAATATGATTATTAATTAGGTGCTTCTGTAATCCTTCTGCCAGATGCACTTCTTTTCAGTTGATATTGTGTGCACCTATTTTGAAATATGCTGATGTTGAGTTTTACTCTATTGGTTGACAGTTCACTGTTCATCCCAGTTCTGAACAACACCTCAGCATTTTATATTGTTGCAAGATAAAATATCTTTTGGTGTAAACCAACATAGTTTGGTCAGCTAACTCTGAAACTGACAACTATCTTTATTTGGTTAGTATTCAGATGGATACCTACTTACAGGGGCACCACTAAAGGTAAACATTGGGCATTAGGTAAGAAACTAAATAATTGAAGCCAGTTATATGGCTTAAATTACACAATCCTTTACATAATATTATACAGAATGTGTGTGTACACACACACATATACCGGTATAACATTATATATAATAATTATTAAATATAAACAGAATATATAATATATACCCATATAATATTATCTTTAAATTCTAAATTTAGGAAACAGGTATAAACATATTCAACAATGAACTAACATAACTTAATAAAGAAAACATTTTTTTAAAAAAATAAACATTTGAAAAAAAAAATTTCCTTACATTTTGGACAATAACATAAATTCCAAAAATGTGAAATATGAGAGAGGATGAAAAGGAGGGTGGGACTTGATTAAAACCAGTCTTGTAAAAATTTATAAATCGTTTTAAAGGCATAAAACTGCAAGCAGATTCTGACAATAATTGTTTAAAATCGTCAGTAATACAGAAATTAAAGTTGAAAAAAAAAAAAAACTGAAGTCAAAGCAAATTATTAGGATATAAAATCTACGTAGTAACTTGATTGCTTTTTATGAAATGAATACCATGCAAACACAACGTAATGTGCGATATTCCATTACTAACTCAATCTGGTTACAAGTTAACTGGGACATTCTTAGCAAGCACATGATACACATATGTACACAAAAATCACATGATAACTCAAATCTGGGAAGGTCTAAATTTCTGATGAAAATCATAATAATGTAGTTGCAAATTTACAGAAACTTTAAAAGGAATTTCAAAATAAAAAATAAATGCAAACACAGGAATTATTTTCAATAACTCATTTTTTTTAAGGTAACAGACACAAACTATGTAAAAATGTCACATTATTATTGAAAGCTAAGCAGAGGATTTAAGATTATCTTTGAAATTAGAAGCAAAGATTAAACTTTAAACCAATTAACACAACACTTTCAATAGGGCATTTACTCGCAGCAATAACTATCCGTACCATAGAATGGTTAACAAAACAAATATGTTATATTTCGTAATTATTACCAATTATTTTTCAAACCGTACGTAATAAATACACTAGTTAAGCTGGTTAACTTAAAATTGTTCTCCTAATACAGAAAAAAGTGAAATTCTAATACTTACTTGATTTATTAAAAACTTCCTCCCTGGTTTCTACGGTCATTTACAAGAATGCGCAATTGTTTACAATATTTGGATACACGCTTACCCGCGCTGGTAGATAGTCATTGAGAAGAAATTCTAAAATCATCATACAAAATATTACCAATTCATTGCTTTTAAGCAGCCTATAATAATAAATAAAAAAAACTACGGTAATACAAAATATTTTTGGAGACCGCTTATTATATTAATACTGAATATATATATATATATATATATATATATATATATAAACGCTGATTATAATGTGGGCTCTAAATGTTAGAAAGAGAACTGTGCAGGGTTTAGCAATTGATATTGAATCTATTGGACAATAAGAGTATCGCCAGAAATTTAAAATTCCAATCCCCAATCCGCCTACATCAATCCCCTATCCCAATGTTTCTCAAAGTGTGGTACGCGTACCCCCTGGGGTACGCGAAAAGTCATTAGGAAGTTCTTGGCAATTTCCGGCTATACATTATTAAAGGAGTCATTATATTTTTCAACAAATAGTGCAATTAGAGACAAACGGAATAATAACGGCACTAACTAATGAATCACGTCTACCCCGCTCTAACAGAAACTGTTGTATAGACCAAGCAAAACCATATGTTAAACCAGCAACATATGGATTTGCTTGACACCACCCCGTCGTTAACGTATTAAAACATAGAAATATATAGTGAATGTGTTTGAGATATTATAGAATTCAGTTGAAGGAAATTAGGATTTCAACTCAACTGATTAAATGCTAATTTATCTTTGGTTCGCGCGATCTTTTGTTAATACCGCACCAATCATCATTATTATTATTATTATTATTATTACGGGAAACTCCAGGGAGTCCTTAAACTCATCGAGGGAGGCCCCAAATCACGTTCATAACAACTATTCGACATTCACACAGTATCTATCATACCTCGACTTAAACTCATTCACTGTCACAGCACCCACCACAGCCTCTGGTAACCCATTCTATTCATTCACCACTCTAAAAGTAAAGAACGCAGCTCTAACAACCTTACTAACCACACTCTTGCCCAGCTTCCATGGATGCCCCCTAGTCCTCCCACAACCAGCCCTGTTCTCAAAACTATCTTCTGACTGAATTTTAAAGAAATCCTTCAGTAATTTGAATGTCTCAATCATATATCCCCTCCTCTGACTATCAACCAATTTATGCAACCCACAAATCCTCAACCTGTTCTCATAAGGTTCATTCCACAGACCTGCGATCATCTTGGTCACTCGCCACTGGATCCTCTCAACCTCCTCCCCATGAAGAAGAAACCTAGGTGACCAAATCTGGGCATAGTAGTCGAGATGGGGTCTTATCAAGGCTCGATACAGAGGAACAACAACCTGTTTGTCTCTGTTTGTTAAAGTATTCTTCAGCAACCAAGTGATTTGATGAGCTGATTTGGCCACTTCTGCAATGTACCCCCTGAACTTCAACTCCCTATCCACCAAAACTCCTAAATCTCTTGCTTCATCAATTTACTGGAATACAATTCCACCAGTGTAGTAAACTACTTCTAATCATTTTACCCCAAAATGTATAACCTTACCTTTTTTCACATTAAATTGACATCCATTCTCCTTAGCCCAGACCTCTAATCTATCCAAATCATCCTGCAAAATTTTGACATCATCTGCATTCACTATTTCCCTACCCCAACTTTGCATGATCAGCAAAAAAATGAACTGTTCTTCTATGATCTTTTCCTATATTATTAATGAACAAATTAAATAGCAGTGGCCCAAGAACAGATTCTTGTGGCACACCACTGGTCACGGGCAGTCTTTTGGACTCTACTCCTGAATAAAGCACTCTCTGATATTTCTCTGTCAACCACCCTCCTATCCATCTCACCAACCCTATATCGATGCTCATATGCTGCATTTTACTGATTAGAATTTCATGTGGTATCCTGTCAAAGGCCTTAGCAAGGTCCAGTAGAATCACTGTAAACCCATTACCCTTATCCAGTTCAGCCATCACTGTGTTATACAACGTGAGCAAGTTACTGAGGTATGATCTACCGTTCACAAAACCATGTTGTCCCCCATACAGTATCCCATTTTCATCTATCCAATCCTGCATTCTTCTCTTGACTATTTTTTCCAAGACCTTGACAACGATTCCTGATATGCTAATCGGTCAGTAATTTACAATAGCAGTCTTGGAAACTCCTTTATGCAGTGGAACTATTTTCCCCTCTCTCCACCCCCCTCTGGACTAACCCAGACCCGGGACTCAAATTAAACAAAATGGTCAAGGGTACTGCCAGTTCTTTAGCTGCTTCACCTGCGACACGAGCTGGTATACCATCCAATCACACAGATGAATTGAAATTGAGGTTTTGCAATAGACTACTCACCTCCACCTGATTCACCCCTATTCCCGTTTAATCTATTGGTTCATTCATTTCTGCAATGTGACCACCTGGATGATACACTCTTGCAAAGTGCTTGCTCAGTAATCACACTATACCAACTGATTCGGTTACCTCCCTACCCTCAGCATTTTTTAAAATCATTCTGCCATAAACATTTTTCCTTTTACTTGCAACATATTGAAAAAACTGCTTGGGATTCTCTTTAGCCTGTATGGCCAATATTCTTTCACAATCCGCTTTTACTTTTCTTACCACACTCGTTACGTTTCTGGCCTGCGCTTTATACCGTTCATGTGCCTGCCGGTCACCTTTCTACTTAAATTCCCTCCACAATTGTTTCTTTTTTTGCAGCTCAAGCTTAATAGTGTTATTCATCCATTTAACCCCTACTTGATTTATTATTCGGACTCTTGGTATACAGTCAACCATTGCCTCCTGCAAACACTTCTTAACCACCTCCCACGCACTATCAACATCCATCCCTTGCCGTTTTACATGCCATGGCACTGAGCCAAGCACACACCTAAGCTTGTCATACTTACCAGCCCGGTAATTCCACATGTACCCTGTCTTAATTGTAAATTCCACTCCTTTAGCAACCTCCCAAGTAATGACCTTATGATCACCCTCCCCAATTGGTGGCAACATGGTCATGTTCGTTAGAGCCACATCTCAGATGCAATTACTAGGTCAAGCACTCTCTGCCCCTAGTATTTTCCATTACATGCTGTCGCAGATAGTTGTCCCTTAATAACCGCATAAAATCCAATTTCTTCCTCCCATATGCCCTCTCCTCCTTCCAGTCAATGTTACCATAATTTAAATCACCCATAATAATTATCCTCCTTCCGCTCATTTCTTCTCTTTGCCTTTGCATACTATCCCCACCATCTATTCCATCACCTGGTCTATAGCAGCACCCAATTGTATGCTTTGTTTTGCTAGCCTATATCTCACACCAAATAGCCTTAAATTTGCTCTTTTCTCTATCATGCAGTTCAACTTCTATACTCCTTGGCTGCAACTCATCAGCTATCATCATTAACACTCCTTCCCCCCTTTATATTCTCCCTGTCAGTCCTGAACATGCTATACCCGTCACGTTCAATCCCACTATCTTTATCAACTTCTGTCAGCCATGTTTCACTAATACCAACAACCTCTGGCCTGTAAGTGCCAACCAAAGCCAAAAACTCCTCCTTCTTGTTCCTAATACTCCTGACATTAGTGTACATGAATTGCAGAAGCCCGCTAGTCCAATCCCTACTTTGATGCCTTATACTAACTATCCCATTCTGATTTGTTGTCCTTCGTACTCACTTGGGCATATTATACTCATTCATACACTCAACTGCCTCCCTAAAGTCTGAATATTTATCCCCCCCCCCTTAATAAATCTAGTTTCCCTGAGTCTGTACATCCACTTCCACTTCATTCATCAACACTTTTTCAAGCCTCTGTAAACCAAATCCATTCAAATGTAAACCATCCATCTTATATAAATCCCTTCGCCCATCGAACTTACTCCACACATCCACAAACTCCACACCACTCTCCATGCATAACGCATGCATAAAGTCATTGTCAATTATGGCCCTCCTTCAAAACACTTCAATGTCATACCGCGGGAAAATACTCACCATCCCAACTCTCTCGCTCTTCTCTCTTGCTACCTGAAGTAATTCCCTCACATCCTCTATCATTTCCATTTTGTCTGCTTTCAAATCATTTGTTCCTACCACGACTGTAATTTCTTTCACCCTCTGTTTTTGCGCTCTAATAGACTCTCTGATGTCCTTTATGGTCGCACCCGGTTGGTACGATTTTGTTAAACTCTCAACTATCACACCACTTAATAACGAATCTCCATACAGCACTCGCTCCTTCCTTTTATTTACGTTTACGAACATTCTCTTATTTTTCGTATCAGACTTTCTCCGTTTATTGGTCGGTACGTTCGGTAGACATTTTTGTATACGCTCCAGTTGCCGCTTTGCTCTATGTATCGCTCAGCTCAACCATGCTATTTCACTACTTGCATCTATCTCACCATTTTCATTAGCATTTAAATCATCCATTCGTTCTGTATTTAAACCTTCATTTACACTTTCATCTTCGCTCTCACATCTATCTGGTACTACCTCGCAATTTATCACATCACTATTGTCTACATTCTGACTTTCTTTAACGATATCACTCTCGCCACCCGAAACAAGCTTTAGATCCTCATTCTCCTTACACTTTCTGCACATATTTACTCCACTATCACCATCTAACCAGACTCCAACCGCTCTTCGCAAAGTATACATCTCACAGACAGCACATTGCATAAACTTTTATATCAAAATTCTTGAACAAACATGGCATACTGACCGCCATTTTTTTAATCGTTGCTATGTGGACGCTATTTTATCTTAAAAATAATAATTAAAATAACAGAAAATACACAATAATCGCACAGACATATTAAGATACGAAAAGCAAACAATACTACATAAAATTCTAGTAAAATTGCCAATGATAACATAAAATACTACTGATCTTTTCAGGAGCTCTCGACAAGCAGACGATCATATCAGTGCGACACCAACGGACTATCAAATGCAAGCATATGCACTTCTTCATAGCTGCTCTACGTATCTGAAGTCTTGTAAATTACTGGTAATTTTTGCTTGAAATAATGGGAAAGAAGATGACGCTATTTGGGTAGATGACTTTGACGATGCACACACAGAAACTGTTCTCGATGCCCGAATAGGAGCTTCTTGGTAAGTTGCACCATTTTCAGTTTTTTTTCTGAAAACTTTAGCTTCCGGAAATCCCCGCATATATCTCGCAACACGATTTTTTAGCTTTAATTTTGGTGAAAAAAGTGAGTTATATTCGAGTAAATGCGGTATTTTTTTTTTTTTTAGCTTTAAAATTCTGATGTATGGATCATTGGTTAAAAACTGGATTTATAAAACCTCCAAAAGAGTGCAATGTAGCAAATCGAAGTAGCTGTAAGCAACAAGAAAACGTTGATATTGCATCTGGATCAAATGAAATTGATAAGAGTGTGTCATCTGACATCTCTAGAGAACCAATTAGGAAGAAGATGAAAAATCTTCATAAGTTTGATATAAATTACTTGAAATGTGTATTTTCATGGACATCTAATGAAGCGGAACCTATTCCAAATTTTGTTCTATTAAAAATAAATCATATTTTTTGTTAACATGAACATATAAATTCAAATAAAATAAATGTTTAATTTTTAATTAATGTTTTTAATTAATTTATTGATTTTAATTTAAAAAATCAGCTAACGCCTTTTTATTCCCGTATACGGTGAGTAGGCGAGGCCATTTAATTTATTTGTTTTTAATTAATTTATTTATTTTTAATTAATTAATTAGGGGATACTTGGGAATAATGAAAATTTAAGAAGGGGTACGCGGATATCGGAAGTTTGAGAAACACTGCCCTATCCTATACAATATAAGCGCCTCCGTAGTGCAATTGGAAGAACGACGGTAAATTGCGCCCTTCGATTGGAATTGGCCTAAGTTCGATTCTCGTCGTGACTGGAGGAATGTGGACTTTTTCGATCGAAGGTGAGTTAACCGATCTCATACGCAGGTAGCAGGGTTTTTTCTCCCGGAAACTCGGGTTTTTTCAACCCGTACACAGTGGTGATGGTGAGCGGTAGATGGAGATGCTTGGTAGTAGAGGTTCGGTGTAGTGATGGAGACAGTTGTATGGTGGTAGGTGTCCTCCAGCGATCAATCTTGGGACTCCTTAGAGGTGTCACTAATAATAATAATAATAATTATTATTATTATTATTATTATTATTATAATTCCTTAAAGGACACGCAAAGCGAAAGAGTGGTGGCAGCATGATCAATCACTATGACCCAGACGCCTCCGAAGTCATAACCCATAGGCTTATGGGTTATGATCCAGTAGACTATCATGCAGCGGCGAGTTTGCAGAAACAACTGCACGCTCGAAGAAAAGAAATGTTAGGCTTCTCTCTCTCCATAATGCTCGACATAATTGAATATATTACTCATATTGCATATGAGGAGAAATAAAGAGAGAAGAAACCGGCGTTTAAACTAGAGTCGAAATATTGTTTTTTGCTATTTTTAGTCTCCAGTAGGAATGACAGGTATATTAAATCTGGAGATGAAATTATCTGTCGCCTAATGGAGGCAAGAAATACAGATATTTGATCTTTAATATGAGCAGTCTTATCTCAAACCTGGATATTTTACTCAAATCTAATGGTTTTAATGCCACTTGCTGAGAGGATATATCCATATACACCAAGAGGCGCACCGACTTGGAAGTGTAGCAAATTGGTTTAAATTGACTGGACTTCAGTGAACTTCAGCATACTTAACAATATACTTACAAGACCATCAGCTCCATATCTGTTTAAGATTTCCGATGCTTAGCTCTCTCTCTCTCTCTCTCTCTCTCTCTCTCTCTCTCGGTTTATACAAAAAGATTCCTCAGCCATCATATCACTTATTTCTTCAATTAAAAAAAATAATAATCAATGTCATTAGCATGAGTTGGATTCCAAACAAACTGTGTAAGAGCAAACTTTACCGGTTAATTAACTAAATCGCTTTGTTTTTGCAAGTTTAAGGTGGAATAGGAATTTGTTGCACCATTTGCTTCCGAAGCATGATTAGAAGAATGACGGTACATCACGTCCTTTGACAGGAAACCGCCTGACTCCGATTATCATTCTTGACGAGAGGAATTTTTTTATTGCCATTTTCAGTTCTTTGCATCATAAACGGAAGTCAGCCGGCAAAACAGGGAAAACAAAATCATTCCATCACACCGCCACCTTCGAATTTCATAGTCAGGGTTACACACTCTGGTAAGAGTCATTCACTGAGCATCCACCACACACACACACACACACACACACACACACACACACACACACACACACACACACACACACACACACACACACACACACACACACACACACACACACACACACACACACACACACACACACACACACACACACACACAACGATCCACTTGGTAAAGAGTGTAGCATAATTCGTGATCCATATCACAGCTTTCGTGGCTTCCACATCCCACTGTACACGCTCTTTGTAACACTGAATACAATGATACATGTTGGTTCGGGTAATGTGGTGCTTGCATATTACAGTCCTACCATGGAAATCCCTGTTGGTTCTAAATGTTTTTGTGCAGATTTGTATTCATGTTGATGCCAGGAACTCCGCATTCAACGCGTCGACTGACGAATGGCAGTTTTTCATATCATCCTGCATATAGCACAATACAGTCGCGTTCAGTGAATGGGATCGGTCGTCCACTGCGGGTAGCGCTTTGCAGTCAAATCCCTACTCGTTCATCTGAACATGGTATCACTGATTGTGGATGGCCCAATGTTTCAACAATTTAAAAAATCAGAGTGGCCTGCAACATGGTATTCTATCACAATGCTCCTTCCAAACTCTGTCAGTTGCCTTTTCACGGCCATTTTACTCGTACCCAGTTGTATTGACTTGGAAGCATCGTATTCCTCCAGCTCTAAACAATCCGGCTCTAAACAAGTGACTGGTTATATAGCACAATCCAGCTTACCCATCGGCGTGTCCGACTGATGGGCAAGTTTTTCCATTGTGATCAACAGTGTTGATCACATGGAAAAACATAAGGGAACTTTCTGAGTTTAATAAAGGTTTATTGTGAGTGGTTGTCTGGCTGGAGTCATGATTTTGAAAACAGCGGAATTGACAGGTTTTGTAAAGGTGAGATATCCCGGATGTTAATCGGTAAAAAAAAATAACTCACATCGATTGGCTAAGAGGCATAACTGTCGTCCTAAAACAGTCTGTCAGGATAGAAATAGCTGTCGTCTGAGAAGGCTTGTACGGACAAACACAGCTTCAAGTGTGCAGTAATTGACCGACGCATTTAATGAAGGCTGTTCTCGACCTATATCTCAGCGAATTATGCCTAGGGAATTGAAAGGATGGCTATTGGTAGTCGCATGATTGTTGACAAAAATTTTGCAATTATAGTTTCTTTTTTGTACAAACCGTTTCACCCTTAAAGTACAGTGTCAAAATTAATACATCACAGATTGGTCATGGTCACAATGCGTATTTTATTTGATTCATCGGAGCGGCCTAATTGACTTTTAAAACTTTCATTCTTTTCCAGTTGGTCGTACCACAAATTTAAATTGGTCACGAAATATTTCAAGTAATAATGCAAGTTGTCGGCAGTTAACATAAATATATAGCTACGCAGTCTCAGTTGAATAAGCATAAAAAACTTAGTAAACAAGTATCAACGGCATAATACAGAGTAAACTTCGGTAAAACAGTTAATTTAACATCTCTTGAGTGAATAACTATTAAGAATCGCTGATATATATGAACATTAATTTTCACTCAAGTGATAACAAATTTTGGAATTTTGATTCATGCTGTAACAGTGATTCTATGTCCGCTAACACGTTCGTCGGTCTTCAAAATAATGTCACAGAATTTACTATTTCTTTTTGGAGCTAATATAACAGATGGAGTCTCAGTAATGAAAAACAAAGTAGCAAAACTGAACGATACAAATCATCGATTATGTTTAAAACGTGGCATTCAATTAGCAGTAATCATAGTTCGTTATATTGAAAATAATTTATAAGAAAATGATAATGGCGAAGTGGAAAAGACAGTAGTTTAATTATCTGACACATATCGATGTAATAACTCTGATAACGAAGAAGATTATATATACGCTTTAGAGGCGGGATGACACATATAGTACATTAATTTTAAATTATATTCATTAAAAAAGGTGCAATTCATTTCTTTATACGCAAAGATATGAAAGGTCGGCAAATATTCAGAAGTTCACTAATATGGAACGAAGCAATACTCCAAAAACATGTAAAGCAAAAACTCGATAGTGAAACTGAATTAATAATAGAACAGAAATTAAAATTATGTCATCGCCTTATAGATTTGAAATCGGATATCAATTATGCAGATAATGAAACTAAATTCGAATTCCTCTGTTATAAAATAATAACCTTGCTACCTATAAAATATACTGTAGAAACATTATGTAGCAAAAATACGAATATATACTGTATATCACTAATGTTAAAATTGATGTTTGCAGAACTAACAAATCAAAGTGAGTTGAAGCAATGAAGTTACAGGTGCAATGATATCTTACACAAAAGAATGAGAACACATTGTTTTGATGGTTAATATCTTTATGAACGCAATTAATCAAATAACGAGGATAACGGAAATTTTAATAAAACCGGGAAATATACAATAACAAAGACACTCGTACAGTTAAAGAGCCTGTATAACTCAGTAGAGTGGTGTTTGTACCCTACGACGCCTAACCGCAAGAAGAAAGGACTTAATGGTTCAAAAACTGGAAATTTTTCTAGACTTATTCTCGATCGGTTCCGAGATTAGTCGATCTCTGACACGAGCAAGCGGATTTTTCTTCCCGTAAATTCAAGAAAATCGGCCGTCGAACCCACACTACTTTCGGACATGAAACATGTTGTATTAGGGTTAGGCCCTGTCATGCCCACGAGATAGTGGCACTTGCTAGCCGCCTTCTTCACTGTGTACCAATTAATTAGTGATAGCCTTGGACCAGCTGTCTCTAATTGGCTACCAGTGAAGATTGAACTGCCCACTCAGTCTCCAAAAGTTAGATAGGGATAACCTGAGATACAGAATTAGGAAACAGTAGCATGAATGGAAAATACTCTACTTTTCTGGAGACATATCCTGTTTAAATAGGTATCTGCTCAAAGCAATCCATCTAAAAATGAAGTTTTAGCTATTATGAATATCAACATAATTGAAAAAGGATGTACAGTTATCATTCATCATAAAAATAACTATTTCAGGAAATAATCTACTTCTAGATCATTTTGCATATATATACAGGTAGTCCTCGACTTACGGCAGGGTTCCGTTCCAAAGTTTCCATCATAAGTCAAGGACTTTTTTTTAATTCTTGATTTTTTATATTTTCATAAATTAGGTTTCTATTTAATTTAAAACTGTTAAAAATGTATAAACTTACATAAACATTTATAAATTATTTATTAGCACATATACATATAATTATACAAAATTGATAAAGAAAAAAAAATACATAAACATGTATCAAAAATGGTGCACATTAAGAACACTACAGGATAAATGGGATAAATTCGAAAAAAGAGAAGCAGATAACATAGAGGGAAAATGGACTAAGGTTAAAGATATACTAATAAGCACATTAAATCTTTATTGATTGAAAAAAAAAAGACTTTGTGTGTTAAAGAATAAAGCACCAACATTTATTCCAAAAACGTTTCATGAAATTTGATGATTAATATATCTCAGATTTGTTTTTCTAAAATGAAGTCCTCCCCATCCAAAAAATTATGATTGATATGAATAGACAAATATGGTACATTAGAGTGAATTTAATTAAAATTTAAAACAGGGAGATATCGATATGAAAATATTTCATATTTAATAAAATAAGCTATTGAAAATGGATATTTTTAAACAGATCAATTTAAAAATTCAGTGAGTGTGTGTGTGTGTGTGTTATATGAATACATTAATAATTACTTTCATTTCTCTATAGTCCCTTCTAAGTGGATGGGAGAACGTACCTCGTATTTTTAAAAGAGGTCTTACCACAATTACTGAACCCTGTTCCAGCAAACATTCAAACACGTATGTGGTTCCAACACGACGGAGCACCACCTCATTTCAGTTCTGATAGGCTTGTGTAGCTCAGTGGAAGTGGCGCTTGCGTCCTCTGCGCTTGGTCGGTCGCAATGAGACTTAGGTTCAAGTCTAGTCGCCGACTGGAGGAACTTTTCCTAAGCCTATTTTCGACCGATTCCCGAGTTAGTCGATCTCTGGCACGGGCAAGTGGGTTTTTCCTCCCGGAAACTCGGGTTTTTTGTCCCATAAACTCAAGAAAATCGACCGTAGTACCCACATTATTTCAGACAGTAACATATCCTGTTAGGATTAGGTACCAAGTGATGGCAGCACTTCTTTGTTTGCCAGCCTCTTCATCGTTGGCTGCATGTAATTATGGGGAAGCTATCTCTGATTGGCTACCAGTGGAGATTGAACTGCAGACTCAGTCTCCAAAAGCTAGATAGGGTAAAAAGGCCTCGCCTACTCCCGATAAGGTAATAAAAGGCGTTAGCTGATTTTTTTTTTTTTGATAGTGGAATGCATTAATAATAACAAAAAAATCAGCTAACGCCTGTTTATTCCCGTATAGGAAGTAGGCGAGGCCGTTCAGCCCTATCTAACTTTTGGAGACTGATTGGGAAGTTCTAACTCCACTGGCAGCCAATCAGAGATAGCTGGCCCAAGGCTAACACTAAGTGGCACGCAGTGAAGAGAGATGGCTCAACAAGTGCCGCCATATCATGTTCTTTAACCTTAACCAATATATTTAATGTCTGAAATAATGTGGGTTCTACTGTCGATTTTCTACAGTTTACAGGACGAAAAACTCGAGTTTCAGGGAGAAAAAAACCCAGCTTTTCCGTGCCTGAGATCGACTAACTCGGGAAGCGGTCGAAAAAAGGCTTAGAAAAATTTCCAAACGCCACAAACTGAAGAGTAGGTGACTACAGGAAGGACAGCTCTGATTAAAAAAAAAAAAAAAAAGAAAGAAAAAAGGAGCTCTTCCAAGTAATTTCCACCCAATAACTTGCCTGCTAACAACATTTAAGTTATTCAAGAGCTTCTCGTAACTTCGATCACTCAATATTTATCACGGCACCAACTTCTACTTATTGAACACAAGGGGTGTTGCAATAAATCAAGAGAAAAAAAAAATCAGCTAACGCCTTTTTATTCCAGTATACGGGGAGTAGGCGAGGCCATTTAACCCTATCTAACTTTTGGAGACTGAGTGGAGAGTTAAATTTTTTTTTTTTTTTTTAATCAAGAGGAACAATTGTTAATTGATAAAATGATTTTGAAAATTTTGAAAATATGAAATGGCAACTTATGTTTGGCAAGGATTGATTTTCAGAAAGAATTCGACTCTTTGCAAAATAGCTGGATTATAAAATGTTGAAAAATTTTTTGAAAGGAGTAAAACATCGAAAAAATTCTTAACAGCTGTCATGCCCAATTTGAAAACTTAGTTAATAATCACTGGAGATCATCTGGGTACAGTGAATATCAAGAGAGGAATTTTTCAAAGTGACTAACTATCACGTCTGTTTTTCATCCTAGTACTGATTCCTTTATAATTAATTCTAAAGAAAACTTGCTATGGATATCAAACAACAAAGCATGCAGAAAAATATCTCATATATTATACATGGATGACCTGAAGCTTTACGGAAAATTGCCCAGGGAAATTGAGTTAGTCCGAATCATCATTTGTAAAGACTTTGAACTTGAGAAAGGTGTCCAAAGTTCATACAAATGTCCTTAGTTCAAGGGAAATTAACAGGCCACAAAGGAATCGCATTTTCAGGTGGAATATAATTAAAAACCTGCAACAGTACGAATCCTACAAGTAACTAAGAATTCTTGCGGCAGATGATATTAAAACTTCAGTAGTCAAAGGAAAACAGTATGTGAGTATCTGAAAACAGAGAAGTTCGAAAGTCCCTTCTGAATAAAGGCAACACTGTAACAGCAAAAATATATGAGCCAACATGTAATCAAATACAAAGCAGGAATAATAATAATAATAATAATAATAATAATAATAATAATTATTATTATTATTATTATTATTATTATTATTATTATTATTATTATTATTTATATGGAAGAAATTTACTCGATAGAGTCAAAAGACTTAACGTGAGAGTCACTCTATCCCTAAATAGAAATCTATCACATATCTCCTTAAACCTACTCACTGTTAGGGCACTCATAACCATTCTGGTGCAATTCATTCCACTCATTAACCATGCTTCAAGAAAAGAACCTTGGCCACAGACAACTACTATTCACATTCTTACACAACTTAAACTCGGTTTCAGTTTCAGAAGTGTGACCACATAATTTCCCGTGTCTCCCATTTCTCGAAACATTTCTTTTGTCTTAGTCTTATAGAATACCTTTAGTTACTTATAAGTTCCTGTTATATCCTGCCTCATCCGCCTCTCGCTAAATTCTGCAACCCACACACCCTCAATTTATTTTAATAGAGAACATTCCACAGACCTGTTACCACCTAGTTCATTCATCTCAGAATACACTCCACCACCTCCTAATCCTGAAATAACACACAGCTGACAACATCTGAGAATAGTAGTGAACATATGGCTGAATCATAGTCTTATAAAGAGGGATAATAACCTCTGTATTTACTTCTCATTGTGTCCTTCAGCATGCAAGTAATCCACTGAGCTATTTGCTAACTCTTACAACATTTCCCAGAGCCTGTGTAGCTCAGTGGATATGGCGTTTGCACACCATGGCGCTTGACCGCGCAAATGAAAATTTCTTTGTTTCGAATCTAATCGGCAACTAGAAGAAATTCTGCTAAGCTTTTTTCGACAGGTTCCCGAGTTACTCAATCTCTGGCACGGGCAAGATGGTTTCTTCTCCCGGAAACTCGTGTTTTTCGTCCTGTAAACTCGTGTTTTTCGTCCTGTAAACTCAAGAAAATCGACAAGAACCAATAATATTTCAGACATTAAATACGAATGTTAGGGTTAGGTACCACGAGATACCGGCACTTGTTGAGCCGTCTCTCTTCACTGCGTGCCACTTAATTAGTGATAGCCTTGGGCCAGCTATATCTGATTGGGTACCAGTGAAGAGTGAACTGCCAACTCAGTCTCCAAAAATTAGATAGCGCTACAACGCCCTCGTCTACTCCCTATATACGGGAATAAAAAGGCATCAGCTGATTTTCTTTTTTTTTTTTATTACAACATTTCCTTTTAATTTCAATTTCACTCATAGATCACTAGCATTATCAATATCCTGTAAACTAGTACCATCAGTATGATACGAGGTGTGTAATCTCTTCATCGCGAAGTTTCATTACTTTACATTTTATAACACTGGATTCACACCCACTGTCCTTTGCACACCCTGCAAATAAATTTAAATCATCATGTAAAATATCTACCTAGCCTTTGTCAACTATTGGTCTCACAAGTTTTGCATCATTGGAAAACAACTGAATATCTCCTCGTAAATCTTTTCCAATATCATTGATATACGTAAAAATTAAAGAAGAGTAACCCTAGTACAGAATCCTGGGCTACTCCATAGTAGCCTTCATTCCACTCCACCATATTGGAGTCTCTGATAACTGTCTTTCAGCCTCCCACCCATCCATGTCGCCAACTTGATATCTATTCCCATTTGCTCCAACTTATGTAAGTTTTCAATGTGATATTCTGTCGGATACCTTTTGGAAATCCAGCAGTATCATGGTATAGCCGTTTCTTTTATTCAGTTCTGCTGTCACCT
Organism: Typopeltis vanoorti; assembly: GCF_054136105.1. Taxonomy (NCBI): domain Eukaryota; kingdom Metazoa; phylum Arthropoda; class Arachnida; order Uropygi; family Thelyphonidae; genus Typopeltis; species Typopeltis vanoorti. The sequence goes on from NC_143561.1 coordinate 2,555,993, forward strand.
TATTATAAAATGTGAATAAATTACCAAGGTACTATCTTCCTTTTACAAAGTCATGCTGCCCCTAAAGAATATAATATTCCTATCCGATCAAAGCAAAATTCAGGAATGAATTTTCCTTTGAATGCACATTTCCAATACTTTAACGACCACTCCAGAGATTACAACATGTAATCACTAATTTGTCTGTAATTTGCTACTGCTATCTTGGAGCCACCTTTATGTAATGGAACTATCTTGCCCTCTTTCCACGCTCTCGGAACCATTCTAATGCTCAGACAGATTAAACAACTTCTTCACAGGCACTTTCAGTTCATTTCACATTCTCGTAGCTCACGAGCTGACATAACATCCAGACCTACTGCTGTGTTCACATTGATATTATTCAATATTTTGAGTATCTGCAGTTCATCTATCTCGATGCTCACATCAGTCTCTGTCACCTCAGTCACCAACTGGATGACATACCCTTGGAAAGTGATCGCTTCGTAACTGAACTATTTCTTCTTCTTCTTTTGTCAATTTCCTATCATCAACATTCAGTAAAGTTTTCTTTCCATAATCACCTTTTCTCTTGTTCCTACGTAACGAGAAAACTCTTTTGGATAATTAAAATTAGCCTGATTAGCTAATTTTCTCTTAAAATCTGATTTAGCCTTCCTTATCATACTAGATAGCCATCTTGCTTGTGTTTTATATTGCTCATGGGCATGCTGATTACCTTGCTGTTTATACTCTTTCCACAGTGCTTTCTTTTTTGCAGCTCCTACTTTACATTTTTAGTCACCCACTTAATACCTACTCACTTTATCTTCCTGACCATGGGTATTGCCTTCCTCAAACGTTCCCTGACTGCTTCCTATACACGATTGTCATTCATTCCATGTAGTTTCTTATGCCATGAACTGCTCCAAGTTGAACTCTGAGGTAGATAAATTTGTCCTAATTGCAGTAATCCATTTTTCCCTTCTCGTATTATCTTCGTGATCCTGGGTAGGCACTCTGATACTGCCACACTAAAACAATTCGTGACCGCTTTCCATGCACTAACGACATTATTACAATAGTTTCTTATGCTATGACAAATTGTCTTCTACGTTTGCCATAAACGCTAGCTTCGTATTTCAGAATAAACCCTTTCTTCAATGAAATTTCCATATGTCGAGCAACTTCCCAGGACAAGCCTTCATGATTACTTTCCCCAATCAGAGGTAGAGTTTCTACTGTAGTTATAGATAGATCGTCTGACGATATCACCAGATCCAACATTCTCAAACCATCATGTGCTCTTTCTAGTAATCATTCTTTAGTAACTCTATAAATTCCATTTCCATTTTGCTATGTGCCCTTTCCAGTCTATATTATTCTTCTAAATCTCCCAAGATAATTGCTCATCCTGCATTTATTGAGTTAAACTGCTGAGGCATTTCGTCCACTTGTTCTTCTGAACCTTAAGGTCTATAGTAGCAACAATCAACATATTTTTCCTAATGGCCTCTATCTTACACTACACAGTCTCGAATGAACCATTTCCATCATATCTACAATCTTCACTAACTTCTATTTTTCTTGGTTGAAACTCTCCAGTTATCATTAATAATACTCTTCGTTCTGCCCTATGTCCCCAGCCTTCTCTGAATATTCAATACTCATTACATTCTCCCTTTAACTTTATCATTCTCTGACAACCACGTCTCACTGATGCGAAAACGTTCTGGCCAAGGTGACCGATGCCATAACTCTTCTGCTTTATTTCTGATACTTCGGCCGTTCATGTACATCCATTTCAATACTTGCCCTTAAATAATCACATTACCTTCCCATTCAGATTGGAAACCTGGGATATGGCAACGAGTTCTTCAATCATTCATCCACACTAATTTGTCCCAAGGGTGGCTAAACCCATGCTTGATTGTTTCCCCCTACATATCCCTAGTTTTAAACTTCAAACTCTCATTGTAGAACACTTTCTCCAATCACCTAACTCCAAAACCATTTAAGAGCAATCCATCAGACATATAAGGGTCCTTACCTCCATCAACATCACTCCGCATATCCATAAACTGCACACCATTGTTACACCTGATATCTTAAGAATATAAAATTCTCAGTTATCATGGGGTAACATGAAGAGAAATAAATTAAAAACCCTGCATAAAAGCTAATAGCTAATTTAAATGAATTATTTAAAAGAAAAGGAAATATTCTTGCATCCAATAAAATATAAAGGTGTTTGGTTGAACTAACTAACAAAAAAGAAAGAAAATATATTAATGTTGTAATATGATATAAATTAGAAAATTTAACTAAATAAGACAGAAAAGGATTAGTCATAAAAGGTGGTATGTGAGAGGCTAGAGATTAAAATATTAAGTGAATTCATAGAGAAATTTTGGAAAGGGGATTAAGTTAGAGGCTAGCGGAAGAAAAACAACAGACTATCGCTCAGGGCCGATTCCCGGATTGAGACATCGTTTGGCAGAAAAAAAACGCCACCCTAATTGGTCGGTGAAGTAAAAACAAGTAGGGGCGGAGAAAAGAAGTTAAAGAGGGTGCCGTTAGGAGAGCAAGTATAAAAGGGTTGGGAACCCCCCCCCCACAAGGCTTTTTGGTTTTTGTTTTGGTTCTGTTCCCGAGGAGGTCTCTACGAGCTCCGTGGCATAGGTTTCCCGCGGTTTTCCTGAGTGGAGATTGGGGTTATATCTCCGTCGTCACAACATGGAAACAAAAGTGAGTGGGATTTCGATTCCGGATTTCCTATGTAAGAAGCGAAGAATGCCATAGAGTCAAAGAAAAGGAAACATATTCTTTGTGTTTCAACTTCAGTGACACCCACGAGAAAGGGAAAGCTGTAAAGATATCGATATCCACTTCGCGAGTTGTACAGCCGTTATATAGATGATTCAAAGTGTGTCCTAGGTTACGAGAGGTTAAGACCGCCTAAGCAAAGTTCAATTCCAAAAGGAACGTAGGAGTAGCAGATTATCAGAGACGTTATACCAAGCTAGTTCAATCAGAAAAAGGTAAAGGCCCATATGAAAAACTCAAGAAAGAAAGGTACTGTAAAATACATCTAATGTTAACTAAAATTTATCTGTAATAGGTATCATTATTCTAATACGGAACTGTTGAAGTGACCAAGGAAAATTTATACTAGGACTTTAGTATCTGACAGAATATATTAAAAGTAAGCTGGCTAGTGTTAATGTTATATGAATAATTAAGTGTCCTGAGAATTTTGCATGTCTAATATATTGTATAAGAAAGTTTAAATGTCATAGTTATGTGTTAGTGTAGTAAATGGTTTAGTTAAGCTACTTAAGTTTGGATAGTTAAATAGTGTGAATTAATCTTATATGTCCATGTCATATGAAGTTATGTGTTGAATGTATATGGCGGCATGATCGCAATATCCATTATAGGACCATAGCTTGATTATTTATGATAAGCTAATGTCAGTTTGTAAATATTTAGTATAGCATTGAATTGAGTAATAACTAAAATTTGAATTGTACCATGTTAAGGAATTTAATAAACCTTTTGTCCAAAGATAAAACAGTTGTCTGAATGCACCACTTGAAAAATTACGAACCTAATCACGCGGAAATTAATGTGTTAAGAAACGAGATAAAGTGTCACGACTGCAACATAGTTACACTTTCTGATATATTTTAGTTCTTTCTCCTTGTTTTTGCATATAATATCTTAAACTAAAGATCCCAAAAGGCGCAGCATAATACAAATATTAGGGGTACTAAGGGGAGAAATAACTTAGATATTAGTAAAAATTTTGGGGATATCTCGAGCACAGATAATAGTAGAACATAGATGAGAGGAAATTACTAGTTAGAATAAAAAAATCATAAAATGGGACACAACACCATCTCTCCTGAGAAAATTTACCTTTGGCAATCATGCCTCTTCTCAATTTTGTCCCGTCATACCGAGGCAGCAGACTTACAAGCTTAACTTTGTTACTCTTCATTTTTTGCTTCTTCTAACAATTATTTTATATCTTCTATCATTGTTTATTTCTAATTTCAAATCATTTGTGCCTTTCAAAACATTTAACTCGTTCGTTTTTTTCTTCTGCAAATTACAGGCCGTACTTACATTTTTCCCGACCGAGCGACTCCTCACTGTTTGGGTCCTAAAATTGGCCCTAAGATTTGTAACGATAGCAATTACTGCATCTTCGGAGATAGAGAAGAAATATTGGACCACACCGCCTGATTAGTTCTTCCAGCAATACTGCCCATACAGACTATAATCAAATGCATGATCCGGTAGTGAAAGCTGCATATTGGAGCTTATGTAGGAAAAATGATTTCCAATCTTGCAAAAATCCCTTGGGAACACACTGTTGAAAAAAGTTTTGAAAATTAAAATGCCATGATGTTAGAAGGGCATTAAAATTCAGAGAGATATACATCTTGAACATAACATGCCAGACATCATTATAGTCGAACAACAATGTGTGTGGTTTATTGACGTGGCAATTTCAGAACAGTGTAGGAGAAAGAAAAGTGAATGAAAAACTGATCAAGTATATAGGGATCTGTAGATTGAAATTCAACGACCGAAAGAAAGCGACAACAGTTAACTATCACAGGTGCGCTAGAAACAATACCAAGAACATTTATTAAACATGAGGAAAATTTAAGCCTTCCACCAGTGGTGGCTTGTATATAAGCACTGCGCACTCCCAAGGAAAAAACGAAAACATTAAATTTTATTTGTGTTTATAAATAATAGCAATGCTTAAAACATTATAAAAATGCAATAGAGCATGTTAAAGGTTACAGTTTATGTTTCGGCATTGAGTGAATAGTTAACAATTGGAATTGTTCGATTAACGCTTTAGATTACGAAACAAATGCACTGCGATCTAACGCAGTGTTGGAATTATAATGTTCGGTCAGTTGCGGCTAGACTTGCCGATATTCGTTTGTACTTGTCACTGTATGTAACAAGTGAATCCGACACTGCTCAACGAGCAGTGTTGCTACAGATAAAGTATATGTTTGTGCGCGTTATTTCTGCAAGATTCGAAACTTTTATTATTGGCGTGTGTTCCTGGTGAGAGTGAACTATTTTTGGCAAAAATCCACACACGAATAATAAAAGTTTAGTATCCCACAGATACAGCTCGCGCAAGCATACAATTTATCTGTAGCGATACTGTTCAACTAGCAGTGTCCGATTCACTTGTTACATTCAATGACAATTCAGCCGAATATCGGCGAGTCTCAAAATTCTCTAAGTAGGTAAATTTACATATTCTCGAATATGCAAATTTACTTATTAATAAATTGATTACTGATTAGGAAAAAATGAATTATTTTTTTTTATTTTGTATATGCAGCACCCTCACTTAAAATTTCTCCAGCCGCCACTGCCTTCCAAATAAAACACCATCTCAATTCTAGAAAACTGCACTTTTAAGGATATCTCACATTTTATAATGATATGTAATTATTCATAGCCATTTGGTTAAGACCCGAATTGGAGCGATTTGGCAGTCAAAGATTTCATTATTATATATTTCATGTTTCTTGTTACTCTTTGACTGTGTCTTCTGTTAACTGAATATAATAATAATAATAATAATCAAAAAAAAATCAGCTAACGCCTTTTTATTCCCGTATACGGGGAGTAGGCGAGGCCATTTAGCCCTATCTAACTCTGGAGACTGAGTGGGCAGTTTAATCTCCACTGGTACCAATCAGAGATAGATGGCCCAAGGCTATCATAATTAAACTACACACAGTGAAGAGAGATGGCTCAAATGTGCCGCCATCTCGTGGTCCCTAACCCTAACACAATATATTTAATGTCTGAAATAATGTGGGTTCTACGGTCGATTTTCTTGAGTTTACAGGACGAAAAACCCGAGTTTCCGGGAGGAAAAACCTGCTTGCCCGTGCCAGAAATCGACTAACTCGGGAACCGGTCGAAAAAAGGCTTAGAAAAATTTCCTCTAGTCGCCGACTAACTCGAAACCAAGTGTTCCTTCGTGCAGTCAAGCGCCGTGGTATGCAAACGCTACATCCACTGAGCTACACAACAACAACAACAACAACAACAACAACAACAACAACAACAACAACAACAACAACAACAACAACAACAACAATAATAATAATGCATGTGTCACTCAGTGGAATTATCGTTTATACTGTACAGTGCTGGGCTGTCTGAAGAAAGGCCTAGGTTCAATTCTAGTCGCCCAGTATACGAACATTTTTTAAACTCTTCTTCGACAGGTTCCGAGTTAGTCTAACTTTTGTATCGCAACGTTTTTTTTCTCTCGGAAACTTGTTTTTTTTTGTCCTGTAAACTGAAGAAAATTGACTGTAGAATTCAAATCTTTACAGACAATAACATTTCATGCTAGGTGTAGGGACCACGAGATGGTACACTTGTAAGTTGCCTGTTCATCGGATGTCTCCAAATGAGAGTCTTTGGCCAACTATTTCTGATTGGCTTTCCGTGGAGACTGAACTGTCCACACAGTCTCCAAAAGTTAGGTTGGGATAAAATGATCTAACATACTCCTTGCTTCATATAGAGAAGAAATTCAATTGATGATAAAGAAAAAAATACGTATTGAAATAGCCTATGATAAGGCAATTCAAAAGCAAAAATGCACACATAATACATGTCGTTAGAAAGGAAATGGAAATATTTTCAAGGAAGAAAAATATTTAAAAATAGCTTTTGAGCCTATGAAAGTGGATTTGCATGCCTGAATGCTAGGTCGAACTTATAACGCACTTTCTTTGAGCAGCCTAGTATTGCGGCATGCAAACGCCACTTTCACTGTGCCAGTCCCCTGACTGCCCAGTCCCTGAGAGTAAGACAGGGCAGTTTTTGAACAATTTGAGCAATAGATATTCCTGAAACATGGTATCCTGTGACAACGCTTCTTCCCATCTATATCAGATGCCTTCTTACAACCATTCCACCCTCAGACAGTTGCACCAACTTGAGGGCATTAAACCCCAGTACTAATTGGAGGAATTTGATGCTCCCAAGTTAGTGCACCTGTCTCAATGTGGAATGGACGTGAGAAGGCCACAGCTGGAGTTGCAAATAAACGTTGTGATAGGATGCCATGTTGTAGAAACATCCAGAGCAGTAACATGGAAACAGCCAAAGTAAATACAACTGATATAAAACAATAAAAAGAAATAACAGTTATAAAAAATACTAAAAACATATCAGAATATCACAGACACCATTACCAAGAACAAGCAATATACAGTACTACCAAATACCTCTATCCTGTGCATGTTTCCCATTGAAAACTGCTGAATTTTCCTTCACGAAATTCGGTGTTTTGTGCTGCAAAACTGATAAATCGAATGTAAGACATTTAATTAACAGTCAATATACTGTCTTAAAAGTCTTAGTTGCTTCTATCATCATTCTAACAACCGAATCCAATCCTCTAAATTTTAAAGGATTGGATTCAGTTTAGAGTCTAAAATTTCATTACTTTCTGCATGCACTTTTGTCAACATTTCTTTCAATCAAAATTTGAATCTTCTTCTTCTTCTTTCACTCTGCTTTATCCCATGTTAAACGGGGTCGGCGCACCAATCTTTAACCTTCCTCTTCCAAGTTCTCCGGTCCAGGGCATCCTTCGGACTCCATCTTTTCTCCCTAAGATCCTCTGTCATCTTATCCCTCCATCTGAGCTTGGGCCTGCCTCTTTTCCTCCTTCACTTCAACTCCATATACTCCACTCGTTTACCAACATACTCCTCAACCTTCCTCTCAACATGTCCAAACCACCCTCAGCCTACTTTCTTGTATCTTCTTGCCAGTTGGTCCCATCTTAACCGTCCCTCTGATGTAGTCATTCATTATCCTGTCCTTCTTTGTCACACCACTAATCCATCTCAACATCCGCATCTCTGCTACCTCCATCTTCCTCTCCTGTGCCTTGGTTATAGGCCACGTCTCCACACCATGGAGCATCGCTGGCCTCACCACCATCTTATAGAACTTTCCTTTCCTCTTACAACTCACTCTCTTTTCGCACAGGACCCCGCTCATCTTCCTCCAATTCATCCAACTGCATGTTATTCGGTGCTGTATTTCCTCATCCAGGTCACCATTCCTCTCGACAACCGACCCAAGGTACTTGAATTTCTTCCCTGAAATTAGCCTTTCAACCTGGAGTCGTATGACGATATGCACGTCACTCCCCGTTGACATATATTCAGTCTTCACCCGGCTAATTCTCATGCCGCTCTCCTCCAATGCCTTTCTCCACTCTTCCAGGGTATTTTCAAGCTTCTCTCGGGATGATTCGCATAGAACAATGTCATCGGCAAACAGCATGCTCCATGGTGCCTCCATCTTGACATCCTCCACTAGTACATCCATGACCAGGTCAAAGAGGTAGGGGCTCAGAGCTGACCCTTGGTGTAGCCCTATGACAATAGGGAACCCTTCTGTCATGCCGACACTAGACCTGACCTGAGTTTCTGTTCCCTCATACATCTCCTTCACCAACCTCACGTACTTCTCCGACACCCCCTTCTTCCTCATACACGTCCATACCTCCTGCCTGGCCACTCTCTTGTATGCCTTTTCCAGATCTATAAACACCATGTGCAGATCCACTTGCATCTCTCTATATTTCTCCATTAATCGCCTTAGCGCAAATATCGCATCCGTTGTCCCTCTTCCTGGCATAAATCCAAACTGCTCCTCACCAATTTTCGTTTCCTGCCGTAACCTTGCTTCAATTACTCTTTCCCATATTTTTAAAGTGTGTGACATCAGCTTGATTCCTCTATGGTTGTCACAGTCCTGAACATCTCCTCTTCCTTTGTAGATTGGGACGAGAATACTTTTCCTCCATTCCTCTGGTATCTTTTCCTGTTGGGATATTTTACACATCAAATCCCATAACATATCCACGCCCTCACTGCCGAAACTTTTCCATAATTCCCTAGGTATCTGGTCTGCTCCCGCAGTCTTTCCATTCTTCATTTTTCTCAGTACCCAAAATTTCAATACATTTAATTAAATGGAATTCGTATCGCGCCGCTCTGTGTTATGTAATGAAACTACGTATGTGCGATGTTTATTATACATTGTAACTTTAATACGGTACTAAGTAAGGTGTGTGTAATTTTGTCCTACATTTAAATGTGCAAAATTGAAATATCTGATTATGTTGCTGTGTTTGAACCGCATATCATGGAGATACAGAAATAGATACTCAGTGTAAATTTGTTAATTTTCAAAGTTGCTTATTTATTTATTAATTTATTTTTTTCTCTAAGCATGTCCCTCGTCGCCTATGGTAGTAGTGATGAGAGTGAGAATGACGATGACGAATTGTCTACCCAGAATGGTGAAAGTGTTGTTTTAAAAGAATCTGAACCCAGTGAGTATGTAGAGTGTGTAACGGAAAGTAGTTCTCTGAAAACTGTTGTCGATGGCAGTAAGATTGGAGGAGGAAGGTCCCTGGCCTCTTGTTTACCTCCACCTAAAGTATGTCCCAATACGGAACCAAGTCAGTCGTTAAACAGGCATCATTCTAGCATTTCGGCGGAGAAAAAAAGTTTGCAGAAAAATGATGTACAGGAATCATCGGGGCTTTTTATAACCCTGCCTCCACCAAAGTCAACAAATTTATGTAATGAAATTATGCCATCATGCACTGTAATAAATAATGAAACTACTACCGATAATAGTCTCGTTACTTCAAGCATTTCAAAGAAAACACTGAAACAACCGGTAAAAATTGCTGTGCCTTCTTTAAATGAGGTGAGTTGACATTTTTGAAATTTCGCATATGTAATTATATGTATGTGTGTGTATGTACACACAATCCTGCCAAAATTATGGGTTGCGTGCAGATATAAAAAAAATTCATTGACTGTAAATATCATGTGACACCTTTTGGCCTTCATAACTGCATGAGGGATGCAATTATGCGACAACTGTCCTTCAATATAATATATACATATATATGAGTGTATGTGTACATGCATAATCCTGCCTAAATGATGTGTTTGCATGCAGATAATATAAACCAAACTAATCATTGACAAAAGCACTTGCTACTTTTGCCCTTATGCAGCTATGTGACAACTATCCTTCAATAATATCCCTTAACATCTGTGATCGGACAGTAAGAGACATTTCTTATCTTTGTACTAGCATCGTCTTTTGGTTTAAGCCAGTATTAGAATTTTGGTTTAAGCCAGTATTAGAATTTTGGTTTAAGCCAGATTAGAATGCAACATATTTGGCAAATCCTACATTGTCAACCCTTCCTTGTTCATACTGCATCCAAGTAGATACTGCAAATGGGATGCACCGCAAGATGTAGTCAGATGTTCTGTTTAGTTCACCTCACTTCATTCCTTAATAAGATATCTTAATTTTTTCTTTTCATGACATTTCATGTCTCACACTCAAGGGCAACAAATGCTGCAGTTATAAAATTTTGCATAGTTTATCTCATATTTGTTTGTCCTTGAGTTATTTCTCAGTCATTTGTTTTTGTCATCTTTTATTCTTTCCCTCCATCTTATTTTAGACCACTCCATTAATTTTAATGCATTGATTGTATTATTGTGTTACTCTGTTAAATAGGCAACTGTAAAGTTAGACAAGTTTTTAATGTCACAATAAAGTTTCAGATGCCCAAAAATTATTATCTTGGCTTAATCCTTGATCCAAGTGTAAACAAACAATGTTTGTGCATGAAGTATCTTTACGACTGGCTACTTGTATGTAGAGGCTAATAATTTCGTATCAATTCCTTAGTAACCCATAATGCAAAACACACAGTTTTCGATGTGCATAATGGGAAGGGCCGTTACCCAGACCAGTTTTGACCTTTATTGAGGTATGTTTAAGTGCAGGGATATCTTTCCAAAAACTGAGTGATCTACAAGATCACTATAAATCTCATTGAGTGACCATAAAGGATCACTACTAAACTCATTACTCCTAACCTAAATCATTCCAGGACTGGACAGGAGACTCAGCAGTGGTTGTAGATCCTCTCTACTCCTTAGGAAGTAAGCAAACCCAATGATAAGCATTAGTGTTATCAGTGGAATCTAGACCCAGAAGAGACAACAAGGCATGAAGTAATGCAGAAATCATATATATTATCCATATACAAGTAATCAAAAGGTGTCACAACTTATCAAAATGCTCTGGATTAGAGATAAACGTTGAAAGTTTTTTCACTTGATTATATTGTAAATTAAATATTCCAAGAAATTATATTCTTGGTGTAATCCTTTATCCAAGTGTAAGCAAACATTATTTGTGTGTGAAATATCTTCGTGACTGGGCTACTTGTATATTGAGGCTCATGTCTTCACATCGTTCCCATAAAGCAAAGTACATACTGTTTGCTTACACTTGGATAAGTGTGTAAGCAAAGGATTTAATTTAATCCTTGGATAAAGGATTTAACCAAGAATATAATTTCTCGGCATCTTTAATAAATTTGTAGCATAACCAAGTGAAAAACTTTCAACATGTATCTATAATCCAGAGTATCTTGTTAATAAGGTGTGACACCTATTGACTACTTGTATATGGATAATATATGATTTCTGCATTACTTCAACCTTGGTATCTCTTCTGGGTTTTTTCTTCTGTTATTTCTTCTAGCTTTGCTTACCTCCTGGAGAGCAGAGAGGATCTACTCAATGGGAGGGGGGGGGGGGCTGCTTTTCACTGGGTGGAACCACTGCTGAGCTTCCTGTCCTGGAGTGATTCAGAGCAGGAGTAATAGGTTTAGTAATGATTCTCTAAGATCACTTAGTGAGGTTTAGAAAGATCTTATAGATCACTCGGAGTTTTTGGACTTCTGTATTTAAAATACCTCAATAACTGGCTTGTGTAGTGGCTCTTCTCATCATTATACACATTTAAAAGGGTGTGATACTTCACAACTGGGCTACTTGTATATATCATGCACAAACATTGTTTGTTTACACTTGAATCTCGGATTAAACCAAGAACATAATTTCTTGGCATCTTTAATATATAGTATAATCAAGCGAAAAAACTTTCCACATAATGAAGTTTATTTATTTGTATTATTATTTTTACCTCAAGGGCTCACTTTAGTGAGTTCGGGCATGGCAAACCCGAGGTACCAGATGCTGGACCATGTCTTACTTCATGTAATATACATCTGTTATATTATTCTGTGGACTGGTCCCCCCCCTTCTTTCTTTGCTTCTTTCTCCTCTCCTTGCTCATTCCCCCTGATGCTATTAGATTATTCGAGGGCTGGGGTGAATCTTTCCTATCTTGCTAAGTTGTCTTATGCAGCCACCGAAGGAGGCAAGCTAGCCTCAATAGGTGCTGGTCCCAACCCCGGATAAATGGCGAGGGTTGATGTCAGGAAGAGCATCTGGTCATAAAACTTCACTGCCAGCTCTTGCTATGATATGAGCCAAAGAGAAAATGATATAAGGGCCAGGGCGTACCCCTTAAGTGACGCGCAGCCGCATCGCCCTACAGCTGTGAGAAGTGGACGAGGGCTACCGCATCAAGGGCAGGTGTGTTTAAAGAAGCGAGCCCAGCAGGTGGAGAGGATGTTGCGAGTGGGAACACTGAATGTTGAAAGCATGACTGGAAGGGGAAGAGAGGTGGCAGACATAATGAGGAAGAGGAAGTTGAACATTTTATGTGTGCAGGAGACAAGGTAGAAGGGGGGGAAAGGCAAAGGAACTGGGAGATGGATGTAAATTGTTCTACTCTAGAGCGAATAACAGGGGAAGAAATGGTGTAGGAATTGGTGTGTGGCAGAATGAAGGGCGAAGTACTGGAAGTGGGTAGAAGGAACGACAGGATCATGCAAATGAAATTGGGTCTTGGAGAAGAGCAAGTGGTCGTATTATGTGTATATGCCCTGCAAGTTGGCTGTACAGCAGAGGAAAAAGATGAGTTCTGGAATGTGTTAGATGAAGAAATGAGGGAACTGGAAGAAAACGAGATGGTGATTGTCGGAGGAGACTTGAACAGACACATAGGGAGACAGAATAGAGACTGTGAAAGGGTGCATTGTAGCCACGGATTGGGGATGATGAACCAGGAAGGAGAGAGGGTTGTGGACTTTGCAGTAGCGTTTGATCTGGCAATTGTGAACTCGTTTTTCTACAAGAGGGAACATTTAATAACATTTAGGAGTGGTAACAACAATTCACAAATTGACTACATTTTGACTAGAAGAAAACATCTTAAAGTTGTGACAAATTGTAAAGTAATTCCAACAGATCAAGTGGCACACCAACACTGACTGTTGTGCGCAGACTTTAAAATAAGATCGAAGATAAGAACCTCTGGAAGCCATGGGATGAAGACAGTTAAGTGGTTTCGCTTAAAAGAAGAGAGTGTGAGGAATTGTTTTAGGGAGAGGGTGTTAGAGAGGATTTCGGGTGGACTGAAAAGTGTACAAGATTGGTGGAAACATAATTCAAAAGTAATCCTGAGCTATGCAATCGAGGTGCTTGGTGAGACATCTGGAAATATTAGAGAGCAGAAGGAGGGTTGGTGGTGGAATAATAATGTACAAGTGGCAGTGACAGCTAAGAGGAAGGCAAAGCAGAAGTGGGATGAGTCAAGAGTGAAAGAGGACAGAGAGGTGTACAGAGAGAGAAAGCAAGAAGCCAAGAGAGTCGTGGCACAGGCGAAGGACATGGCATATCAAGATCTGTATGATCAATTAGAAACAAAGGAAGGATAGAGAAAAATTGACCAACTAGTGAAATGTAGAAATACAGCAGCGAAGGACATCTTACATGTGAGGCAGATCAAAGATGCTGAAGGAAGAGAATTATGGAGGGATGTGGATATAAGAAACAGATGGAGAATATACTTTGAGGGACTTTTGAATGAGGAAAATGCAAGGACTCACAGAGAAGATGAGCAGCCTTCTGAGGGGATGGTGCAGAACATCAGTAGAGTGGAAGTGATGGAGGCCATGAAGAGGATGAATAATGGAAAATCGGTGGGCCCCGACAGGATTCCAGTAGAGGCATGGAAGGCACTGGGGGAAGAGGGAATTGACCTGCTGTGGGACCTGTTCATGAAAGTTTGCCAACAGGAAAATATACCCGAGGAATGGAGGGAGAGTACTCTTGTCCCCATCTACAAGGGTAAAGGGGATGCACAAGACTGTAAAAATTACAGCGGAATAAAGTTGATGTCCCTCACAATGAAAATCCTAGAAAGGGTTCTTGATGGAAGATTGAGGAAGAAGGTGGAGATTGCAAAGGAACAATTTGACTTCATGCCCGGTAGATCAACAACAGATGCTATATTTGGGTTACGGCAGATGATGGAAAAGTTTTGAGAGAAACAACGGGAGCTACATCTGGCATTTATTGATCTAGAGAAAGCATATGATAGAGTGCAAAGGCAGGAAGTATGGAGGTGTCTGAGGGAGAAGAAAGTTCCGAAGAAATATGTCAGGTTGGCGTGCGAGATGTATAGAAATGTGAAGACAAGTGTTCGGACCTGTCTGGGACAGACAGAAAGTTTTCAAGTAACAGTTGGCTTGCATCAAGGGTCAGCATTAAGTCCGTTTCTGTTTAACATTGTGACGGAGGAGGTGAGAGAAGATGCACCTTGGGCAATGTTGTATGCAGATGACACTTTGCTATGTGCAGATTCAAGAGAAGAAGCAGGAACTAAATTGGAAAGATGGAGAAAAGTACTGGAAGAGAGAGGTATGAGACTGAGCAGAAGTAAGACAGAGTATATGTGTTGCACAGTGGGCGGCAGGCAGGAGACAGATCTGGAGCTGGAAGGAAATGTCATCAGGAAGGTGAGGGACTTTAGATACTTAGGTTCAACAGTGGAGGAAGATGGAGGAGCTGAGAAGGAAGTGGGATGCAGGATACATGCGGGTTGGAGGAACTGGAGGGAGATGACTGGAGTGTTATGTGATGAGGGTGCCGATCAATGTGAAAGGCAAAATCTATAGGACAGTTGTGAGGCCAGCTATAACAGTATGCTATAGAAACTGTGGCCCTGAGGAAAAATAACATCAGCAGGATGGAAGTAGCAGAGATGAGAATGCTTAGGTGGATGTGTGGTGTGACCAGAAAGGATTGTCTGAGAAATGACTATGTGAGGGGAACAGTGAAAGTTACAAACTTAGGAGCGAAGATACAGGAGGCAAGGTTGAGATGGTTTGGTCATGTGATGAGGAAGAAGGATGAATATGTAGGAAGAAGGGTCATGCAGATGGATGTGCAAGGAAGGAGGAAGTGTGGGCGGCCAAAGAAGAGATGGAGAGAGCTGGTAGAAGAGCACCTGAGGATGAAGAACTTGGATGTCGTGACAGTCCAAGACAGGAGGATGTGGAGGAGACTCATCATCAACAGTGACCCCATTTAAGTGGGAGAAGCTGCAGAAGAAGAAGAATTATTTTTATGCTGCTCCCAACAATGAAAGGTTATTTGCAAACCTATAGCACATTTTTGTACTATAGAAGGATTTTTTTTTTCTGTTTTTATATATTTCTTACGTAGTTCAGAAACCCTGCTGTAGAGACCAAACATGGAACTTTTTCAAGCTACTTCTGTCCTCCAATAAGTGGCACAGTGGTCTCATATCGGACAATGAAAATCACACCAAGCCCTCGGTGGGATTCTAATTCGTATCTTGCTGGTTTGAGAGCAGGTACACTAACCACTTAGCCAGCCAGGTTGACAAGACATGTATTCACAAGAATATAATAATTTTATTACTGCAAATATTTTGACGAGAAAGTAACTGGTCATCATCATCAATATACAAGCATAATTTCAAGGTGAAGCTAGAACAAAGAATGTTACTCCTATTTATAGAGCTGAGCCATATGCCAGAATGCACATAGTAAGTAAGATTACAAGTAAGGCCTAGAATTTAAAATTAAGTGACTTGAAATTAAATTTAATTTAGATAATGAAATGAATGACACATCATTATATTAATTAAATTTTCTTAAAAAAAATTAAATTGATTAAATACAGGGGAAGAAACATGCTATTAGTTGCCATTTATGAGGATGAGACTACCAAGTCTTGGCAATTGGGATGCAGTCATTCTGATTTAGCACTCTCTTTAAATAACTGCTCAAACTTTAACCTGCACCGATGTAAAAGGTGAGTATTGGAACACAGGATATATCATGGTCATTGTTCACTCCATGCTGATGAAGGCAAATTTTTGCTGGCTTATTGTTGCTGATATAAGCTTGGTGGTGTTGTAGTCATGTTTTAACAAAATGTCCTGTTTGTCCAAAGTATGAGCAGAGGTATTCACACTGAACTTGGTAAACACAAGGGAGGGAGAGGGAGGTTGTTTATCTTTCATGGATTTTTTTTTTTTAATATATCTGATCCACACATGAAAGGCCAAATGACATACAGCACATTAGTGCTGTATGTCATTTGGCCTTTCATGTGTGGATCAGATATATTAAAAAAAAAAATCCATGCCCCCATACAGCACATTAGTGCTGTATGGGGGCTAGAGGAATAGAAGAAAGGAGGAATATGTTCACATTTTTCTTGAACAGCTGAGGATTCTATTCTGTTCCAATGGACAGTAGATGAAATGAAAGAGGAGGCAGTGAAGTTGGTTCACTGAGTTTCAAGATAGATTATAAATGGGTTTTGGTTAGCAGTGGCTCTTGTTTTTATGAATTCGGAGGAGAATGCAGGAATAATAGTGGCCAATTCAGCAGAGCACTGTTCATGAAAGTATCTGTAGAAGAATCACAAGGTAGAAACTGAACGTCTATGAGAAAGGGATTGAAGTGAACATGTGAGAGAGGGGTCATTGATTAGATGGATTGCCCTCTTCTGGACAGAATTGAGCCATCTTAGTAAGGATTTTGTTGAACCACCCTAAATATGGGTGCAATATTCAATGGCTAGGCAGATTTGGGCTTTGTTTAGAGTTAGCAGGTGTGGAGTAGTGTCTTGTGTAAAAAAAGTACATGAAGTTTTTTGGTGGCTGCAGAAGCTATAATTGAAATGTGGTTGTGCCAGGAAAGATTTGAGGTGCAGGTCAGAAGAGAAATCTGATCATGCTTGGATATCTCAATATTACTGTAGGTAAGGAGAGGCATTTGAGCTCTTTCTTGTGAGAGATCAGGCAGGACTGAATTTTGGTGGCATCGAAGTTTACAAAGTTGTCCTTGCCCCACTGAGATATAGCTAAGAGATCTGAGTTCAGGTTGCTGGTTGTGGTAGATCTTGGGGATTCTAATACTTGAGCACTACAAGGTTTGTTGAATGAAAAGGAGGAATGGAGTGTACTGTCATGAGCAAAACTATGGATAGGATTGGAAATCTGAGAGAGGAGGTCATTTATATACAAGACCAAGAAAGCAGGTGAAAAAACAGAAACCTGGGGTATTTTTTTTCCCCTATTTTCCCCTGCATTGGTTGGAAAATCAGAAGAGTAAACTGTCCACCATGACACGTAATGAGTGAGTGATCAATGAGAAAGTTGGCAATCCAGTTGAGGAGTGAGGAAGGCAGATCATAAGATGGCAGGTTGTTGATTAGGTCCCTGTGCCAAACCCAATCAAAGAATGCCTTTGAAATGTTGAGGGAAACCACGTGAGTTTCTCCAAATTTATGGTAACCAAGTGACAGTTTTCTTGATAGGGAAAATGTAGGAACTAAATTGTATCTTTTCAGGATCTTAGCAATTTTCTCAGAGATACCTGCAATGTATGGGATAAGGACTTGCTGTTCAGGTTCAGGATTCTTGGGGATGGGCTTATAAGAATCCAAGATGCATTTAAACTTCTTTGAGATCAAGCCATTCTGTAGCATGATGCATTGGATGGTGCTCAATTCTTGTTGGAGAGCTTGGGAATTGGAGCAGATAACACACTATGTTGAACAAAGATTTGAAGATGTCTAATTTTTGAGATAGATTGTATGCTGAATCTTATATGTAGCAGCCTTTGAACGTAGGTTTATGGTGAACAGAAGTAGCAACTATTCCAGAGGGGATATAGGAAAACAGGATGTTCAAGAAAGCTATTTTTCTGATTTTCTGTTCTTTTTTTTTTTCATAGTGATGTTAATGCATAGATGAAAGCTGCTGATTTTGGTTAAAAAGGTAGGCAGAGATTCTTCTGAGTCTGGCCAAATATCTACATATTGAGCCCAAAAGGAAAGTTTTTATTATTATTAAGAGAGACCTCCAGGGAGGTCTCTCTTAATAATCCAGGGAGAGACTTGTCGAGGGAGGCCACATATTACACACACCAGCTATCGTACTTATTCTTGAATTCATTTACACTGCTTGCACTCACAACATCCAATGGCAATCCATTCCAATCATGCACCACCCTCTGATAGAAAAATCTAGCCCTCACACCCTTCTTGGCAGCCTTCATTCTCGGCTTCCAAAGATGCCCTCTTGTCCTTTCCCCACCCTCTATAAATTAAAAAATTCCATCAATCGAAATCCTGTATGACCCTTTCAGAAGTTTGTTAGTCTCATTCATATCACCCTTCTTTCCCCTGTTTGCTAGTGTCTTTAGTCTACAAATTCTCAATCTGTTTTCATAATCAGTATTCCACAATCCCGATATCATTTTTAACACTCTCCTTTGTACTCTGTCCAATATATCAGAATCACAACGGAAACCAGGAGATCAGACCTCTTCACAATAGTCCAAGTGAGATTTTATCAAGGCCTTGTAAAGAGGCAAAATAACATACTTATCTTTACGTGTGGACATTTGTTTCAGCATTGCAATTATCTTTTGAGTTGTATTTGCAATCTTTGCCACATGGCTCCTAAACATCAACTTCCTATCTACTAACACTCCAAGATCCCTAGTCTCATCAATTTCTTCTAGCCTAATCCCAACAATATAATACGACATGCCCATGCCCACAATTCCAGCCTATTCAAATCAATCTGCGAAGACTGCATATCAGCAGCATTCCTGATTACCCTACCTATCTTTCTACCTATCTATCATCATCAGCAAATAATTGTATGTTGCTTGTCAAATTCTTCCCAATATCATTAATGTACAGATTGAGTAACAGTGGACCAAGCACTGATTCTTGTGGTACACCACTTGTTACCTTAAACCTTGCAGACTCAGATCCCCATATACCACTTTTTGATATGTCAGTCAGCCATCCTCTTATCCATGCTAATATTGTATAACCTAAACCCATTTTCTCCAATTTATGCAGCAGTCTGCCATGCTGTATTCTGTCAAAAGCCTTAGCAAAATCCAAAAGTATCATGGTGTATCCATTCCTCTTGTCTAGTTCAATGGTAACATTGTTATAGAATGTGAGCAAGTTGCTAAAACATGACATTCTCTTAGTAAACCCATATTCATTGCAAAGTAGAGATTCAATGTCAACCCATTTCTGAATGTGGGCCCTAACCAATTTTTCCAAAATCTTCACCACCACTCCTGAGATACTAATTGTCGATAGTTGAATACATCGGTCTTTGCACCACCCTTGTGCAATGGAATTACCATACATTCCTTCCATTCCTGCAGAATCTTCCCTGTTCTGAGACTCATATTAAACAGCCTGGTCAAAGGAATAGCCAGTTCAGTTGAATGCTCTTTTAGCACAAGTGCTGATATCTCATCAGTCCCTATTGCTGAATTCTTATTCAGTTTGTGCAACAGTTCTAATACCTCGACATTACACACCTGCGGTTCTTCATCTAGTGAAGAGGTAACAGTGAGCTGAATGTTGCGTTCACCAAGTTGATAGCTTTTAACAAAATGGGCACTCATTAACTGAACAACCTCTTCTGCATCTGTAACCCTCATGCCATCTGGATTTAGAAGAGTTATTCTTTCATATTCATTCTTTCTTTTACTTGCAGCATATTGACAGAATTCTTGTGGGTTGTCTTTAGCACGCAGAGCCAGTTTATTTTCATAATCAGACTTTGCTTTCTGTACAACAGTTGTGACTATTCTAGCCTGCTGCTTATAACGTTCATAATGGACGTCATCCTTATGCAAACGGTATTCCTTCCACATCATCCTTTTCTTACGAATCTCTTGCTTAATAAGATTGCACATCCATTTGACTCCTACTCTATTTATTCTTCGAACTCTCAGGACACACACTAATATTGCATCATTTAAGTATTGTTTAAATGCTTCCTTTGCACTGTCAATATTCTTTCCCTCCAGCAACTGATCCCATTCCACTGAACTCAGTATACTCCTCAGTTGGTCATAATTTCCTACTTCGAAGTTCAGCATGCAACCTTCTCTGAATGGAACATTCATAAACTTAGTCACTTCCCAAGTGAGTCAGTCCAATTGGTGACAGTGATCATGCAGTGAGTACTGCATGATCACTGTCACCAATTGGAGGCAGAATAGTTATCTCTTTAACTGAAATGCCCTCTGACACTATAATCAAATCTAACACTCTTTGACCTTGAGTTCCTTCTGTCACATGCTGCTTGAGGAAGTTGTCCAGCAACAGCTCAATAAATGCATTTTCATTCTTCTCATGAGATTCTACTGATACCCAATCAATATTTGGATAATTAAAGTCTCCCATTATGATTACGCTTTTCGTGCTCACCTTTTCTATTTGGTGATGCATTTCTTCATCACCAGCAACAGATCCACTAGATCTGTAACAACACCCCACTATGTAATTTGTCTTGTTAGATTCCAGAGATGACCTCACACCAGATGGCTTCAAACTCACTGCCACATGAAATATTGTTAGTAGTATTACTACAGTCATAGGTCTCAAATCTAACTGGAGTTAAGTCATCCAATATCATTAGCAGCATGCCCCCTCCTTGCCTATCCACTCCATCCTTCCTAAAAATACTGTACCCATGACACTCGATACCAGTTAGTAGGTATGATTCTGATAACCAGGTCTCACTAATTACTACAATCTGAGGTTGCAACATATTGACTAAGGCAACAAACTCTTCCCCTTTATTTCTGATACTCCTAGCATTCATGTACAGACATAATGATCTACAATAAATTTAGTTTAATCCTTTATCCAAGTGTAAGCAAACAAAGTTTGCACCTGAAAATATCTTCAGCACTGAGGTAAGGTGGTACAGCACCAGGCAACTCGCAGCGAAGGTGGACCAAGCTCTCATTACTCCTAGTCTCAGTATCTCCCATAATGCAAAGGACATCTCCTTGCGGACATGTATACTGCTATGCATTAAGGGAAGGGCCACAACCCAGATTGGTTTCGACCTTTATTGAGATCTCGTCAGTGGGAGGCAGACCCAAATGTGGAGATACTAAGGCAGAAGCAATAGGAGATGTCATATTTACCTATACAAGTTGCCAACAGGTGTACCACCTTATTATTGAATTACTCCAGATTTAGAGAAAGATGATGGAAGTTTATTTTGCACTGGTTAGACTATAATAAATTTAATCCTACTAAATCAGAAATCTGTGTTTTTACTATTAATAACCACCTGAAAAAGTGGAGACCAAAGATTAAGCTAAACAGTCAACTAATTACATTTAATGAAAACCCCAAATACCTTGGAGTTACTCTGGATCCATCACTAAGCTTCAATAAACATATCAACAATGTTGCAGTCAGAGCAAAAAAATATCATGAAAAGTATCTCAGGTAAAGAGTGGGGAGCCAATGCTAAAATCTTATGTCACATATACCTCTATTATCCATCCCATAATGGAATATGCTTTGCCAATCTGGATGCAAACATCACAAACCAGTTTAGAGAAGCTTATAAAAATTCAGAAAAATGCAGCTAAAATCATGTGGACTAAGGAATACAACTCCTGGAAAAATAGCAGAATTCGAATCCAACCTTGTTCCTTTAAAAATTAGGTGGCAAGAAAATCTTACCAAATTTGTAGAAAAAAGAGCGAACCTTGCACATCATAGAACAAGTGAACTTTTTAAAAACTGGAAACCAACAAACAGAATAAAGAAAAAATCAACAATGCATGAAATCATAGAAAATAAAATTCCCTTGGATTGTTCAAATAAAATAGCTGACTACCCAGCATTTTCTCCAAATCAAAACAGGAAAAATATAGTTATCAACTCTGAAATAGGGAAACATGAGAAAAAAAGCCTAGAAAACCCTGAAATCTTGAGATAATTAGCCCTTTCAAAAATAATGGAATATGGACCTGCCTCAACAAAGAGCTACACAGATGACTCCAAAAATCCAAATGGCAATTCTGGGAGTGGCATACTCATCTATGGCTCCTCATAATATAGAACTAAAAACAACTAACAGTATTAGATGCAACTCATACCATGCAGAATTAATAGCCATTAACACCGCACTGCAATATTTGGACAAACAAAATCCGAAGGAGTTTATATTTTTCACAGATTCCTTAGCAGTCCTTCAAGCTATTAAGAACTGCTATACTCGCCATTAAGAAATGCTTAGAGACATAGCAAAAAACATAAACAAACTACATAAGGATTCCGAATTAATCTTCCAATGGATCCCATCCCATGTGGGATTAAAGGGAAATGAAGCTGCAGATGAAGTAGCAAAAATGGCTGCAACATCATGTGATACCACAGATTTTGATCTTTTTAAAACCACCCAAAAAGAAAACATAAAAAGAACAATTCTTCAGGACATGACTCACCACTGGTACTCAGCAGAAAATCCAGGAGCTACCATCATCTCCAAGTTTAACGGTAGTGGCACAGATTTTGCAGGTGGGGAAGACTTGCCTCAAGACTGGCCACACAAGACCAATCAAGTTTAGCAATGGCATAAAAGTCTTCCCCACCTGCAAAATCTGTAACATCGAGGAAGCATCACCAATGCATTTGCTAAACTGTATGAATATTTCCAAATGTGAACTCTATAACAACTCAGAAAAGGTGCTGTATAAAATACATGAACTTGACCTCTATGATAAATTCAGTTCAATCCCTCATCCAAGTGTGAGCAAACAAAGCCTGCGCCTGAGATAAGTTAGTACAACACTGGGCAACTCGCAGCAAAGGTGGATTAAGCTCTCAACCCCCTGTCTCAGCATCTCCCACAATGCACAGCACATCTCCTTGCAGACATGTATACTGCTATGCATTAAGGGGGGGGGGGCACTACCCATACCGGTTTCGACCTTTATTGAGGTCTCATCAATGGGAGCCAGGCCCAGAGTGAAGATACTAAGGCAGAAGCAATAGCAGAGGTCATCCTTACCCATAGGAGCCGCCAAAGGGTGTGCCACTCCATTATCAAATCACTCTGGATTTAGAGAAAGATGTTGAAAGTTTTAACTATGATGAAAAGCCAAACGGCTATTTTTTCTGGCGAGGTTGATAAGTTAAGCGGATATAGTGACACACCTTTCTGGCAATCGTACAGCAAAAGTATGCAAGTTCTTTTCACTTAAACCCTGATATTCTAGGTCTAGCTACTCACTGATGAGACCTCAAAAAAAGTTGAAACCGGTCTGGGTAGTGACCTCTCTTCATAATGTAAAACAGTACTACATCTCCTAAAAGCTGTGTGGTTTTACATTATGAGAAAATATCAAGAATAGTGAGGGATCTTGCTCCACCTTTGCAACGAGTTGCCGTGGTGTGGCACTACCAAGTGGTCATTTACGCTTGGATTCGCCGACAGTTCGTCGGCATGAAACGTTCAGATCGTAGTTCTCAATCGTAGTTTCGCTTACTGGCTGAAAAACAATAAGGGATTTTTATCCTCTTAACTTATGTTGAAAGTTTATTTTTCACTTGGTCAGAATATAATAAATTCAGTTTCACAGCCATGGTATAGATGATTCTAAAGTGTGTTATTAATTCAACTACGAAAAGTAAAGATTGCATAAGCACAGTTTAATACCCAAAGAACTTAGGAGTAACAGATTATGAGAGAGATCATACCAGGATAGTACAAGCAGAAAAAGGTAGAGGCCAATATAGAAACTCAAGAGAAAAAGGTACTGTAAAAATCTTGTGTTAACTTAAAATCGTCTGTAATTGTCATCATTATTCTATTACTGAACTGTTGAAGAGACTAAGGAAAATTATACTAGGACTTTAGTACATGACTGGTTATAATGAAAGTATGCTTGCTAATATTAATATTATATAAGTAATTCATGTCTCCTGAGAATTATGCATGTATATTGTAACGTATAGGAAAGTTTTAAATGTCAACGTTATGTGTTAACACAGCGAAAGGATAATTTAATCTACATAGTTTTAAATAGTTAAATAGAGTGAGTTGATCATATATGTCCATGTGCTACAGCATATAGCGTATTCAGACTAATATAGGGTTAGCTGAAGTGTTAATTAGATCTTGGATTATACATATGATTGTATGAGTTGAATTTGTTATGGCGGCATGACTGCAATACTCATATAGGATCATAGCCAAATTACTTGTGATAAGCTAATGTTGTTTTGTAAATGTTTTCTTAGAATTGAATTATATTAGAAATTGAATTGTACCATACTAATGAGTTTAATAAACCTTTGTACATTGATAAAACAGTTGTCTGAAATTGCTGCCCAATGCACCACTTGAAAACGTATGAACCTAATCATGCAGGAGGGGAGAATATTTAAATGAGTAACGAGATAAAGTGTCACGACTGCAATATTGTTTCACATTCAGACATATTTTAGTAATTGCTCCTTGTTTTTATATTTTATATCTCCAACTAAATGTCCCAAAAGGCGCAGTATAATATAAATATTAGGAACACTAAGGGGAGAAATAGCTTAAATATTTGTAATTTGGGATAAATCTCATACATGGATAAAAGTTGAATATAGATAAGCAGAATTTCTCTAGATAGAATAATAATCAAAAAATGGGACACAACACTACCTTATCTCAGTCCTGAAGATATTTTCAGGTGCAGGCTTTGTTTGCTCACTCTTGGATGAGGGATTGAACTGAATTTATTATAGTCTGACCAATTGAAAAATAAGCTTTCGACATATTTCTCTAAATCCAGAGTGATTTGTAATGGGGTGGCACACCTTTTGGCTGCTCCTATGGGAAGGATGACCTCTCCTATTGCTTCTGCCTTAGTACCTCCACTCTGGGCCTGGTTCCCACTGACAAGACCTCAATAAAGGTCGAAACCGGTATGGGTTGTGCCCCCCCCCTCCCCATGCATAGCAGTGTACATGTCTGCAAGGAGATGTGCTGTGCATTGTGGGAGATGCTGAGATGGGGGGGGGGGGAGTTTGAGAGAGCTTGATTCACCTTTGCTGCGAGTTGCCCGCTGTTGTACTATCTTACCTCAGTCCTGAAGATATTTTCAGGTGCAGGCTTTGTTTGCTCACACTTGGATGAGGGATTGAACTGAATTTATTATTGACCTCTATGATCTAGTATAATAATACCATGGGATAATAAAAATAAAAAAAAATAATAAATTTCGTTTAATCCTTTATCCAAGTGTAAGCAAACAAACCACCTTACCTCAGTCCTAAAGATATTTTCAGGCGTTTGTGCCTGAAGATATCTTCAGGACTGAGGTAAGGTGGTTTGTTTGCTTACATTTGGATAAAGGATTAAACTAAATTTATTATAGTCTGACCAAGTGCAAAATAAACTTCCAATAATGATCTACCTGCATGTTACTTTTGTATACTCTTGTTTGCAGTCTGCCTGACACAGTTTAACAACCTGCAGATCTCTATTCTTCTCTAATGCCTTACACTTGTAGACATCTTTACACACATATGATGGGTCAGATCCAGATGAACACAAACCCGAAATCATTCTTGCCTCATCAACATTTCCATGACAAAGCCCATTCCCATCATTAACACAGTTATATACAATTGTCACTCTTACACTCACATTCACTCCATTCCTCTCTTTAGAATTTAGTTTGAATGACTCTATGTTAGGTCTCATACCAGTTATTAGTTTTTCCAGACTCCTGATACCAAACACATTCAGGTACAGGCCATCCCTCTTATACAAATCCAATCTTCCCTCAAACACACTCCACACATCCATTCCTTCTACACAGCCTACGCATCGAACACACACATTCACACTCATTCACTCTCTCTCTCTCTCTCTCTCTTTATTATTATTATTATTATTGTGTATCCATGTATAGCTCCATGATAGGGTGTGGAGTTCTGGTACTGAGCCCAACTTCCTTTTGAGAAGTAATTTTTATTCTCAAGTTTATCAGAGACCTATCAGGGAAAGTTGGGGTTGTATCGAAGAGAATAGGGATTCCTGTATTATTGAGCTTCTTCCCTCAATTCTTTTATGATAAGTAGTTATGCCTTTAGCAGGCATAATTATATTTCAACTTGTGAAATATTTTAATTAATGCTCTTTTAAAACATTGTCTAAAATATTTTTGGTGATTTCTTTGATGTGACATTTTTGAATTTCTTACCTCTACGAATTGCATTTGTGTATGACACTTTATTCTGAATTTGTTTCATTAATGTGATTATTGTACTAGCATGGACTTAACACTATGCAGTTTCACTGTTTTTTTGTATTGTGTGATTTATTATTTATACTTCTTATATTTGGTAGTACTTTAGCTATCTCTTGTTATACCAAAGTAGTTTCAGCAGTTTTGTGCATGTGCATCCATGAGTGTGTGTGTGTGTGTATATTTTGCATTGCATTAGATATTGTTACAACATTACATTACTGTATGTGAGCAATGTTCTTAAATGGATTTGCTTGTACTAATGTATAAGCAGATCCTCTCATGTTGATAACGAAAATGGAAAATCTCTTAATGACTTAATTCATTTATCTGTTTAATGGCCATTCATATTCATTATACAAACCATAGACATAAGTTTTGCATAGTTCCAAAAGAAAGAAAACAGTTCATAATTCCTATGAGGATGTGCTGAAAAGTTGTGATAATCTGATGAAGGAATTGATGTCTGGCATGTCTTCTTATATATCTTAAAAGAAAAAGAACAAATTATTACAATTTGATGAAACATGGGGGTTAAAGGGTTTTAAGATTTCTTTCTTATGTTTATATCAGTTGCTTTAATATCATTTTTGTTTTACGTGTTTATCAGAACTTTTCAGCTTCCTTCCCCCATCGTAGTTAATTTATTAGTAACAAAAACTTCTTTCTTACAGATTAAAGTTGTTGATGATGATGATGATGAGCCATCCTGCAAGAAAATAAAACAACCTGTAAGCACATAAATTTATATTTTTGAATATAATAGAAGATAATTTCTGTAGATTATTAAAACACTTAAGGAATTGAACAACGTAGTTAAGGATATAAATTAAATTAAACTTTAATAAATATTTTCCGATATTTCGGCAACGTCACGTTGCCATCTTCTAAAGGAACTTACAAAAAAAATTACGTGCACGTACGCACTACAACACAGAAACTGAGAAATGAAGAGATGAAGCTATTGTTCTCCTAACAGTCCAGATGGTGCCCTCTAGCGGGCTAAGTAGGTGTTCTTGGCCGTTGGGCTGAAGGTCTGCTGATGTAGGCCTCCCAAATTTGGGGCAGTCGCATACAACCAAATTTGTTGAGGTTTGGAGAATTTCTTAGGGCTGAGGCTGATTCCATAAAGAGTCTTTCAAATTTGTGTTTGCTACGGTGTATCACTGTAGCTTTCTTCCACCGTATTCTGTGGCGTGCATCCAGAGCATGGTCTGCAAGTCCAGAATGACTGTATTTGTGAAAACGGATGTAGTCCTTGTGTTCCGAAATTCAATCGTCTAGCGTTCCTGAAACGCTGCCGGGATAATAAAGTAATCCCGAACTGTGTAAAATTTAAGCACCGGTTTGTGTCACAAAAAGCTTTCCAAATATATAACCGCGCTAGCTACGCGTTGCTACGCGAACAAATCACCGCCACGCGGTCGCTCTTAGCGGACATTAACGAAGCTATTCGTGCCGTCGAAGATAAGCTTTCGTGCACTTTGAACCACGATCTTTGGTTGATTTTACATGACGTCTCATGTACCGCGGCTGAAAAAGAATTTAAAAAAATACGAGGCCGACAGATGAAAAAGTTCGAGAAATTAAAAAAGAACTCTACCGTCCTTCCAAAACCTGCTACCAACACGGTAATCAACCTTTCTTCAGTCACCCTGAAGCCTGAAGCACTCAACGCGCTGTCACGTGGACACAACTTCACCATTGCTCCCAATAAAATACCAGTGAGGATATTATGATCCAGATCGAACGTGGAATCCACCACCTTCCACATCAAGTCGCCAACAGTGTAAGACTGGATGTAGCCTGTGTCCTTTCCAAAGCAAGACCACCAAAAACCAACATATCAAACAAGGAATATAAAGCTCTACAGGAAATGAAGAATAATAAAGAATTAGTTATCACCAAAGCGGATAAGGGAAATGCAACTGTAGTACTTAACCAAAAGGACTACACAGGTAAGCTGAATGCTCTTCTATTAGATCGGGCCACTTACCTCCCTATCAATTACAATCCCACCAACTCTCAAATTAGAAAACTTCACAGGCTCCTTAAGAGAGTCACTTCTTGGCCTGTAGAAGTTACCAACAGATTAAAGCCGTTTAACTCTATAGCCCCCCCCGTATTTACGGACTCCCAAAAATACACAAAGAAAATGTGCCATTACGTCCCATAGTGGATGGCATTGATTTCCCCCACATACAAATTAGCTAAACATTTGGCCAAAGAGCTCGCACACTATACTGGCAACACACCATCACACATAAAAAACTCAGCCCATTTCAAAGCCAGCATAGAAAACCTTACACTCCAACATACTGACATAATGGTCAGCTTTGATGTCTCCTCTTTATTTACAAATGTCCCACTCAAGGAAACTTTAGAGCTAATCCAAGCTAAATTTTCTCCCGACATCTCAGCCTTATTTCAGTTCACAATGAACTCAGGCTATTTCGTTTGGCAGGGAAAATTCTACAAACAAATAGAGGGGACAGCCATGGGTTCACCACTCTCCCCACCCTTGGCCAATTTCTTTATGGAGACCTTGGAAGAAAAAGCCTTAGCCTCTGCCCCACAAAAACCAACCGTATGACTTCGCTACGTTGATGATGTGTTCGCTATTTGGCCACATGGCTCTGAAACACTTCTCTCCTTCTTAACACACTTAAACAACCAACACCCCAGGATCAAATTCACTCTGGAAAAAGAGGAAAACAACACCCTCCCTTTCCTAGACACACTAGTCACCCGCCAGCCTAATGGATCCTTGGTTTTCTCAGTTTACAGAAAACCCACCCATACAGGCAGATACATTCACCAACAATCCCACCATCCCCCCCTCACAACAATATGGAGTAGTGAAAACACTATACAACAGGGCTAAACTAATCTGTTCAAATGACTTGGCCCTAAACACCGAACTAAATCACATCCTCAACACTTTCTCAGCCAATGGCTACCCCCCCCAAAAAAATCCAAAAAAAAAAAAATATTAGAACCTACAAACCACAGATCCCCTCCTCCCCCTACCACAACAAGGATTACTGTAAATCCATCACCATTCCCTACATCCGAGGCACCTCAGAAAAGATTACCCAAATCTTAAAAAAACATGACCTGACCTCCTGTTACAAACCTTACCGAAAATTGGCATCCCTTA
Organism: Typopeltis vanoorti; assembly: GCF_054136105.1. NCBI lineage: Eukaryota > Metazoa > Arthropoda > Arachnida > Uropygi > Thelyphonidae > Typopeltis > Typopeltis vanoorti. Next base: position 2,585,605 of record NC_143561.1, read on the forward strand.
TCTGCTCCACTAAAGACCAACCACTTCCCCTAGACCTACCTGGTGTTTACCAGGTCCCTTGCAGTTGTAAACTGTCTTACTTTGGCCAAACAGGCAGGACAGCAAATATCAGAATTTCGGAACACAAGGACTACATCCGTTTTCACAAATACAGTCATTCTGGACTTGCGGACCATGCTCTGGATGCACGCCACAGAATACGGTGGAAGAAAGCTACAGTGATACACCGTAGCAAATACAAATTTGAAAGACTCTTTATGGAATCAGCCTCAGCCCTAAGAAATTCTCCAAACCTCAACAAATTTGGTTGTATGCGACTGCCCCAAATTTGGGAGGCCTACATCAGCAGACCTTCAGCCCAACGGCCAAGAACACCTACTTAGCCTGCTAGAGGGCACCATCTGGACTGTTAGGAGAACAATAGCTTCATCTTTTCATTCCCAGTTTCTGTGTTGTAGTGCCTATGTGCACGTAACTTTTTTTGTAAGTTCCTTTAGAAGATGGCAACGTGACGTTGCCGAAATATCGGAAAATATTTATTAAAGTTTAATTTAATTTATATCCTTAACTACGTTGTTCAATTCCTTCAGTGTTTTAATAATGCATAACCAACGTATAAGCCTGTCTATGAGAATTTCTGTAGATTTATTTATTAAATAGGATAGAAAATTCTTTCCTATGTGATAACATCTTAATTTCCCTTTCCCCTGATGCGAACACGCTCATACGTTCACGCACACACACAAAATCTAGCTTGTTAATTATTTATCATATAATACATGGCTTATAAAAAGTATTATTTCTTGATATTCTTTCTTTTTTTTTTTTTTTTTTTTTTTATTTAAGCTGTATCCTGTAAATTTTGAAAGACCTTTATTTATACTAATATCAACAATTTAAATGCATTTTTTTTCTGAAAAATATTATTAAAGATTGCAAGCCTGTGCTGTTAGAGCATTCCTTTTGGTAAGATTTAAATCTGTCACTCTTCCCTATTTATAGGGCTTGTCTGCATCCGTCACCAGTGTTGCACTAAGTCTTCTTCCTCATGGTTCAGCTCATGGTCCAAGACTACAGTGAATGTCAGGGCATTCATTGTAGCCCTGGAATTCCTCTCCCATGCATAATCATTGCTTAATGGAGAATGGGTATCCATGTATAGCTCCATGATAGGGTGGGGAGTTCTGGTACTGAGCCAACTGCCTTTTTGAGAAGTAATTTTTATTCTCACATCTATCAGGGACCTTCAACATGCTCCAAGTTCAGAAATAAACATGAACAGAAACAAAAATAAGAAAGATCAAAGGCAGCAACAAATATACTGCCATTTTTATTTTTGCATTCATCTAGTAAATGTACACTTAGGGAATATTACCTTCTTCATCCGGAAGGGGGTGGCAGGATCTAAAATCTGTTTAAAACACTTTCTTCAGGAGATATTCTTGTTGTACAATTAACCCAGACACAATCAGAACAACTCCTTCTTGCAACATCTATTGGGGGGGGGGGACATACCGATCATTGTCAAATAAAAAATTTGAATATTTCTTGAGGAATAATATCAAAGTGGAACCCACTTGCTGTTCCTGATGAGGGGATTTGCTCTGAACTGAAGAATCAAGAAGTGACTACCATAGAATTGTCCTAGTTGTGAGTGAGATCACCCAGTATGCCAAAAGTGAAAATATTATTATTATTATTCGTTAAACCTCCAAGGAGTCCGAAGCCTCATCGCGGGAAGACACCTATACAAATCTCCGTCTGCACTGAATCTCTACTACCACTCATCTACGTCAACGGCATCTACTGCCTACCACCACCACAACTAGTATTTTTTGTCTATAAATTGCATGTGTTCTGAAAGGCCGATTTGTCTGTATGAAGGATGAAAAACCTGACTTTCCTATCTCATATAGAGCTACCTCTATATGAGATGGGCTATATGAAAAAATTTTCAAAAAAAAAAAAAAACTTAAAACATAGCAAAGCACTCCTTATCATAAATCATACTTAACATAAACATAGAAGCAGTTACCATCTGATTCTCAGTTGGATGTCTTATCAGTATGCTGTATCACACTACTTACCTTGCAATGCAGATATCTCACAGGATGACCTCATGTTGCAATTACCATGCTATACTTTTAATGGGGGATTTAAATGGTCACAAATAGAGTAGTGCTTGCACTAATATCAGAGGGTTGTTTATAGCACATATGTGAAACAACAGCAACAATAATATTAATAATAATAATTATTATTATTATTATTATTACACAACACCTCCAAGGAGTCCAAAGACTCATTGAGGGAGAGCACCTACTCTGTAACTCTCAGTCTCCGTCACTTAATCCCCACTCCCAACTACAGCGATCCACTAGTACCATCATCACCGATACCAATGCCATCTACTACCATCACCACCAATATGTTTTGTCTGTAAATTGTGTGTGTTCTCAAAGCTGATATGTCTGTATGCAGGATGAAAAAATCAGAGTTTCTGGGAGAAAAAACCCTGCTACCTCCGTATGAGATTGACTAACTCGTATTCAATTTAAAAAAAAAAGAAAAAAAACATATAAAGATTCCTCTCATCATGACAAGAATCAAACTTAGGCCTTTTCCAATTGAAGGACACAATCTACTGTTGTTCTTCCAATTGCACTACAGATGCACTTAATAAATTTCAGTTGACAAGATTCGAACCTGTGTGGGGAAACCCCAGTGGATTTCGAGTCCGCCACCTTAACCACTTGGAACTGCACATAACATAATCTCTCCCTCTAAACACGGAGGGCATTCACTATGTGAACATTGATAGCCACTAAAGGGCTATATGGTATATAGTGGCTGAGGATAGCACCTGAACAGATAAGTGATATTTTGAGTAAAAATTGATGAATTTACATAGTATTGTTTGCTTTTAGTATTTTAGCGTGTCTGAGTGATTTTTGTGTGTGTTTTGAGTATTTTAATAGTAAATTGATAGATACGATTATCTGTGCATATGGCTCCCATAAAGAGGAATACAAAGTTGGCATCCAGGTCGCCATATTTTTCTAAAAATCTTAACTTAAAGGACTTGATTCAGTGTACCGTTTGCGAAATATATGCATTAAGGAGAGCGGTTGGAGTCTGGTTAAACAATGATAGTGGAGTGAATGTGTGCAAAAAGTGTAAAGAATGTGAGGATTTAAAGAGTGTTTCAGGTCGTGTGAGTGATATCATTGTGGAAAGTGAGAATCTAGATAACAGTGATATTCGAGGTATGAATGGTGATATTTGCGAGGTAGTACCTGAGAGATCAGAAAGTGCTTAACCTAGTAATTGCATCTGAGAATTTGGCTGTAGCGAATATGACCACATTGCCACCAATTGGTGAGAGTGATCATAGGGTCTGGACTTGGAGGTGGCTAAAGGTGTGGAATTGACAATTAAGACAGGGTACATGTGGAATTATTGGGCTGGTAAGTATGACAAGCTTAGGAGATTGATTGGCTCAGTGCCATGGCATGTACAACTGCAAGGGCTAGAAGTTGATAGTGCATGGGAGGCGATTAAGAAGTGTTTGCATGAAGCAATGGCTGACTGTATACCTAGAGTCCGAACAATATCAAGTAGGGGTTAAATGGATGAATTACACCATTAAGCTTGAGCCGCAAAAAAAGAAACAACTATGGAGGGAATTTAAGGAGAAAGATGACCGGCACATAAACGGTATAAAGCGCAGCCCAGAAAGGTAACGAGCGTGGTAAGAAAAGCAAAAAAGGATTACGAAAGAACATTGGCCATGCAGGCTAAAGAGAATCATGAACAGTTTTTTCAATATGTTGCAAGTAAAAGAAAAAATGTATATGGCAGAATGATTTTAAAGAAAGCCGATGGTAGGGAGGTAACCGAATCAGTTGATATAGTGGAATTACTGAGCGAGTACTTTGCAAGAGTATATCATCCAGGTGGTGACATTACAGAGAATGAACCAATAGATTATACGGGAATTGTGGTGAATCAGGTGGAGGTGAGTAGTCTATTGCAAAACCTCAATGTCAATACATCTGTGGGATTGGATGGTATACCAGCTCGTGTCGTACGTGAAGCGGCTAAAGAATTGTTAGTACCCTTGACCATTTTGTTTAATTTGAGTCTCGGGTCTGGGTTAGTCCCGAGGGGGTGGAAAGAGGGGAAAATAGTTCCACTGCATAAAGGAGTTTCCAAGACTGCTGTTGTAAATTACCGAACGATTAGCATATCAGGAATCATTGTCAAGGTCTAGGAGAAATTAGTCAAGAGAAGAATACAGGATTGGATAGATGAAAATGGGATACTGTATGGGGAACAACATGGTTTTGTGAAGGGTAGATCATGCCTCAGTAACTTGCTCACGTTTTATAACACAGTGACGGCTGAACTGGATAAGGGTAATGGGTTTACAGTGATTCTACTGGACCTTGCAAGGCCTTTGACAGGATACCACATGGAACTCTAATCAGTAAACTGAAGCAGATGGGGATGGATATAGGGTTGGTGAGATGGATAGGAGGGTGGTGATGGAGAGATACCAGAGAGTGGTTTATTTAGGAGTGGAGTCCAAAAGACTACTTGTGACTAGTGGTGTGCCACAGGGTTCTGTTCTTGGACCACTACTTTTCAATTTGTTCATTAACGATATAGGAAAGGATCTGAGAGGAAGTGTTCACTTGTTTGCTAATGCTGCAAAGTTGGGTAGAGCAATAGTGAGTGCACAGGATGTCAGAATTTTGCAGGATGGTTTGGATAGTTTGGAGGACTGGGCTAGAAAATGGATGTCAATTTAATGTGGCAAAGTGTAAGGTTATGTATTTTGGAATGAAAAGATTAGCAGCGGTATATCACATTGGTGGAACTGTACTCCATGAGATTGATGAGGCCAGGGATTTGGGAGTGTTGGTGGATAGGGAATTGAAGTTTAGGGGGCACATTGCAAAAGTGGCTAAATCAGCTCATCAAATCACTTGGTTGCTGAAAAATACTTTAACAAGCAGAGACAAACAAGTTATCGTTCCTCTATATCGAGCTTTGATAAGACCCCCATCTAGACTACTGTGCCCAGATATGGGCCGCAGGGTTTCTTCTTGATGGGGAGGATGTGGAGAGGATCCAAAGACAAGTGACCAAGATGATAGCAGGTCTATGAAATGAACCTTATGAGAACAGGTTGAAGATTTGTGGGTTGCAAAAATTGGTTGATAGGCAGAAAAGGGGTGATATGATTGAGACATTCAAATTACTGAAAGGTTTCTATAAGATTAATCCAGAAGATATTGTTGAGAATAGGACTGGTGGTGGGAGGACTCGGGTGCCATACAAGGATGCTGGGCAAGAATGTGGTTAGCAGGGGTCTTAGAGCTAGGTTTTTTACTTGGAGAGTGGTAAATGAGTGGAATAAGCTGCCAGAGTCTGTTGTGGGTGCTGTGACCGTGAATGAGTTCAAGGTGAGGTATGATAGATACTCTGTGAATGTCGAATAGTTGTTCTTGATATGATGTTAGGGCCTCCCTCGATGAGTCTGTCGACTCCTTGGAGTTGCCTGAAATAATAATAATAATTCACTACGATTGACTTAACTGTCTTCCCCTCCCTCCTCCATACCCCAATCCTTACTGTTTAATGGGAAACTGATGATAACTTTTATGGGAGTGATCATTTTTCCATGATATCCACCTTTCTGCATGGACATCCATGTGATACATCACAGATATCCCAATGGAAAATAGTGCAAGCTGACTGGCTCACTCTTTCTTAGCAGAATTTGATTCTGTAACAGTCTGCTGCCACTACTACAGTACGTAAAACAGTTAATTGGTTTCACTTGTTGGAACTGAAAGCTGCCTGTCTTGAACATTTCCTCTAAAAACTATTGTGAGATGCTGATAGCACAGCAGCCAAGGGAGCTCAGAAGAAAACTAGGAGCATCTGCAGATATCCTACAATAGCAGACCCCATTGTTTTCAAATCTGTTCATACCTGAGCAAGTTATATTCTGTTTTCAGAGCCAAAAGGAATTTAGATTCCAATACATATTTCTATGACCTGATCAGCCAACACAAGAGGTCTGTGATAAAATCCTGAAAATGAAAGGAATGTATACCACCCACCCATTTTTGTTCCTCGAACATAATGGATATCCAGGTACTGACCCAGTGGCAATTGCTGATGGTCCTGTAAAGATTTTTACCAAATCATCAACTGTATCTCCTTACTTCTTGCCTCAAAGATGCAAATGAGAAAAACATTAAGTTCTGTTCTCTTCAAATGGTGTAGAAGATTATAACATGCCATTTACAAAACAAGAACTGAAAGCTCATCATCATCATCAAATTCCTGCCATGTACCCTCAAGGGGTGTACAGGATATGATAGTACTACATGAAAAAATTACATCATTATTAATTTCCTATCTACAATTTTCCTCCAAATCAGTCTGTTACTTGTCAACACTCCAACATTATCAGATCTTATATTTCTATCGTCTAAAGCACTTTGTACCGTATCAATCCACCTATATCTTGGTCTTCCTCTGGGTCGTTTTGCTGCCAACCTGGCAGAGAACGCTTGTTTTGCTAATCTTTCTTCACCCATTCTGTTTAAGTGACCATACCACCTGAGATTAGCTCTGCTAACGCATTCCTGGATGCTGACAATGTCAAGTTCTTTCCTAATATCCTCGTTTTTAATATGATACTGCCATTGATGCCATCTGTTCATGCCTATAATCTTTCTCAGGACTCTCATATCTGTGGTCTCTAGTCTTTGGTCAAGTGTTTTACTTCTGACCCAGCTCTCAGATCCATAAGTTAAAACTGGTTTGAACACTGTCTTGTATACAGCTAATTTAGTGTTCTGACTAATTTCTCTCTTATTTCATATGAATTTATTCAATTGGCTTCCCACCATACCAGCTTTGCTGATTCTGTTGTCTATTTCTATATTTAATTTACCATCTTCAGTAAAAATCGTGCCTAAATAGCTGAAATGTTTTACTTGTTCCACATGTTCTCGATTCACAACACAGTTGACATTTTCAATGATTCTGCCTATTTTCATTGTGTTTGTCTTTTTATTGCTGACCTTCATACCATATCTATTACAACAGCTATTCAATTTAGTCAGAGAATCTTGCAGACTTGTAGCGGATTTATTTAGAAGTATAACATCATCCGCATAAAGCAAAGAGCTGACATTAACATCTCCAATTTTGATATCATGTTTAATACCACTTTCCTTCATAATGTGATCCATATAGATAATGAATAACAGAGGGGATAATGTACATCCTTGTCTCACACCAGATTTAACATTAAACCATCTTCCTGTACTTCCTTCAATTCACTGCTGACTTACAACTCAAATAAAAACTAAGTATTGCTTGATATAATGCCCCATTGAACTGAAAGCTGCCTTGATTAAATGTCACTTGACCAGATAACATCCATTGTGGTGTGGTTAAACATCTTTCACCATCTACCATGGATATTTCTTCCTAAAACTTGAGCATTGATATTCAGCCTGTATCTTCCCCACTGCTGGGTGAAAGGCCACTCCCATTATGGGAGGTTAGGGACTACTCCCATGGTGACCTTTTTCATATATGTAGAGTGTGTGTGTGTGTGTGTGTATATTTAAAATCCCAAAATTTCATCTTGGAATTGATTTGTGCAGCAGTAGTATTGCCCATTTCCACAGATCCCTGTGGAAATGGGCTATACCGTTTAAAGATGGAATGACTTGACTGCAAGAGGTGTGTACTGTGTATCGATAGCCTTTTAGCAGCTCTTTATGTGAAGTAGAAAAAGTCATTAAAAAGCTGAAATGTCAAAAAGCAGCTGGTGTAGATATTTGACCAGAAATGCCCAAATACGAAGGTATAAAAGTTTTATAGTGGTTGCACTGCATAATTCTGAAAGTGCGGTCAAAAGGTTGAATTTCAGATGATGGGAGCAGAGCTCTCATATTACCTATTCACAAAAAAGAGAAATAAAACTGAATGTGAGAATTATAGAGGAATTTCAGTGCTGACTGTTCCTTGTAAAATTTATGCAAGTATACTTGAGAAACAGCTAACAAAAATTAATATATCATTACTTATTGTGGAATGCTTTCTATGAGGATAGATTAAAGGTGTGCGAGTTATACACAGTTTATGTGTACTTTATTGTGACATTAATTTTATAAAATATTTTATAAAGAGGTTTTATAAAATTAATTCAAAGGAAATTTTTCAATATATTACAAATAATAATATAGGGGTCATTCTTGGAAGTTGTGTAAGAGTTGTGGTTAGAGTTGTTATTGCTGACCTTCATACCATATCTATTACAATAGTTATTCAACTTAGTCAGGGAATCTTGCAGACTTGTAATGGATTTATTTAGAAGTATAACAACATCCGCATAAAGCAAAGTGCTGAGATTAACATTTCCAATTTTTATATCGGGTTTAATTCCACTTTCCTTCATAAATATATATAGATAATGAATAACAGAGGAGGTAATGTACATTCTTGTCTGACCGTATTTAACACAAAACCATCTTCTTGTACTTCCTTCAATTCTAACTGCTGACACAACTCAAATAAAGACTAAGTATTGCTTGATGCTATGCCCCATTGACATCATACAACTGTAGAGTTTTCAATAGCTTCTCTCTTGATACCTTGTCATATGCCTTTTCCAGATCTACAAAACTTAAATACAGATCTTTGTTATATTCCCATGATTTCTCAACTATTTGTTGTAAAATAAAAATGTGATCCTTACAGCCTCTATTGGCCTGAATCCAGCTTGTTCTTCACAAAGATTCCTTTCCACAATCCTTCTCAACTGTTTCTCAAGTATACTTGCATAAATCTTACCAGGAACACTCAGTAGAGAAATACCTCTGTAATTCTCATATTCATTTTTATTTCCCTTTTTATATATGGGTACTATGAGAGCACTATTCCAATCATCTGGAATTCATCCCTCTGTCCAGAACGTCTGAACTATGCAGTGCAGTTCAGCTGCTGTAAGATTTTATACCTCCATACTTGAGCATTTCTGGTCGAATATCATCTGCTCCAGCTACCTTTCCACATTTCAGGCTTTTGATGGCTTTTTCTACTTCAAGTATGGATACGTATACCTGATTGCATGCCTGGTCAGTGTTTTATAGCACTGTGCTATCACTGATTGTTTCTAGCAATTTTTCAAAGTAATTACTCAATATACGAAGGATATCTTTTTCTCCAGTTTTAATGTCAACTTTATCATCTCTAACTGCTTTTACAGCACTCTTTCCTCCATTCCTAAGCTTCTTCAACAACCTCCAGAATATTTTGCCACTTTCTTGATATTTATTTTCTATATTCTTGCCAAAGTCCTCCCATGACTTTTGTTTAGCTAGTTTTACACAGTGTTTAGCATTCTTGCATTTGTCTCTATATTCTCTAAGAGCACAAGCTGACTTATTTGCCAGGAACTTTTTATATGCTTTCTTCTTCTTTTCCTTCACTGCCTCTTTAACTTCCTGTGTCCTCAATGGAGTTCTGATTTTTCTGTCCTTGCAGACAACCTCACTACATACCTCTCTGGCTGAATCAATCAGTGTTTTCTTCAGGGCTTGCCACTGAATCCCCAAGGCTTGGTTCCTGTATTCAAACTCTTTCATTTTTTCTTGAATAATATTTGTGTATTTTAGTCTACAGTTCACATTTGAGAGCTGCTCAACTTTTATTTGCTTTTAAACTTTCTTACCTATTCTTCTTTTCAATATGAAATTCAATTTTATCTTGCTCAAGAATAAATGGTGATCTCTTCCAATTTCAAATCTTCTCTACACTCTAATGTCCTGCACTAGGGAGAAAACATCACTGTCAACAATAACATAGTCAATGAGACTTTTCTTATTCCTTGCCTCTTCTCCATGTAAATTTCTGCACATTTTTACGTTGGAATATAGTGTTAGTAATAACCAGTCCATGTCCTGAGCAGAAATCCAACAGATATTTGCCATGATTATTAGCTTTGCTCTTTTCTCCAAATTTTCCCAAAATATTTTTGTATGTCTGACATTCATTTCCTACTTATTTCCTATTTAGATCCCCAACAAGGACCAATTTTTCATTGTGTCAGTTGCTTTCTCTAAAGCCTCAAGTATTTAGTGTTGAATACTATGGCTACTCCTTTTTTTTCCTTGATTGTCATTACCTGAATATAACATTTTGTATTTATTGTTCAGAAAGATCTCACCAGTTTTTGTCTTTTTTTTTTTTTGTTTCAGTCACTTCTATTATGCCGATCTGGTACTTATCCAGTTCCTCAGCCAGCTCCATTTCTTTACCATTCAGGCTTCTTATGTTGATAGTAGTACCGATCTTGAACTCTGGTGATGTTGAGTTGGGGTGTGTTTTCAGATTTGTTCCAGTAGCTGACTTTTCGTTGTTCTCCCTGGTTCCCTGGCAAAAACAATGGGGACCTTGTTTAATCTGGCAACACCACAGCCTGCATGAAATTCTGTCATGTTGTATCATAATTTTATATTGTGGCCAATAAGAATACAATTTAGTCAGTTAAATCCCAAATTGCTAGCCCATCCTCGTTTGTTCAGTATCCAGGTAGATACCTAACAAGGTGCACCATAGTGTAGCTGAGGATTGGACATTAGGTCAGAATCCCTGTTCGGTTCTCTGCATTCCTTTAAGGGCTATGTAGAGATCTCCTCTCAGTTATACAGCTTTTACCCTTAAGCACCTCTATTTGATTGTATTAATTTTGTATCATTATTTGATGGTATTAATTTTTTAATTTAGATAACTCTGTTGTGACATTATTTGAGCCTCACATACTCGTGGGCCACCCTGTTAGGTATCTACCTGGATACTGAACGAATGAGGATGTGTGGCAATTTGGGATTTAATCGACTAAATTGTATTCTTATTGGTTGATTGTATTAATTTTTTAATTTAGATAACTCTGTTGTGACATTAATTGAGCCTAATACATTAATGGTAAGATATGAACTATAAACCATGTAATTATTTTATTTTTCTTTTTTTGTTTGTTTGTATTGTTTTAAAAATTTTTGGTATAACAATTCAAATGGAAATTTTTATTATATATAAATTTCTCAGAATAAATATGTATGTTGTATAGTGATGACCTTGTGAGTACCTCAATATCTTATTCTTCAGGTCATTTGCAGACAGAAATATGAGCCAAACAAAGGGTTTGGAATCGTTTGCCAAACAATTGTTACAGAGTTGTGAGTATTTGAAAAGTAACATTCATGCATGAGCATTGTAGACATATCCTAACCCAAGTCATTGCACGAGTAGCACTTCAGCTAGCATACTATATTCAGATATGTCATATTAAGATTGTGATAATTATTGAACATAATAGTGAAATAAAAGTACTGTGCATAATTTGCATTTGAGTTTTCTAATGACACTGCTACTACCTTTTAGGAATGTAGTCAGCAATTTATGGAATGAATTTCAGATTGTACTGTTTGGTTAATGTTCACTGACAGGTGCAAGTAACCAGCTTATTTATAAGCGGGTTGCCACTCCTGAATGACAGAATGTGGATTTCAAATTGCACAGCACATTTTCTTCTTAGTACATGGACAATTTCCAAACAACCCATGCTCTGTACATGACAAACTGAAAAACATTAATGGACTGTATTTGTGTGATATCCCAAGAATTCAAAATCTTGAACTTGGAGATATAAATAGACAATTCTCTTGTTGATTTGGTGCATAATACTGCATCAAATCAAAGGATTGCAACTGCTTTCCAGCACTATTGTGATGAGGTCCATTTAACTCATAGTGGAATCAACAATACTCTAAATAAACTTCCATTTATAGGGTTATAATAATCCATATAGAACAAAGGGAAAGTAATTTCTAACAACGTTTTTCTCTAAACATGATGTATCATTGGTGACAGGTGATGTTTTTCTAGATTTTTGAAAAATGAACTGCCAACGTTCTTCAGTGAATTTTCTTTTGCTAACATGATTATATATGTAATACCAGTATGCTGGGACATCCCCACATTTCAAAATATCACGGTATTTGAATGAGCAGTTTCCTAACCAGTTGCAGTGATCCACAGAATTAGCTATTATCACTGGATCTCAACCTGCTAGATTTCCACATGTAGAGTTATCTTCTAAACATGGTATAAGGTTCATAACATGAAGTAATTCAATGAATATTTGATGCTGGTAAGACATTAGTGTATCGCAATTTTACTAAGAATTCTTTTATGATCAGATGGGTCAGAATGTGCTTCCACACTAAGTTCAGCTATTTTGAACAGAATTATACTTTGTGATTTTTTCCAATAATTAAGTGCTTAAGTTTAACTGTGTTTGAAATATGCTTAGTTCCATATAACCATCGAAAATTGGATCCATGTTTATTAAAATTTTTTTATTGGGAATGACCTCAGAATTTTGAAGTATTGATATGATATTATTGGATACCTATACTTGGCTTTATTTTAAACTCTTCTTTCTCTCTCTCTCTCTCTCTCTCATTTAGTGTGGCAGTGGACTTCTGGGAATGTTACCTCCTCCTAGAAACCTTAATGTAAAGGAAGCAGGTCGCCAGTTGGTTCCTTATGTTTTAACTAAAAAAACAGAAAAAAAAGATTCTGTTATTTCTAAAAAAAATACCAAATGCTCTGATTTGCAAAAGAGGAAAGCTGATACACAACCAGTCAGGGAGCCTAGTAATAGTGATGATGAGGAACAATATGATGACTGCAAAAACAGTACATCTTCTGTAGATTTTTTCTCCTTGAATAGCCTTAATGCTGAAAGTCCTACTCAACAAGGTGATCCTGAATTAGTAGAAACCCCTGGATATCGAGATCAAATTAAGGCTAGTGGAAAGGATCATGGCAAAACTAGATTTTCATCAGAAAATAATGTACAGAGTAATTTTAATCCTTCATCAAATTTTCAGAATTCAGATTACGATGTATGCGACTCTTTTATTCCTGATGCTTCTAGTTCTTCATTTCAGCCTCAAGTCAGTGTGCAAGGAAATACTGAAAATTCCAGTGAGCAAAACTTACTAAATGCCGAAGGGGTAAATGTGCTTTTCCTTTCAATTCAGTTGTATATATCTGTTAGTAAAGGTTATGAGTAATAATGCTGTTGCAAACATTTTGCATAGTTCTAAGTTTAATACAGCATATAGTGTTTCTGAAGTTTATTATACCTTTACCTTTTAATGTTTATGATATTTTAAAATTTATATATTTCAGTAATTCCAAACCATTTCTGAAGTAGAATTAATGATTTGCCAGTTACAGTAGCACTCAAAAATATTTTGACAATAGCAGGCATAACTATGCTTATAGCTGATCGTGTTTTATAGCACGATAATTTTGATAATTGGTGAAATATTCTCCTGCTGCTGCTCTTTTGACTGATGTCCTTGACAACTGCCTCAATGCCAAAACGTTCCTATGCCACTGTTTGACAAAGTAATGTTTGACCTAGAATCCTTCATACCAGTTGTAAAAAATGAATTCATCATTCATTAGTAGCTTGGTTGGAAGCATACACAGTGTGAATAATTTAGCACCAAAAACTTATTTACATATTTTTTCTAAGTTTTCATCATTTGTTGGATTCATAAATATTTGACAAGTTATTATTAATACATTTCATCTATGAAAAAATTGTTTTTTAATACATATAATATTAGTTACTATAAATTTATGAATATTAATTATTAAGTCATGCTGAAGACCAAAATCCTCTGCAGAATTTAAAGAAGCTGTAATTTGTGCTTTGCAAGAAGGACACACATGCACAAACAAATGTTACATATGATTTTGACATATCTCAACAACTTGTAAATGTTTGGAATCGGCTTTGTAAGGCCAGTGGAGATGTAAACAATAAAATTAGACAAAGGCATAAAGGAAAAATGACTAGAGATGAAAAGCCTATTAAAAAGTTATCCAAGCAAGATCCTCAAAAATCTGCTACAAAAATCTGCAGTTAACAAAGAATTATGTAAGAATTAAGCATTTTTGAATTAAAACATCATCTTGGCAACCTAGTAAGAAGCCTCTTACTAGGTTACCAAGTAAGAGGATTCTTTTCTGCAAAGAATAAAAAGGCTCAATTAAATTTTGCTGAGATTCTGAGAGTAGTGGTTGAGTGTGTTCTTCTGGTTGGAAAAATTTTAATCTCAGCTCTGAGCTTAAAAAATTGCAACAAAAAATTACCCTGCCACAGTAGTCTGATGGTTTAATAATGGTAATTTTTTGTTGCAATTTTTTAAGCTCAGAGCTGAGATTAAAATTTTTCCAACCAGAAGAACACACTCAACCACTACTCTCAGAATCTCAGCAAAATTTAATTGAGCCTTTTTATTCTTTGCAGAAAAGAATCCTCTTACTTGGTAACAAGTCAGGATATTTAGCTATTATTTTTGCCAAAAATTCACAGAGATGGGTAAAGCACACAAAATAAAATTAAGTTTACAATACTATTGGCCCATGACACATGACAGATTCAAATATTTTCTGCCAATGAATAATACAGTGGGTAACTATAGACTTCACACAGCCCACATTTTCTCAAGCTTCAAACATTTGTGCAACTAAGCCTTTTCCTATATCACACATATCTTTACCACCATCAATTGTAACATATCTCAGCCCTTTCCACTCCACGTTGTACTGAATTGGTTTGTTCTCAAATTCTTTGAGTTTCTTGTTTGGGTTGAGTTTTCTTCGATTTCTTGTGTGCAGCTTTGTGCATGAGTAAAATGGTGGTGAAATATAAGACAGTGCAAAAGACGAGTGTAAATGCCGTGAATTTTTCAAAAATGATGAGATGTCATGAATGCATTGCGTATGCCTGGCATACTTATGGCTTATGAGATATCATTGAATGTAAGCAGTAGCAGGCAAAAGATCGTGGATGTAGATATGGGAGTAGCTGACTGCTTGAATGGCAACAGTAAGACAACAGGGCAAAAGGAGCAATGAGTTGGTAATGTTGATTCATAAGACAGCATACATAGATGACTGTGGCAAGAAAGTGGACGTGTGAAAATGTGATTTGCATAAGTGACACCGAAAAACTAATTGAAGATATGAAAGTGGAGTTAGTAAAGATGAGGCAAGAGATTAAACATATGAAAAGTTTGAACTGAACTGAGGAGAATTACAGATTTGCGTAGGAATGTGAGGAAGAATGGAACGAAACATTAGAAAGAAATATCGAATGATTTGCACGTAGCAAATGTATGGAGATTTGATGATAAAAGGTGCAGTGAGGGAAAAGGTGCGTAAGGTCTGTTTTCTGGGAGGTAGAATGAGTAGTGTGGTTGAAGCGTGGAGAAGAGGAGTACCTGAGCAAAAGAGTTGGTAATGGTAGTTGGCACAAATGATATCACTGGTAGCCAGAAGAATGTCATGAGGCTGTTAATGAGAGCGGAAAATAACAGTGTGGTAGGTAAGGTAGTCAGTGTGTTGCCAGGTATGATGATGAGTTGTGAAGGTGAGTGAAGATTATGAATGGTATGTTAGTAGACTTGTTGAGGAGAAAGGAGTTAATTTTGTGAATGTGTGGGATGAGTTTGAGGGGTAGATAGAGCTGTATGAAAGAGATCGACAACACCTCTTGCTTCCTCAGGTCTTACATTCACTTCAGTGAATGTAAGACCTGAGGAAGCAAGAGATGTTGTGGAAGAGCAGGAGAATAAGGTAAGCAAGTTTGTGAATGGAGAGGTGAGTGAAGAGAATGAGAGAGAAGGAACACAGAGTGAACAGGGGAAGGTGAGGGTGGACAGGGAGACACTACATGAAAATTGCAGATAATGGTTTCAGGAGTAGATGTGTTGTGTGAATGCGCAAGAATGGATTAAGATAGTTATGGATGTGTGGGTGATATTTAGGTCTGGGGAGGGGTGTAATATCAATGATAATAGACAGGTCTGGACAACAGGGAGTGTGGAGGAGTCATATCCGAGAAGTGGGGTTAGTAGGACTTGTTATAGAAACAGAAATCAGCTAGTGTGTGTGTTTACAAATACTAGAAGTATTTGAAACATTCAAATTTCATAAATCCTTTTTGAAAAAAAGGATTTATGAAATTGTAGCATTGATAGAGTTCATTCACCCAAACATTGTTGGTATAAGTGAGACATGGTTGAATGAGGATGATATTCTGACAGGAATAGAGATGGAGGGATATGTAGTCTTTTGTGAGGACAGACAAAGCAAAAAGAGAGGAAAAGTGTTATTGATGATGGCCGAGGAGTTTGGCCCATCCAGGGTGGAGATGCAAGGAGCAAATATGGACTAGTTTTGAAGCAGTGAAGTGGTAGTGGACAGGATGAAATGTTTAGTAGGGTGTTGCTATTGACCTGGCAAGGTGGAAGATAGTGAGAATGAAATGTTTAGACAAATTGGTATGCTAATAAGAAAAGGGTGATCATTATGAGGGAATTTGCATAAGGAACCAAAGAGAATCAATTTCTCGAGTTTTAAGGGATAACTACCTTAAGCAGTACATAACAGAGTCCTAATGTGGATTAACCACCTTACCGGCCGTTATGGATCAGATATGCATACGCTTCGTATCCATCATATATTTCAATGTAATATCAATGGTATTACAATTTTAATAAGCACTTTGCATCCATGATAACTTGGACGTCTATAGACGTCTTGGCCGGTAGCATGGTTAAGTCTTAGATTTGATTATCTCATCAGATGATGATGAAAATGAAGTGTCACATCTTCCTCCAGTTGGTGAAAGTTGCCAATGAAGTGATCACTTGGGTGAAAGTTGCCAATGAAGTGATCACTTGGGTGAAAGTCGCCAATGAAGTGATCACTTGGGTGAAGGCCAGCCATATCAGTACTTTTGTGAGAAAAGGTATGTGGAACTATGAGACAGGCGATTATGGCAAACTCAGGAGGTGGCTTGCATCGATATTGAATGAAATCAGTACTGCTCTACTTAGAAAGCATCTGACAGAGGCAATGGCTGAGTGTATTCCAACGGTCAGAATATTAAATAAGGTAGGTGTAAGATGAATGACTGAATAGGTGAAGCATGCAATCCAGAAGAAAAAGACATTGTGGAGGCAACACAAGATGAGTTGTGATAATCAGTTACATTAGGAGTACAAAGCCCAAGCAAGGAAGGTGACTCACTTAGTATGGGTACAAAAGTGCAGTATGAGTATAAGTTAGCAAATTATGCTAAAATTAATTCTAGGGAGTTTTTTTTCAGTATGTGGCGAGTAGAAGGAAGAATGATTACAGATGAATGATGTTGGTCACTAATAATGGGAGAATGATAAACACTGAGGAGGATATAGCAGAGATATTTATGAGCAATTCATTAAAGTAGTCCATTCTTGTGATTGTAACATAATGCAGAACTCGAGAGCAGTGGAGATGGGGGGAGTAACAAATGGTGGTGAGAGAGTAAGAGGTATATGAGGAATTGAGTAAAATTGATGTCAACATCAAATGTACTCGATAGTATATCACCACATGTCTTGAGGGAATGTTCCAGGAAGTTAACAACAGATTTAAACTACATTTTTAACATGAGTCTTAGATTAGCCCAGGCTCGAAAGCAATGAAAAAATAGCAAAATTGTTCTGCTTCAGAAAGAGGATGATAAGACTAAGTCTTTGAATTATGGGCCAATCTGCTTATCTGGATTTGTGGTGAAGGTATTGGAGAAGCTGGTGAGGACAAGGATTCAGAACTGGGTGGACAGCAGTGGAATTCTCTTTGATGGACAGCATTAGTTTGCTACAGGAAGATCGTATTTTAGCAATCTGCTTACTTATTTTAACAGGGTAATGAATACATTAGACAATACATTAGACATTAGACAAGGTGGATGTGAAAAACAGTAGTATATTTAGATTTTGCAAAGGCTTTTGATAGATTGCCACATGAGAAACTAGTAGTTAAATTGGAGTAAATTAGGTTGGCTAGTAGATTAGCGCATTGGATTGGAGATTGGCTGTCTGATAGGTATCAGCAGGTTGTGTATCAGGGAGCGATATCTCAGAAGAGGAAAGTCACTAGTGACATGTCCCAAGGATATGTCTTGGGGCCATTGTTGTTTAATTTATATGTAAATTACATTGGAAATGGCTTAAATGGTGATATACAGTTGTTTGCAGATGATGCAAAGTTGGGAAATTGAACAGATGTAGCTTTGCAAGAGGATCTAAATAGACTGTCTGAATGGACGAGCAAGTGTATGGGAATGTTAGTTTAATGTTTCAAAATGTAAGGTTTTAAAATTTGGGATACAAAGATGGGATGCAGATTATAGGATTGATGGAGATATTTTGGAGGAGATGAAGGATCTAAGGGTGTTGGTGAATAGGGACTTGAAATTTCGTGGATATTTTGCTAAAATTGTGAGGACAATACAGTGGATTATGGGAATGATGAGGAGAACACTGACATGTAGAAGTAATGGTTATTTGATTCCATTGTACATGACTTTGATCATGCTGTTTATGGATTACTGTGCACAGATTTGGTTGCAGGTTTTCAAGAGGATGATGAATGTCCAGAGATGATCAAGTTGGTTTCTGATCTTTGGAATGTGGAATATGAGGACAGATTGAGAGAATGCAAATTACAGAACCTAGTGGATAGAAGGAAGAGGAGAGACATGATAGAGACAAATAAGTTGGTAATGAGTATGACCAGATTAATGTGGATGAGATTTTTCATAGAATATCTAAAGACATGGAAAACGAGAGGTGATCCCTGGAAACTGTATAAGGTGGGTGTGAGCAAGGGAGTGAGGAGTAGATTTTTTGTGTGGTGAGTGATTGGAATGTATTGCCTGCGAGTATAGTGAGTGCAGGGACAGTGAATGCATTTTAATTTGTATGATCAACTCTGCATGTGAAAGTGGTACCTCCTACGATGAGTCTCTTGACTCCATGGAGGTCTGTTGATGATAATAATTTTCACTTGTTGGAAAATTACACCAGTAACTGCAAAATATTGGGCCCATTCTTATAAATGCTGGATCACTCCTAATAACGTGTGTGTGTGAGTGAGTGAGTGAGAATCTGGAGCTAAAATAAGTGGTATAAATAAAATTCTCTGTGAGAAAAATTATAAAAATTCTGAGGTGTTTACGGGACACTTTTTGGCACTTATAATATATTAGCTGCTAAACAAGAGTTAAACTTCATTTAATTGTATTTTAAGTAGGCTGTGTATACCTTACCTGAGTTTGGCTTTATTAATTTTTGGGATGTCAGTAGACAATGAGTCTACTTACTCCATGGATTCATTTTCTGTAATAATAATAATAATTGTTAGATTTATTGAGATGACTAAGACCATAATATCCATAACATTTTTAAAAAATTGTAGAAATGACAACAAAAGAAATTTATGATAATTGACCAGATAGACGAAGAGTATTTGAAGTAATAGTACAAGCAGTGCTTCCATTAATGGTAGGAGAAAGGTGACATCAAAGTATACTTTGACTGCTTTCAATTTCTTAAATACTAAAGCATGAATCTTAAAAAATAAGTTCATATGGCTTAAGTTATTTTACTTAACTTATACGAGCCATAAACAGTGAATTCAATGAACAACAGAAAGGCTTCAGAAGAGGAATGGAACCATTAATGCTATCCTGGAACTAAAAATACTAATAGAAAGATCACTTGAAAGAAATACATATGCTTCATAGACTTTCAGAAGCCTTTTGACCAGGTAAAACATAATAAAATGTTCAATATATTAGATAAATTAGACATAGAAGATCATATACTTAAGATTATAAAAACGGATTTACACCAAACAGAAAATGCAGATGTTTAACAATGAGACTTCTGTAGTGAAAATAAAAAGAGGAGTTAGACAAGGTTATATCCTTTTTAATTTATCTATTTAATATCTGTAGTGAGACAGTGATGAAAAAGATTGAAAAACACAAAATAGGAATTAGTATCAATGGTATAAAATACAACAATCTTAGATATTATTATTATTATTATTACCAGGGAGTCGAAAGACTCATCGAGGGAGGACACCTACTCTACAACTCTGCCACCACCACTTAATCCACCAACTGCAACTACACCAACGCCATCTACTGCCTGCCACCACTAGTATTTCCACAATATTCCACTAGTATTTCCTGATGATACAATTCTAATAGCAGAAAACAGAAACAAATGAATCAAATTACTGCATCTACTAATTGAAGAAGGTAAAGAATTTGGATTAGATATAAATGCAAAAAAGACCAAATTTATGAAAATCTCAAAAGAAAGCAGATCCAAGGCAGAAATATTCATAAACAATATGAAACTTGAACATACAACAGAATACAAATATTTAGGCACCTACTTTACTGCAGATGGAAAGCAAGATAAAGAAATAAAAATAAGAACAGCCGTAGCTAAAGATGCATTCTAGAAAAATAAAGATCTGCTCAGAGGTTCAGTGAGTATCGAGACAAAGAAAAGAATGATAAGCACATTAGTGTGGCCAATTTTCACATATGGAAGTGAGACCTGGATATTCAAGAAGAGAGTAAGGCAACAGATAATGGCCTTTGAAATGTGGTGCTATAGGAGAGCTCTGAAAATCCCATGGACAGAACATGTGACAAATACAGATGTCCTACAGAGAATGAGAACACAGAGATCTCTGTATTACAGGAAATGATCCAGAGAAAGATGAGATTGGCAGGACATGTACTGAGAGGTTCAGCAGGACAGAGGATACTAACAGTTTTAGAAGGAAAAATTATGGGAAAACGATCCAGAGGCAAAAAACGAAGGTCACATGGCTATGCAGAAACAAAAAGGAAAGCCACCAGCAGAGAGAGAACTGGAAGGACATGGTGCTGCACCCTCTCACTGAGGACGCTACATGAAGAAGAAGAAAGTTATTTGAAGAAATCAAGCCACATATTTCTGAATTTTGGTATCCTTGATATTGATGTGCATAATTGATAATGTGGTTGCAAAAAACTGTATGAATAACAGAATTAAAGTGAGTAAGAATGTTGGATTGAAAAAACATATGAATGAAGAAACAAAAATGAGCGACATTAGAGAAGTGAAAGAAAGGAACAGCAGAATGAGAAGGAACAAGATTGCAGGAACAACAAAGAATGAAATTACCAGAATGCAAGAATGAGTTGTTTACAATGAGAAACTAATGAAGAATATGCTCAGTGATATTTAGCAGAAAGGACTGAAAGAGTGCTAAAATATAGGATGAAGTAAAGTAAAGAAAAGAGGTGAGGAGTGATTCAAAAATATCAGTGTATTGAAATTCTATTATTAGGAATGTCTAATGAGAGAATCTACTAGGAGGGAGAATGAGCAAGATCATTAATGCCTGAAATATAAGAAGTAAACAAGCAAGAGAGTTAGTGGTGGTTGTGGGAACATGTAAGTAGGTTGGACATAAGGAGAATGTGAGAATGAAAGATCCTCTACATCTGGGAGTGTATAAAGTTCCTTGTGCCTGCAAGGAACTTTATACACTACTTTGGACAGACTTGTAAATCAGTCAACCTTGAAGAACATGAAAATCACATCTGAGATCACATCTGTATGGCAAGTTGGGATTGGCAGACCATGCTGTGGATACCCCTTTATATAAGATCAGATGGAGAAAAACATCTTTATTACATAGAAGTCATTACAGGTCTGAGAGGCTATTCTTAAAATCAGCATTAGCTATAAAGCACTCTCCCAACCTCAACAAGTATGGTTGCATTAATTTACCCAAGATCTGGGAGACTATTATTTTAAGACTTCTCTGAACTAATTTTGTAGTTATCTGACCCATACAGGGTGCCACATAAGGACATTAAGTGTCAGTTGCAATTTAAACTGTTTCTACAATTACTTGGTTTAGTGCTGTGTGCCTATCATCGTGATCTGATGATGCTGGGTAGAAAATCCGCAGAATATTAGTGAGTTTAATAAATGCATTTTTTTTTCACTTGGTATTAATTATACCATTAATTAAACTTTATTATGAACATTGCATTACATAAATACATAAGTCACTAAAACATGACCTTCCTTTAACAAACCCATGCTAACAATCAGAGTATATTGCTATTATCAACCCAATTTTGTATCCTAGCTCTCACCAACTTCTTCAACATCTTAAATACAATTACAGATATACAGATTGGCCTGTAATTTGTAAGTGCCTGAAAACTGCTGCCACTACTTCCCTCTTGCATCAAAAACAAAGGAGATGAAATTGTTTCAATGAATGAGTTTATTCACCCAAAAATTGTTGGAAAAAGTGAAACATGGTTTGATGAGGAATATGATGATGGGAACTGAAATGGAAGGATACCTAATGTGAACATAATTTCACTGATATTATCGGTGATACCCCCCCACCCTCCTGTACTTTCTATCCATGTTTCACTTATTCCAACAATTTTTGAGTGAATAAATTCAATTAGTGCAACAATTTAATTTCCTCCTGATGCTCCTAGCATCCGCAAATAAACACAGCAGTTCACTTTTAGGTCTATACCCAGTCCTACCGATGCGAGTGTGGTAAGAAAAGCAAAAGTGGATTATGAAAGAACATTAGCCATGCAGACTAAAGAGAATCGAGAATTCCAAACAGTTTTTTTGATATGTTGCAAGTAAAAGAAAAAATGTATATGGCAGAATGATTTTAAGGAATGCTGATGGTAGGGAGGTAACCGAATCAGTTGATATAGTGGAATTACTGAGCGAGCACTTTGCAAGAGTATATCATCCAGGTAGTGACATTGCAGGAATGAATGAACCAATAGCTTATATGGGAATTGTGGTGAATGAAGTGGAGGTGAATAGTCTATTACAAAACCTCAATTTCAATACATCTGTGGGATTGGATGGTATACCAGCTCGTGTCGTACGTGAAGCGGCTAAAGTATTGTCATTGCCTTTGACCATTTTGTTTAATTTGAGCCTCGGGTCTGAGTTAGTCCTGAGGGGATGGAAAGAGGGGAAAATAGTTCCACTGCATAAAGGAGGTTCCAAGACTGCTGTTGTAAATTAACAACCAATCAGCATATCACGAATCATTGTCAAGGTCTAGGAGAAAATAGTCAAGAGGAAAATACAGGATTGGAGATGAAAATGGGATACTGTATGGGGGACAGCATTTTTTTATTAAAGGTAGATCATGCCTCAGTAACTTGCTCACGTTTTATAACACAGTGACGGCTGAACTGGATAAGGGTAATGGGTTTACAGTGATTCTACTGGACCTTGCTAAGGCCTTTGACAGGATACCACATGGAATTCTAATCAGTACACTGCAGCATATGGGGATAGATATAGGGTTGGTGAGATGGATAGGAGGGTGGTTGATGGAGATATATCAGAGGGTGGTTTATTCAGGAGTATAGTCCAAAAGATGGCCTTTGACTAATGGTGTGCCGCAGGTTTCTGTTCTTGGACCACTACTGTTCAATTTGTTCATTAACGATATAGGAAAGGATCTGAGAGGACGTGTTCATTTGTTTGCTGATGATGCAAAGTTGGGTAGAGCAATAGTGAGTGCACAGGATGTCAAAATTTTGCAGGATGATTTGGATAGTTTGGAGGACTGGGCTAAGGAGAATAGATGTCAATTTAATGTGGCAAAGTGTAAATTTATGCATTTTGGGTGAAAAGATTAGCAGCAGTATGTCACATTGGTGGAACCGTTCTCCAGGAGATTGATGAGGCCAGGGATTTGGGAGTGTTGGTGGATAGGGAGTTGAAGTTTAGGGGCATATTGCAAAAGTGGCTAAATCAGCTCATCAAATCACTTGGTTGCTGAAAAATACTTTAACAAGCAGAGACAAACAGGTTATTTTTCCTCTATATCGAGCCTTGATAAGACCCCATCTAGTCTACTGTGCCCAGATATGAGCACCAGGGTATCTTCTTGATGTGGAGGAGGTGGAAAGGATCCAAAGACAAGTGACCAAGATGATAGCAGGTCTATGGAATGAACCTTATGAAAACAGGTTGAAGATTTGTGGGTTGCAGAAATTGGTTGATTGGCAGAAAAGGGGTGATATGATTGAGACATTCAAATTACTGAATGGTTTCTATAGGATTAACTCAGAAGATATTTTTGAGAATAGGACTGGTGGTGGGAAGACTAGGGGCCATACATGGAAGCTGGGCAAGAGTGTGGTTATCAAGAGTGTTAGAGCTAGGTTTTTTACTTGGAGAATGGTGAATGAGTGGAATAAGCTGCCAGAGTCTGTTGTGGGTGCCATGACTGTGAACAAGTTCAAGGTGAGGTATGATAGATACTGTGTGAATGTCGAATAGTTGTTCTTGACATAATGTTAGGGCCTCCCTCGAAGAGTCTATCGACTTCTTGGAGTTGCCTGTAATAATAATAATAGATAATGCGCCCTCTTAGGACTAACCTTCTAGTCTATTATCTTTCTGTACATACCTTGTTTTTGGTTTAAAGATGCCTTCTAAATCCAAGGTCTTGCTGAAAGGTTGTATGTAAACGGGGTATGTACATAATATCTTTCTCTTATTTTTGTGTGGTTTGTTGGTGTTATTACAATAACTCCAACAAATTTGTATATTGTATTCCAGATGATGTCTCCATGATAGGAACAAAATATTGAAACCATTAAATCATGTGTGCTCAGCATAATGTGGTCACCTGAGTTTCAAGAAGATGGGGAGGCAATTGAAAAAAATCAGCACTGAGTAACTAAAATGATGACTGGCATATGGAACTAAGTATATGAGGAAAGATTGAGCGAATGTGGTCTTCAAAGTTTAATGGAAGGGGGAGATAAATAGAGAGGGGACATATAGAAACAAGTTAATAAGATGAGTTTATTGATGATGGAGGTAGCTGCCTAGAGACGTGGTGAAGAAGCATGTGAGATCCAGGTTCTTTTCATAGTGTGTGTGGAATGAGTTACCCATTAGATGTTATGAGTATGTCTTTGGTAAATGTGTTCAAAGAGAGATATAATATGTAAAATTTAAATATGGGTGTGCAAGTGGATTCCACCTCAGTGAGTCCTTGGACTCCTTCAAGGTGCATTTGGAATAATGATATATTCATTCAGTAACCTTTTTTCTCTCAGTCTATTCCCCCCCCCCCCCCACACCACCATTTTTGCTTCATACAGAGAAATATAGTTTAGTCCATTTCTGGGATAGGGAGTTGTTTCTGATTTTGCATGTTGATATTTTGAATTAATACTTTAAATCTACAATTTGAGTATTTGAAAATAATTGTTATTGCTTCTGCTGAATATAGTTTTTTATTACTGTAGTTTTTGCGTCTGCAAGGAAAAAACAGAAATAGTAAAGAAAACATTCAGCTGATTGATATAAGTGCTGATGAGCAGCTTCCAGATTCTAGTGTGTGGCTTACAAAATCAATTACAGAAGAGAAAGTTCACAGACCTTCTAGAAATAAACATGGACTTCCAACACATCAACAAAGAAGAAAGCATCAGATTACTTATTTGGCTTTTCAGGTATTTTTTTTTTTTAAATTGTGTTACACATGTCAAAGAAACTGGTAAATGTACCCATTTTAAAATTCTATAAATTAGCTTTTAATATAAGAATACAGGTAGCGTAACATTAGCCATGAATGTGTACTTAGAAGTGTGTCAGGATTTAAATCATAATTTTCCATTGTAGCTGCAGAATTATAAATTAGGATTATCTTTTCAGTAAAGTGCTTATTTTTAAAAATTTTTTATTATGAATTTTTTTTATTTATCCCACACTATGAAAACTGTAGCACATGGTGCTGTTATGCCATAGTGGTTTTCAGAGATAAAAAAGAATGTATGTTTTTTGAGTAACTGGAGGTTATTGTATTCCCTAAGGAAAACCCCTCTAAATGTGACTCGTCATGGTGGAGGGACCTCTCAGTTAACGTGGTGGCCATTTTCTTTCTTTCTTCTACATTCTCATATTCTTTGCTGTTCAGATCATTATCACAAGGATCCATTACCTCCACACCACATTTTCCATGCATTGCGATCCACAACTTTCCAAAAAGGGGATTCTTGGTGCTGTGTATGCATTTTTGCTCTTGCTTTGTCAAATGCTCTCCTTCAAGTTGGACTCCATCCTAGACCATGGGAAAGGACTAGGATAGAGTCCAACACTTTTTGTGGTTCTGGTATGGTATCTGGGATAGCACTGACATTCTGAGTGCAGTTGTTGCATGCTGGATAGTGATGTCCTGGCTCTGTTTTGGGTGGGGAGCACTGGCATTGAATTAGTCTCTTTTTTAACATGTCCTTCATCCTCAAATTTATCAGGCCTTCACACTGCTCCATCCAGGTTTAGAAAACATTGAAATAATAACAGCACTGAGAAGAGGAAATAAAAAGTGTCAGAAATATATATATAAACACACCATGATTTGTAATAATTCATCCTACTAGTGAATGGCCATCAAGAAAATGTCATCCTTCTTTATAGATTTCTAAAAATTAGTTAACAACTCTGTTCAAGGCTATCCTTGTTGAAATAACTTTTCGAAGAAACATTCATAGCAATTTAGGAAAAAAATAATGATATAAATAATAACCTGAAGGGAAATGCTCAGTTGTTTGTAGATTATGCAAAATTAGGTAAAGTAATAGTTAATCAAGGCGAATGAGGAGAGCTTGCAGTAATTTAAATAGGCTGTCAGTATGGACAAAAGTTAAAGCATGTCAGTTTAATGTTGAGAAATGTAAAGTTATGCATTTGAGATAAATAGATTACAAGCTGTGTATCACATTGATGGCACTGTACTCCGGGAAATAAATAAAGCTAGAGATTTAGGGGTGGTGGTAGACAGAGTTTAGAGGACATATTGCTAAGGTAGCCCATAAGATTTTGCTATTGAAGAACACAGTAACAAGTAACAATAAGGAAGTTGTTATTCCTCTTTATAACGTTTTGATGTGTTCACATCTGGATTACTGTGGTCAAGTCTGGTCTCCTGAGTTTCTTGGGGATGAGAAAGCATTGGAGAAGATTCAGAGGCAAGTGACCAAGATGGTGAGTCGTCTGCAGAATGTTCACTATGAAGGTAGATTAAGGATGTGTGGATTGCTGAAGTTGGTTGATAGGAGGAAAAGATGGGATATGATAGAAACATTAAAGTTGCTTAAGGGGTTTTAGTCTTACTCTTGGCTAGAACGACCAGAGTAAGGGGTCATCTCTGGTAGTTGAATAAAGATGTTGTCAGTAGGGGTGTGAGGACTAGATTTTTTGCTTAGAGAGTGATGAATGGATTGTGAGTCAGTTGTGAGGTGCTTTTTCTATTAATGGGTTCATATAAAGGAGAAGTATGATAGATTGAGTCTCCCTCGAGTCTTTGGACTCCATGGAGTTGCACGTATAATAATAATAGTAAGAATAATTTCTTCATTCAGCATCTATCAGTCGAATACCAAATATTATTCCACCTTCTGCATAAACTGTTCTGTAGGAGTGATATCAGAGTGGGGGCTTCCCCCTCAGTGTTTCAAAAATTTGCTCTGAATTAAGTGATCAGGGAGTGACAGCCACAAGAATGAATCCTAATGTGCAGTATTCTTTTTTGGGGATGGTGTGCAACAGTACAGTGTATGGGTACCTTTATTAACAGGGATATGTGACATATGGATGTGGTACATTTTTAAATTTGTAATATTGAGTTTTTCACATGTTTACCTAGTATACAATAAGTTATATAATGAAATTTGCATTATGTTTGTTGTTAAGATATTTTCCATATAACACATTTTTTTTTATTTGCTATATAAAATTCTTATTAAAATTATCATATACATTTTACCTATTTTTTATATACTTGTGCAATAAATTTATATTTAAGCAGAAGCAGCTATTGTTACATACTTAATTCGTTGTTCTTATTCAAGAAATGTTATCACACTATGAAGTGAAAGTATTAATATATTATTTTTTAGTTTTCATGTCATATTAATTTTCAGTTTTATCTGCTAGCAAAAGAGTGAGTATTGATATCTATTATTTTCCAAAAAAAAAAAAAAAAAAGTTTTACTATGTATTATGTCATCCCTTGATCTTTTTGACATCACTATACCTTCAACTACAGTTAAAACAGAATATCTCAACTGCTAAGTAAGACTATATCCTGAATCCTTTAAGATACTTCAAGTACCAAAAATATGGCCAAGAAGTCACAGAAATTATTCTCACTGGTATGCCTTCATCTTCCATTCAACCCATAATCCTCATCTGCTTTCCAACCCCTGGTTCAACTGAAAATGTGTTAAAGCAGTCAAAGAAAAAATACAGCTTATTGTATGTGACTTGCATCAAGAACTTGAGCTTCATACGCTGCCTATATCAAAGCATGCAACATAGTCATCAGCAGATCCATCTCTGATTTCATAAAGGCCACCAGCAGTAAACTCGCCTCCTCTCCAAATGGAAGCTGTGCTTTCTGGTCGCTTGCTAAGGATGCAGTTTCTTGTCCTATACTTCCACCTGTCTCTTCTCACATCGTGATGCTATCACTCTTTGCCCAGAGATAAAGCTGACCTCCTGGCATCACTCTTTTCTTCAAATTCCTGCATACATGACCAAGAGAAATCACCTCCTACCATACTGGAATCCTACCACCTGCTATAGTTTTTCAACAAACAGTCATCAGAAAAGTACTAAATAACTTGGATACTAAAAAGTCTTCTGGTTCTGATAGCATCTCTCCAGTTGTTTGCAAGCATTGTGCTCCAGAGCTAACACCCATCCTGCATCGTCTCCATAATTTATTATACATTTCTGGTACTTATCCCAACTGCAGCCTTAGCAATCTCATATCCATTTTGTTCCAAAAAAGGGTGGTAGAAGTTTA
The DNA here is from genome assembly GCF_054136105.1 of Typopeltis vanoorti. Classification (NCBI taxonomy): domain Eukaryota; kingdom Metazoa; phylum Arthropoda; class Arachnida; order Uropygi; family Thelyphonidae; genus Typopeltis; species Typopeltis vanoorti. The sequence continues at coordinate 2,614,528 of NC_143561.1, forward strand.
TGGTCAAACTACTGACCAATTGCCATCACCTCTGTTCCTCTCCAAAATAATAGAGAAAGTCATCAATAGCCATTTCCTCCACTACTTAGAGGCCCACTAATTAATCAGTGACCACCATCACCTACCATTGGACTCATATCATGGAAAGGTTTGCAGAAACTTGTGCTCTTGGCCTCGACATTTCCAAAGCTTTTGACAGTGTGTGGCAACAAGGGCTATTTAACAAATTTCCATCCTTTTGTCTCCTTGCCACTCTCTGTAATTGGATAGCCAGCTTCCTCTCTGAGTCATGATAGATGGTTCCCTCTCTTCAAGCTTTGCTGCCAATGTTGGAGTACCTCAGTGCTCTGCCCTATCACCTACTCTTTTTCTTCTGTACATAAATAACATACTCACAATAACCACTAATCCTATCCACAGTTTTGCAGATGATAGTATTCTGTACTCATCCTACTCATTTGACAAACCATGTAGTACTCTGACATCCCAGGTTACAAGATCATGTCTAACTAGTGTCCTCAGTGCTCTGCCCTATCACCTACTCTTTTTCTTCTGTACATAAATAACATACTCACAATAACCACTAATCCTATCCACAGTTTTGCAGATGATAGTATTCTGTACTCATCCTACTCATTTGACAAACCATGTAGTACTCTGACATCCCAGGTTACAAGATCATGTCTAACTAGTGTCTTAAACATTAATCTATATACTATCTGTAATATGATGAGGACAACCTTGTTATGTTCATTGCCACCAAAACAGTGTTGCCTTTTCTCATGCAAAAGAGATCTTGGCTGACCTACCCTTACTCTCAGTAATACATAAATTACCAACTAAGATAGATCTCTTTGCTTGGACTAATGTTTACCTCCAGTCTTTCCTGGCATAAACACATCACATCAATAGCTTTGTCAGCATCCAATCATCATCATCATCATCATCATCAAATTCCTGCCATGTACCCTCAAGGGGTGTACAGGATATGACAGTACTACATGAAAAAATTACATCATTACTAACTTCCTATCTACAATTTTCCTCCAAATCAGTCTGTTACTTGTCAAGACTCCAACATTATCAGATCTTATATTTCTATCGTCTAAGGCACTTTGTACCGTATCAATCCACCTATATCTTGGTCTTCCTCTGGGTCATTTTCCTGCCAACCTGGCAGAGAACACTTGTTTTGCTAATCTTTCCTTTCCCATTCTATTTAAGTGACCATACCATCTGAGATTAGCTCTGCCAAATCATTCCTGGATGCTGACAATGTCAAGTTCTTTCCTAATATCCTCATTTTTAATATGATATTGCCATTGATGCTATCTGTTCACGCCTCTAATCTTTCTCAGGACTCTCATATCTGTGGTCTCTAGTCTTTGGTCAAGTGTTTTACTTCTGACCCAGCTCTCAGATCCATAAGTTAAAATTGGTTTGAACACAGTCTTGTATACAGCTAATTTAGTGTTCTGACTAATTTCTTTCTTATTCCATATGAATTTATTCAATTGACTTCCCATGATACCAGCTTTGCTGATTCTGTTGTCTATTTCTATATTTAGTTTACCATCTTCAGTAAAAATTGTGCCTAAGTAGCTGAAATGTTTTACTTGTTCCACAGGTTCTCCATTCACAACACAGTTGACATTTTCAATGATTCTGCCTATTTTCATTGTCTTTGTCTTTTTATTGCTGACCTTCATACCATATCTATTACAACAGCTATTCAATTTAGTCAGAGAATCTTGCAGACTTGTAGCGGATTTATTTAGAAGTATAACATCATCCGTATAAAGCAAAGAGCTGACATTAACATCTCCAATTTTGATATCAGATTTAATACCACATTCCTTCATAATGTGATCCATATAGATAATGAATAACAGAGGGGATAATGTACATCCTTGTCTCACACCAGATTTAACATTAAACCATCTTCCTGTACTTCCTTCAATTCTAACTGCTGACTCACAACTCAAATAAAGACTAAGTATTGCTTGATATAATGCCCTATTGACACCATATAACTGCAGCGTATTGAATAGCTTCTCTCTTGGCACCTTGTCATATGCCTTTTCCAAATCGACAAAACTTAAATACAGATCTTTGTTATATTCCCATGCTTTCTCGACTATTTGTCGTAAAGTGAAGATCTGATCCTGACAGCCTCTATTTGGCCTGAATCCAGCTTGTTCTTCACCAAGCTTTTCTTCCACAATTCTTCTCAACCGTTTCTCAAGTATACTTGCATAGATCTTGCCAGGGACACTCAGTAGGGAAATACCTCTGTAATTCTCACATTCAGTTTTATTTCCCTTTTTATATATGGGTACTATGAGAGCTCTACTCCAATCATCGGGAATTCGTCCCTCTGTCCAGGCTTTCTGAACTATGCAGTGCAGCCACTGTAAGACTCTTATACCATCATATTTCAGCATTTCTGGTCGAATATCATCTTCTCCTGCTGCCTTTCCACATTTCAAGCCTTTGATGGCTTTTTCTACTTCAAGTATGGATATGTATTCCTGACTGCATGCCTGGTCAGTGTTTTTTATCACTGTGCTGTCATCACTGCTTGTTTCATTTAGCAGTTTTTTAAAGTAATTACTCCATACTTCAAGGATATCTTTTTCTCCTGTTTTCATTTCACCTTCATCATCTCTAATTCCTTTTACAGCACTCTTTCCTCCATTCCTAAGCTTCTTCAACAACCTCCAGAATATTTTGCCACCTTCTTGATATTTATTTTCTATATTCTTGCCAAAGTCCTCCCATGACTTTTGTTTAGCTAGTTTTACACACTGTTTAGCTTTCTTACATTTGTCTCTGTATTCTGTAAGAATAAAAGCTGACTTATTTGCCAGGAACTTTTGATATGCTTTCTTCTTTTCCTTCACTGCCTCTTTAACTTCCTGTGTCCACCAGGGAGTTCTGATTTTTTTATCCTTGCACACAACCTCACCACATGCCTCTCTGGCAGAATCAATCAATGTTTCCTTCAGAGTTTGCCACTGAATCTCCAAGGTTTGATTCCTGTTCTCAAACTCTTTCATTTTCTTTTCAATAATATTTCTGTATTTTAGTCTACAGTTCACATCTGAGAGCTGCTCAACTTTTATTCGCTTTAAAACTTTCTTACATGTTATTCTTTTCAATATGAAATTCAATTTTATCCTGCTCAAGACTAAATAGTGATCACTTCCAATTTCAAATTCTCTGTACACTCTGGTGTCCTGCACCAGGGAGAAAACATCACTATCAACAATAACATAGTCAATGAGACTTTTCTTATTCCTAGCCTCTTCTCTCCATGTGAATTTGTGCACATTTTTATGTTGGAACATGGTGTTAGTAATAACCAGTCCATGTCCTGAGCAGAAATCCAACAGATATTTGCCATTATTATTAGCTTTTCTCTTTTCTCCAAATTTTCCCAAAATATTTTTGTATGTCTCACAATCATTTCCTACTCTACTATTTAGATCCCCAACAAGGACCAACTTTTCCTTTTTCATTGTGTCAGTTGCTTTTTCTAAACCCTCAAAAAATTCCTCCACTTCTACCTTAGTAGAACCTTCTGTGAGACCATAGGCACAAATAAGTCTCATTGTCCAGTTCCCCATTCTCATATTTGCCCACATTACTCTACTTGAGACTGACTGCCATTCAAGAAGATTAGCCTCGTATTTTGTGTTGAATACTATGGCTACTCCTTCTTTTCCTTGATTGTCATTGCCTGAATATAACAGTTTGTATTTATTGTTCAGAAAGATCTCACCAGTTTTGGTCTTTTTTGTTTCAGTCACCCCTATTATGTCGATCTGGTACTTATCTAATTCCTCAGCTAGCTCCATTTCTTTGCCATTCAGGCTTCTTACGTTGATAGTACCGATCTTTAACTCTGGTGATGTTGAGTTGGGGTTTGTTTTCAGATTTGTTCCAGTAGCTGACTTTTCGCTGTTCGCCCTGGTTCCCTGGCGAAAACAATGGGGGCCTTGTTTAACCGGGCGACGCCCCAGCCAGCATCAAATTTTGTCATGTTGTACCATCATTTTTTATTTTGGTTTAACCAATAAGAATACAATTTGGTCGGCTAAATCCCAAATTGCCAGCCCATCCTCGTTCGTTCAGTATCAAAGTAGATACCCAACAGGGTGCACCACGAGAAGGTGAGGATTGGCATTAGGGCAGAAGCCCTGGTCGGTTCCAAGAAACTTGAAATTACTTTTCATTCAAGAGCCTATTTTACACCCAACCAACTCTTCACTGTATACAAATCCTAAATCTGCCCATGTTTAGAGTACTTCTCACGTTTGAGGTGGCACACCTAAAACTTCCCTTAAAACCTTTGATGCTGCCCAGAGGTGAGCAGTTAAGCTCATAGATGATCTCTCTTTTACAGACTCGCTCCAGTCTATTTCACAGGCACATTGTTTTAGCAATGTGTCTATTCTACAGATATTTTGATGGTCACTGCTCCAGTGAATTTACAACTATCATTCCTCCACTTTCTGTTGCATCTGTTAATACAAGAGCTGCAGCTGCCCAGCACCCCTTTACTGTGCATCTTCAAACACACCAAACCTGCTTCTATTCATCCCCTTTTATTATATCAACCTCTGTTCTCTGGAATAGCCTTCCTTAAGAAGCATTCCCAAATATCTACAACCTGCAACTCCTTAGAAAAAAAAACATTAATAAACTTCTATCTCATTCTTCTCCATCCCACACATGGCACTGATGTGCTTATATGTCCCTTGACCCCTCATGTATGGGACCAGTATTAAAAAAAAAAAAATACTGTCTTGTTACTAAAGAGCATGAAAATAAAGATTGCACTCACAAAGTATCTAAATGCTCCAACTGCGTGCATTCCAATTCTTGTTGATAAGCTTATACGTTGGTAACACGACTATTAAATTATTTCAGAAAATTACAATGTATACTAAATATTAATTAAAAGAAAGCTTGAATCAGTACGTCCTATATTTCGGAAGTTTTATGTTCGCATGAAGATGGCAATGTAACATTGCCGAAATATAGGAAGTATTGATTAAAGTATTCTTTTAATTAATGTTTAGTATGCGTTGCAATTTCCTGAAATAATTTAAGTCGTGTTACCAACGTATAAGCTTATCAACAAGAATTACTATTATCTACAGAGAGTCTATCGCATGCAAGGCCTGCCAATATGGCAAATTAAAACTGAAGATATCAAGACAACTAAATTGTTTGACCTTCTTAAAATGCTGCCGGGAAAAAAAGATAATCTCAAATTGTGTGAAATTAAAGCATCGCTTCTCTTCACAGAAGGCTCTCCGCATTTATAAGTGTGCTAGCTTCGCCCTACTACGAGAACATATTGCCATTACCTGCATTCTCTTGGCAGGCATCAATGAGGCTATTTGTGCGTTAGAAGAAGAGTTTGCCGCTACTCTGAACCATGACCTTTGGATGATTCTCTACGACGTCTTGTGCACTTCAGCAGATAAAGAATTTTAAAAAATACAATGTCAACACATCAAAAAATTTGAAAATTTGAAAAGTACCTCCGAACCTCAACTACTGCTCAACACAGTAACCAATCTGTCTTCCATATGTATGCGGCAGAGGTTTCTGTGGGTCAGTAGTTCGAGAGATAGATTCCGGTATTGAGACCACATGTTTATTAAATACGAACAGGATAAGTGAAAACCTGACAAGTTTCGTAAGTCATATGACTTACATAACCTGTCTTCCGTTACCTTGAAGCACTCAGCACACTTGCACGTGATCACAATTTTGCCTTAGCATCGAAGAAAATACCTTCCAAAGAAATAAGGATACAGTTAGAACATAGAATCCACAATCCCCCCCAACCATATTTCCAACAGTATCAGACTGAATGTAGCCAGTGTTCTGACCAAAGCAAAACCACCAAAAACCAACCTATCCAAAGAACAATATAAAGCTCTACAAGAAATGAAGAACAATAGAGAAATAGTAATCACTAAAGCGGATAAGGGAAATGCCACTGTGGTTCTCAACCAAACAGACTATACAGGTAAGCTTACTTCTTTATTGTTAGATCGGTCTACCTATCTTCCTATCAAATATGATCCTACCAGCTCCCAAATCAGAACACTCCAAAGGCTCCTTAAGAAAGTTACTTCATGGCCTGAGGAAGTTACTAACAAACTAAAGCCTTTTAACCCTAGGAAAAAAAAAACAAGTCTTCCTTTCCTAGACACTCTGATTACATGCCAGCCTGATGGATCTTTGGCTTTCTTGTTTATAGAACCCCCCCCCCCCCCCCCCGAATATATGGACTACCAAAAATCCATAAACAAAATGTGCCATTACGTCCCATTGTGGATTGCATTGATTCTCCCACATACAAGTTAGCCAAACATTTAGTCAAAGTGCTCACACACTATACTGGCAATACACCATCACATATTAAAAACTCAACCCACTTCAAAGCCAGTATAGAAAACCTCTCACTCCAACACAGTGACATAATGGTCAGTTTTGATGTCTCCTCCCTATTCGCGCTCAAAGATACCTTAGAGCTCACTAAAGCCAAATTTTCTCCCGATATCTCAACCCTTTTTCAGTTCACAATGAACTCAGGCTATTTCGTTTGGCAAGGAAAATTCTACAACAGATAGAGGGGACAGCCATAGGTTCACCAAGCTTCCCACCCATGACTAACTTCTTTATGGAGACTTTTGAAGAAAAAGCCTTAAACTCAGTCCCACAAAAACCTACTGTTTGGCTATGCTACGTGGATGATATGTTCGCTATTTGGCCACATGGCTCAGATACACTCCACATCTTCTTAACACACTTAAACAACCAACACCCCAGAATCCAGTTCACCTTGGAAAAAGGAAAAAAACAAATCTTCCTTTCTTAGACACTCTGATTACATGCCAGCCTGATGGATCCTTGGCTTTCTTGTTTACAGAAAACCAACCCATACAGGCAGATACATTCACCAGCAATTTCCCCCCCCCCCCCACACACACACAACAATATGGGGCTATAAAAACCTTATATAACAGGGCAAAATTAATCTGTTCAGATGACAATGCCCTAACCACTGAACTAAACCATAACCTTAACATGTTCTTAGCCACTGGCTACAATAAATCCAGAAAATATTCCAGAAAAAATCCACAAAAAATTTCACAAAAAATCCAGAAAAAAAAAGTGTGTGTGTGTGTGTGTGGGAGGAGGACTTCATAACAAAGATTACACTAAATCTATCACCATTCCTTACATCTGGGGCACCTCTGTAAAGTTAACCAAAATCCTAAAGAAATATGATCTGACAACCTGTTAAAAACCATATACGAAATTGGCATCCTTATCTGCTCCACCAAAGACCAGCCACTTCCTCTAGACCTACCTAGAGTATACCAGGTCCTTTGCAGCTGTAAACTGTCCTACTATGGCCAAACAGGCAGGAAAGCTAATATGCAAACACAAGGACTACATCTGGTTTCACAAATATAGCCATTCTGGGCCTTGCGGACCATGCTCTAGATACCCGCCACACAGAATACGATGGAAGAAAGCCACTTTACTACACTGTAGCAAATATATAAATACAAAAGATTGTTCGTGGAATCAGCCTTAGCTCTAAAAAACTTCCCAAACCTCAACAAATTTGGGTCCATGAAACTTCCCCAAATTTGAGAAGCTTGCATCATGAGAACATCAGCCCAACACTAGGGGGCACCTTTAGGACTCTAGGAACAATGTTAGTTATTCTCTTCAGCCTCATTGCTTATTGTTAGTGCCTGCATGCACTTATCATAGTTTTATGTTCTCATGGAGATGGCAATGCAACATTGCCGAAATATAGGAAGTATTGATTAAAGTTTTCTTTTAATTAATATTTAGTATATGTTGTAATTTCCTGAAATAATTTAATAGTCATGTGCACATTCTACTTAAGAATAAAAGAGCAAATTCACCATAACAGTATCTAGAAAACTTATCAAGGTAACAGTAAAAAAAAAAAAAAAGTATCTCAGGAGAGACATTAATGTGCACGAGTATCCAACCTTCTTGCAATTACATTATCATTCCCGAACATTATGATCTAATTTGATTTTTTATTAGAACAGATCAAGGAATCTTGATGACCTTGTTCCATATAACATAACCAGAAAATCATACTATTAATTTGAAAATCCTTTAGTTAAAAATTGTGCAAATGCCACCACTCAAGGAAAAGCCTCCAGACATCTCAGCAGAAAAAGATGGAAAATTTTGTATCCAGAGAGGAATTCAAAATCATAAAAATCCCAGGTGTTTCAAATTTAACAATTTCTTGGATGTGTTCCTAAGGATTAAGACATAAATATTAGTTGTCATAATTCTACAAAGAAAGAAACAATCTGAGACCAGTATAAGCAACTTCATAAAAATCGAAACCAACAAATCTACTAAACATAAATAATTAATACATTGCTACATAGAGAATTGTCGTGGATTCTGCCATCAGTAAAGTCAGCCAGTGTAATTTTGCCTGCATGGGACTTAACTGAGACCTGGTGAGGATCCTACAGTATCACTGTCACCCATGAAGGGTGGTAGTGGGTGGTCTCTTTACCATTCAGACATTCTGGCTATTTCCCAGGACAATCTTTATGATCTTATCTTGCATTTATTCTTATAGAAGATCTAAATGGCCACAAAACTTGTGATAGTGCACATATAAACATCAGAGGAAGTGTTGTGGAGCAAATGTTTGATAATAATGACATCTCTCTTTAAGATAGGATGTAGCACCTTCTTCCACATACTCTAATTGATTTAATTGATATAACTGTTTGCTTTCTTTCCCTTTTCCCATGATATCCACTTTTGCAACCATGTACTCCTTTAGAGATATTGCATTGGAAAATAGATCAAGCTGACTTAGAACACATTTAAATCCTTAGTAAAATTTGATTCTTCAACATGTTTAGCAGCAGAAGAGTGAATGATGTTATTACAAGCTGCCACAACTGCAGTACCCAAAACATGAAGTCGATTTTCATCTTTCTCCCAACCAGTGCTTGACAAGTTATGCAAATTCTAATTGCCACACAAAAATTGTACTTACCCAAGACGTCTGTTTTTTTAATGATCTCTCAATAAGTCATTTGGAGTTTCATAAACTGATCAGTAGTGCCATCTGTGTTTTTTAAAGTTAAAAAGATTTTGTTTAGAAAGTTATTTTTTATTAAACAGAAAACTATATTCAGTTTTGTCCATTCTACAGCTACTTTACAGTTGGCAGAATCTGTTTGCTATGTGCAAGTAGGTGAGTATGTATGTATGCATGCACGTTATACAGCAACCAAGATAGCCCACAAAACAGTTTGAGATAGATACCTCTCTACGACAAAGTAATTGCCTTCAAATATGCTCTTGCTTGATGATGCATCCATTGTTATAGCCAGAAGGATTTCTTAACGTAGCTTACATTTTCTATAACCAGCTAAGCCATTGTCAGAGTTGTGCAGGATAAAATCTGGAAAATGAACGGCAGATATACAACGTGAAAGCCAATGAATGTAATTGTTAGCCCACAAGCAACTGCAATTAGTCTTGTGAAGAGCTTAGCCAAAACATCAGTAACATTTCCTTACTCAATGAAAATTCCTGTTCCTAAAAAGTGAAGCAGAAAAGCATCCCATTTTGTTTTCTTTGAGTTGTTTGGAGGGGGGGGGGGCTAAAGAGTCAAAGCTGTATAACCAGGAGGAGACCTCCACATAGCCTTTTAAGGAATGTGGATAAGAAAGTGTGACTTCTGACTTAATGTTCAATCCTCACCTTCTCGTGGTGCACACTGTTTAGGTATCTACCTGGATAATGAATGAATAAGGATGGACTGGCAATTTGGGATTTAGCTGGCCTAATTGTATTCTTATTGGCTTAATGCCAGTTGGAGCATTGCCTGATTAAACAAGGCCACTGTTCATTATGTTGAATTTTTTCTTGACAATTATTCATAAGACTATTACACATTTTTTTATATAATCTTTGTCAAGTAGCTTTATTTTATCCTCCTACATGTTTCGCCAATCTTTTTCTATTAGCATCCTCAGGGAATACAAACTAGTAAGCTAAAATGAAGGTTACAGACTAGGTTATAACTGATGGTTCTAATTCATACAAAAAATTGGTATTGTGCGTGACAATGTGCATGTCTCGTTAACGTGATTTATTCATTATGGCTCATGACGTAATTGTTATGAAAGTTCATTTCTTTGATGTTTAATGATCTGATAAAAGTTTTCCAAATTTCTGGTAAAATTAGGCCACTGTTGTTTTCATAAGGGAACCAGGGCAAAACAGCTAAAAGTCAGCTACTGGAACAAATCCCAGAGCAAGTCCCAACTCTACATCAACAGAATTCAAAATTGCTGCTATCAACATAAGAAACATCAGTGGTAAAGAAATGGAACTATCAGAAGAATTGGATAAGCCAAATCAACATAATAGGTGTGACTGAAACAACAAAGACAAAAACAGGTGAGATCTTTCTAGGTGACAAATACAAAATGTTATATTTTGGCAATGACAATCAGGGAAAAGAGAGAGTAGCCATAGTATTCAAAACTAAATACGAGGCTAATCTTCTTGAATGGCAGGCAGTCTCAAGCAGAGTGATGTGGGCAAATATGAGAACGGGGAACTGGACAATGAGACTTATTTGTGCCTATGGTCCCACAGAAGGCTCTACTAAGGTAGAAGTGGAGGAATGTTTTGAGGCTTTAGAGAAAGCAACTGACACAATGAAAAAGGAAAAGTTGGTCCTTGTTGGGGATCTAAATAGCAGAGTAGGAAATGATTGTGAGACATACAAAAATATTTTGGGAAAATTTGGAGAAAAGAGAAAAGCTAATAATAATGGCAAATATCTGTTGGATTTCTGCTCAGGACATGAACTGGTTATTACTAACACCATGTTCCAACATAAAAATGAGCATAATAAATTTAGTTTAATCCTTTATCCAAGTGTGAGCAAATAAAGTTTGCGCCTGAAAGTATCTTCAGGACTGAGCTAAGGTGGTACAACACCAGGGCAACTCGTTGCAAAGGTGGAGCAAGCTACCAACACTCCTGTCTCAGTATCTCCTGTAATGCAAAACACATCTCCTTGCGGATATGTCTAATATTATGCATTAAGGGAAGGGCCAATCAGGACATGAACTGGTTATTACTAACACATAGCATAACACATTAAAATGCATAACATTAGACATATCTGCAAGGAGATGTGTTTTGCATTATAGGAGATACTGAGACAGGAGTGTTGGTAGCTTGCTCCACCTTTGCAACGAGTTGCCCTGGTGTTGTACCACCTTAGCTCAGTCCTGAAGATACTTTCAGGTGCAAACTTTATTTGCTCACACTTGGATAAAGGATTAAACTAAATTTATTATACTCTAACCAAGTGCAAAATAAACTTTTTCAGTAAAAATGAGCAAATTCACATGGAAAGAAGAGGCAAGGAATTAGAAAAGTCTCATTGACTATATTATAATTGATAGTGATGTTTTCCCACTGGTTCATGACACAAGAGTATACAGAGGAATTGGAAGTGATCACTATTTAGTTTTGAGCAGGATAAAATTGAATTTCATATTGAAAAGAAGAGTGTAAGAAAGTTTTAAAATGAATCAAGGTTGAGCAGCATTCAGTGATAAATGTAGACAGAAATACAGAAAAATTCTTTAAAGAAAAAAATCAGAGTTTGAAAGCAAGAACAAAAACTTGTAGATTCAGTGGCAAATCATGAAGAAAACATTGTATCAGCCAGAGAAGCATGTGGTGAGGTTGTCTGTCAGGATAGAAATATGAGAACTCCATGGTGAACTCAGGAAGTTCAAGAAGTAGTGAAGCAAAAGAAGAAAGTATATTAAAAGTTTCTGGCAAGTAAATCAGCTTGTGCTCTTAGAGAATACAGAGAAAAATGTAAGAAAGCAAGCTGTGTAAAACCAGCCAAACAAACGTTATGGGAAGTCATTGTTAAGAACATACCACAGGTGGCAAATTATTCTGGAGGATATTAAAAAGCTTAGAAATGGAAGAAAGAGTATGGAGAAAAAATCAGAGATGATAAAGGTGACATGAAAACTGAAGATACAGATATTCTAGATGTTGGAGTAATTATTTTGAATGATTGTTAAATGAAACAAGCAGTGTCATGGCATGATGGTAGAACATTCCTAAACAGTAATGAGGAACGCAGTCAAAAATACATATCCATACTTGAAGTAGAAAATGTCATCAAAAACCTGAAATGTGGAAAGGCAGCTGCAGTAGATGAAACTTGGCCAGAAATGCTCAAGAATGAAGGTATAAAAGTTTTACAGTGGCTGTATTGTATAATTCAGAAGGCCTTGCCATATAGAGGTTGTCAGAATCAGATTTTCACTTTAAGAAGTTCACTTTAAGACAAAAAGGGGTGCTTAAGGGTCAAAGCTGTATAACTGAGAGGAGACCTCCACATATCCTTTAAAGGAATGCGGAGAACCGACCAGGGCTTCTGACCTAATGTCCAATCCTCACCTTCTCGTGGTGCACCCTGTTGGGTATCTACTTTGATACTGAACGAACGAGGATGGGCTGGCAATTTGGGATTTAGCCGACCAAATTGTATTCTTATTGGTTAAACCAAAATAAAAAAAAATGATGGTACAACATGACAAAATTTCATGCCGGCGGGGGCGTCGCCCGGTTAAACAAGGCCCCCGTTGTTTTCGCCAGGGAACCAGGGCGAACAGCGAAAAGTCAGCTACTGGAACAAATCTGAAAACAAACCCCAACTCAACATCACCAGAATTAAAGATCGGTACTATCAACGTAAGAAGCCTGAATGGCAAAGAAATGGAGCTAGCTGAGGAATTAGATAAGTACCAGATTGACATAATAGGGGTGACTGAAACAAAAAAGACCAAAACTGGTGAGATCTTTCTGAGCAATAAATACAAAATGTTATATTCAGGCAATAACAATCAAGGAAAAGAAGGAGTAGCCATAGTATTCAACACAAAATACGAGGCTAATCTTCTTGAATGGCAGTCAGTCTCAAGTAGAGTAATGTGGGCAAATATGAGAATGGGGAACTGGACAATGAGACTTATTTGTGCCTATGGTCCCACAGAAGGTTCTACTAAGGTAGAAGTGGAGGAATTTTTTGAGGCTTTAGAAAAAGCAACTGACACAATGAAAAAGGAAAAGTTGGTCCTTGTTGGGGATCTAAATAGTAGAGTAGGAAATGATTGTGAGACATACAAAAATATTTTGGGAAAATTTGGAGAAAAGAGAAAAGCTAATAATAATGGCAAATATCTGTTGGATTTCTGCTCAGGACATGGACTGGTTATTACTAACACCATGTTCCAACATAAAAATGTGCACAAATTCACATGGAGAGAAGAGGCTAGGAATAAGAAAAGTCTCATTGACTATGTTATTGTTGATAGTGATGTTTTCTCCCTGGTGCAGGACACCAGAGTGTACAGAAGATTTGAAATTGGAAGTGATCACTATTTAGTCTTGAGCAGGATAAAATTGAATTTCATATTGAAAAGAATAACATGTAAGAAAGTTTTAAAGCGAATAAAAGTTGAGCAGCTCTCAGATGTGAACTGTAGACTAAAATACACAAAGATTATTGAAGAAAAAACGAAAGAGTTTGAGAACAGGAACCAAACTTTAGAGATTCAGTGGCAAGCCTTGAAGAAAACCCTGATTGATTCAGCCAGAGAGGCATGTGTTGAGGTTTTCTGCAAGTATAGAAAAATCAGAACTCCCTGGTGGACACAGGAAGTTAAAGAGGCAGTGAAGGAAAAGAAGAAAGCATATCAAAAGTTCCTGTCAAATAAGTCAGCTTGTGCTCTTAGAGAATATAGAGACAAATGCAAGAATGCTAAACACTGTGTAAAACTAGCTAAACAAAAGTCATGGGAGGACTTTGGCAAGAATATAGAAAATAAATATCAAGAAAGTGGCAAAATATTCTGGAGGTTGTTGAAGAAGCTTAAGAATGGAGGAAAGAGTGCTGTAAAAGGAATTAGAGATGATAAAAGTGACATGAAAACGGGAGAAAAAGATATCCTTGAAGTATGGAGTAATTACTTTGAAAAACTGCTAAATGAAACAAGCAATGATGACAGCACAGTGGTAAAAAAACACTGACCAGGCATGCAGTCAGGAATACATATCCATACTTGAAGTAGAAAAAGCCATCAAAGGCTTGAAATGTGGAAAGGCAGCAGGAGTAGATGATATTCGACCAGAAATGCTGAAGTATGGTGGTATAAAAGTCTTACACTGGCTGCACTACATAGTTCAGAAAGCCTGGACAGAGGGACGAATTCCCGATGATTGGAGTAGAGCTCTCATAGTACCCATATATAAAAAGGGAAATAAAACTGCATGTGAGAATTACAGAGGTATTTCCCTACTGAGTGTTCCTGGCAAGATCTATGCAAGTATACTTGAGAAACGGTTGAGAAGAATTGTGGAAGAAAAGCTTGGTGAAGAACAAGCTGGATTCAGGCCAAATACAGGCTGTCAGGATCAGCTCTTCACTTTACGACAAATAGTCGAGAAGGCATGGGAATATAACAAAGATCTGTATTTAAGTTTTGTCGATCTGGAAAAGGCATATGACAAGGTGCCAAGAGAGAAGCTATTCAATACGCTGCAGTTATATGGTGTCAATGGGGCATTATATCAAGTAATACTTAGTCTTTATTTGAGTTGTAAGTCAGCAGTTAGAATTGAAGGAAGTACAGGAAGATGGTTTAATGTTAAATCTGGTGTGAGATTTAAGTGACCATATCTTTTCCCTGGTATGGTCACTTAAACAAAATGGGCGAAGAAAGATTAGCAAAACAAGTGTTCTCTGCCAGGTTGGCCACAAAACGACCCAGAGGAAGACCAAGATATAGGTGGATTGATACGGTACAAAGTGCTTTAGATGATAGAAATATAAGATCTGATAATGTTGGAGTCTTGACAAGTAACAGACTGATTTGGAGGAAAATTGTAGATAGGAAATTAATAATGATGTAATTTTTTTCATATAGTACTATCATATCCTGTACACACCCCTTGAGGCAGGAATTTGATGATGATGACAAAAAGTTGTGATATCTTGGGAATATATCAAGGAGTTGTATTTAAGTTTTGCTGATCTGGGAAAGTCATATGACGAGGTGCGAAGAGGAAAGTTTTTCAAAGATCTACAGTTATGTAGTATAAGACAAGGGTGCACATTATCTCCACTGTTGACTATTTCCATATTTAATTTACCATTCTCACTAAAAATTGTGCCTAAACAATTGAAATGTTTCACTTGTTCTATGGGTTCACCAGTCAGGATACAGTTGATGTTTTCAATGTTTCTGCCTATTTTCATTTCTTTGTCTTTTTATTGCTGATTTTTTATACCAAATTTTTTACAAGAGTTATTTAATTTATTCAAGGACCTGTACTGGATTTGAAGTATGACATCATCTTCATAAAGTAAAGAGCTAAGATCAACATTGCCAATTTTGATATCTGATTTGATACCATTTTCCTTCATAATGTGATCCATATAGATAATAACTAGGGTTTGAGGTCAGTTGAGAGCAGTTCATTTATACATTATGAGAAAGGGTTAATGAAATAACAGAGCCCTGAGGAATGCCTTCATTAGCTGATTGATTTAGCACTGATATAACTTTTTGCTTTCTTTCCCTTTTCCCATGATATCCACTTTGCAATTATATACTCCTTCAGAGATATTGCATTGGAAAATAGATCAAGCTGACTGGAGGCTATTAAAATGCTTAGAAATGGAGTCTTGTTTCTCCAATCTTTTCCATGGAATGTGTCCAGAGGTGAATGATGTAAATGAGGGATCTTTGGATTTTGATTGACAAATTCCATACTAGTGTTCATTGATTAGTTGATAGTTCTCCAGTTGTTGAAGTAGTTGGCTGTTGTTGATGGCTTTGTCCATTATGTTGAGTGAGAACATTAGGTCAGTAGTTGGATTTAGACATATCACCCTTTTTTTGGTGGGGGGGGATTTGCTGTATTTGGGTTTGCTTCCATACTGCAGAGTGGATGCCAGCTGAGTACAAAGTACAGGTAACCCTCGTATAACACAGCACTTATACGACACGGTTTCGATATAACACTGTCTACAAATTGTAGTAACCCTTTATCTTTTCATATATTTTTCACCGTGACTTAAAAATCAAATTTTATCTTCATTAAATTTGCGTCTCCCCATATCATGCATGTAGTTATAAGTAGCGAATTTATATTATGGAAAATACCCTTTAGCACGCATGTACGTCAATGTTGTTGTCTTCATTTTCTGCCAGGAAATCACATTAAACATCATAAGTGTGTTAATCTCAAGCTGAGCACTTTATTTTCTGGTGAGTTACATACAATATGTAATGCTTTTTTATGTAAAAATTTATTTTTATAGTAATGGCCACTTAGAGTGGGAAATTTTGCGATATGGTTGAAAACGAAATTAGTGAATTAATTAATGGGAAAATATATTTAAATGAGAAGGAATTGGTACAATTAATAGATGACATCGAATCAAATGGTGGGGAAAATTCTGCCGAAGAATCTGATTGTGATAAGTCAGTTAAAGAATTCAGTTTAAAGAAATTAGCAGAAGGATTGAGCTTGGTAAGAAAGTTAGGAAGTTATTTTACAGATAATGATCCCTCAGTGGAGTGCTCTTCATGAGAATTCACGAGACAATTGGATATTTGTTTAGCTCCGTATTATGAACTTAATAAAAAATTGCAGTGTAGTGGTAAGCAAGGTCTTATTGACTTCTTGGTAATTCAACCAGCTGAAGTATGCAATGAGAATTATACAAATGATGTCCCAAGAGATTTCAAGTGATGATGACGTCTGGTCACTTGTAAATTAAGAACTTCTACGAAATGTTATTTCTGAAGACAGTAATGACGATTAAAATATGCTCTTTATTTTATTGTGCCTAAAACATTTATGCATTATGTGCAATGAAGTTTACATACAATTTGCAATTTTATAAGTTTATACTATATATTTGTTTCGTAGTTTATATGTTTTAACTTCCATAGGCCTGGGGAAGGAGTGGCCTAGGTTCGATTCCCGTCGACGATGTGAGGAGCTTAAGGATCTTCCTCAGCTATAGCCAAGTTAGCCGGTATTTGGCATGGACAACAGGGTTTTTTCTGCAAGTTTATCTGGGGTTTTTCATCCTTAATTAAATAAAAATTTTTTTTATTGAATATGTCATTGTTGTTTATATAATTAAAAAAAAAAACGATTTCGGAACATAACCCTACTTTTTCTATGTGATCTGAGTCTCGCATAACGCGACATTTCTATGGAACCTGACATCCACGTTATATGAGGGTTACCTGTACAATAATATATAGTGTTATAGAGGATGAAGAACTGAATCATATCTCTTGAGTTAAACTGATGGAATTCCATTAGCACCAGAAGCTGTTTAGGGCATCCAGATTATTCATGATTCTTCTGATGTCTTTCTGGTATTTTCCTTCATTATATGTGTAGGAGTATGATAAGTAAGTGCCAGGAGTCAGCCTTATCTTTAGATGATGTGGCAGTGCTATCATTTGGATGAGGAAAAAGGTAGAAGCACAGATGGACAAACTTACTCTTTTGCAAGGGAACAGAAGGCATGACTGCCATTGGCACAGGTGATAAGTTTTCTACCTATCAGATTTAGCTCTTTTAATGATGTTTTTGCAATGATTTCTGCCTTCGGTATAGGCAGAAATGAATGAATGAATCTGGAGATTTTGTCTCAAGCCATTTATGATAAGTTTTCTTTCCTTGGTCTACCCTAGCATACTTTTTTGGAAAACCATGATTGGAATTTTGAATAGTGAGGAATGAAAACCTCCATTCCTACATGGATAATTTCTGTTACAAGATCACAATGAGTTTCTGGATCTGAAGAATGGATACGGTACGCTGACCAAGAAAAGGAGGAGTAAAAGTCACAGAAATCCTCCCAATTTTTGATTGCTGTAATGCCAAACTATGTGAGGTTGTGCTATTGAATTTGGATCAACCTTAGGCTATTGTTCTTACATCTCAGTTAGCCTAGTGGTTATGTGCTTTGCAACCATAGGCCTGGGGACGGAGTTGCCTAGGTTCGATTCCTGTCGACGACGTGAGGAGCTTAAGGATCTTCCTCAGCTATAGCCAAGTTAGCCGGTCTTTGGCATGGACAGCAGGGTTTTTTCCGCAAGTTTATCTGGGGTTTTTCATCCTGCAAGCAGACAAACTGGACCCGTGAACACACAGGCTACAGTCATAGAAATACGGCAAGGAAGGCAACGGGAAACCACCTTGCATCATTATCTCCCTAGTAATCAGCTGCAACTCTCTCAAAAGGAGGAAGCCACAGGATCACATCAGATATCTGAAACATGGGCAGAAATGTTATTTCACATAAATCATCTGTATTGTTAATTTAATTCTTTTACATCATAAAGGATGTATTCTCATAAGATGGAACCTTCTCCTATCATGACCTTTTTTAAAATAAAGATTATTTTAAGTAATTATGATGAAGGGATTTCTGTTTGTCTAGACTATTTTTTTTTTTTGTTAAATTTAATTAATCTAACTGCAATTAATTTATCTTTATAGGCTAAAGAGAGAGAACTGGAGCTCAAAAATCAGTGGTCGCAGAATCGCATGACAAAGCGGCAAACGCAGTCAAAATATGGATTTTAGTATTTGTTTTTCATTGAAAAATTAAAGATTTCTTTTGTCAACCATTTCTTCTCTGGTAGTATATTCTGCTTTAACAGAACTGGATATGTTGATGGACCTGGCAGTAACCATTTGATACATTTATAGAATACACATCTTTGAGTCAGGATACCACTTCAGTAATTTGCAAATACAAAGAAACAAATACAAATGGCAATTTGTATTTGTTTCTTTGCAGCAGTTTCATCTGTTTATCTTGACTTCAGGAAATCTCTATATATTCAAATAGCCCACAGTCTGGTTACATGGATTAATCTAATCCAAATATTAATCTAATATTTGATGTTGTGATGAAGCTAATATTGCAGTTATTATCTGGTGGAGGTGGTGTTGATTGTAATTTGTGCATCGTTACCATCTTTTCTTCAGTGTTTCAGCCTGTTAATTTTTTTTATTTCATTCTTGTATTAAAGAACAAAGATACAGCGCACAGCAATGAATGCAAACACATTCCTCATCTAAGAATCATTTGGATAATACGCCTTGCAATTATCTAAATAATTCTACATTTTACACGTGACCGAGCTTAAAATTAAGAACAACAAATGAGGCTAAGTTGGAAAGTATCTTTCCAACTAATATAGTGAGCTGAATATAATAAGCAATGAAAAAAAGTTGTAACTCATCCATGCACTTTTAAAATCTTTACTTTTAAAATGCATGTTTTTTATCATTTTTACTGCTAACATAACTAATAAGGATAATAAAATGTTTGAAACAATCTGCTATGCACTAACACTCTATTGCCTTATAAGGAATAGGTGAGGTTGTTTTTTAGCCCTAACTTTTGGGGGACTTAGTGAGCAGTTCATTCTCGACTGGTAGCCAATTAAAGATAGCTGATCAAAGATTATCACTAGTTTTAAGTGGCATCCAGTGAAGAGATGGCAAATGAGTGCCACCATCTCGCTTTCCTTAACCCTAATACAATATGTTATTGTCTGAAATGGCATGAATTCTACAGAATTTTCTTGAGTTTAAGCCGAGTTTCTGAGAAAAAAAAAACGATTGCCCATGTCAGAGATAGACCAACTTGGGAACTGATTGAAGAAAGGCTTAGAAAAGTTCCTCAGAGATTAGAATTTGAACATCAGATGGCCTAGTGCTGTGGAAGCAAAATGGTACTTCCACATTTTATACAGCCGTTTTTTTGTTTGAAACAAAAGGAAAATTTATTAAGTACACAAACATGCTTATAGATCATATACAGGGTGTTCGGGATAAATTTGACATATTTATAATTAATTATATTTTTCCGTAAGTTACATGTATTAACACACACTTCTCTTCATTTAAAAGTTTGGACCCTTCTTCATTCATATACAAGATGTCAGAAAGGATGGATAGCTGGAACCCACCTGAATCATGGAAGAGAATAACTTGTATCATGATGATTCGTGCCCGCCATCAAAATAAGGATATTACGACTGCTGCCCAATGCTCCCTGAATACAGTAAAAACAATCAGGCATGAACTAGAGACTTGCAATGGTGACTACGAGGATGTAGCAAGAAGAAAGATCCCTAGCAGACGATCTGATTGCGTTCGTACAGCAGAATTCCTCGCAAATCTGCAGGAACAGGTGTTGAAGAACCCTGGCATTGGAATTCGGGCTTTGTTCGTGGAGTTGCTAACTGTAGTCAAGCCCTGGATAACAAGGGTAGCCAATGGTAGGCCGTATGTATGGCAGCAGGATTCGGCCCCTTGCCACACCTCTGGGAAAAGTCAAAAATGGTTGTCTGAAAATTTCTACGACTTCACCAGTCCAAATGTTTGGCCTCCAAACTCCCCAGACCTTAACCCCATGGATTATTTTGTATGGGCGCAGTTGAAAAAGACACCAATCGCACTTCCAGTAATACAAAAGCCCAGTTAATGGATAAAATTAAAACAGTTTTTGCGGCCCTTCCCAGGGAGACTGTAGCATCAGCTTGTTCGAGGTTCCGAAGCAGAATTGAAGCTGTGATCGATGCTAATGGTGGTTATTTTGAGTAAATCTTGTTGATAGTATTGTAATTAACTCTGCCTGTAATGTTTTTTTGTCAATTCATTAAATTTAATAGATACAAAGAAGATTTTCTTTTTCCTTACGAAACTGTCAAATTTATCCCGAACACCCTGTATATCAATTATTTATGCCTCATCATATCCATGTTACTTCAGTCATATCCAAAGTTGTTTCAGTTTTAGTGGTCACTTTGCATCCATGTAGGCCGATTATTGGTAAACACTACAATATGTATTTGTAATTATACACACAAGTGTATTTAAAAGAAAATGATTTTCTGGGGAAATATATATACAGTATTTGAACAAGGTAGTTTGTACTGACTTTTGTTTCTTTTTCTGTGTGTGTAGATCTCTTGGTAACAGCTCATAGCTTTGTCTGCATTTATGAATCATTGTATACTGCATATAAGACAGTAAGACAGTTATTTGGCACATGCTTATTTAAATGACAGTTCTAGCTATGCTTACACTATGTACATATGTAAATGAAAGACAAATATCAAATAATACCCTAAAAGCTATAAGTATATATGAAAATAATCAAATACAAATAAGATTAAATCATGAGCTATCATATACAAGAGAGAGATAAACCTAGGGGCCGACAGGGATGTCCCCTCTCAGCAACTCTTTTTAATATTTATCGAAATGGACTAAAAATTTCCATCCAAGTATTAAACTTTCTCCTACTGTGAACTTAAACACTCTCCTTTACCGACGACCAAATAATAATTACAAATTCTGAAGATAACTTACAGGAAGCTATTTTAGATCTAAATGAGATAGCCAAAGATTATGGTATGATAATATCAACAGAAAAATCAAAAACTATGACCTTTAAAGGACAAGATCCAGCAAGAACTAAGATAGTAATAGATAAGATCTTAGAACATGTGAATTCATTTAACTACCTAGGATGTATGATCACATATGAAAAAGATATAAATGTAAAAATTGCAAAATATTTAAAAATAACCGGTATAATTAACTCTATATTTAAAAATAACTGGTATAATTAACTCTATATTTAAAAATAACTGGTATAATTAACTCTATATTTAAACCAAACCTAGTTCAAAAACAAACCAGACTAAAAGTATATACATTAGCCCTACCAATTGTATTGTATGGAAGCGAAATCTGGAAAATAAAACAAAAAGACAAAGATTAATAACAGCAGAAATGAAGTTTATGAGAAAAACTGCAAAGCATACTCTATTTGATCCCAAAAGAAACGAAGAAATTATGAAAGAATTAAACCAAGAATCAGTAATAGAAAAAATTAAAAAACATAAACATAAATGGATGGGACACGTTCAAAGAATGAAAACAGAAAGATTACCAAAGTCCTTAAAGTACACGCCATTAGGAAAAAAAACCATGGTGTTCCTCTTAAACGATTCAGCGATGACTTCTAAGGTCGGAACAGGCCATTCTAGGCCTAAATCCTTGATATGCATGATGATGATGTACATATGTATGTTCACTCTGTTGCCATGATAACACCATGGGAAGCTACATAGAACATACGAATTTATTATTTGTTACCTAAATAAGTGAATTACATCGACTAGTTTTCCAACCCAAAAGAGAACTGGTGTCTAATTTGATGTGTCTAATCCTTCTTCAGGATTAGACACATCAAATCAAATATAAATACAAAGGTCCCAAAGTTGATTAAATGCTGAAAAGCGTTTATAATGCAAATAGGCAAGTTCATGCTAGACAGTAAACGTAAAAACACATGCCTTAGCTGTCTGCAGTTAGTGATAGACGGTGATTGTTGGTGAAATTGAAATCTCTAATGTTGAAAGATTTAATCAGACATTTCCATATATCATTTATATGACTGTTAGTTGTCAGTCTTTAGTTTTTATTTAGTGAACCTTGCAAATGGATGACTACAACAGATTCTTTCAGAAGTTGAATAAAAGTTCTCTTCTAAATAAGCATGTTGAAAGCTTCTAGTAAACTGCATGGCTGGTATTAGAAGTGTGATTGCCTAAACAAGATCTGTCTTTCTTTCTTTTGTGGTCAGTATCTGCAACATGTTCCTTCTTTCTCATCTCAAATCCATGACTTGTCGGTCCTGTGTAGGCGAAACCACACAAGTGTGGAATTTTGTATACTCCTGGGTATTTGTAGAAAGGTCTGCTATCTTTAGGAGACTTCAGGAGCTTACAAACAGTTTTTTATTTATTTATTTATTTAGGTAACAACTAATAAATTATTGCATTCTATATATCATTTTTAGTCATAATTTCATCAAAACTATGGGAGGCTGTTTATGAAGTCATGCAAGTCATTTGAAATTATGAAGTAATTATCAGCAAAAACACGGTTAAATGAATTTCTAACCTGTGTTAAATGAATTGTGGTAGCAGTTTATTAACATGTTAATTCAAAAAGTGTGTTGTTTGAAACCATTTAAGTGAGGGATTCATGGAACTCAAATATTCATTAGCCTGCTAGTTGGTTATTTTGTTTGCTGCTTTTTAATGCCAGAACCATTAGCAATGAATTTTTAGCAGGTAGATATGAGATCAAAAATTATTTGCTTTCATTAATGACTAACAAAAGCAGATGTCCGTATAGGCATAGAATGTGATGGACATTCAGAGAGGACAAGCAGAAAAAGGATGTGGATGTATTTGTAATAATGGTACACACATAGTTTATTCACAATATGATACAATTGAAAGGTAATAATGGTAGAGGGTTTAAATCCAGCCATAACAAAGATCCTGAATAGTGGTGGTGGGTTGAGTAATATGTACAGCGGATTTGAAGCTGTTTGGTGGGAAGTGAACTGTATAGAAAAATTACCCTTATGAATACAAGTAGGACTATCATTATGGATAATTTCAACTATTGGATATACAGGGTGTTCGGGATAAATTTGACAGTTTCGTAAGGAAAAAGAAAATCTTCTTTGTATCTATTAAATTTAATGAATTGACAAAAAAAAACATTACAGGCAGAGTTAATTACAATACTATCAACAAGATTTACTCAAAATAACCACCATTAGCATCGATCACAGCTTCAATTCTGCTTCGGAACCTCGAACAAGCTGATGCTACAGTCTCCCTGGGAAGGGCCGCAAAAACTGTTATAATTTTATCCATTAACTGGGCTTTTGTATTACTGGAAGTGCGATTGGTGTCTTTTTCAACTGCGCCCCATACAAAATAATCCATGGGGTTAAGGTCTGGGGAGTTTGGAGGCCAAACATTTGGACTGGTGAAGTCGTAGAAATTTTCAGACAACCATTTTTGACTTTTCCCAGAGGTGTGGCAAGGGGCCGAATCCTGCTGCCATACATACGGCCTACCATTGGCTACCCTTGTTATCCAGGGCTTGACTACAGTTAGCAACTCCACGAACAAAGCCCGAATTCCAATGCCAGGGTTCTTCAACACCTGTTCCTGCAGATTTGCGAGGAATTCTGCTGTACGAACGCAATCAGATCGTCTGCTAGGGATCTTTCTTCTTGCTACATCCTCGTAGTCACCATTGCAAGTCTCTAGTTCATGACTGATTGTTTTTACTGTATTCAGGGAGCATTGGGCAGCAGTCGCAATATCCTTATTTTGATGGCGGGCACGAATCATCATGATACAAGTTATTCTCTTCCATGATTCAGGTGGGTTCCAGCTATCCATCCTTTCTGACATCTTGTATATGAATGAAGAAGGGTCCAAACTTTTAAATGAAGAGAAGTGTGTGTTAATACATGTAACTTATGGAAAAATATAATTAATTATAAATATGTCAAATTTATCCCGAACACCCTGTAGAGGGAGGAGAAAGCATGCAAAACAAAACGAAAAGAATTTATAAAGTTACTGAGGGATGACCTTCTTATGCAACATATGATGGAAGGAACTTGGGGTAGTACAGGAATTGGATCTACTAATAAAAATGGTAGCTGGTCTGTGTCCAGTTGGAGAGAGTAATCATAGAGTTTTAACCTGAGAAGTGGTGAATTATGTTAGAGTGGTGAATTATGGCAGATTATGATAAACTGAGAAGCACTTTGAAGCAATACCTATCACAAAAAGACTGCATGCCAGAGGAATCCACACTGCTTGGAAAGTAGTCAAAGGATGTTTGGAAGAAGCTATAGCTTGAGTTAGAGAATAAATTGCTTGTGAGTTAAAAGAAAATGCTGTGGATCCAGTACAATAATAAAGATAATACTCTGGCCAGAAGTAGTATTAAAAGCAAACTATAGGATTGATTACCATAGTGAGAAAGGCAGCAAAATTGAACTGTGAAAAGCATATAGCCTTACAGATAAAGGGAATTGGAGAGAATTTTTTTTTCTTTATACAGTAAGGATCATGAAAGAATAACCTTAGTAAATGCAGGTAGGAATCAAATGCTTTGGAAATAGCTGGATTGTTACAAATTACAATTTAGTAAGGTGTACATCTCAGGCAAACCATTAACTCTCTGGATCTGATGTGGAATTAGATGATTAGATTAGATGAGTTGAAGATATTAAAGCTATTGCAAAAGCTAGAAACAAACTTAGTAGTAGGATTAGATGGGATATCCACAATGGCAGTGCCTCTTATTATTAGTTTAAGGGAACCAACATACTTTCATTATATGAGGATAGAGGTAAGTCAGAAACAACCAATCAGTATCTTTGGAGTGGTCATTTTTAAGGTATTGGCGAGGCTGATTATGACCCACATCCAGAGATGTTTAGATGACTCCTTGAACCTGTGGAGAGGATAGCATAACATTGTTAAAGATAGGTTTTGTTTTAACTTGCTCATGTTTTATATTAGAGTGACTGTAGAGTTGGATAACGGGAATGGATGTATTACAATACTTTTGGATTTTTCCAAGATGGAATTGGGTAGGCAAAATAGGCTTGTTATATGTGCATTGAGATCCAATGCCAGGCCCAAGGAAAAAGCCCTTAGCAAGCCTCTAAAATAAATAAACAAAACAATTATTTTTATACTTTCCTGTTTTATTAATGCCAAAAAATAATTAATGACCAATATCAGACTAGAAAAATCAAAATTGCATACACAAAACTTATAATAATTAATATTTATTTTTTACAAAAAACTATTGGCAACTTTACTATATAACAAATAATTGCATTTATATTATAGCTTTCCTGCCTTTTTTAACTTGCAAACATTTGAATAATATAATCAAAATCTGGCTAACATTGTTTCAATAGCCAAAGTACCTAAACCGTTGGATTTTGGTACATAGTAGATCTTAACACGTTAATTCTTGCCAATACGCTGAATGGCCTTTCAGCCTAGGCCACAGTTACACGTAGTGTGTAAAATATTCTGATGCAATGCAAATGTAGGGAAACACTATCAATATATTGCTTTTATTTTATTTAATAGCTCAAGGGAGTAACAATTGATTCTCACTTAATTTACAGCACTATATCACCAGTCAGATTTCCAATAACGAAATCTAGAATTTTATAAAACGCATGAATTTTGTGTTTTTCAATATTAATTTCTGAATGATTACTATACTGAACGTTTTCATCTCCAAATATTTTTCTAAATTTGCATCTTTTAGCAGACAAACTTGTGGTAGGTATTTCAATTTGAAAATCTTCAGCAACAAATTTGCATTCACTGAAAATACTGGCCACGTTTCTCTAATGTCTTTCATGTCCAAAATTAAGTTTTGATTTTGCAGTTATTTTCTGTAAAATTTTGCTTCTGTAATTTATCACCGCCAATATTTTAAACCACATATTAGCTAAAATTATGCACTGAAAGGAATTATTGTAAATTAGAATGGCATTTAAATCGGTCCAAATTTCTGCAGTTAAATTTAAAAATAAAATTTCTTCCACAGCTTTTTTTTAATCCACCTATATTATTTGTGAGCTGTTTTATGGCATCTATTCTTGCTGACCAACGTGTGTGAGATAAACTGTGCAGGGAACATCCAATATTTTGTTTTAAAATATTCCATCTTTTGAGGGCTTGAACTAAAAATATTGTACAATTTTTGAATGGTCCAAAAAAAAAAAAAAAAAAAAAAAAAAAAGGAATTGTTTCAATACAAGCTTATAGCACAAAAATTCAGTGAATGACAAGCACAAGGAGAAATATATTGCCAAAGATTTCTTCCTTTTCAAAATAAAACTTTGAGCACCTTTATAAGAGCCACTCATATTGGCTCCATTGTTGTAACCCTGGCCACTGCAATTGGCTATTGGGATTTTGTGTTCTTCAAAAGTACTTAAAATTAAGTTGCCAATAATTTTTTCCGGTTGCAGTCAACAAATTTCCAAAACCGTTCTTTAATTTCATATTTTCCAGCATCATTCACTTGCAAATAATGCAATCGGAAAACCATCTTCAATATGAGCTGAATCAGGAGTTGTATCTACTATTACTGAATAATACTTTGCTTTTTCTGTTTCCTCAAGAATTGCTTTTGTTACATTATTTGCACAGCATTCTATAAATTCGTTCTGGCTTTCAATTGATAAGTAATGTACTTATTAGTTTAAAGGTTATGTTGATTGGGTTGTTTTACATTTTCCAAATGTTTTTTTTTTAGTACAGGGTCATAGTGACTCATTAATTCTAAAATAAATAATGTCCAAAATTCTTGTAATATTTGTCTCCATTTGCGTTCCTGATTCTTGATATAATCATGAAGATATGAATTGACACTTGCTGTGTCACCAAGATTTTTCTCTAAATTTCACCATTGCATATAATTCATATTCTGGTTAATATTATTTTGATGTTTGAGAATTTTTTCATACAATTTCTTTCATTTCTGTTTTGTTGAATATCCAGATTTCAAAGCAAAACTAGATGTATGGCATGTCAAAGCTTTATTAAAAAGTCTGCAGGGAAAGCAAAACAATGCTTGTTTGCAGTCACTCCAGACGAGCCAATATCAAAGTATTTGTTCACCATTCTGTAAAGTTATTTTAAGTAAATTAATTGGAAATTTATACCCATGAATGTCATTCGGAAATTCCGTCAGATATTTTCCTGTGCCTATGCTTACCTCCTCTCCTCCACTTGAATTGATGTATAATATTCTGTTTCAGTTGCAACTATATCATAATCGTTTATTGTTTTTATTAAGTCTGAGTAAGAATCTCTCTCTCTCTTTCTGAGTCGACTGCTGTTCTAATTCTTCAGTGGATTGTTTATTATCTTTACCTACTTTTGTCTCTTCGTTTTCCAAATCAAAACATTGTACATTTACTGTACTTGTGCTATCTATAAATCCTAGATTCTTTCATTCTTTTTTCTTTATTGTTATTTCCAAAATTTTTCTTTTCGTTTTGTTGCTCCTGATTTGTGATGGTAGCTCATTCTTGAAAATTCAAAAAATAAAATAAAATAAAAATGTACAATTTACAGAAATTGAATTAACAGTAAAATTGCATCTATATAATGAACTTCACCTAATTATCACGTATTGTTCACATGTATTTGTTTACATCGATAGTCTCTGACAAATGAACAGACTATACACTGACTATATTCTAAACATACCCTTACTGTAAACAACTCCAGGCGCTCATGCTGCAGAAGAAAGTAGGGAAAGCATTTTCCCAAGTAACCAAGGACACTATCTATTGCAATCCTTAGCACACCAAAAATAGACAATCGAATATATGTATTTAAAATTATATATTTTAAATATATAGGTATTTGCCAGGTATTTAAAATTATATATTTTGTATATTATTTCTGGGAAAACTCCCATGTTACTCCTCTTAATAAACTATTATAATTAAGGCTATTTTGCATGCTTCAGTTTAGGAGTGCCCCTGTTTAAATGTCATTGGCTATTTACTCACGGATTCTTAGGGCATTGTAGATGTAAATTTACCAAAAAGTATGTGTAGCATAAGGAAGAGAAATTTACACATACCTTTTTTTTTTTAATGATTTAAGGAGTTCCCCTGTTTAATGACATTTAAACAGGGGCACTCCTAAACTGAAGCAGGCAAAATAGCCGTAATTATAATAATTATATATTTTGAATTCTCTCGGTAAATTGTCAGTCGTTTAAGAATAGTTGAATGTTTTCTGTGAACAATACTATATTAAAAGATTATATTAATATATTAGTACCTAACTTGGCCATTAGAAATTATGGCTCTGATGAATCTTGTCCCCACCTCTTTCTCGACGGACCTGGTATCAGAGAGTAATGGTACAGAGTTTAAGAAGAGAACAGTGACTACTAGAATACTATCGAGTTTTGTGCTTCACTTCTGCCATTGTTGCTTAACTTGTATGTTAATGATATTGGTGTTGGTATGAATAGCTATCATATATACAATTAAACACTAATGATAATGTAGGGTTAATAAGACGGATAAGGAATTCCAATACAGAATCCTTTCAGACTGATCTGAACAAATCGATTCTGTGTGAAGATAACAACGAATGTCAGTTCAGTGTTACTAAATGTAAGGTTATGCATTTTGAACTAAGGATATTGAAAACAGTTATATTAATAGTAAAAGTAGTCACTGAAACTACAAAACTGGATGTGATGTTAAACAGAGTTCAAGTTTTGGGGCCACATTGTTAATTGGTTAAGTCATCATATTGGATAACTGCAATCTTAGAGCAGATGCTAACTTGTAAGAATAAGGAAGTTATTCTTCCACTGTGCAAGGCCTTGATAAGAACACTTTTTGATTACTGTGTTCTAACACCTGGGTTCAGAGGAGGTGGGGGGAAATCCCAGAGGGTAATCCAGTTGGTATCACTATGGACTACATTCTCCCCAGCAGAGACTCGGGGAATGTGGTCTTTAGAGTCAAACGAGAGCAGATAAGATAGAAACGTGCAAGTTTCTAAGGGTATCTTTCTATATAGACACAGATAAGATTTATAGGTGTTGGAAGATCTTGGAGTCCATGGAAGCATGTGAGGTCCAGATTCTTCTCATTGTATGTGATCAAGTGTATCAATTGGGCTTCTAGTAGATGTTGTGAGGATATTTTCAGTTAATGTTTTCAAAGAAATAAATGATGGGTATTTAAGCTTTGTGTCATCTGGAAGCGAACCTTCAAGGATTCCTTGATTTCCTGAAAGAGATTGCCTAATTATAATAATAATAATAGTAATCCATCAACATCTGTAATCCATCTTTGATGATTGTTTAAACACGGAACCTAATTCATTATGGAATATATATAGTGATATATATATATATATATATATATATATCACAATATATCACAATTCAGTATTGCTGGCCGAATGGATAGGGAAAACACTGTCCACTAGATTTGAACTCACAACTATTCTAAGTTTGCATGATCCCATTGTGGCTATGGATGTTTGTCAAAATCTTAAACTGGTAGACAGTTTTTCACTCAGTGCAAGAACACCTGCTTATTAGTGGCCTGAAGTGGTTTAGGAAAACCAGATTATCTAATTCTCAGCCCCTCCACAAATCCATGGTGCTAATGTATGGTAAATTTACAACTTTCATGGATGAGATGCACAGAAAATATATATCTGTATGTATGTTTTCAAGCTTTAGAAAAGGGAGCTGACATAAACAAAAAGAAAAAAATTGATCCTTGTTGGAGATATAAACACAAAGAAATGAATACCAGACACGGCATGTAGATATTATTATCATTTTCTGACCTCCATGAAGTCAGAGAGTCATGAGTATTACACACAATGCTCATTCCAACCGTGTTTTAAACTGATTCAATGTGTTTACATTTATAACACACGAGCAATGCTCGCACCCTCCTACAGTTTCTAGCGATGGCCTCTTGTTTTACTCTCCCCTCCCATTCTATAAAAAATCTCTTCCATGTCAACCTAATAACAACCCCTAACTAGCTTATATAAAAAATCTCTTCCATGTCAACCTAATAACAACCCCTAACTAGCTTATGTGTCTCAATCATATCCCCCTCCCTCTTCATCCTATTCCCGAGGCTTTGCAACTTACATTTTCTCAATCTGTCCTTACATTCTATTATACATTCTGAAGATCATTAGCCCCCCCCTTTGTGAATCTTCTCTGGACCCATTGTGTAAGGCTTGTTCAAGACCTCATACAATTGCATTATAATCTCTTTCTGCATGTCGAGTTCCTCTGCATCATTGCCATTATCCAATGTGACATCTTCACAACTTGTGCAACGTGGACCCTGAATTTAAGGTCCTTGGCCATGACCACTCCCAGATCCCTCATCTCTTCTACCTCCTTTAAAGTTTCCCCACCAAGTATGTACTTTCATCCTATAGTTGCTTACTAAATTTCAAACCTTTACACTTTGCAACATTTGAATGGACAGTTCCACTTACCTGCCCATTCATGCAATCTGTATAAGTCCTTGTGTAAGGTTATAACATCGGCTTGACTGTGCATTGCATCTTCCCAATTTTGCATCATCTGCATATCACTAGTTAAACCCATCCCAATATTAATAACATACCAACTGAACAACAGTGGTCCCAAAACTGACCCCTGTGGTACACCACTAGTGACCTTCCTCTTTTGGGATAGTGCACCCCCATACTTTCTGATAGCTATCTGACAGCTGGTCACTGACCCAGCTCAGAAGTCTGTTATTCAATCCCATCTGTTTCAATTTATTTAACAGTTTGTCATGCAGTTTATCGAAAGCTTTTTCAGAATCCAAGTACCACTGTATATGCATCTCCCTTGTCCAAGGTATTTGTGACCCTCTTATAGTACATAAGTAAGTTAGTAAAAGATGATCTCCCTTTCACAAACTCATGATAATAACCACAGAGAATACTGCTGTTATCAATACATTTCTAACCTATTTCTCACAGATCTCTCCAGTATCTTCACAACTCCAGATATACAGATTGGACTATAATTTGTAGCCACAGGCTTATCACCTGTATGCAGGGAAACACTCCCTTGGAACTTGAGGCATGCCAGTGCTATTGCCAATTCCCTGGTACAGTCCCTTAAGATGTGTAGTGATATGTCATTAAATTCTATCACCTTATTGACATCAAGGTTATTTTTTCCGCAAATACTTTCTCCTCACTCGCAATTAAGCCATCTTTTCCTGTGTCCTGTACACTTAAGTTACTTATGATTCCACCTCGATCAAAATGAAACACCCTTAAAAATTGATCACTGAATACTACCTCAAGAATGCCCCCTGCAGCAGTTACCATTCTACCATTTTTATCAATTAACATCATCTTACCATGATCATTCTTCCTTCTATGTGCCCCATATCTAAAAAACAGTCAAGGGTTTTTCTTCATCTGATTTGCCAATTTCAGCTAATACTGCACTTTTGATTTTTTTACTAACTGAGTCGCTCTCCTGGCTTGTTCTTTATACTCTTCATATAATTATTACCATTATTCATCTTGTACTGCCTCCAAAAGTACTTTCTTCCAAATTTCATGTTTAGGCTTCTCATTCATCCATTTTATACCTACCTTATTCAGCCTTTTGGCTTTAGGAATATATTTACACATTGATGTTATTTATTTCTTTGTAAATTCCCATGCAGCATTTGTTTCCTTAACGCTCAACTCCTCATTCCATGCTATAGCACCAAGCTGCTTTCTAAGCTTGTCATAATCACCAGCCTTATAATTCCACATATATCCTTTCCTCACAAAAGTCTGCATATGGCTAGCCATAATCCAGGTGATCACTTCATGGTCACTCTCCCCAACTGGAGGAATGTGTGAAACCCCACTCACAATTACATCCATTCATAATATGACTTCTGCATTACTTCAACCTTAGTATCACCTCTGGGTCTAGCTCCCACCGAAGAGACCTCAATAAAGGTCGAAACTGGTCTGGGTTGTGACTCTTCCCATAATGCATAGCATTATACATATCTGCAAGGAGATGTGTCTTACATTATGGGATACTAAGGTAATTGATGTGAAGTCTTAGCTTCCTTATATACGAGTTGAACCAGTCCTGAAAATACTTCAGATGCAAACTTTGCTTACACTTGGATAAAGGATTAAACCAAGTATATAATTTCTTGGTATCTTTAATTTATAATATAACCAAGTGAAAAAAAACTTCTAACTACCTTTACTTTGTTCACTAATCCAAGTTGTTTATACATTTCTTCATCACCACTCTCCACATTTCCGGGTGTATAGCAACATCCAACTAAATATGTCTTCCTGTCAACCTCCACTTTAAACCACACTGCCTGATAACCATTGCCACTATTTTCACCTTTCATGTCTACCCTACATGAACTTACTTCCCCTGTTATCATCAACAGTACTTCCTCTCCCTTCTTTCCCTTTCTATCCTCACGAAAAATACTATATCCTTCCGTTTCTATTCCGTTAGAATGTAATCTTCATTCAACCATGTTTCACTTATTCCAATGATTTTGGTGTGAATTTACTCAGTCGATGAAACAATGTCATCTCCCTTATTTCTGATACTTCTGGCATTTGTAAACAAACACAGTAATTCATTTTTAAGTCTATAACCAGTCCTGTCCAAGCCAGTTGTTGGTTGTGATTTGTCCACCACATCTACCCAGTCCTCTTTATCACCACTTACCACATATATCTTATTCTCAACTTCTCCACCCATATCACAATATACTTTGTCTTCATACACACACACACATTCACTGCCACTTTCAACATTCACTTTCCTTATGCCATGTCTCTCTGTTCACCCAGGCTCTCCCCTCACACTCTCCTCTATCACGCTATCTATTCTTCTCACACAATATGTTTTGTGTGAGAAGAATAGATAGCGTGATATTATGAAAATAACACAACTGGATTAGTCAAAATTAACACCATATTTTGTTATAAAGATGTGCACAAATTCATATGAAGAGAAGACATGAGATATAAAGGTCTGATTGTGTTATTGTGAATGCAATATCTTTGTGCTGGTTCTGGACACGAGTATATAGAGGTTTTAAATAGGAAGTGATCACAATTTAATTTAATTCAACTACCAACCGGGTGTATGTAACATCATGTACAATGCTACCAATGCAGCAGTTGCATAATCTGGATATCAATTCAGCAGTAGGGCCAGATGGGATATCAGCATATGTGCTAAAGGAATGTTCAGCCGAAATGGCTTGGCCCTTGACATGTAGAACTTGTCTTTCAGTTCACGAAAGATCACACAGGGATGGAAGAAATGTGATAGTTCCATTATAAAAGGTTGGCGCAAAAACTGACGTGTTTAAGTACTGACCTATCAGTATCTCTAGAGCAGTGGTGAAGATTTTAGAGAAGTTAGTTAGTAAGAACTTGCACACAGAAATTGGTTGACACACACGATAGACTTCGAAGAACATTTGCATGGCTTACTGAAGGGAGGTTATATTTTAGTAGTGTGCTCATATTTTGTAATGTTGCTGCTCAGTTGGATAAAGGGAATGGATACACTATGATACTGTTAAACTTTGCTGAGGCGTTTGATAGGATACTACATGAAAGAAAGGCTGTTACATAAACTGGAAATATGAGATTGCAATATAATATTGACTTGGATAAGCAGGTGGCTAACTTAGAGGTATCAGAAAGTGTTACCTCGTTAGCTTAAATCTGGTAACAGATTTAAGCTAACCATTGAAGCTCCCAGAGATCAGTCCTTGGACACTGTTGTTCAATCTATACATTAATGATAGGACCTGACAGGAGATGTCCAATTGTCTGCTGACGATGTAAAGAGATGCAAGGCAATTGAGAATGCTACTAGTGTACATCACATACAGAATGGTTTGAATTATTTGTTAAAGTGGGGAAATGATAATGGCTGTAAATTCAGTGCAAATAAGAGTAAAGTTATGCACTTTAGGATGATTAAAATTTTCAGTGGCATAATTACACTGGCAGGGTTATGCTACAAGAAACTCCCAAGGATTGGAGTTATGGTGGATAGGAATCTGAAGTTCAAAGGTCACATTGCAAAAATTGCAAATACAACTCAGAGGATAATTGCAATGCTGAGATGAACATCGACTTGCAAGGATATGAAAGTTATTTTGCCTCTTTGCAAGGCTTTATAATATCGCACTGGACTATTGTGAACAGATTTGGTCTCCTGTGTTTGCATGGTATAAACGAGCTGCGGAAAGAGTACAAAGAAGAGTAACAAGATGATATCAGACTTTACATTATGGAATGTACATTAAGAGGACAGAGTATGTGTGATCTGTAAACACTGGTAAACAGGAGAAAGAGGGGGTGATATAATAGTGGCCTATAAACTTCTGAAAGGGTGTGAAGTGTTTCATTATATGGAATGTAGAGAGAGGGCAACGAAGCATCTAAGAAAGTTCACTTTGTGTACAATTAAAAAAATGGGTGAGAACTAGATTTTTTATCACACAGCAGTGAGTAAGCGTATCAATTTGCCTGTTGAAATAATGAGTGCATCCAGTGTGAATGAGTTTAAGAAAAGATATGGTATCGGGAGTGAATGATCTATAACTGTCCTTGGTTCCTTGGAGGTCTCTGATAATAATAATGATAATTTTGACTCGGATAAAACTGAATATCGTATCGAGAAAAAAAAAGAAAAGTAAGGAAGTTTTAAAGAGAATCAATAGCAGCTTTCAGAGGTCAATAACTCAGATATTATTGGGGGGAAAAATGAAAGATTTTACTACACATTGGGAACTCATTATCACTCTTTGAAGAAAACATTGATTTTATCAGTTGGACAGATACGAGGCAAAGTTTGACTGCAAAGATAAAGAGGCATTCACAGAAAAGGCTTATCCAAAGTTCCTGTCAAAGTAAGCAAGCATGTGCTCATAAAGAATACAGAGAAAAATGAAAGAAAGTGAAGCACAATATACAAGTCGCTAAACAAAAGTCAATGAGAAGACCAATAAAATATAGAAGGAAGGTAGCAAAATGTTCTGAAGGCTATTAAAAAAGCTTAAATGTGGAGGAAAGAGTACACGATTACTTTGAAAGATTACTAAATAAAACAAAGTGACAGTTTTTAGTGAAGATGGTAAATTAAATATGGAAATAGACAACAGAATCAACAAAGCTGGTATGGTAGGAAATCAAGAGAGAAATGAGAGATAATAGAAATAAGAGAGAAATTAGTCGGAACAATAAATTAGCTGTATACAAGACAGTGTTCAAACCAGTTTTAACTTGTGGATGTGAGAGCTGGGTCAGAAGTAAAACACTAGACTAAAGACTAGAGACCGCAGATGTGAGAGTCCTGAGAAAGATTAAGGGCACGAACAGATGGCATCAATGGCAATATCATATTAAAAACGAGGATATTAGGAAAGAACTTGACATTATCAGCATCCAGAAATGAAGCAGGTCAAAAATGCCTTAGACGATAGAAATATAAGATCTGATAATGTTGGAGTCTTGACGAGTAACAGACTGATTTGGAGGAAAATTGTAGATAGGAAGTTAGTAATGATGTAATTTTTTTCATGTAGTACTATCATATCCTGTACACCCCTTGAGGGTACCTGGCAGGAATTTGATGATGCTGCTGATGATGATGATGACGACAAAGTTACAGAATAGTGATATGAAATTTTTGACACAGATGCAATATGTCGTACATATTAATACTTCTTCTTCTTCCTTTTCCCCTCCTTTACCTTGCGGTGTCGAGGGTTTTCTATTAATTTAATTTAACCACAACTGTACACAAGGATAAGGCAGATAGCCCTGTGCCTCCCGGTGTATCCTACGTATGTAGAAACGTTGCGATCTCAAGGCCGGTTTGTCTGTTTGGGGATGTAAAACCGTGCTGTCCGCCGCCAAGAACGGCTAACTTGGCCAAGTCTGAGAAAGATCCTAAACCCTCACGTCAACGACGAGAAGCGAACCCAGGCATATGATTGCTTAGCGCAGAGCCACTCGGCTAACCACGTAGACATATTAATACTTGATGTAGAAAAAGCCATCAAAAACTTGAAATCTGAAAAGTCAGTTGGATTAGACAACATATGAACAAAAAAAAAGTTCAAATACGGAGCTTTAAAGGTTTTACATTGGCTGAATAAATAATTCAGAAGATTTAATTACAGATGATTGGAGTAGACTGCTCACAGTAGCCATGTGTAAAATGGGAAATAAAACTGAATGTGAGAATTAGAGAGGAATTTCCCTTTGGAGAGAGTTTCAGGTAAGATTTTTGCAAGCCACTTGAAAAGCAAGCTAAGAAAAAATTATGGAAAGGAAACTGGAGAACAGCAATCTGCATTTAAACAAACAAAGTTGTCTGAATCAGATTTTTGCTTTAAGACCAAGATTTTGAAAAATCAGTAAAACATAACAAGGATCTTGTTTAAGTTAAGGGATATTACATCCCATATCGTTTCTCAGCCGAATAAGAAACTCAAAGAGTCTCATGCCGAATATGGTAGAAACTATATAAAGTTCGGCGATTCCAAGCGTAAGCAAATACCTGGATACTGCAGCAACTGACCCTAAAGGTAGTGCAAGCTGAGGCAACTCATGTCTAGGGTGGAGCAAGCTCCGATCACTATTCTTGATATTTACCCATAATGTGAACTTAGCTCCTAGGAGCTGTATTACTGTTCTACATTATGAGAGAAGGTCACTACCCAGACCGGTTTCGACCTTTATTGAGGTCTCATCAGTGAGTAGGTAGACCTGGTTAATATTAAGTTTGTAGCGAACAGAATTTACAACCCTTCTATGAGTATTGCCGAGAGGTGTCCAAAGAAATTATTAGATATATGAAGGGCCAAAGGCTTCAATTCGCATCAGCTTGCACTACCTTTATGGTCAGTTGCTGCAGTATCCAGGTATTTGCTTACGCTTGGAATCGCCGAACTTTGTATAGTTTCTATATTCGGCATGAAACTCTTTGAGTTTCTTATTCTGAGAAACGATATGGGATGTAATATCCCTTAACTTAAATAAGTTCATGTCGCCGAATTGAAGCCTTCGGTTCTTCATATATCTAATAATTTATTAGGACACCTCTCGGCAATACTGATAGAAGGGTTGTAAATTCTGTTCGCTACAAACTTAATATTAACCAGGTCTACCTACTCACTGATGAGACCTCAATAAAGGTCGAAACCGGTCTGGGTAGTGACCTTCTCTCATAACATAACATAACACAATGTAGAACAGTAATACAGCTCCTAGGAGCTAAGTTCACATTATGGGTAAATATCAAGAATAGTGATCGGAACTTGCTCCACCTTTGACATGAGTTTCCCCAGCTTGCACTACCTTAAGGGTCAGTTGCTGCAGTATCCAGGTATTTGCTTACGCTTGGAATCGCCGATCTTTATATAGTTTCTACCATATTCGGCATGAGACTCTTTGAGTTTCTTATTCGGCTGAGAAACGATATGGGATGTAATATCCCTTAACTTAAACAAGATCCTTGTTATGTTTTACTGATTTTTCAAAATCTTGGTCTTAAAGCAAAAATCTGATTCAGACAACTTTGTTTGTTTAAATGCAGATTGCTGTTCTCCAGTTTCCTTTCCATAATTTTTTCTTAGCTTGCTTTTCAAGTGGCTTGCAAAAATCTTACCTGAAACTCTCTCCAAAGGGAAATTCCTCTCTAATTCTCACATTCAGTTTTATTTCCCATTTTACACATGGCTACTGTGAGCAGTCTACTCCAATCATC
Source organism: Typopeltis vanoorti (assembly GCF_054136105.1). Taxonomy (NCBI): domain Eukaryota; kingdom Metazoa; phylum Arthropoda; class Arachnida; order Uropygi; family Thelyphonidae; genus Typopeltis; species Typopeltis vanoorti. Next base: position 2,652,997 of record NC_143561.1, read on the forward strand.
TGTAATTAAATCTTCTGAATTATTTATTCAGCCAATGTAAAACCTTTAAAGCTCCGTATTTGAACTTTTTTTTTGTTCATATGTTGTCTAATCCAACTGACTTTTCAGATTTCAAGTTTTTGATGGCTTTTTCTACATCAAGTATTAATATGTCTACGTGGTTAGCCGAGTGGCTCTGCGCTAAGCAATCATATGCCTGGGTTCGCTTCTCGTCGTTGACGTGAGGGTTTAGGATCTTTCTCAGACTTGGCCAAGTTAGCCGTTCTTGGCGGCGGACAGCACGGTTTTACATCCCCAAACAGACAAACCGGCCTTGAGATCGCAACGTTTCTACATACGTAGGATACACCGGGAGGCACAGGGCTATCCGCCTTATCCTTGTGTACAGTTGTGGTTAAATTAAATTAATAGAAAACCCTCGACACCGCAAGGTAAAGGAGGGGAAAAGGAAGAAGAAGAAGTATTAATATGTACGACATATTGCATCTGTGTCAAAAATTTCATATCACTATTCTGTAACTTTGTCGTCATCATCATCATCAGCAGCATCATCAAATTCCTGCCAGGTACCCTCAAGGGGTGTACAGGATATGATAGTACTACATGAAAAAAATTACATCATTACTAACTTCCTATCTACAATTTTCCTCCAAATCAGTCTGTTACTCGTCAAGACTCCAACATTATCAGATCTTATATTTCTATCGTCTAAGGCATTTTTGACCTGCTTCATTTCTGGATGCTGATAATGTCAAGTTCTTTCCTAATATCCTCGTTTTTAATATGATATTGCCATTGATGCCATCTGTTCGTGCCCTTAATCTTTCTCAGGACTCTCACATCTGCGGTCTCTAGTCTTTAGTCTAGTGTTTTACTTCTGACCCAGCTCTCACATCCACAAGTTAAAACTGGTTTGAACACTGTCTTGTATACAGCTAATTTATTGTTCCGACTAATTTCTCTCTTATTTCTATTATCTCTCATTTCTCTCTTGATTTCCTACCATACCAGCTTTGTTGATTCTGTTGTCTATTTCCATATTTAATTTACCATCTTCACTAAAAACTGTCACTTTGTTTTATTTAGTAATCTTTCAAAGTAATCGTGTACTCTTTCCTCCACATTTAAGCTTTTTTAATAGCCTTCAGAACATTTTGCTACCTTCCTTCTATATTTTATTGGTCTTCTCATTGACTTTTGTTTAGCGACTTGTATATGGTGCTTCACTTTCTTTCATTTTTCTCTGTATTCTTTATGAGCACATGCTTGCTTACTTTGACAGGAACTTTGGATAAGCCTTTTCTGTGAATGCCTCTTTATCTCTGCAGTCAAACATTGCCTCGTATCTGTCCAACTGATGAAATCAATGTTTTCTTCAAAGAGTGATAATGAGTTCCCAAGGTGTAGTAAAATCTTTCATTTTTCCCCCCAATAATATCTGAGTTATTGACCTCTGAAAGCTGCTATTGATTCTCTTTAAAACTTCCTTACTTTTCTTTTCTTTTTTTTTTTTCCCAATGCGATATTCAGTTTTATCCGATTCAAAATTATCATTATTATTATTATCTAGTACTTCATTTGTCCATCGCTGATCTTCTCTTCGAGCAATATGCCCAGCCCATTGCCACTTCAGATGTTTCACTCTTCCTATGATGTCTGAGACTTTGGTTTGATTTCTTATTTACGTATTCCTTTTGTGATTCAATCTTGTGGTACCAAGCATACGTCTTTCCGTACTAAATTGTGTTGTTCTTAATTTTTGAATTTCCTTTGCATTCAGTGTCCATGTTTCACAGCCATATGTCAATATAGGAAGAATACGCTTAAAAACTTTTCTCTTCTGGCATAATGGTGGTTGGCTTTTGAATATTGAATGTAATTTTCCAAATTCTACATCCAAGCATCGTACCCCCTTTTAATTTCATCCGTGATGTTTTGTTCCATTGATATCTGTTGTCCTAAGTATATGTAATGATCTACTTGTCTGATTTCTTCATTATTGATTTTTATTATTTCTGGTTGGACATAGCTATTGAACATAACATGGGTCTTCTTTAGGTTTATCTTTAGGCCTTCTGTTCTGCTAGCAATTTGGAGTTCTTGGATATGAGTCTGTAATTCACGTGCAGTTGAAATAAAGTTAACTATGTCATATGCAAAGCGTAAATGGCTTAAATATCTTCCATCTATCTTCAGACCTCTCCCTTCCCAATCAAGATGTGTGAATATTTCTTCTAAGCACGCTGTGAATAATTTTGGAGATATTGTGTCACTCTGTCTTATACCTCTATGTATTCCCACAGTAGAGATGTTTCCATTGAAATGAATTGCTGCTGTGGCATTGGTGTATGCTGATTTGATGGTTCTGATGTAGGGCTCCTCCACTTATTGGTTTCGTAATGCTTTTAGTATTGCACAATTTTTAACTGAATCAAAGGCTTTCTCATAATCAATAAAGCCAGGAGATAGTGGTAATTGATATTCATTACACCGTTCAATAATCTGCTGTACAACTTGAATATGGTCCATCGTACTAAAGCTCCTTCGAAAGTCTGCCTGTTTTTGTGGTTGTGCTAGGTCCAGAGTCGCACAATGAGCTATGAGCTAACACTTTTGTAAACACTTTATAGATCACTGATAGACGACTGATAGGTCGGTAGTTCTTCAAGTCTTCTATGTCCCCTTTTTTATGTCATAATTAGGGTAGCCTTCTTCCATGTTGTTGGTACATAATTTTTCTTCAGGCATAAATTAAATAGTTTTGCTAAGAGTTTGTTGATTATTTCTCCACCTGTTTTTAGGAGTTCAGCTATAACTCCATCCTCACCTGCAGCTTTCCCATTTTGGAAGCTTTGGATGCTCTGCATAACTTCTTCTGTTAGAATCTGTGGTACTTCAGTTGTGTCCTAGTTGTCTTCTTCTTCATTCAATTCATCATCCTGATATTTTTGCTGTAGCAAAAAGAATTCTTCAATTCTTTTTGCTACAGCATATCTATCTCTGTGATGGTCCCGTCTTGTAGTTTTACTGCAACCATCTGTTTTCTGTTCATCAATTGCTGTTTGGCGTTTTTGAGACTTTGATTGTTTTCAATTGTTTGTTGTATGAATTTACAATCGCATTTTCTTATTTCTTATGTGATACGTTTTCTGATTGTTTTGCACAATTCAGTATATTCAATTTTATTCTGTAGGTTGATTGTTTCATTTCTCTTCGTTTCTTCATAAGCTGTTTTGTTTCTTCAGAGATTTTTTCTTATTTCTGTTCTGTGGTACTAACTATTTCAAGTGAGCATTGTAAAAGGTTTTGAATAATAATGTAATTTCTGATAGATCTGATAGATTTTCTGATAGATCACTTTCTGATAGATCAGCATTGTCATCTAAAATAAGATGTTCAAGTCTATTGTTTAGTTCGTGTTGGAATATATCTTTTTAATGTTGAGTTTGTCTACATCTATATTTTGCTTCGATCTCTGAAACATATTTCTTCTTTCATTTTGGCAGATTATTTGGATTTTACTGCGTACCATATGATGGTCACTTCCAACGTTGAAGGTGTTTATAACAGAGCAGTCTTGAAAGATGTTTTTCTTATTGCTGAGGATCAAGTCGATTTCACTAGTTTTTCCATTTGGGCTTTTCCGTGTCCACTTTCTATGTATTTTTTCTTGAAAAAGGAATTCGTGATATATACAGGTTTTCTTTTTCTGCAAATTCTATTAACCTTGCTGCTCTGTCATCTCTCATGCCATATCCAAAATTTCCCATTGAGCTTTCATCTGAATGTTGAATACCAATACTAACATTAAAGTCTCCCGTTACAATTCTGAAATGATGTTTTCCTTTATTGTAGAGTTGGGGTACATCATGATAGAAGGCTTCAATTTCTTCGTCAGTATGACTTATTGCTGGTGCATAGACTTGGATGATCTTAAGAGTGTATCTTTTCGAGATTTGAACAACAATACTTGCTATTCGATCAGATACACTGTCAAATTCTATTATGTTCTTCTTCAGTTTTTTGTTGATCAAGAATCCAACTCCACTGATTCTTTCCTTATCTCGGCCTCTATAATATAATATGTCTCCATTTTTTAATCGAAGAATTTCTTCACCATGGTGTTTGACTTCGCACAGTCCAAGAATATCCCATTTTAGTCGCTTCATCTCTTCAGTTAGTTCAGTTAGCCATGCTTCACTGCTCAGAGTGCTACAGTTTAATGTTCCAAGGTCTAGTTTCCAATGGAAGCATGATCTGGTTACCTGGGGATTCTTAGTACCTTCTGCCTTCATGTTTAACTGGCTGCTGCAATAGGTAGCAACAATCCGGCCTCTGGGGAATGAGGGCCATTTTATTTCTGACGGATTCATCTTGGAAGGTAAGGCCATGAATTCACCACGCTGGTGAAGTGCGGGTTGGTGAATGGAAATATTTTCACAGGGTATCGCCAGACCCAAAACCTCTGGTCCACGGCTCTTTATTCAATATATTCAGAGCTGCCCTGATATCCAACAGATGGTAGTCAGGGTTTACCCCCATCCGCTACCTAGGGGACCCGCTCGGTAGCCCGTGGAAGCCCCGAGTATATATATAAATATATGCACACACATAAAAGTTTCTCAAGTAATCACTGAAGTCTGACTAGAATAATCAAGTGCCATTCAGTGGGTATTCCAAGCAGTGAGCTATGGAAGGCAGCAGTATTTAAGAAATCATTAAATTTGTATAAAAATACCTTATTAAAAATCTGTTTATACATCATTCAGGTCTTCATTTCTGAACTGTAAATGCTACATGAATTTAAAAATAGGTGACATATTGTTGAAAGTTTTTCCAGTTGGATTTATACTAGAAATTAAAGATGCCAAGAAATTTTATTCTTTATCCAAATGTAAGCAAACAGAGTTTGCACCTAAAGTAACTTCGAGACTAGGCAACTCGTATATTGAGACCTAATACTTCACATCACTTGCCTTAGTATCCCATTATGGGAAGGGTCAGTACCCAGGCTGGTTTGGACCTTTATTGAAGTCTCATCAGTGGGAGCCAGACCCAGAAATTATACCAAGGTTGAAGTAATGCACAAGTCATATTTCCATATATACAAGTAGGCAAAAGGTGCCACACGTTATTACTAAAAACCTGGGTATCACTTCTGGAAGTATCAGTACAAAGTATCGGTGGGTCTGGCTCCACTGATAAGACCACATTAAAGGTTGAAACTGATCTGTGTAGTTATCCTTCCCATAATGCATAGCATTATACGGAGGCTGTTCAATAAGTTATAAGACTAAATTTATACAGAAAACAGATTACCTTTAATCGTCATCATTTACATGGTCTTTTTCGAAGTAACTACCGCATTTGTCCTAACGTTGCGTCCACTTCTTAAACACATGTGAAAGTCCGTTTTTTGAAAGTTCTTTCAAAACCGCCTCCGCAGCTTTTACACATGCTTTGTTGCTTTCGAAATGGCGGCCTCTTAGTGGTTTCTTGAGCCGAGGAAACAGCCAGAAATCGCACGGTGAGAGATCAGGACTCTATGGAGGGTGTGGTAGAATATCTATGTTGTTCTTCTGCAAAACGTCCACTACACAACCAGCAATATGTGGCCTTGCATTATCTTGGTGCAATAAGAAGCCATTCTTCAGCAATGGACGCTTCCTTTTGACGTACTGTACCATTGTCCGTAAAACATCCGCATAGTATGAGCCGTTTACAGTATTCCCGGGTTCTACAGCGTGTTGGTAAACAATGCCTTCGTAGTCAAAAAACATTATGGTCATAACTTTACCAGCCGATTTTACAGTTTTTGCTTTCTTGGGGGTAGGCGAAGACGGATGCTTCCATTCACTGCTTTGTTGTTTCATTGTAGGGTCATAGTGATACAACCAAGCTTCATCTGCTGTAATGATGCGTTTTAAGAAGTTGTCGCCTTCTTGTTCCAGTCTTTCTTTCCATTCTGTGCACACGTCCACTCGATGCTGCATTTGCTCCGGTGTCAAGAGTTTGGGAATCCATCGGGCGCAAACACGTTTCAGTTCCAAATGTTCAGCCATGATTGAGTGAACACTTCCCACAGAAATATTCAGGAAAACATGCAGCTGGCATAATTCTGCGATCCTCCTTGATGATAATCGCTGCTGTGTTGATAATTGTCTCTGTGATGGAGACAATTATCAACATTTTGGCAAATGTGGAGACAATCCTCCACATTTTGCCAGATGTCTCTGGCAAAATGTGGAGGATCTTGAACGTGAGGGAAGACCTTCAAGTTCAAGATCCTCCACATTTTGCCTTCCTTCCTTAAAAGTTTTATGCCAGCGAAAAACACTTGCCCTCGACATTGCTTCATCGTGGAAATCTTCTCGTATCATGTTAAAAGTGTCCGATGCCGATTTTTGCAAACGCACACAAAATTTAATCACATAACGCTGTTCCAAGGACGCTTCCATTTCGACTACTGGTCGCGTTCTCGTAGGCGCGCCGAAACAAGCTTGCGTTTAGTCACGTGACACTCTGGCACATCAGCCCGTATACGCCATCTATCAACCTCTTTTGTTAATACAGACAGCGACATTTCTTTATTCTACAGAAATTAACATTGTGATGAGTGTTTTCGGGACAGTAAAATTAGTCTTATTACTTATTGAACAGCCCTTGTACATGTCCATAAGGATATGTGGTTTGCATTATGGGATACTAAGGTAAGTGGATGGACATCACCTTAGGGAAGTGGATGGACTTGCCTAAGGCAAGTGATGTCCATGCACAATTCCATCCACTTGTATCTCTTGTTTGATGTTCTCTCACCAAATGCCATTGTCTTTGCTTTTCCAAGTTCATAAGTCCAAATCTCTCCCCTTCCTCATTTAGCAGTTTCAATGTTTTTTTTTTTTTTGTAGCTCTCTTTCGTCTTCTTCAATAATAACAATTTCATATGAAAATCTCCGATTGTTAATTCTCCCATGTACTGATATTCCTTTTGCACCTTTCTTCATTTTGTCCATTGCTCTTTCTAAATGTGAGATGAAAATGCTTAGTGATATTGTGACCCCCTGTCTAGTACCTCCGCTTGTTCTAAACCATTTCCCAAAATCATCACCTATTGTATCTGCTGCAAATGCATTCCTATAAACATCTTTTAATATAGCTATTAGTTTCCTATCAATTCTATAGGATTCTAGCAATGCTAATGTCACTTTCTGTTCGATACTGTCAAATGCCTTCTGTAAGTCAACGAAGCAAATATATATGATTTTGTTTTTTCTCGAGCTTTCTCTGCTATTAACCGTATTGTCAAAATATGTTGAATTGTAGTTCTATCTTTCCTAAATCCTGCTTGCTCGTCTGCAAGGTATGTTTCCAATTGTGTTCTCAATCTTTCTCTCAATATCATCATCACCTTGCCAAGGTGATTTGTCAAAGCATTTGTTCTATAATATTTACATTCTAACTTACTTCCTTTCTTATATAATGCCACTAATATCGATTTCACCCATTCCTCTGGCATTTTCTCTTCCTTCGATGCCATATTACATAGTTTGTGCATTTCTATAACCATACTTTCTCCACCATATTTAATCATTTCTCCACGGATGTTATCATTACCAGGACTCTTGTTGTGTTTAGCTACTTTGCCACCTATCTAAACTAGCGGTAGATGTCTTTTCCAAATATGAGGTGATTTCTTCTTTGTACTAAAAGAAAATGCCAGATAATGATGATAATAAGAATAATAATAAGAAGAAAAATAGGAAGCATATATATTGGAAGATGTGTTACAGAAAATATTGTGGAAATTATTTTCGTGCTAATTTCTACGCTTTTGTTAAACAATTGCTTTAAAATATTTTGGAAAAAAATTCTATCAAGCAAAATTTATTACAATAAATAGGGTTTGAACATTAATTTTTATTTTACCTTGCACTACCGAAATGCATGGAAACATGCATGTCACGTTGTTATGCTTATAGATTCAAATGTACTGTTTTTGTTTGAGAACAACTCTTTCTGCTTCTTTTGTGAACAAGACATGCTCAATTACTTTACATTGTTATTTCAAGGTTTAATTTTAAAATATCGAAAAATTATATTCAGTAGTATTGCAAATGAACTCACAGTTGAAAAACGAAGCAAATTGTTGTCGTTGTTATTATTATTATTATTTATAGAATGCTCTTTCAATAATAATAACGTTGTTTCTTTACCGTTGTAAAGTAACCTTTCGTGGGTGGAAGCAACATAAATATATCTCATCTCATCTTCCTTTTTACCCTCTTTTACCTTGCGGTGTCGAGGGTTTATTAATCATCGGACCTCAAACAGTTCACAGGATAAGGTGCCCCCCCCCCCCCTTGGTGTATCCTATGTCCTGTAGCGTTGAGTTCTCAAGACCTTATCTGAGACATATCCTATACGAAATTGATTAAAATATTATATTTGTTTTGAAGTATTGTAACCCCTTCCCTTTTCACTGTCACGACCGCTCATCAGGGTGACCACTCAGCTAAAATATTTAGTACCAACTTATGCAAGAAAAAGGTACTAGATCTGAAAAAAAAAAGTACTAAATTTTTATTTGCTTTCGTTTCATTCTATTTAGGGCATTTTACAGTATTACTACTTTGTTATCATAGATGAACTCAACGTAAAACCATTGAGTTCGTCTATGAGAATGTAAAACCAATGTAAAACCGCTAAATTAACACATGTACGACAAATATGAAACTAAAAATGTCAAAACTCACCTCACTGTACTTGCCTATGAGTCCAACCTACCACTATAACTCTACCACTTAACGTGTATTAATTTACGTATAATTTTTAGTCTTATTATAGTGCTTAAAATAATGTAACATTAAATTTTCAGTTATTTAATATGCTATTTACACATATACAGGAGTTCCTACTCAAAAGAAAGACACTGAAAGTATTTATTCATTATTTTTAGCAGATTTTGATAAATTAATTAACTCTTCAGAAATAGTAAAATCTATAGCCGATGAGTGTTCCGATTTCTTTTGTCAAAAGGAGTTCGTAGTTGATTTCTTATTTTCTTCTTATTTATTGTCACTGCTAAAAATATTATTTAGGTTAGCGAACAGTGAAGGGGAAGGAAAAAAAGAAATCATATTCTTGTTGTGTCACCGAATGTGACGTATGGGGAGGTGGGAGAAGAGAAAAATATTAAATTCAGATGTCTTACTCTCATGTTGTTATTTTAATTATTATTATTATTCGGAAGGAAGAGTGTACTAGATCTGTTGGTAAACGTACTAGAATACTAAAAATTTATAAAAAGTACTACATCTAGTACGAAAGTACTAGTGGTAGTCACCCTGCCGCTCATGGTAACTGAATTATAATTGTCTACTTTCTGCCGGTTTCGTATTTCTTCATACTTTTCACGATGTGCACACTTCACATTTGATATTATTAAAAGTTTTCATATTATCTGTAAAGCAAAGTCGTCAAAAACGTCAGGCAATTTGTGAAGTATTGTACAAAATTTGATTTTGAACAAAAATAAAAATAACATAATCTTTAACGTGGACAGCCGGTTTTTTTTTTTTTTTCCAAAATATTTCAAATAATTATCATGTATTGTCGAATAAGCGATTAGAAAAAAATTAGCCCAAAAAATTAAAAATGACATTGGTTCTCCAAGGTAATGCAGTATTTAAGTGAAGAAAGTATGCAAGGATCTATTTTCTCCTGGTATTAAAAATTGTACAATAAAGAGAGAAAATAAAACTAATTTCTATATTTTTAGTCTATTCAATATAACTAAAGGTCCAGTTACTCAGCACACAACAAGGAACTGCGTTTCTCGTTACAGGCAACTGAGAAGCAGCTATGATCGCGAGGTAATCTGGTTAAGTGTTCTCTTTAGCGTGAAGGATTATTACACCTTCTAATGGACATAACGGCCAAATTGCACTTATCCATGTTCTTTCAACAGATCATCATTACCAGATTTTGCTGGACGTATATGACGTCCTGGCCAGTTAGGAGGTTAATATTTGTATTTTTCCAAGTACAATTTTACATAAAAATACATGTTTTGATTTTTTAACCATTACATTTTAAGTACATTGAAAAAAAGTAAGAGACGCTCAACTTAAAATTGCATCGGGGCGCTAGACCTCTAGAGCCGGCACTGCTCTCCCTCGATGAGTCTCTTTTAGTACGTTTCGAACATTTCAAATCAATCCACACATAATTCTGCTTGGGAGATTAACGGCTTTGGACTTCTTGGGAGATTAACGGCTTTGGAGGTGTCACGCAATAATAATAATAATAATAATAATAATAATAATAATAATAATAATAATAATAATAATAATAATAATAATAATAATAATAATAATATTTATTTATTTATTTTATATAATTTTTTTATTGATCTCTCAAATATTTACATATATACAACTCTCTACATCCCCACACCCTTTAACAACTCATACGGTTCTTTTGTGAGATCACATCAGATGCCCAGGCAACTCAACAACCTATCAAGAAATTTAAAACACATAGATAATTACAGAACATTAAAACACGAACTCTGGAAAATATACCAACAAAGTTAATATATCATTAACACTAATATACACATCACAAATCACCAGCATCCGATGCCTACAACAGAAATAGTGAAGGCTAAATCCCACTCTCTTCAAAGCTAACCCAAGCTTCAAAGTAGGTGAGATTAAAATGCCTCACTCATCTACACATACTCTTTATAATCAAAGAATGCAGATTATGTGACAAAACAGTCAGTAAAGTATTTACTAATAAAGAAGAATAAATTAGTAAATATTATATCATTAATATAATATTACTATGAAACATGAAAAAAAGCCTGTGTAGTTCCTAAGGAAATTTTTCCAAGCCTTTTTTTCGACCTGTTCCCGAAGTAGTCTAACTTTCGCACAGGCAAACTGGTTTTTTTCTCCATGAAACTCGGGTTTTTCGTCCCATCAACTCATGAAAATCGACCGCAGGACCTACACTATTTCAGACATTAAATATATTGTGTTAGGGTGAGGGACCACGAGATGGCGGCACTTGTTGAGCCATTCTCTTCACTGCGTGTGCTTAATTAGTGATAGCCTTGGGCCAGCTATCTCTGATTGGGTACCAGTCGAGATTGAACTGCCCACTCAGTCTCCAAAAGTTAGTTAGGGCTAAATGGCGTTGCCTACTCCCTATACAGGAATAAAAAGGCGTTAGCAGATTTTTTTTAACAAGAAAAATAATGTTAAAAAATTATGTATATAATGACTTTACATTGTCTGTTTGTGAGAATTTGGAAATATAATATTTTAATTGCATATGTGTAAATACTGTTAAAAATAGTAAACTACAACATGTAATATTATATAACGTGTGTAACTGTGAACTATGTAATAGTAAATTATTACTGTGATTATTATTTCAGAAAAACAGCAAAAAAACTATGTCATCATCATTATTATTGAAATCTCATTATATGTAGCACAAAGTGCTGAACCTTGTAAAATAATATACTGAATGTTAATCAAGATGATCATTGTGTATATGTAAATATTTGAGATATCAATAAAAAAATAACAAAATAAATAATAATAATAATTATTATTAATATATGGTTATATATTATATGGTATTATTATATGGTAATATGGTAATATTACATATGGTAATATTATATATATTATATAATATGGTAATATTATATGATATTACATGGTAAAACTGATATTCTGGGAACAACCCACACTTATGCAGGCAGCATGGACACAAGACAAAATATTTAAGGTGACACACTTATGCCACTACACAGTCATGTTAAAACATTACTACAGCTGAACCTATAGAGTAACCAGAACAACTTATCGGATAACAAGACCACAGTCAACAAACTACATAACATATAAGTACAATAATCATCATTGCAAAGCCACACGAAACTTCTATGTACCTGACATGATAAACAAACTGCCGTTCGATGACAGAAAAACCTAGGGATATACAGAGAGCTGAAACAGGCGCTGTATAATTATTATAGCGAGAATGAAAATTAGATAAATTCCTGTTTCTCTCTTTCTCTCTCTCTCTCTCTCTCTCTCTCACACACACACACACACACACACACTATGACAAAACCCTCTCCAAAAACACCACTACTACAAGGACACAAACAAACAAACACACCATGTCCAAATCCAACCCTACTTGCAAAAAAAAGTTAAACTGTGTAATAGCAGTTGAAGCCTTCCAAGCACATACCAACAAACAGTAAAATCAACACCTGGCTTGCGTCCGGTATAGAAACATAACAACGAAACCACTGTCATCTATTATCTTCCTCAGATAAGCTCTGCAAAGCTTCGAGGAAGAAATCAGAAATGCCTCCCAAAATGCCTCTCAAACTATTATTATTATATTAGTTCCTCACTCAAAAAAATTCTGTATACTCATCACTGTTAATATTAGAACATGCGTTGTAAATGCACAATACAGAAGCAAAGGGTGTTATGAAAATTTTTAACAGAAATACAATATAGAAAAATTTCGTAAAATTATACTCAAGATAACTATTGTATATATATGTGTGAATAATTTAGCAATGAACGAAAATATTATTTATTAAAAATATTAATTATTATTATTATTTAAAAATATTATTAACTTGCAAGTATCTGTTATACACAATTGTAATGTATTACAAATATTATACATATGTATGCTGTTCAATAAGTAATAAGACTAAATTTATACAGAAAAGAGATTACCTTTAATCGTCATCATTTACATGGTCTTTTTCGAAGTAACTACCGTCAGACGCGATGCATTTGTCCCAACGTTGCGTCCACTTCTTAAACACATGTGAAAGTCCGTTTTTTGAGAGTTCTTTCAAAACCGCCTCTGCAGCTTTTACACATGCTTTGCTGCTTTCGAAATGGCGGCCTCTTAGTGGTTTCTTGAGCCGAGGAAACAGCCAGAAATCGTACTGTGCGAGATTAGGACTGTATGGAGGGTGTGGTAGGATATTTGTGTTGTTCTTCTTCAAAACGTCCACTACACAACCAGCAATATGCGGCCTTGCATTATCGTGGTGCAATAAGAAGCCATTCTTCAGCAATGGACGCTTCCTTTTGACGTGCTTGATGATAATCGCTGCTGTGTTGCCTTCCTTCCTTAAAAGTTTTATGCCAGCGAAAAACACTTGCCCTCGACATTGCTTCATCGTGGAAAGCTTCGCGTATCATGTTAAAAGTGTCCGATACCGCTTTTGGAAAATGCACACAAAATTTAATCGCATAACGCTGTTCCAAGGACGCTTCCATTTCGAAGATTGGTCGCGCCTCGTAGGCGCGCCGATGAGCAGTTGCGTTTAATCACGTGACACTCTGGCACATCAGCCCATATAACGCCATCTATCAACCTGTTTTGTTAATATATACAGCAACATTTCTTTATTCCACAGAAATTAATATTGTGATGTGTGGTTTTGCCACAGTAAAATTAGTCTTATTACTTATTGAACAACCCACGCATACACGTGTATATATAATTTTTATTGTTTCTATGTATGTAATTTATCTGAGACATACTAAAATGTTAAAAAAAAAATATATATATATATAAGGTACCTCCATGGAGTCAAAAGGCTCATTGCTGGAGACCGAACATTGACATACTGAACGTTATTCACACAATACCTGTCATACTTCCCCTTTAACTCATTCACAGATGAAGCATTCACAATCACCTCTGGCAACGCATTCCACCCATTTACAAACCTCCAAGCAAAAAATCGAGTCCTAACACCCTCGTTAACCACACTCTTACACAATCTCCAGGGATAACCCCTCGTTCTCTCACTTGCTGCACAGGTCTTTAAAAAAGTTTTCAGTATAAGTCCTATAAAACCCTTTTAATAATTTACATTCCTCTATCATACCCCTCTCCTACGTCAATCAATTAGTTTTTGAAGACTACAGACCTTCGATCTATCCTCGTAGGAGACATCCCACAGGCCTGCAACAATTTTCGTAACCCACCTCTGAATCCTCTCCACCATTTCCACATCACCAAGAAATCCAGGTGACCAGATTTGTGCACAATAGTCCAAATGAGATCTTATTAATGCCTTATAAAGTGGGACAATCACTTCCTTATCCCCGTTTCTTAGTGTGTTCTTCAATAACCATGTAATCTGATGTGAAGTTTTGGCAACTTTTGCAATATACCTTTGAAACTTACGTTTTCTGTCCACAATAACTCTCAAGTCCCTATCCTCATCTACTTCTTGCAGTTCAGTACCATTAATATAGTAAACAGCATGTGATCTCATCCTTCCGGAGTGCATCACCTTACACTTGGCTACATTAATCTGGCAACCTTTCAGTTTTGCCCAAACCGTTAACCTATTTAAGTCCTCCTGCAAGATATCCACTTCATCTGAATTAACTATCGCTCTTCCCAGTTTTTCATCATCAGCAAACAAGTGGATATCTACTTTCAAAGTATTCCCAATATCATTGATGTACAAATTAAATAACAGAGGACCAAGCACTGAGCCCTGAGGCACAATACTACCAGACACCTGCCTTATACTGGACTCCGATCCACCATAAACCACTCTTTGATATCTATCCACTAACCACCCTCTAATCCAAATCACTAGCTTCGGATTCATACCCATTTGCGCGAATTTATGCAACAGAGTTCCATGCGGAATCTTGTCAAATGCCTTTTCTAAGTCCAACAGGATCACTGAAAAAGGATTTCTTTTATCCAACTCCATTGTTACTTCATTATATAAAGTGAGCAAATTGCTAAGGCAAGATCTACCCTTCACAAAACCATGTTTCCCCTTATAAAGTATCATATTGCTGTCCACCCAGTTCTGGATTCTAATTTTTATCAATTTCTCCAGAACATTAACCACCACTCCCGATATACTGATTGGTCTACCTCAGTCCTGGAGTCCTTCCCTTATGTAGTGGAATACTTTTCCCCTCAATTGGGACTTTACCAGAACTGAGGCTTAAATTAAACAGCCAAGTTAGAGGAGATGCTAATTCTCTTCGCATTCCCTTAAAACATGGGCCGATAACCCAATGACAGCGTTAGCATTAATGTTCTGTAATATACTAAGCACCTCAAATTCTTCTATCACTGGACTCTCATCAGTCAATGACACGTCTGGCACTGCAATATCACAAACAAGATGGTACGCTTATGCAAAATAATCACTAAGCAACTCAACTATTTGATTAGCTTCTGTAATTTCCTTACCATCAACACTTTCTAAAGTCATCCTTCCAAAGTTATTCCTCCTTTAACTTGCCACATAGCGAAAGAACTCCTTAGGATTTTTTTTGGACTCATCATCTCGCTTCCTCTCATAATTAGCTCTGGCCTTCGTTACTATTCAGGTTACCCTTCTCGCCTGTATCTTGCACTGCTCATGGGAATGCTCATCACCTTTTACTTTATACTTATACCACAACTTTCTCTTTATCTGCAATCTTGCTTAATACGTTCATTGCCAATCACGCGATATCGCGCGATGCGAGTTCTCACCAAACGGCCGATCACGCATTATCGCGCGGACGTCGCTAACTAAATAAAAAAATAAAAAAAATTTGGCCACCACACGAAATTCCAATTTTCAGCTTGGCAATGAAAGTGTTAATAATCTTTATTATTATTCGTTATATATCACATTTTCAATTTGAAATTGCTGCTATTTAATTAACTTACGATGAACACAGGGATGTTTAATTCATCGAAATTGGCTAAGTAATATTCACATTTGTGTGCTAAAATTCATAGATAGAGTAAACTGTTTTTACCAACGAGTAAAGAAAAAACTCCACCATTTTAAAAATCGCACTGTAGTTTCTAAAGGGAAGAAAGTCCAAAGCTCGCCGATATATCGAAGGTAACCAAGCACAGTGAGCTGTACCAAGTGCAATAAGCCATTAAGCGATGAAGGGGATGGAGCCTGTGTAGCTCAGTGGATGTGGCGTTTGCACACCACGGTGCTTGATCGCACGAAGGAAGACTAGCTTTCGAATCAAGTCTGCAAATAGAGCAAATTTTTCTAAGCCTTTTTTTCGACCGGTTCCGGAGTTAGTCGATCTCTAGCACGGGCAAGTGGGTTTTTTCTCCTGGAAACTAGGGTTTTTCGTCCCGGAAACTGAAGAAAATTTAACCTAGAACCCACATTATTTCAGACATTAAATATATTGTGACAGGGTTAGGGACCACGAGATGGCGGCACTTGTTGAGCTGTCTTCACTGCGTGCCACTTAATTAGTGACAGTCATGGGCCAACTATCTCTGAATGGTACCAGATTGAACTGCCCACTCAGTCTCCAAAAGTTAGATACGGCTAAAAGGGCCTCGCCTTCTCTCTATACGGGAATAAAAAGGCTTTAGTTGATGAAGGGGGTGGGCTCCAGTGCTCTAGCTGTGGTCAAAAACACCACCAATGCTTCTAGACCCCAGAAAGCACTTGGAAAGCAAAAGGAGCTGCGACACATATCGAATGGTGCTGTCTACAATGCCGTGATAAAATGAAGAAAAAAGAACAGATACAAAACAAAAGCAACGACGCACATCAAGGTAAGCCCCTCCTGATACTAAGATTACTGACAACTTATATACTTTTAAAATCATGGTTAAAGATTTGCTTAATGCTCACATGGAACAAATTAACAAAAAATTCTAGCAGTATGAACATTACATAAAATATAATAATGATAGCTTAGAAGAGGTAGTTGGAACGGTGAGAGACATAAACGAGCAAAGGATAGCATGGAGTTACTAAAGGAAGGTCATGTTTTACGAAACTAACCGAAGTGATACAAGCCCAAGATAACCTAAAGCGCGAAAATTAACAATTGCGGAAAGTGGTAAGCACTCTCAACTGCCAAATCGAGCACATACTACAAACAGAACGAAAAAAAAGAGCTACAAAATAGAGGGAATACCAAAAGAAAAGACAGAAGATCACCTCTGTTGTGAAGCTTCACCTCTGTGAAGATCACAACCGAGGCCTACTAAAAATAAAGACAGACCGCCACCAGTCATCGCTCGATATACCAGAAAAAGTCTAAGACACCACATTCTAGCAAGTAGTTAGCAAGAAATGAAGACCCAGAACATCGATCCAACTGACAAGCAACTGTCAACTCCAATATATATATCTGAACACTGGGTCCCATATTTTTAAAATCTACTATACCAGGCAAGGAAATCAAAAACAGAAAACAAGTTTCTTTTCAGTTTCTTTACAAGTTTGTAAAGAAACTTTTCAGTTTCTTTACAGTGGACTAAGAATTCACAGATATTTGTGAGGCAGAATGTAAACATTCTGAGTATAAAACTCAGAAACAAACTGAGTATCAAGATAACGAGTTAAACAGTTATCAATAAGGAATGAAATTTGAATAGCTTTGCAGAAAGTTCTCTTGGAAGAAGCAAATGTGAGAGATTAGAAATTGTATGATTGCTACCCAGATATGATAGTACTGAATTAAGACAGAGCGAGATGAGGAAATATAATTTCACGCGCAGGCAATGTAGAAGATATGTATGCGAGTTTTTAGATGTGTTTTTGGTGTGTGATGGCAGAAAAGACTTGTATAAGAAGGATGGCCTGCACTTTAATTCATTTGGCATCAGAAGCCTGGAGAAATTAGTTCTTGTATGAGACCAAATGCAGAGAGTCAGGCAAACTAGATCATGAAGGAATTGGAAAAATGTGTGTGAAAATTTAGCTATGGTATACAAACGTGATAAAGATATGAATGTCATCGAACACGGTTATTTATGTGGCGAAGGGGTGGAAAAATATGCTTTGGGTTCGGACCTTTTAAGTATGTCAGGTAACGCCTTTTTATTCCCGTATACGGGGAGTAGGTGAGGCAATTTAGCCCTATCTAACTTTTGGAGACTGAGTGGGCAGTTCAATCTCCACTGCTACCAATCAGAGATAGATGGCCCAAGGCTATCACTAATTAAGAGGTACGCAGTGAAGAGAGACGGCTCAAATGTGCCGCCATCTCGTGGTCCCTAACCCTAACACAATACATTTAATGTCTGAAATAATGTGGATTCTACGGTCGATTTTCTTGAGTTTTCGGAACGAAAAACCCGAGTTTCCGGGCGGAAAAACCCGCTTGCCCGTGCCAGAGATCGACTAACTCGGAAACAGGTCGAAAAAAGGCTTAGAAAAATTTCCTCTAGTCGCCGACTAGACTCGGAACCAAGTCTTCAAGTCTTCCTTCGTGCGGCGAAGCGCCGTGGTATGCAAACGCCACATTCACTGAGCTATGCAGGCTCTATTTTAAGTATGTCTGGAGAGGGAAAAGAGAAAATTCTATAACAAGACTAAATAGATTGCATATTTAATTAAACGAATAGGCTAGGTCGTTATTAATTATGTCTATACACAAATGCCAGGAACACGAGAATCAAAGGGGTTGAGTTCGTTGCTTTATTGAATACGATGTGACCTAAGATTGTTGGCATTAGTGAAACCTGGCTATCAGAATCAGATATGGTAAGTGGAATCGAGAGTAAATGGTATACTATTTTTAGAAATGACAGAAGAAATAGGAGAGGAGGAGGAGTGCTACTAATGATATCAGATGACTTAAGTCCAGTTATGGTAGAAACAAAAGAAATTTATGGCTACATGTCCCATGTAGCCATAAATTTGAGTCTATCTGGTGTGAACTGGAGGTTAACAAAATGAAATATATGGTCAGACCTGGCAGCTCAGTTGTAACAGACGATGAAATGCATCCAATTTAGCCTTATGGGTACCACGAATGATCATTATAGGTGACTTTAATTTTCCAATCATTGGTTGGGTAAGCTGTATAACTGAGAGGAGACCTCCACATAGTCTTTGGAAGAATGTGAAGAACCGACCAGGGCTTCTGACTTAATGTCCAAACCGCACCCTCTCGTGGTGCACCATGTTAGATATCTAACTGGATACTGAACGAACGAGGAGGGGCTGGCAATTCGGGATTTAGCCGACCAAATTGTATCCTCATTGGCTTAAACTACAATGTTAAATGATGGTACAACATGATAAAATTTCATGCAATAACAAGACAAAGATAATGAAAAGAGGTAGAAGCATTGAAGATATCAGCTGCATTGTGAATGGAGAACCTATAGAACAAATAAAACATTTCAGCTACTTAGGCGCGATTTTTAGTGAACATGGTAAATTAAATATGGAAATAAACAACAGATTAAACAAAGGTAGTATGGTAGGAAGTCAATTGAATAAATTCACATGGAATAAGAGAGAAATTAGTCGGAACACTGAATTAGCTGTATACAAAACAGTGTTCAAACCAGTTTAAACTTATGGATCTGAGAGCTGGATCAGAAGTAAAACACTTGACCAAAGACTAGAGACCGCAGATATGAGAGTTCTTAGAAAGATTAGAGGCATGAAGAGATGGTATCAATGGCAACATCATATTAAAAATGAGGATATTAGGAAAGAACTTGACATTGTCAGCATCCAGGAATGCGTTAGCAGAGCTAATCTCAGGTGGTATGGTCATTTAAATAGAATGGGCGAGGAAAGATTAGCAAAACAAGTATTCTCTGCCAGGTTGGTAGGAAAAAGACCCAGAGGAAGACCAAGATATAGGTGGATTGATACGGTAAAAAGTGTCTTAGAAAATAGATAAAGAAATATAAGATCTGACAATGTTGTAGCTTTGATAGGCAACAGATTGATTTGGCAGAAAATTGTAGGTAGGAAGTTAGTAATGTTGTAAATGTTTCATGTAGTACTATCATATCATGTACCTCTTTGAGGGTAAATGTCAGGAATTTGATGATGATGATGATGATGGTAGAAGAGAAATCTCATGATAAGAAAGAAGAGGAATTTATTGAATTGTTGCGATATGACTTTCTCAAGCAGCATGTGAAAGAATAAACTCAAAGTCAAAGAGTGCTGGTTTTGCTGATAAAGTCAGAAGGGGTCTCTGTTAAGAATATGGCTATTTTACCACCATTTGGTGACAGTGATCATGGTGTTCTTTCTTGGGAAGCAGATACTTCCCAAGAAAGGAAAACATGTTACATGCCTAACTAGAAAGCTGGAAATTATGATCAACTTTGAAGAATACCATCTTTGATTCCATGGTATCAATTATTGAATGGGGGAAAATATCAGTAATGCATAGGAATCTTTAAAAAAGTGTTTGAATGAGGTGATATCTGAATGCATCCCTAATGTTCGAAGAATAAATAGGATAAATAGGATAGGAAATAAAAAAAATTATAAGAATATTACGGCACCGTTGGATGAAGGGAATAGAAACACTATGATAATATTGGATTTTTCTAAGGCATTTGATAGGATACCACACGATAGGCTGTTGTGTAAACTGGAGAACATGGGATTTGAACATAATCTGTTGACTTGGATCAGGGAATGGTTGATAGACAGATATCAGAAAGTGGTATACAGTGCACGTGAATCTGCCAGATTTAAGGTAACCAGGGGTGTACTTCAGGGTTCAGTCCTTGGGACATTATTGTTCAATCTATACATTAATGACATCAAGCGGGGTCTATCATCAGATTTGCAATTGTTTGCTGATGATGCGAAGATAGGCAGGACAATCAGGGATGCTACTGATATTCCGAAATTACAAAATGATTTTAAGAGACTGTAAACCTGGGCAGACGAAAATGGCTATCAATTTAATGTTAGTAAGCGTAACCTTATTCACTTCGGCGGGATTAGAGTTCCAGAAGTATATTTTATTAGCGGGGTTATGCTAAGAAACTGAAGAAGCAAGGGATCTTGGCGAATTGACAGATAGGCATTTAAAGGTCAAAGGTCACATAGCAAAAGTTGCAAATACAGCTCAGAGTAGGCGATGTTGAAGCGATAATGACTTCCTTATCCTTGATATGTAAGGATAAGGAAGTCATTTTACCTCCTTATAAGGCTTTGATAAGACCTCACCTGAAATACTGTACGCAGATTCGGTCTTCCGGGTTCTTAGGGAATAAAGACGTTTTGGAAGGGGTACAAAGATTATATCGGAATTATGGGATTTAGATTATGAGGACACATTTCGTGTATGTGGATTGCAGACTCTGGTTAGCAGGAGAAAGAGGGGTGATATGATAGAGCTCTATAAACTTTTGAATGTGTGAAATACAATGTCGTCTGCTGAAAATTTTCGTTACATGGAAGGTGGGGAGAGAACACGGGGAAAATCCATGGAGGATAAGTTTGTTCACAGTCAAGAAAGGGATAAGAGCTAGGTTTTTCTCTCACAGAGTAGTGGGTGAGTGGAATAATTTGCCTTTAAGGGTAGTGAGTGCATCTAGTAGGAATGAATTAAAGGGAAGGTATGATAGTTGGTTTAGATGATTGATAGCTTCCGACGATGAGTCCTTGACTGCCAGGAGGTCTCAGATAATAATAATAACATTTTATTTATTATCATAGAGAGTATTTACATAAACGCAATAAAATATACTTTTACATTTTCTGTTTAGTGCACACGTAGGGTACAGTGTTTTTTTTAAATATAAATGTACATAATTTGTTTTTCAACATCAATATCATAGCTTATTATTATACGGCTTATTTACATCTACACATTTTTTTTTAATATCAGTACCTTCTTTATTGTTATACACCTTACTGACTGTTTTCTTACATAATCTGCAGTCTTTGTTTATGAG
This sequence comes from Typopeltis vanoorti, assembly GCF_054136105.1. Lineage (NCBI taxonomy): Eukaryota > Metazoa > Arthropoda > Arachnida > Uropygi > Thelyphonidae > Typopeltis > Typopeltis vanoorti. The sequence goes on from NC_143561.1 coordinate 2,674,750, forward strand.
GATTACGTGTAGATGAGTGAGGCAAGTTAATACCCCCTACTTCGGTTAGCCTTTTTGAAGAAAGTGGGATTAGCCTTCACAATTTATGTTGTTGTTATTACTGTTTATGCAGAGGCTGTAGGCATTTGGATGCTGGTGACTTGTGATGTGTATATTAGTGTTAATCGGATATTAACTTTGTTGGTATATTTTCCAGAGTTCGTGTTTTAATGTTCTGTAGTTATCTATGTGTTTTAAATTTCTTGGTAGGTTGTTGAGTTGCGTGGGTATGTGATGCGATCGCACAGAAGAACCGTATGAGTTGTTGAAGGGTGTAGGGATGTAGAGATTGTAGTTCGATATGTGTCTGTTGTTTCGATAGGTGATGCTGAAGTAATTCCTTCTTAATATTATGTAGTGTTTCAGGTTTCTAACGCTCAGGATTCTGTGTGTTGCCATGTACTGGTAGGATATTGGTTGTTGTGTGTAAGGTCTCCAAATCACTGTTGACACAATTTTCCTGTGCAATGTTTCTAATTTTGTTAGGTGGCTGTTTGATGTGCTTGCATAGACTGTTATACCGTAAGGTTTCGCAGATACCGTGATATAGGAGTTTTTTATGTTGGGTGGAATAATATCTTTAACTTGGAAAAGTTTTACTGCGATGATCCGGAATTTGGTATGTAGGTATTATATATGTTTTGTCCATTTAAGGTGACGATCTGTCCAAGATATTTTGCCAAGGTATTTTGCATGTATTACAGGGACATTGTGATTTCGGGACATTGGCAGGTTTTTTTGTTGCTAATGCAGCGGAATGTGTGACAGTGTATCGATAATGGCGTGCGGCGGATGATTCTTGGGTTGTGTATTATCAAGATCTGTGTTTTGGTGCCGTTGATTACAATTGCGTTCTTACTTTGGAGAGAGCCGTGTTGATGTCTGTGTGGATTGCTAGTAGTGCGCTGTCATTGCGTAGTGAAATGTTTGACTTCTTATGGCCATGTTATGAACATTATTAATGTATATGTTGAAGAGAGTGGATGATAATATGGCGCCTTGAGGAACACCATGATTTATTTGTATACTCCGACTGTGACATGAACCTATTTTTGTTACTTTTGTTCTGTTTGAGAGTTAGTTCCTGAACCATGTATGCAGTGTTCCTCTTATACCAATTGAGTATAGTTTGGTGAGTAGTATGTCATGCTAAAGTGTATCAAATACTTTGGTTAAGTCAAGCAGTATAAGGACGGCATACTTGCTTTTGTCGAAGGCGTTGTTTATTGTGTCGGCGATGTCTTCTAATAAAGTGATGGTGCTTTTTGTTTTCTGAAAGCCGTATTGCTTTTGTGAAATGATGTTGTACTTCTTGTAAATAGTTTTGTAGTCTGGTGTGTGTGTTCTTTTTTCTAGAATTTTTGAAATAACTGGTAGGACAGCTATTGGTCTGTAGTTCTGAGTATCGTTTCTTTTACCATGTTTGTAAATTGCCGTAATTATTGCAGTTTTAAGTTGTTGCGGAATAATGCCAGTGTCGAATATTATGTTCACGAGTATCAAAAGTATTGGGTTTATTTGTTCAAAGTATGTTAAAAGGTCTGTTAAACTTATTTTGTCTATTCCTGGAGTGGTTTTTGGTTTTAGTTGTAAGGGTGCTTCTTTCAATCTCTGTTTTGTTACGGGTGGAAAATACATCGTTTGTTGTTGACTTTGTGTCCGTAGTTTTTTGTTGATCGTTGGTAGTTTGTCTTTTTTGAGTTGTGTGATGTTGTTTACGAAAGCATGGTTGAATGAGTCTGCTAGTTCCTCTTGGTTTGTGCTGACCGAAGCTTTTTTTCAATAAAGTCTTGTGCTGAAGTTTTCTTTTTTCGGGTTACTAATTCGTTGAGTGTAGCCCATGTTTGTTTCATGTTTTTGTTATATTCTATGAATGTTTGGAAGTAGTAGCGTCTTTTTGCCCTACGAATTTTTGTAGTTAGTTGATTTCTTGTGTTTTTGTATTAGGTTTGTAAATGTGTGTTACTGGGTGACTTTTTGAGTTTTTTCAATAGATTTTATTTTACAGTAATAGTATTTAGTATGTCGTCATTTATCCATGGATTGTTGTCTGTTTGTCGTCTCATTTGTGTAGGCTTTGTTACTTTTTGCATATTTTTGTGAACGTTAGTTGAAAATTCTCGTATAATGTTACAGGATCATTTATTTTAGGTAGGCAATTCCAGTCTGTATTTTTTACATGGTTATCGAAAATGCTCTTTAATATGATCGAGTTTTGTCTACTTTTGTGGTGGTGGGAGGGTGGGGGGGTAGGTAATGCAGTAAAAGGAAGTTGAGAGAAAGTAGTGATCGGCAATTTTGATGTTAATTACTGATGATGTATATGTATGGAATGGGAGTCCGTATGTTGATATGATCAATGCATGATTGTGTTAGTGTATTGTTGGGTTAATGGTAGGGTTTATGTTGTTATGACTTAGTATATCAAGATATGTGTTAGTAGTTGAGGAAGCGTGGTCAAGAGTATTTATATTAATGTCTCCTATTAGGATGAGACTGTGTGTTGTACGGGATTCGATGCCACTTAGCCATGCTTCTATCTCCATGAAGAAAGCTGAGTGGATTATTATTATTGTGTTTATTGTGTTTATTGTGTATTTGATAGCATGTTTGTGGCTATTTGTGATTTCCGAAATTAGTGTTTCCGCATGTTCGAAATGAGTTTGTTTTTCAGTCACATTGTATTTTTCTTTGGTAAATACCCGATGTCGCTCTTCTTTTGTTTGGTCTACATAAGTTGTAGGTTTGGTAGTTACTTGGAATTTTCTTTCTAAAAATTGTTTCTACGAATATGATAACGTTTTAATACTCTCGTCTGAACAAATAGCACGATAGGGGAAAGGTTCAGAAGCTGGTGTTTAAATAAATGGAAGCCTTTATTCATGAAATTCTCCATAACTTATTTGCATTTTAAATGTCACGTTCATTAATAGGAAATTGCGAAAGAAACACATGAAGTCTTTTGAAACTCTCGGGATGCTCGAAAACTGCTGCTTAAGCTATATTTAATCATAATCTTTTTATCTTATGGTTTTTCATTCATTCGCCTGTCAGCACTCGCCGTCTAATATCCCTCTTACCAATCGAAAGTTGCCGTCAATCACGCTGCTGCACTTCCTTGTTAAGCTTTTGATTAGTTTGTCCCTATGATTTCTTTGCAGCGAAATTTAAGGTCAAACAGCAGTATATTGGCGAATTACACAATGTTCAAAGTTCGACAAGGGCAAAACCTTCGGTATTTAAAGGTGTGGACCTGGTAATTAGCGTAATTAGACTTTTTGAGAATCAGGTAAGTAAATTTTCATTTATTTGCGAATGCACTTCGGAATTATTGCATATGTTTAGAAGCAGATACGAAGTAAACAATTTTACACACGTTTGATCTGATTGAAGAATGCCTCTTAGTTTAGAATGCGTATTTAGAAAGATTTCAAAATAAAATAATATCTCATCAACCATTGATATATATAAAATAACCAAAAAAGTATTTATTTTTAATTTATTTCATAAATATGAATTTTTCATTTGGCGCTTTTCCGACTAGACGCTAGATAGCCTACCGCGCTGTCTAGCGTCCAGTTGCATAGCAGCACCAAATCTCGCATTTATATGAAAGAAAAGAAATAGCAACAACAGTATAAAGCAAGCAGAAAACATAGAGGCAAGTTTTATTCAAAAGCTAGTATATTTTTAAGTTTATTTTTTATTTTTAGTAAACAGTCCATTTTTAAATGAGATTAGTTCACGATGAAACATATATTATTAAAACTGTACTTAGTGGATGACTACAATGAATATTATATTATTATTATTTGACACTCCCAGGGAGTCCTAATACTCATCGATTGAAGGCACCTATTCTACAACCCACAACTCAACCTCATCCACAAACCGCCTCATCTACACCAACGCCATCTACTGTCCATAATCACCTTTGTTTTCACAGACAATCACAAACATCTATGCCCACGGCGGGATTCGAACCTGCGGCATTTTGGCTGGAGAGCGGATACGCTAACCACTCGGCCAACCAGGCCATTATATGTACATTATATTTAGTAACAATAATAAGGAAATATGTTTGAATACTTTGTTTCTCGCATGTTTTAATGAATGCTTAGCATATCCATTCTTCAGTCTCCAGTAAGCTACTGGATCGAATTCTGTCGTGGGCTTGGACGTTTGTGGTTGCCTTTAAGTGGGCCATGAGTTTCATTGCCCTGCTGCCGAGAGCACTGCTCCCTTACTGAAGATCCGAAGTGGTCTGAAAAAAATTTCATGTTTTAAGTACGCGGTCTGGATTACGCAAAACATAAATAAAATATATAAATATATCTAAATAAAAAAAATTAGTACACTCATGCACGATATTAACTTCCTATAAGATTAAAACTTTTCGCGTTGTCTTCAGTGTTGAAAAGAGCGTTGTAAATTGGGACACAGAAGCTTGGAAAGCAGTGTTATGCAGCGAAGAATCACGCTACACCCTCTACAGAGCAGATGGACAGGTGTGGTGGACGCCCGATGAACGTTTCGTCGGGCGTCCACCGTTTCGTTAAGTGAGCAACCCCGATTATGAAATTCGGAGATGGCTGTGTGTATAGTACGTTACTTTTTATCCTGGTTTGGCCTCGGACTCATTGAACTCGGAGCGATATCTGAACATTCTGGATAACTTAATAATTCTTACTCTGTGTCGTTTCTAGGGAAATGTCTTGTCCCTTTCATCAAGATCATAGATCGTGTCGTAAGGCTCCTACTGCTCCTGTAACTGCGTTGCTTGTGAACATGAACGTGACCACACTTGACTGGTCCGCAGAGAACCCTGATCTCAACCCTATTGAACGTCTGTGGGATGAACTGGAGTATTGAGGGCGGTCAAGGGACGATAACCCACAACACTCCAGGACCTCGTTGCATGCCCACAGGAAGATCGCTTCAATTATGCCCCGTAGGATAGGATTGCTGCAGTCATCGTAGCGAAAGGATGTTCTACATTTTAATAAGATGGGCGCCATGGCTGTTTGTTCATGACATTTTCGTGTCAGTGACTTTTTTCAAAGTAGACTTTTGGAGGCCCCAGGTGCAACATCATTATGAGGCCGCAAAAGAAAAGTATTTCAGTTAATGAAATTCATTCGCATTTTTTTTTTTACTTTATTAAAAATAAAATTCGACGTTTCCATAATAACTCGTTTTAATAAAATGCAAATAACACAGCATTGATATACATATATTTCCATTTAAAAAATTATAAAAATAAATCAGTTCAAATTTAAATAAAAAAAATTAATAAGTAATCGTTTTTTTTCTGACTTTGGTTTTATCAAATACATCTATAACATCATCATAATTATGTATATTATTTCTGGGATAACTCCCATGTTACTCCCATATAACGATCATCATAATTAATTGAGTCCATTACATCTGACTTAATGCACAATAATGACAGCTCACTTGCTTTATTTTGGCGCAGGTTGCTGCTTGAATTATTTTTTATTCGTTTCAACACTGAAAATGAGAGTTCAGCTCGCATTTGAAATAGGCATCGTCAAAAATATTTCTAAAATTGTTTCTGCATTCAAAAAAGTAGACCTTAACCCATCGTTTATAAATTTGTACATATTGTTAACTGAAGAATTTTCTCCCTCTATCATTATTCAAAATTGCTTAACTTCATCAATACATTTTTCTGAGTCAATATCGGTTCCATAAGTTTGTAAAATTTTGTTAACACTAGGATTGTACCTGTCTTGATCTGTATCTTTCTTCAAAAAAATGTCAAACATACCTAATATGTCAAAATAGCTTTTTGCTCTTTGATTAATTTTCAAAATTAGCTTATCGCAAATGACATTAAAAGTATTAACAATGAAATTTTCTTTCCCACGTAATATAAAAACTCCTCAGTAGTATGGGAGACGGTTCTGACCAAATGCTTCCGGTGGGCGTGGCTTTTCCCTAAGGGCATATGTGTCAATGGCTTCAGCTCCTAGTAGGGGAGGCTCTTCTGACCAAATGCTTCCGGTGGGCGTGGCTTCATGAGTCATGAAATTCACCAAGGGTATATGTGTGAATGGCTTCAGTTCTTGTGTTTTGGTTCGCGTATGGAATTATAGGTGATGGTAGAGATAAGGATTCGTGTTGTGATTGGTGGGACAGTTTAAACCAAATGCTTCCGGTGTGCATGGCTTCATGGGTATGGAATGTTTGGAATTTCCCTGTGGGCATATGTGTCACTGGCTTCAGTTCTTGTGTTTTGGTTCGCGTATGGAATTATGGGTGATGGTAGAGATAAGGATTCGTGTCGTGTGTGTGTGTTGTTTTCAGATGTAGATAAGTGACGTCATTTGTTATTTGTAAATAAGTATATATGTTATTTGTAAATAAATAAACACACATACTTTTTTTTCCCATACCTCATCTGTATTTTCTTCTATATTCATATTCTAATCAAGTTCATATTTTATTCATAATTCATCCGGATATTTTGATTTGTCTAAAAGTAAGATCTTAAAGTTCAATAAATAAATAAATAAATAAATAATCAAATCGTGTGTGTATTCACGGTTATTTCAAAAGTGTTCATACTTAAACATACATACATAACACGTCAAAGACACTGTTTGTTCTTTTAAGTTTACATATTTATTTCACAGATATTATTTACATTGCAATATGCAAGAAATAGGAATTGAATTTACATATATCACCAATGCAAATGGTGTTTTTCTTGGTGTAACATTTCTTTGAAAAAAAAAAAAAAACTTACATTTCTTTCCAGAATGTTTGGTGGGAAAGTCTATGCGCTGTTTTGTTTAGGGTAAGTGTTATTTCTGGTTTCGAATTCCGATTGCTGTTAGAGTATGGAATTCAGACAAGTGAAACTTTTATTTATTTTTTTTTTTTTCCAAATTGATTGGTTATTTTCTGTATTTTACTTTTACTGGTCATATTCTAACAGAATAACTGAGCAGAATTAATAAATATATAAAGTATATGAGAATTTATTTTCCAACACTGTATATTTCTCATTAAGTCTTATCTGGTCGCCTTTTGTTGTACGTAGGTGAGAAATCGTGTGTTTTGTTTCGAACTCTTGGTTTCCGTTGGGAAATTACCAATATAACTATTAATTTTACCTTCGATTCCTTGTGCTCTTAACCTATTTCTGTCCCCCCCCCCCCCCACCCCCCCCCCCCCCCACCCCCCCCCCCCCCCACCCCCCCCCCCCCCCACCCCCCCCCCCCCCCACCCCCCCCCCCCCCCACCCCCCCCCCCCCCCACCCCCCCCCCCCCCCACCCCCCCCCCCCCCCACCCCCCCCCCCCCCCACCCCCCCCCCCCCCCACCCCCCCCCCCCCCCACCCCCCCCCCCCCCCACCCCCCCCCCCCCCCACCCCCCCCCCCCCCCACCCCCCCCCCCCCCCACCCCCCCCCCCCCCCACCCCCCCCCCCCCCCACCCCCCCCCCCCCCCACCCCCCCCCCCCCCCACCCCCCCCCCCCCCCACCCCCCCCCCCCCCCACCCCCCCCCCCCCCCACCCCCCCCCCCCCCCACCCCCCCCCCCCCCCACCCCCCCCCCCCCCCACCCCCCCCCCCCCCCACCCCCCCCCCCCCCCACCCCCCCCCCCCCCCACCCCCCCCCCCCCCCACCCCCCCCCCCCCCCACCCCCACGCTATATCTTAATGCATTAATGTTTACTTATTTTTAAAAAATCACAACTGTGAAATTAATGCAGGATGGGAAAGGAAAAAAAGTGTAGAAAATTAATATCCATGTATTGATTATTTTAGAAATTGTCTAATGCTACCTATTGACATTATTTGAGTTATCTGAAAACAATTCGTTCACATAATCCGAACTGTTAGAATTTGATTGTTTTACAGAGAGAGAGAGAGAGAGAGAGCACCCAATTAACCCAAAATGTGACTTTAACTTTTAAAGTTTGGTATAGAAAAAATGTTTGTACTCTCCAGATAACACATATACAAATTTTAATTTTCCCCACACAAAGTAAGATAAAATCACACCAACAGCATATCCAACAGCATGTGAAAACATGTCGTTGAGTCATCTGTGCAAAAGGTTCATTTTTGAAGGAACGGTCAGGGTAGGGCATATTTTAGTGAGTTTGGACTTAAGGAAATCGTTCATCCACTGAGCTGCTGTTTTGCGTTGTGGTGTTTTTTGTTTGGTAATGTACAAATAATGGGTGAACCACAAATTCTTTGAAAGTTTCTTTGTGAAAAGTTCTAATTGTTTAGAATTTTGTAAACGAAAGTTACCATAAAGTATACGATCAGAGCTAATAATCAGTGAAATAATAATAAATAACTATTTATTTGTGGTGCTATAAGTAATCTAAGAATAATAAGAAGAATGAAGGAAAACGATTATGAAATATCGACAGTGGGTGAAAAATACGAATATTCAGTTATCATTGCTATAATTGATTCCCAGTTTCTTTTGAATAAGAGTTCAAGTTTATTTCCTAAAGAAATTTGTATTTCTGATGGAATTAGTTTAAGATATTCATTGACAAAATCACCTTGTAGTTGGAAAGAATTACCTGAAAGAGTTAAAAAACAGAATTCTTGGTTAATAAAATATAACCATCAGCTGAAGTGGGAAATTGGTTCACTATCTTTGGACAAACTAAGAGATTGGATGATAGAATCAACATGCAAATATCACATATTACTTGCCAAAGGAAGCGAAAAATTAAAAACATTAACGAGTTTAATAGGGAGTCCTGTTATTGATTTAAATGAAATTGGATGGCCAAAATGTGAAAACATAACGTATATTTTAAAATTCTTTTGGAAACATAATGAAAGACTCTGTGCTTTTAATAATTCTCAGAAGTATATGTATTTGTTTCAAGAAAATAAACATGCAACCCTTAATTTTACAACAGTAAAAAATTCCGAAAAATCACCAAATGAAAAATTAACTTTCAGATGAGAGTCACTGTCAAAAACCACATGATGGCAATTCTACAAGCATGGGAAGAATCTTTGATGTATTTTTCAATTTATTTATTTATTTTCTGTATTGTTAGATTCAGTAAATACAATTTGTACATAATATTTCATTCAAATGAAATGTGTAAACTTAAATACAAATTTAAGGAAGGCGATAACATTTTTTTTTTTGACTCACTCAATTAAAACACTTATTTGTTCATGCAAGCCCTCAAATATTTCATGAAACTGTGAACTCTTGGAAGCAAAAGGAATAATCGGGTATTAAATTAATAGCCAGAATTTTAGTGGAGAAGATTTCACCTGAAAAGTTACAATACTGTAAGAATTTGGCTATTTTACAGAGCCAGTTGTTAATAATATTAGTCAAATAAAAGGTAACATAAAAATTAATAAAGTATATATTACACAGCTAATATTCATTTGAAATAATAAGAAATAACTATTTATTTGTTGTGCTGGCAAAAGAAATTTCTAAAAGAATACACAAGGGCGAGTTCAAAACCTTGATTGTCGCAAATATCCGTTACTTAAAATTACTAATGCTAAAGAAAAAAATAAATAAAATAAATAAATTTCAGTTACAGAAATAGGTTAAGAGCACATGGAATCGCAGGTAAAATTAATATCAATATTGGTTTTAAAATTAAATGTAAACATTAATTTACTACACCAATAATTTCCCACGGGAATGAAGAATGAATACTTTTAGGATATGTGTCATCACCTAGTCATATGTAAGTATTTCAAAAATATACAAACTTGTGAAAATGCTACCTTTTGAAAAATAGAGCAATTTATGGATGTGACTCTTGTCATCTTCATGAAAGATCCCTTTGAAGAAAACCGCTCGCTGGGGGATATTGCTCATGACGATAACATAGCATCTACGGGCTGAAATCTAAAGGATGAAGAAATGAACTATTTCAGGTTACAGTATTTACAGAAATTTCGTTCTTTGTGGTTTTGTGTTTGTGTTGTGGTGTGGATATAAAATTCAACTATTTTGGAATACATATTTTTTTGGAATATTCGTATTTAGAAGAGCCATTCTGGAAAGCTGTAAGTAATTTTAAATTATCATTAGAATTTCTAGAATGCATATAAAAGATTTTGTAATCCATTTAATTGTCCGTTTATTTTAATTTATTTATTTTAAATACCGTAGAGACACCAGCATATAATTAAATTATTCAGAAAAGCATAGTACCAACATGTTCCCATTCTGGAAAGAAATGTAAGTTAATTTTTTTAACTTAAACATAACAATGGATACTTGTAATTTCAATAATCAATGCTCGTATGTTTCGTTAAGTGTAATTCTAATACTGAATAGTTTTTTTTTTCATTACCTAATTCGGGTCAATATCTGTACATGGACATTCCAGCTGAGAGCAAATATCAGCCTTTCCTGAGCAGGAGAATGATCAAGCGGATGCTTCTAAGTTGCTTCATTATAGTTTTTCTGAGAAGTAACAGGTACGTTTTTAATATTTCTATTTACTGAAAGAAGTAAAGATTTTCAATAGTAAAATTCTCTCCCGTAACAGCAACAGGACAGTCCATTTCAGATGACATATGTCCTGCGTTTTGATCCCGTCACCAGAAAACATAATGAAAGCTTCGGAACCGAATACATTTTAAGATTGTCGGTTTTATACAGAAATGTTTATTATTATCAGATATTTTTCTCAAAAGTCTTAGAAGACATCCTTACATACACGCATAGACAAGCTAAGTAAATATGATTGACCATAACGCCAATGCATTAATGAGTGTTAGAGGAAGTTTTCTAAGAGTGACGTCAGTCTAAGATACGAACTGCATTGCAAGATGACATATTTGTTGAAATATATCAATTATTTAGGACAGTTTGATTGATATATATTTTTTTAATTTTATTTTTATATGGCTCCAACGCATGAAAGGTTTCCGATTGACGATTGTTCTTTTTTTTTTTTTTTTTCATTTAAGCTACGGTAATCAATCATGGGAAGACTTTATTCCTGACAATTATGATATGCTTAAAGTTCCCCAAAAGGACGGTGAGACAGTTTTATTTATTTATTTTTATTAACTGCGTACATATTTATGCAAATATACTCCCCATTGATTATTGTTTGACTATTGGGTTTTATTTATTTATTTATTTTTTTGCAGAAAGTAATCTCTTTTCTTTTTCAGATAAACCTGTTGATGTATTCGTGAACTTTCAAGTATTGGATATCGATGAAATTGCGAACTAAACATGGTACAACCGCTGTTTTTATTATTATTATTATTACTATTATTATTATTAGTAGTAGTAATAGTAGTAGTAGTAGTAGTAGTAGTAGTAGTAGTAGTAGTAGTAGTATAATGATGCAATATGACATAAGTCTGTAATTGCAATTGTAAACGGTTGCTATTTTAGGCCTATTGTTGGCATGGAAACATCACAGTTACCTTCCGAATGTCTCTCTCTCTCTCTCTCTCTCTGTGTGTGGGTGGGTGTGTGGCTGTGGTCTAAAAGCTGTTTTTTTGAACGTCAAAAATATTTTTCATAAACATCGTTAAACTTGTTTTACAGGATTTGAAAATTTATTTATCACTAGGTTAGACTATAATAGATTTAGTTTAATCCTTTATCCCAGTGAGAGCAAACAAAGTTTGCGCCTGAAAATATCTTCAGGACTAAATATAGTGTTGTACTATCTTATCCAGTAAGTAGTGCAACACCAAATCTCTAAATCCAGAGTAATTTTTAAAAAAGGTGATAAACCTTTTGGCAACTCCCATAGGCACAGATGACTTGCTACTGCTTCTGCCTGGTATCTCCAGCTCTGGGCCTGGCTCCCACTGAAGAGACCTCAATAAAGGTCGAAACTAGTCTGGGTAGATGGCCAATCCCTTTAATGCATAACAGTATACATATCCACATAGGAAATGTGTTTTGCATTATGGGAGATACTGGGTTAGAAGTGCCTGGTAGCTTGCTCCACCTTTGCCACGAGTTGCCTTGGTGTTGCACTACTTACTGGATAAGATAGTACAACACTATATTTAGTCCTGAAGATATTTTCAGGCGCAAACTTTGTTTGCTCTCACTGGGATAAAGGATTAAACTAAATCTATTATTGTTTTACAGGAATTTCGACTGCACCTGTATTTAGGGGAGTACTGGAAAGATCACCGACCGCGCCTAGAAAACAGGAAAGGGTTATTTGTTACCAGAGAAGGCAAAAGACAAGCTCTGGACGCCCGATATTCTGTTTGAAAATTCTAAGCGAGTGGCTGCTTTCAGGGAATCTGTCCCTAATTTCCTGTTCAGAGTGAAACCGAATGGCTACTTATATAAATCTACAAGGTTAGTACTCTCTCTCACTCTCTCATTTATTCCTTAACAAACTTCTATTATATTAATCAGTCCGCGGCATTTATTAACCTAGACGGACAACTTTTGATGAAAATTAGCACTTTAAACTTCTAACAGTATCTCTCGAAGTATTTTAAATTTGAATCGAATCAGAACAATATTTTTACTGGTAAAATTGCTTCTGGTTCAGTTGTTGCGAAAATAAGTAACATTACCAAGTTCATTATTTGTCATATCTCAGATCATTTCTGTGTTTTGTATTTCAGATATTCCTTCCACGTGATTTTCCAATGAATTTTCATATTTATCCCTTTGACAGACAAATCTGCCAATTTAATGTCAGCCTATGTGAGTATAATAACCATAAAAACTATTCGTTTAAGAAATTCGATTTCGTGGATATTAATATATCACATATAATAATTAATATTATATTAATAATACTGATTTGTAAGATTATTAAACATAATTAATAAATTTATTACAATTAATAATTTATTAATATAATCAATGAAGTTATCTTTTGGGAATATTTATCTATTAAATATTGAAATAACGCAGTCAATGGTCAGTGAAAATAAATTTTGACCACAAACTCATTTTAAGGTAGAATTCTATAGGAATTAATTACATTGAAGAGACCATCGTCTGTTTATTAAACGAATATTTAAAAAAATAAGGAGAAAATCAAAAAAAAAAAAAAAACGAAGCATTAAACAATGCTACCAAGCTGTTGAAAACTAATTCCTATTATACATTAGGTTAGGTCATTTTTGATTTACGTCCGAAGCAACTGAGGCCATGAGGCCAGTGTATTTTGTCTGTTAATAGCATGTAATTGAATGGCTGGTTTCCGTGTTTGACGGGATGTAAATCAAAAATTTCCAGGAATGAACACAACACCTACCACCTCCGCATGAGACCAGCCAACTACCTTTCCAGTTGTAAATCCCTGATAAATCCCATTAAGAATAATCCAAACTCAGATCGTATAAATTAAAGCCGATTTCACTTTTCATATTTAAAAAAATTATAAATCTCCGAATTAATTTTTATTTTATTAATTGATCCAAAGAACATTTTCATAAATGAATGATTAATTTTTAATTTTTATTTTTTATTTTCATATGATATTTTGGCAGTGCTGAATACTGACGAAACGGTTTTACTGTATTGGTTAGGAGAGCCTTGCAGTCCTCTTCCACTTGCCGGAAATCTCACAATTAAAAAGATTATTGAACCACTTCAGTTTTCCTTTCAAATCCCTAAAACGTATACACTTGTGGAAACGTGGCCATCGGGTAAGTAATCTCAATTGAATTAATTTAGCCTGCTATTTACAGAAAATATTATTGAAAGGATTGGAAGTTTAAGTTTTTAGAGCAGATTCCGTCATAAGTTTAATTGTTTTGGCCACGAAATTTATGATTAAACATATTCGATAGTGGTTAATTTTGAATAAAAATGTTTCGATTAAACTTTAAATTTTTTAATGATGAAGTTATTATGCAACACACAAACACATAATATGAAAACGATTTCTTTGGTTGGAAATATCTCTGGTTTGATTCCCGTACCATTATTCATTTTTTTTCTTTCTCGGGAAGATTAGTTACGGTCTGATAAGTTACTCAAATACTTTTACCTTTGTGAAAAGAGTCGATAGAAAGCACCCCCCCCCCTACACACACACACACACACACACACACAGAGACACAGTTTAAAGCATGCGTAATACACACGGACCTACAGTCATAGTTACATACTCAATCCTTCATTATGAGGGCTCAAGCCGTCCTAAGGGACTGGGAGGAAAGAGGGGGAACCTGAACTAAATAAATAAATAGCATGTACACAGACCTAATAGGCATTCGCATTCCAGTTTTTGGAAGCAAAGTTCGAAAATATTTGCATACGTAGCTAACTTTGACCATCTTAAAGGAATTGAAATAATTCCTTTAAATTGAAACACAGAAATAATTTATAAAGAGTACAATTCTCAAATAAAATCACTTCTTAAGGATTCAACAGGTGATTTGTATACTTTGAAGTTAAAGAATGCATGAATTTTGTAAGCAGTAAGGACTCCATAATTGGAATATTTATCCATCGCAACTTTTAAGTGCAAAATATGTGATTTATCTTTTAAACTTCTCCAAAGAACTATTATTATCTTTCGAGAAAATATTATTATTACTTGACATTTCCAGGGAGTCCAAAGACGCATCGAGGAAGGGCATCTACTCTACAAACTCTCTATCTCTCAATCCACCAACTACAATGAACCACAAGTACCAACGCCATCAACCGCCCACCACTACCTTTAGTATTTTCATAGACAATCACATACATCCATGCCCACGACGGGATTCGAACCCAAAGCCTTTCGGCTGGAGAGCGGTACACTAACCACTCGGCCAACCAGGCCTGCTGTATAAAATATATATATATATATATATATATATATATATATAGAAAATTTCAGGGCTGTCCATTAAAATACATGAAAACCAGGAAGGTATGTTGAAGTGGATGCCTCTCCAAAAACTCTGGGTAATCCAGAAGATCACTCAAAATCTCAGAAGTGACCCTAAAGGATCAATAAACTCATCATTCCTGACCTGAATCACCGCAAAATAGGAAACTCAGCGGTGGCTCCACTCAGTAACAGGTAAAAACCTGCCACCAAGTAGAACCGCTCTACTCCTCGGATCAATGGGAGCCAGATGCAGAGGAAATTCGGATTTCCAATATTATAACATCCGAGCGAAACATGTTATCCTGATTTAATATTTAATCTTTATTAAAATTTCTGCTTGGTGTAAAAGGTTCATATTTTTCCCATTTTTTCTCTTTTAAAGCTTATAAAAAAATCATTTAATTTTATAAACCATATGGCACTCTATTTATTAAGGAAAACAGCTTACACAGTCGCTTCGATATAGACCGGCCAGTACGATGTGTATGATTTTTCCATTGTTATTATGCTATTAAAGCTGAGAACAACACAACATCGCATGGAAAGAAGTATGCTAAAAATAACATTAAGAGATAGATAGACAAATATCTGGATATGATCTCAAACAGGTGTCACGGATATTATAAAATTCATTAAACACGCTAAGTGAAGATGGGCTGTCCATATTGCCAGATGCAGTGATGGGAGATGGACTAGAAAAACAACAGAGTGGAGACCAATGGATGGAGCAAGACAAATAGGAAGACTGAGAAGAAGGTGGATGGATGAAGTGGAACAAATTTCAGGAGTGAGATGGATGGGAGAGGCAGAAAACCGAGTGATCTGAAAAATCATGAAGGAGATCTTCGTCCAGCAGTGGACAGAACCAAAAGGTTGCAGAAGAACATGAAGAAGATTATCCCTAACGAAAGTCGCCCGACCAATTTTTGTAGTTCGATATCGACTCTAAGCCCAATTTTTCTTCTGAAAGTTATACTACATATAAATATAAATATAAATCTTTTATTCAAGTACAAAGAAAACGCCAGGCAAAATATGAAATATGCTCAATGAGAACACTGTTAATTGCTATAGGGATTTTTTCGTATTTGTTCTCATAGAGGAAGCCCTTTCGTCAGAAAAAAGACCTGGGTTCGATTCCTCATTGACAGGAGGAACCTTTATCTGGTCTCTTTCGACGAAAGGTGAGTTAGCCGGTTTCATACGTAGATAGGGGTTTTTCACCTTAAAACTCTGGTTTTTCGTCCCCCAGAACAGGCAAATTGGTGCAGTGAACACACCCATCTACATACATAAGGCACACCGGAAGCATAAGGTCTCACCTTATCCTCGAGTTACGGTTGCGGTTGCGAAGTTCCAAAATACTTGGAAAAGTCGTGGGCGTTTAAGTGCCTGTGAGGACCACTGATCGGATTTATTCTCATAGAAAAATTGTTATTTCTTCTGATGCTCTTTACACTTTGTTTTTCCTTAGAATCTTGCATGAAACCTTTAAATATTTAAATTCATTCACTCCATGTATTGACCAGGCATAATAAAATTTACATTTTAAGAGAAAACACTTTTATTACTCAGTAAGTCATTATATTTTCTTTCGAAATGTCGCGGGAAAAACGCAAGACGTATTACCTTAGCATAATAATTAAATAATTCTTTATATGAGTTGTATAACCACATAAAACTATGAAAAATAAATACCGTATATGTGGGCGTATAAGACGACTCTCAAATACTACAGTAAACCCCTCGAAATCATGGGTCGTCTTATACGGCGAGTATAAAAAGGGAAGCTTAATCATCCAATTATTCCACCCTTCTCGCATGTGATCTTTAAATGGTTTGTTCAAGCAGGCGTTTAGTGGTTGCAATATAGAAATTCAACTGCCTGGTATAACAGCAATTTTTGTGTTATTTTTTTCTAGAAGACTTTCTCAGTTAAATGACTACGAAACATATCCCATACCAATAAACTGCGTTTCTTCATTGAACCGCCTGGTCGCGTGTTCCACATATTGTTTATTCATAGTTTCACACCATTTTCGGCCAACCATCCTTTTTAGAGAAAAGGTACAAAAACACCTGAAGGAAATTTTATCTTAGGTTTAGTTTTACCTTTGTAGATGATTATTGGTCTTAACTTAGTTCCATCAGCCAAACATGAAAATACAACCGTAAACCTTGGTTTTTCATGACGTGTATCGAACTAGCACACTTTTACTACCTTTAGACTCCATTGTTTTATTGTTTATCATATCAAAGCTCATAGGAGTTTCATCCATATTTCCAATATTTGACAACAGCAATTTACGTTCTTGTCTCAAATGAATAATAAATTTATGGAGACTGGTAAGTTTCTGGTCAAGATCTGCTGGTAGTTTTTGAGCAATTTTTTTTGTCGTATTACCAGATTTTGTCTGTTCATAAAACGATTACACCATTCCGAAGTAGCTTGAAATTCTATACTTTCATCCGGATTCAGTCTTGCTCATTTTAGTGCATATGCTGGAATCATATTTCTTGTAACAAGATAACCATTCTGCCTTTGTTCGAATCCCCATTCTGCAACGTGATTTTCCTGTTTCGGCCATCGGGTGATCCCTGTTCTCATCAAACATATTTTCTTTGGCAATTTTTTAAAAATATATTTTTCTTCTTACATTCTCTTACCATCTCCTCGGTTAAATCAAACTTTCTTGCAGCAGCCCAGTTATTAGTTTTCTTTGCCATTTCAATTACTCTTATTTTAAATCGAGCTCCATACTTTCTTCGATTTGTTGCTGGGTCCATGATTTTAAATAACAATTTTAACAATCCTAAAATTAAAAAAAAATTCAAAATTAATAATTAATTAAAATTGGGCTAATCACTTTAATTAGGGTAATTCGCGTAAATCGTAAGTCTATGCTATGCAAAAAAATAACGGTTATAACAACAATACCTGGCGTTGCATCAATACAAGAAAGAAGAAATTGGGAGGTCGTCTTATACAACCGACATAAGCTTAAAACCTGAAAATAGCCTAAAATTTAGGCTTCGTCTCATACCCGGTCGTCTTATACGCCGACATATACGGGAAATAAAAATAATGATAATGTATTACTGACATTTAAATTAGGATCATGATTACGCACGTTCGAAAAAAATAGAAAAATATAACTGCCTTTTTTTTTCAGGATATAAGCAATAAATATATAAAAATACTTCGAATGGTGGATAACTATGTTTCTTTTCGCATTTTTAGGAAGAGTTTTACGTATTTGGTTACGGAATTTGCTTTTGATCGTCGACTAACAGGCACCATCGTGAATACTTACATCCCGTCCTCCCTGGTGGTTATAATGTCCGGGGTTACGTTCTGGATTGATCCTAAAGCAGCCCCAGTGGAGTGATATTAGGAGTTACGTCTTTGCTATCCCTTGCCACCTTCATATTCCAGTCCAAGGAAGGCCTTCCTCCCGTGAATTACTTGCGAGCAATGGATATTTGGCTGTTTATGTGTATCGTTATGGTATTTGCTAGCCTTGTCGAATATGCTCTTGCTTACACCATTGACACAACAGTGGTGAGTAGAAACGTCGTTATGAACACTTAATGCATTACAAATAGTTGGCTATGATACTTCTGTCGTTTAAATTATTCTCCATAAATTGAAATAATGGGGATAAGCGGCTTTACTCCGGCGTAGTAAATTATAAATAAAAAATATTATAAATCCCTCAAAGTTTTGGCCAGACAAGGTAGCAAGTTGATAAGTTTTGAGATTTACCACAGAGTTCAGGAGAATATAACTTTGGTCATAGAAATTCTGCCATATCCTTGAAGTGGCAGTATGTTCGCGTTTTATTAGTACTTTTAGATTTTACTGGCCTGACAGCTGTTTAGAACTGTTGGCTCTCAGAGACTAGAAATTAGGCTGTTCAAGCTGCCCAAGTTCTGAAAACTTTCGAATAAACTAAGACGGTGGCTCTCTCTGTCTCTCTCTCAATTACATCCGAAGCTGATCAATTGCTGCTTATGTCAAACACCAATAGAAACGAAAGATAAAAAAAAAACACAATTGAATAGCATAATGTTAACTCTGTTAACTTGTTTGGTGGAAGAAGAACTGAGTCTTTCACTGTTAATCCCTACATCTGTGATCGCTGCTTTGAATGGGGAGTGGAAATTGGGCATTCGGCTCGCTCCTTGTAAGCTTTTGGCAATTGCTGATGATGCGTTTGTTAGAATTGATTTTGGTGTCTGTGTTGACGGATTAGTCGGTTATAGTGGTGGTGGTGGTGGTTGTCGGTTGTTGAAAAAACTTTTCAGCGATAGTTTTTAGGAAGGATCGCATGTCTGGTATCTTAGCGTGCGATGAAGCTGGTTATTCCTGAAAAACCAGGGTGCGTTTAATGTCATCCTTGTGCATTTATTTTGAATTATGTGTAGCGTCTTGATATCATTTTCAGTGGTGTATCCCGGGCTAGTGAAGCGTAAGTTAGGAGAGGTCTTATCACTGTTTTATAAAGCAGAATGTTCTTCTATTTAGGTGAGTTTTTCTGTTCAAGATAGAATCGAGCTGAGCGATAGTCTGATTGGCTTTAGTCGTTGAACCTTTACTAGATGTTTAGCAGAGGTTTTCCAGGGTATGGACTTGTTAAACATATGAACAGTTTCGTTTTCTGGCGAAGAGTACTCTTCGGAATCATAATTGTTCATCTGAGATTATTTGAACATTTTCTGCTGCTTCTTGAAGTCTCGAGAGGATTACGCTTTCTGCAACTTTACGTATACAAAACATCAAACTAATGTGGCAGTAGTTTATGAGGGAGTTGCACTTATTTTCCTGGTTTAGGGGAGTAAAAAACACAACTGCTACTTTCCAGCGTGTATGTATGCAAGACGCATGATGTCTTTGCAAAGAAGAAGTTTGAATAGTTTGTGTGAAATCCCGTCTTGTGCTGGCATATTTCTGGTATAAAAGGTTGGTAGTTGTGATTTCTGTACGTATCCGACTTATGCATCTTCTGTGAAGTTTAAATTTGCATATTTATAGTTGCGAGTGAACTTTTTTTTTCTTCTAAACTATCTGCAAAAGCTTCTGCTTTATCATCATGATTATAGGCAATTCCCCGTTCTCCGCTAACAGGAAGAAGAAGTCCGCGCGGTTAGCCTAGTGGCTTTGCGCTTCGCAACCATATGAATGGGGAAGAAGTGTCCTAGGTTCCGCTCCGATTGACGACGCGAGGAACTTTAGGATCTTCCTCAGCCATAGCCAAGTTAGTCGGTCTTGAGCGAGGACAGCAGGGTTTTTTCCATCAGTTTATCTGGTGTTTTTCATCCAGCAAGCAGGCAAACCGGTATGAGGACACACAGATTAGAGTCAGGAATACTGACCCAGCCATAGGTCTGATTCATCAGCCTCTGCGGGTTCCGGAGCCCGGATAAAATTTGGAGGACTGAGATTGTGCCGTACCTCCCCGTAAAGGGAACTCACGGCCAGTATCGTCATACAATTATTATTATTATTAGGAGGAGGAAGAGGCCTGCGGTTAGTTCGGAACACTTTCATACATTTCCAAAGAGATTGGTCCTCAGTATTCAGTTATTGGTTTTTTTTTTTATCCCGTCTTTTTTTTTTTTTTTTTTGAGGTAGTATTTTAGTGCATAACGAACCTGATGCGTAGCCTTGTTAAATACTTGGCGTATATCCTGGTCCAGAGTTTTGTGGTACTGCCGTCTTCACTAGTTTTTATTTGTTTCCCCTCCCGAATGTGCTGTTTTATTTAGTCGCTAAGCATGCAATTGTAGTAGTCATGGAACTCGATACTAACTGAGTATCTAAAGAATATGTGGAATTTTCTATTTCTTCGATAGTAGTTATGCATGGAACTGGTCCCATATTTTTTGAATAACCGAAGGAAGATGATTCCAATTAATGACGATGGTGGTATCTTCAGTGAAAGTATTCACTTTGCTTATCTGTAAGAAAATGGGAATATATTTTGACTTCAGGTCATTAACTGCTTGTATCTGATGGTTGTGTACTGCATTTTTCAGTATTGCTGTCTAGTACGTCGGGATTGCCTGTGCAGCCGTAATTGAGTAGGTTCCATAGGCCGAACACTGTCATGTTCCTCGTGATAGCGAATGTGTTCAGAATTTTGCGTTGTTTTTGTCGTTGTTGTTGTTGGGGGAATCCACTGTTCCAGGTTTTGTGCTTAGCGTTCAGATCACCAGCGATTACTATCTTAGAAAGATCGGAGTCAACGTTTTTTGGTGGAAGGGTTATATGCTGAGATGCGGGTTTGATGTACCGCAGGCAATGGCACTCGATATTCATCTTTCGATGAATATCGCAGTGTCTCTGCCTTCAGCATCCAGTCTGTACTTACGCTAAGGGATGTAATTCCTGCATCTGAGTTTATCCACTGGGCTAAAATGGGTTTCGTTAACGAGGATGATGTCTGACTGATTTTGTGTGCAAATTCTTGTAATTGTAAAACTTTGTGCAAGCCGTTCGCATTCCAGTTGATAATCTTTATTAATGTGGGTCTTCTGTTTTGGCTAGGTCATTGAGAAATGCGAAGAGCATTATCTGAGTATGTCTCAGAATAAATTTTTCAGATTCTTGCACGAGGTTGGTTCTGTTGAAATCAATCAACATTTCTTCTATTATATTTGCCTCGCAGGTAGTGTGTTGTTCGACTTGCTTGTATATTAGATGATAGGTTGTGTTAATCCTGCATTAGCGGTTGCTACTTCAGAGTAGGTCTCCCTCTTTCTCTCTCTCTCTCTCTCTTTGGTTATTTTGGATTCTGATGGGAGTATCGTTTGAAGATAAGTATTTGTGTCCGGCTGTGGATGTTTTGCAATTGTACACAGTTTCAAACAGTGGCGTACTCAAGATTTAATCTTGGAGGGGGGGGGGGGGGCGAGTTAAGTAGACCATTAGAGAATACACACTACGCATTGCTTACCACCTATGACTTAGCATCTGCACTGATCGCCAATAGATGATACCCATGATCTCCTTTGGCCCGGCTCGGGCAAATGAAATAAGGCTCTGTCCGACTTTGCAATACTTCTTCCACCTCGCGTTCAACAGTGGCTGTGATTTCCAACAGCTATAGGGTATTCACACGTTGTGTGACCTCTAATTCATACGTAGTATAGAAATAGAAGGCACAACATAAATAAAAAAATTATTTTAATTAGGAAAAGATTTTTGGAAAATTTTCTAGTGGTTTTTCCTTTTTCTTTTTTTTTTTTGAGGGGGGGGGGCTTGGCTCCTTCCCTGGGTGAGCCACTGGTTTCAGATATTCGGTTAAGTGGGAAATAAGGGCAGCATCTGTAGTTGGCGGGGTGTGATCTTCCACAGTTAGCATATTTTTCTGTGTTATTGAGTTTTTATAAGAGGCAGTTGCATGCCTTTCTCCACGTATTACGCATCTATACTCCGCCTTGCAGCAACGTTAGCATAGCCAAGATGACAGCACCTATGACATTGCATGATGGAGGCTTAATGCTTTAGGTATTCTGTTTTGGTAACCAGGTCACAGACTGTTTCGAGATTTTATATGTGTCTTTTGATCTTCTGATTTCGACCAGTATTAAACGATATGGAATTTGTTTGCCCTGAACATGCGGCAGACTTTGATAGGCATAATTCCTCTCGGGAAAACTTTGAGTTTTTTTTAATGTTTAATGAGAATGTGTGATATAAGAAGTTGCTGTCGAGGAATTTTGTTCTTAGTAACTTTGTGGCTTTTTTGAAGGCGTTATTCAGGATCGTGACTGACAGCTACATCATCCGTATTGCTTTGACTAAAGAATCACTGGGGTATTCTTTCGGTGAGATTTGTGTTGTTGTCGGACTTCAGTAGGCTGCGTGAATCTCTGAGGAAGCAGCTTTTCGTCTTCTCCCTCTTCCTTTTTTTTTTTTTTGTGATACCCTGACTTTTGTCATCATTAGGGGGATGTTGATCTTGATGTACATCAGAAAGTGGATGGGTTATAAACCGTTGGGGGATTTCTGTGATATTTTCTACATTAAGGTCAACAAGTTTGGATCTGAAAGTTAACAGTCAAAACGGATGACTGCAAGCTGTGGTTGGTGTCTTCTTTTGTTTCAGTGGAGGAAACTTTTTCATGAAACTTGACCGTCTTGAACGTGATGTCAATTGTTATCTAATACTTTCTCGATTCTCATAAATTCATTAAATACTTGGTCGAAATCTGATTCATCATTTTGATCTGTTACCATACTTGAATATTAACATTAAGAATAATGAAGTCGACTTTTCTCTGAATTAGTTCTCACCAAAATAAAAACGAAATGCACCAATAATAATTCAGGATACAATACCCGAAAAAATGAAGATAATCGTCACTTAAACTACCACTTATATACATAAATACATAAACAGCTTAGCCTTATACGGACTGGCTTAAAGGAACAAAGCAAGAAGTTTTTCATCTTCCCCGTTATCTGTAGGGGAGAGTGTAAGGATAAGGTGTTATTGAACTATATAAAGCTCTGATCATGGCAGGAGGGTAACAGCAATAGCCGAGCCTCAGTTAGAACTTCATTGGCTACAGCATTGCCATTCATTACACTCAGGGTCTACAATTCTTTCTATCCATCCACAATTTAAACAGCTTAGCCAAAGGCAGAAAGTTATATTTTTGATAAGCAGTGTTTTAGTAGGTGTTTAAATAAATTATTAAAATAAATAGAGTAGATTGCATGAATCTGCAAAAGTAAATAATTTTTAATAAAATGCTACTAATCCATCAATAATAATATTTAGAAATATTGAAATTTTCTAAAATTTCCTTATAATCTACAATATACTCAATAATTTTTAGAAAAACTCAATGAAAATTTATTATCACGTAAAAACAAAGTAATATAGTTTATGCATCACAGTATGTGTGTCTCTCTGCTTAATGTTTTTGTGATTGTTTTCCCTTAGCCAAATTATCTAGATCCACTTGATAACCTAAGGTGAAAATTCGAATCGAAGCATGTTCATCAGTAAGTCGAGAAGAAAAGTTCCTTTAAAAAAAAAAAAAAAACTCATGCCAGAAAATGTTTGTTCGCTTATATATGTGCTTCCAAATGCGCCTATCATCTTCATTGCGAAAATGATTATAGGTTCAAATTTTTTTGTAAGCACTGATTAAATATTTGGGTATTTTCTAACGCAAATGCGTTCTTAATGTTCCATTGAGTTGTAATTCCAAAACTTTCGTCTATAGTCAGTTTGGTACGCCATCAAGGTCAACCTTAAAAGGGTGCCAAAATAATCACATTTCGATGCAATTTTTATGAAAATCCACAAATCTTATTGAAAATTCCGTTTGTAAATCTTCAATAATACCAACAAAAGTTTCCTTTTGAGTTTGCCATCCAACTTTAGATGCAGATTTGCAACGTATATAATGATGTAGATTTTCTTCCATCATGTATTTCTTCCACAGACATAGTTTGCCTTTAAAAGCTTTTATGTCAGAAAACAGTTCTGTTTTCTGACATAAATTTACCTTTTTCAATTTTTCAATTTACCTTTGCCCTGCAGGGTCAAAATAAGTTCATTATGGTAGTTGTAATGTCTACCATAAATGCAAGAGACATCTTGCATTTATGCAAGATGTCTCTTGCAAAATTCGATTTTTTATCCGATAGTTGTGGGACAGTATTTTCGTCTTCAGTCATGAAAATATCTATTTCTTTGCGTAATTTAAAACATATTTTTGGCACATGACCTATACTTAACCATCCAACAGTTGAGTAGTAGATAACGTCCTCTTGAATGTCCATAACGTCTTTTCTTGATGATAAAATTTTACGAGCCACATTCCATGTAAGTATGGTCAACATTTTATGGGCCACCAAAAACGCAAGTTTGGGCCTCATGCGGTCCGCGGGACGCCGGTTGCCGATCCATGCCTTAAAGGTTCACGTTTTTTAACTCTAAGAAGAAAAGAAGATATTTATATCGGTACTGCAGGACAAACAAATATCGCTAAAGCAATTATTTGACACAAATTAAATATGCCGACAAGGCATGAGCAAACAATTGATAATTCTGTCAGTCTCGTGCCTAGAATTCATTATTACAAACTATTATTGCACTCCAAATTAATGCAGGCACGCAAAAGCAACTAACGTTTACTGTAATAATACAGCAAAATTGGACGTTCTGTTTCTCTTATTGTTATTTTCATTTATTTTTTTAAAATTTCATTTAAATATCTCGACAAAGTTGAAGTAGTAGCAGCTTTAAGTTAGTGAAGATATTTGGACTCATATGCTAAAAGATCCATTTGATTAGTAAAATTTCATTTTATGTCGAAAAGCAAAATTATTAATTTTAAACTCAATTTTAATTAAGTTCCTCTTATGCAAAATCATTTTTACTTCCATTTTCTATAGAAAACCTCCTCTGCTGGCAACATCAGCAAAGCAATTATGATTCAAAGCAGACCTAAAGATAAAATTTCTATTCTTGGAAGAATCCACATTCCAATAATCAGCAGAATTCTAATGCTATGACTAAAACACCAGAATGTCAGAAAATGAATCGAAATCGTTTAGACATTTCAGGAGTTATTTTTCCTACCATATTTACAACGTTTTCTGTAATCTATTGGGCATAAGTAGTATGGTAGCCACTTCTGACCAGATCAAGATCAAGATAAGATGAGGAATCGTGATGCCATTGGTTGACGTCATTGTCGGCGTGGCTTCATGGGATTGGAATGTTTGGAATTTCCCTAGGGACATATGTGTGTCAATGGCTTCAGTTTTTGTTTTTTGGTTCGGGTATGGAATTATGGTGATGGTAGAGATAAGGATTCGTGTTGTGATTGGTGGTGCACTTCTGACAAGATCAAGATCAAGATAAAATAAGATAAGGGATGGTGACGTGAGTGGGTGTTGTTATGAGCTGTAGATCAGTGACATCATTGTTAGTTGTAATAAAGTGATGTTATTGTTTTGAATGGAAAGAATGATATTAGTGGTTAAGGAATCGTGTCGTGATTGGTGGGACACTTCTGACCAGATCAAGATCAAGATAAGATAAGGAATCGTGGTTGTGAATGTTTTTTGTTATAGAGTTTGGAATATTTGGAATTTTGCTGGGCCCTCGTCTGTCGGGACATCACGTGGTATTTTTGGTTCGTTAATTGCATTGTGGGTGATTTTTTGAGATAAGAATCATGATGTTATGTGTTTTAAAATTTCTGGGGAACATATGTCTCTCTCTCTCTGTGATATCACATGGTACTTTAGTTTGGCTATGGAATTGTGGGCGATGATTTTGAGATAAGATATCTTGGAATTTTCCCAGGGTGACACACATCTGTCATGTTTTCTTTGGTTGTCTATAGATGACTGTACTAATTTCCAATACATTATGGGGTATTTCTTTCCTGTTAGAGGCTGGGAATTCTTAGAGTAGAGTAGAGTCGTGATGATGACACTGTTTCGAAGTTTTCTGAATAATTTAATTATAGCCTAATGTCACTCAAACATACAATTTTTATCTTCTATACATGGATGTACTAATTTTCAAATATATCTTGGGGTATTTCTTTCCTGTTAAAGGGTGAGAATTCTTAGAATAGTGTCTAGTGGCGGCTGAGTTTAGAGCTTTTCTGAATAATTTAATTATAAGCTGGTGTCCCTCAAACACACATACATATTAGACATGAAATCACGCTAATGTATCCATGTTGATACTCTATATGTACCCTATGATTATTCTTATGAAAAAAACTATTCAGTATTAGAAATACGCTTACTGAAACATACGAGCAATGATTATTGAAATTGTTTAAGTTAAAAAAAAAATAACTTACATTTCTTTCTAGAATGGGAACATCTTGGTATTATGCTTTTCTGAATAATTTAATTATATGCTGGTGTCTCTACGGTATTTAAAATAAATAAATTAAAATAAACGGACAATTAAATGGATTACAAAACCTTTTGTATGTATTCTAGAAATTCTAATGATAATTTAAAATTACTTACAGCTTTCCAGAATGGCTCTTCTAAATACGAATATTCCAAAAAAATATGTGTTCCAAAATAGTTGAATTTTATATCCACACCACAACACAA
Source organism: Typopeltis vanoorti (assembly GCF_054136105.1). NCBI lineage: Eukaryota > Metazoa > Arthropoda > Arachnida > Uropygi > Thelyphonidae > Typopeltis > Typopeltis vanoorti. The sequence continues at coordinate 2,701,728 of NC_143561.1, forward strand.
ACACACAAAGAACGAAATTTCTCTAAATACTGTAACCAAAAATAGTTCAGTACTTCGTCCTTTAGATTTCAGCCCATAGATGCTATGTTATCGTCATGAGCAATATCCCCCAGCGAGCGGTTTTCTTCAAAGGGGTCTTTCATGAAGATGACAAGAGTCACATCCATAAATTGCAGTATTGTTCAAAAGGTAGCATTTTCTCAAGTTTGGATGTTTCTCAAATACTTAAATATGATTAACTGATTAGCATTCACAAGATAGTGATGACACATATCCTAAAATTATTCATTCTTCATTCCCGTGGGAAATTATGGGTGTAGTAAATTAATGTTTACATTTAATTTTAAAACCAATATTGATATTAATTTTACCTGCGATTCCTTGTACTCTTAACCTATTTCGTTAACTGAAATTTATTTATTTTATTTATTTTTTCTTTAGAATTAGTAATTTTAAGTAATGGATATTTGCGACAATCAAGGTTTTGAACTCGCCCTTGCATATTCTTTTAGAAATTTCTTTTGCCAGCATAACAAATAAATAGTTATTTCTTATTATTTCAAATGAATATTAGCTCTGTAATATATACTTTATTAATTTCTATGTTACCTTTTATTTGACGAATATTATTAACAAATGGCTGTGTAAAATAGCCAAATTCTTACAGTATTGTAACTTTTCAGGTGAAATCTTCTCCACTAAAATTCTGGCTATTAATTTAATACCCGATTATTCCTTTTGCTTCCAAGAGTTGACAGTTTCTTGAAATATTTGAGGGCTTGCATGAATAAATAAGTCTTTTAATTCAGTGAGTCAAAAAAAAAAAATGTTATCGTCTTCCTTAAATTTGTATAACACATCAACGACACCCAATTTGTTCATTTAAATTTACACATTTTATTTGAATGAAATACTATATACAAATTGTATCTACTGAATCTAACAATACAGAAAATAAATAAATAAATTGAAAAATACATCAAAGGGTCATCCCATGCTTGCGGAATTGCCATCATGTTGTTTTTGACTCTCATCTGAAAATTAATTTTTCATATATATATATATATATATATATATATATATATATATATATATATATATATATATATATATATATATATATATATATATCATATATATATATATATATATATATATATATATATATATATATATATATATATATATATATATATATATATATATATATAAACATTTTCAGCCTATATTTTTATCCACTACAGGGTGAAGGCCTCTCTCATTGCGGCAGATTTTGGGTCTACTACTTCAGTGGTGACCCAGTCCATAGTGGGAGAGGACAATCACAAACATCCATGCCTACGCGGGATTCGAACCCGCAGCCTCTAGGATGGAGAGCGCATACGCCTACCACACTGTTTGCAATAAAGTGACAAATCTGGATGGCATAGTGGATAATGGACAGTTGAAGTTTGAACGGCATATTACGAAAAGCCCACAAATTTTCTCATAGGAAAACTTGGATCAGTAGCGCACGCAGGATTTAATCTTTTGGAGGGCGAGTTGGGTAGATGATTTGAGAATACACTACGCATCGCATACGACCTATGACTGAGAATTTGTAATAATTTGCTAATTTACAACTAGTATAGAAATAGAAGGCATGGCACAACATAAATTTAAAAAAAAATGAATTTTAAACCCGTCTGGGTGCGCCACTGACTTGGATATTGAAAAACACTGACAAGTAAAGATGTGATTATACCTTTTTATCAAGTTATGATTCCGAACTTGACTAACGTGCTGGCATTTGATTACCCTGGATTTCATGGGGTTCAGGAGATGGCAGAAAGAATTCAGAAATGAGCGACCAACTGGTGACAAAGTCGTGAACTGTCCCCTAGGAGGACTGAATCATGGCGTGTGGGTTGTAAATGTGGTTGGTAGGCAGGAAAAAAGAGAGATGATACAGAGTTGTAAGTTAATAAACGAAATCTATAATATTTACTTAAGAGATATTGCAATATATGACGAGAAGAGAGAAAGAAAATAAAAAATAAAAAATTTTGCAAATACGCGGTTGGTAAGTCTGTGCTGTCTAGAATTTCGCTTGGGAAGTGTGGATTCGTTAAAATGGATTACCAGAGATATCTTTAAGTACCGTGAAATTGAATGAGTTTAAGGCAAAATATTGGTGTTCTGTGAATATCGCTAATTGTGAGTACCCGCCATGAGTCTTCTGCCTTCATGGAGATACTCGTAATAATCACTGCCATAAATCGATAATCTTCTTACTTAAAATTTCGAAAGAAATGAACATGTGTTTTATAAACACCGTGGTTAAACGCGCCTCTGAGGGCTTATCTTCATGTTATTTAACATGAGTCAAGCCATAAATAAATCGTTAACCTACGCATCAAATTTATTATTAAAGGCATAAGTTTTAACTGTCGATTGCATATTCCATATTTCTGACACCAATAACGCATATAAGGTAAAATCGATTTTCTATGACTGCACGAAATGCTATTTCGCATTGATACAGCTAATAATGCTAATTACCATTCAATAGTGCATAAAATGGTGTGAATAAATTTTAAATATCATTCGGTCTGACTTAAATGTCAGACCGAATGATGGAGTTTGCCTAGTAGGCCTTTGTGCCAGACCCACTCAAAGGCTTTGGAGATATCTAGTGCACCCACTTGAGATTCGCCAAACCTCTCCATGGCCTTCGTTCAGAGATGGGTGACGTATGTATGTAGATCTCCTGTTGATCGGCAGTGGCGGAATTCATACTGGCGGTCGTTTATTTGATGAGTGTCTTCTAGTATAGGAGTTGGGAATTGATGATTTTTTCCGTTACCTTCGATGGGACTGAGGTAAGCGAGATAGGGCGGTAATTGGATGGCAGTGACTTGTCACCTTTCATACGGATGGGCTGAATATAGGCCAATTTCCAGTTTGTGGGATAGATTGCAGTGGAGTAGGAGAGTATATATAGGCGATATAGGATAGGAGACAGTTCTGTAGCGCGATCTTTCAGAACAATTGGGGGAATGCCATCTGGGCAGAAGACTTTTTAGTATCTAATTTTGACAGTATTTTTCTAATCTCATCTTGGCAAAAGGATATGGGGGGCATTGTATGTTGGGTGTCTGAAATGGGTGGGGGACATTTACCATTGTCAGTTATGAATGCATTTGAAGCAAAGTAAGAGACCAGAAGATTATCTTTTTCTGTGGGTAATGATACAGTAGAGCCATCGGGGTGTGATAGGGGTGGGAATAGTGTTGGGCAGAAGTTTCGGCGGCGAATTGCTTTGGGAAGAGACCAAAAGGCTCGGCTGCCGTCTGGACAGGCTGCTAGTTTCCTTCTTTTTGCTCTTTCTAACTCTTTTTTAAAAGTGTTGATTGTTTTTTTGCATCTATTACGGGTTTCGGTGTAAGCTTTGAAGGAGGATGAGGATCTTGATTTCAAAGCAATTCGCAATTAGTGTGGTGTTTCATCTCGCAGCCTTGGCACATCTTTTGGAGAACCAGGGTTTCGTTAGGGAATGGCAGTACAGAGTTCTCTGTGGAATGTATGTATTCATGCCAGTGAGGATTACTTTGGTAATAGGCTCGATGCATATGTTTGGGTTGGAAAGCTGGGAGCAGTAGTCCAACCATGGGAATGCGGTATAAAAGTTGCGGAGACTGTCGCACGTGGTACTGCTATAATGCTAAACTACTCTTGTGTGGGAGTGTCTGTGTAAAGGTTGTTGCATGGGGGAGGAGATGAGCACTAGGTTGTGGGCAGAATTGCCTAGAAGGCTCACTACTTTCACTGTGTATTTGAAGGGGTCATTGATGAGGAAGAGATCTAGGGTGTTTGGGGAGTGTTTTGAGTTATCAGGTATTCTGCTTGGCATCTGGACAAGTTGTGTAAGGTCGTTAATGATGGCAAATGTTTCGGCATCTCAGCCTGCAAGATCTGTACAGCTGGAGGAGGAAAGCCAGCTAGCGTTGTGGACGTACGTTAAAATCTCCTAGGAGGATGATTTCGCTGTTGGGGAAACTGGGATTGGAGAAAATCAATTTTAAGGTGAGAAAATTAAACAGCTTAGAGTGGTTGGTTGCGTTCGGGGAGCGATAGAGACAGCAGATGAATTGGACTGAGTGGGGAAGGGATATTGTCAACCAAAGGAGGTAAAAGTTGATTGATTCTAGGTTAGGTGCTCTCTGGCAAGGCGGGTGTATGCGCAGACACCATCCTTGGGACAAACGTTGTTGAAGAGTGAGTAGTTTGTAAGGTTGAGATAAGTTGTGTAGGGAGGAGGTGAGATTTTTGTTTCTGACAGGAAGAGTAGGTGGGGTTTGATAGACTGTAGGTGGTAGTGGACACTATTCAGGTTGGAGTTTAAGCTACGGATGTTGGTGAAGTGGATGTGTGGGGTTTTGTGTGTCGTATGTTGGACCGCATATTTCCTATGCGGTGCCTGTAGGCTGGTCTCCTTGGTGGCTGCTAGTGGCACCACTTGGTTTTTTCACCAGTTTATCTTGCCTGTAGTCGTTAGTCCAGTTGGTTTCACCGTTTTGACGTTTTTCTTCGAGTTGTCTTCGAAGCTGGCGTCTTTGTTCCATTTGTGCAAATGATAGGTCTGGTTGTGCACGTATGCGCGATTGGGGGAAAGTGTCTTTGAACTTGTTGTTGATCGCTGTTATTATTTTTGATGAGGTTGTCGGCATGTCGCAAATCACTTTTACTAGGCGCGGGAAGTTCGTACCGTTCGTACCATGTTATTTCCAGCGTGAGTCTTCCCTTAATTCGTTATGTGGTTTTCGTTTTCTTTAGGTGCTTTTAGAAATACTCCACGTTTCCCTAGTATAGATTACTGCTGTGAGGGCAAAAGTTGTAAATCTTACGTTTTAGGAAGTTTGGTAGGTTTCTTTTAAATATATCCGTGAATAGCAAATCACCATCGTTCTCTTATTCTATCTGAAACTGCATTATCAGCCTTATGGTTGTTTGTACTTATTTTTAAATTTGATTTATTTTAGTTTCTTTTTATTCTTTGTATTTTCACTGTAGATTATTTAAATTTACCTATATTAATTTCATGCCTCTATACAAGCATATTTCATTTAATTCACTAAGCACGTGTTCTAGTTTTTTGTGAAATTTGTTGTTAGTACGACATCATCAGCGAATCGTAGAATGCAGAAGTATTCACAATCAATCTCTCTCCCTCTCTCTCTCTCTCTCTCTCTCTCTCTCTCTCCCACACACACACACACATATATGAGTTAACTTATGAGTTAAGGTGTTAACATGAATATCATCTATTACTAGTCGTTTTAAAGCTTCAAGAATTTCACACAGATCTGTTGAGCCCAATATTTTCTCCTGATGTATGAACGCGACAGAAATTGCTATATCATGTTCTTTCATTTTTCCATTATTTAACTTAGGCATATGCATGATATGAAGTTTAGAAAGAATTTCTGAAACCACCCTGTTCTTTTGGATAATGAAAATGTAATATATTATTATTCCAACATTTCAAATGTTTGCAAACTGATTATAGTTCTATAATATATTGTCAGATGTATCGCCTTTCGTATATATAAATATGATTCTAGTAGTTCGACTTTAGCGGTTTGCCATGCTTGCTTATATACAGCACACAATTCTACTTCTTCAGCTATTAACGCTTCTATATATATTCCACCACACCCTCCATTTTTATTTGTAAGTTCATGTTTTATTTCATATTTGACTGCCTATTTAGAAAACTTTTCAGAATATTTGCAACACTAATACTAATTTTTCATACTATTTTTTCCATATTTTTGTGTATGATTATTGATAAAATATAGCTATAATCTCCAACATGTTTGCTTGCTTTGATTGTAATCAGTACCCCATCTTCAACTGATATTTCGCTTCTCATATTAAATATCAAACCCATTATCAAGAGGTTTTCTTGTTATCTTTATACTGCTGATATTTTCTGTTGTTGATCTGATCATATTTGTACTAAATTACTTTGTGTCATTCTTATATTTTTCCTTATTGTTTTACATAGTTCGTATATTCTGTGTTTCTTACACCAAATGCATTACATTTCATGTTCATTTTTATTCCTATTAGGTCGTTTGAATTCGCAAAAAACCTCAACTTTTTATTATACTTTTTTCCTTCAAATTACTGTTTTTATTTTCGGTATTTGAAATTTTGTCATCCACTTGTTTACGAATTTTTCTAAATTTACTTGAAAATCTGTTTATGGTTTCGATTTGCAAAGCCATTTACTTTTTTTCCCATAACAATCACCATCAAAAGACCATTAGTAAAATATCCTCATTTTAACGGCTAAAACCTTTTGTAGTCTTTAGAGCGAACTACTGCAAAGGACGATGAGATTGCCTAGATCTTATTGCCTAGCGACATCGTTAACGAAGAGTTCTCTTCTCAACTGCCTCCCACTGCTTTCAAGTTTTCCGTTGCCATTTCAATCTAGTTAATATGATTTCTTATTCCATGCTTCAAGAAACAATGCTTTTTTTTGCATTAAAAATGCTTTGTTTAATATTAAAATTCTGTTTAATAAACAAATCTCTAAAACATTAAAAAATATTATTTTATATAATTTAATATATTATATAACGCGAGAGTGAATTGTGAGAAAGAGAAAATCGTCAGTATTTTGTCTCGTTATGATATAATATCAAACATATCAAACTATTCGATGCGTAGGCTGTGCAGAAATAATGGATGTGAGTTTCTGGATGTGCGGTGTGAATTCGAGGGTCGACTGGATTGATATATGAGGGACGGGCTACACCTAACTGTTTGGTGTCAGGAGTGTAGAAAAACTAATAACTGGTATGAGAGCTATCTCAAAGAGTGAGGGATACTATATAAAGTGAGGAATGGTGTGAACGCTAGTTTAAGAGCGAAAATGTTATATAACTGTGCTAATGACGCCAATGGGATTTTTCATGGAAATGTTGACGAGAAGAGAACGACTTCGGGTTTGTGTTATTCCAGTTCGGACTCATCAAATGTGTGCAAAGAGCTCTACATGTGAAAGGCTTTAGAAGAAGAAGAATAGTGATCTGGAAGTTGTCGATCTGTGTAATGCAGAGTGTAGTCAAGACAATACAAGAGAACAAACAGAGAGATTATTATATCTCTTCACGAATTCTAGGACTACCAGAAACAAAGGCAGAGAGTTTCTTGCCTTAGCCAGCATGTTGGACCTCAGATTGTAAGCATTAGAGAGAACTGGCTATCAGAATCAGACCTACTAACTGGTATTGAGTTTCAAGGGCACAATAATTTTAGAAAGGATCGAGAGGACAGGATAGGATCAGGCATACTCCTGACGATATCGCATGATTTGAATCCAGTTAGTGTTGAGTTCTATAACTGAAGTGTTACTACTAACAACATTTTATGTAGCAGTGAGTTTGAAGCCATCTGGTGTGAGGTGGAATCTAACAAGACATATTACACAGTGCGGTGTTGTTAAAGACCTGGTGGATCGGTTGCTAGTGATGAAGAAATGCATCACCAAATAGAAAAGATGAGGGCGAAAAGAGTAATCATAATCAAATCAAAAAAATCATATAACGCCTTTCTGTTCACGCGTACGGATTAATGAGGCCGTTTTAGCCTATCTAACTTTTGGAGACGCAGTGGGCAGTTCAAGCCTCAACGCTATCACGGTTAGCAAGTGACACCATCTCGTGGTCTAGAACCCAAACACAATATATATATATATATATATATATATATATATATATATATATATATATATATATATATATATATATATATATATATATATATATATATATATATATATATATATATATATATATATATATATATATATATATATATTCTGAAGTTGTTTATGAAATAAAATCGTATCCTATCCTATCCCAATGGCTTTAACATGCCTTTGAGGCTCACAACCTTCCAAGCATGCTTGTATTTCGTAACCGACATACGAGTATAGAATGGTCACCTCTATGCCTCGAAGTATTCCTGACCGTATCCGTGTGTGTGTTCACGCGCGGCCGGTTTGCCTGCTTGAGGGATGAAAAACCCCAGATAAACTGGCGACAAAAACCCTGCTGTCCACGCCCAAGACTGGCTAACTTGGCTATGGCTGAGGAAGATCCTTCAGCTACTTACGTCGTCGACGAGAATCGGACCTAGGACACTCCTTCCCCAGGCATATAACTCACAGCCATTAGGCTAACCGCGCGGACAACAAAAGCGTATGCAAGGTGGAATTCAAATTAATAGCCTTTAGGTCTAAGAGTTGTACGCTAACCACTCGGCCAGTGTATACGGTGAAGTCCACATTTTTAATCTAGCTCAACCATTCTTTCCGCCTCAGATCCCACGACCTGTTGTAAACTGGATTCTAAGTGTGATGATAACAAGCTTTTAATCCTATCTTCATATTTGATAATCCGGCTGATTTCGGACTCATCTTCACAATTCCTGGCAAGTTTTTTTCAGACACCCCCCCCCCTCTTTGTGACACTAAAATCTCTCTCTCTCTCTCTCTCGCAGGCCCCCGCTTAGCAGAAAGCGCTTATAATAATTTCGGCGTTTTAGCTGGGATTTAAACTCAAAATTTCCCAACCAAAATATGCAGGCCCTATTGTGGGTGGTAAGTGTGGAGTACAAAGAGGAAGATATCGAATAGCCAATATTAGAAGCAAATTTCTTTGGAGAGGAACTGCATTAGTATCCTGGTTGGCAAAATGCTAATGCAATGTTTCAAATTCGAAATGACTGTGTTCATTACAGAAAACTCTTCGAAAATAGTTAATATTTACTTAAAGAAAACTGGATGAATGAGTATATGGTATTTCCGTAAACTGATACTTACGGGTTTTTGTTACAGACAGTAACTGCAGGCAAATTCACTGATGTCGGAAAATCTGTCTGGATGGTTAGCAAAGTGGGATACTCCAGATATTCTTCGATGAACTGATAGGCTTGATAAACAAAACCTGACAAGCAGAGGAGGAAAAACAAACACGTTGATGTCCGTCGATAAATTTGTAGCCCTTCTTCTACTTCTTCCTTTCTTGTATGTCTTCCAGGACTTCTGTGACAATGACAGGAGTCATCAGATTCCAGAGGGTCCATCGATTCTAGAAGGAGAAAGGAACCCTATCAAGGAATGAATGTTTCCGAGTGGTTCGCGCAGTGCTGAATATATCATTAGTATACTTATAAGGATAAGATGATTTGTGTTTTACTGTCCACGAAGTCATATGCGGCTGTTCCGAAACTTCTGTTCATATTTCAAACAGAACGAAAAGCAAACTGAATAAAGTAATAAAAGGTGATTTGATTTTCTTGTTTCTCCGGTAAAGTTCAAGATTACTTTTTTGTAGAATACATGAAAGCAAAAATAATTTATCATTGACAGGATAAATTACTCTGCCAAGAATAAACTTCAAGGATAAATTTGGAAAAGCTTGACAGGATAACTGCAATTAGAATAACTTTGACGTACTAACATGCTATTGAAAAAGAAAAGATTATCATCCTTTTGCAAAATAGAACTTCTGAAGAACATTAAGTGAATACATGAATGACATGCGAATTATTTTGGCTTCCTGTCATTTTTAAGTGTCGACTGATTAAAATTGTAGTCGAAGTGCCCAGAGTTTTGAGACCAACGTATCATGTCCCTAAAATGTTATTTTACTCAGAAATTATTATCTGTGTTCAGGAAGAAGTATCAGTCGACTTCCACTTTTGAAACCGTCTTTCAACTTCAATAGAAAATCCCCTTAAAACTTTTGCATCCGGAGATTGCAAACAGTCTTTCATTGCAATGAATCTTCAGAGAAGATCCAAACAGGACGCCTTTAGGCATCAAATACACAGCTTATCATTGCTAAACACTTCTACGTTGGAGAACACATATGACTAAATGCGAATTCATATTTGTAAGGGTTTGTGTTCTTGAAATAACAAGGAGGTATTCTGGTTACTGAATAATGTCAGACACTTTCTCTGTAAATTGGGATGGTCATTGACGTCCACCGACAAAATCGATGTTGTCCGGTAGAGAAACGCTGCGACACAAATAAAATAAAAAATGAAATACCTCTAACTTGTGCTTGCATATAATATGTTTTATAGTTGTGAATAATATCCTTGAATTTATTTGTCGATATTTTGATTAGCTCTGATGTCCTATCTACTGTTTTCAATTTTGCAATGCAATTAATGAGAAAAGTGCGCAAACGACAGCAAGGAATGATGTGAGTTGATTTCTTTCTTTCTTCACGTAACACGGGAAGATTTGATACACATAATTTTTTCCACTTAATATCAGTAGAAATTAATATAATATCATGGAACCCACCTCCAAATAAAAAAAAATCATCTAACGCCTTTTTATTCCCGTATGCGGGGAGTAGGCGAGGCCATTTAGCCCTATCTAACTTTTGGAGACTGAGTGGGCAGTTCGATCTCCACTGGTACCAATCAGAGATAGATGGCCCAAGGCTATCACTAATTAAGCAGTACACAGTGAAGAGAGACGGCTCAAATGTGCCGCCATCTCGTGGTCCCTAACCCTAACACAATATATTTAATGTCTGAAATAATGTGGGTTCTACGGTCGATTTTCTTGAGTTTACGGGACGAAAAACCCGCTTGCCCGTGCCAGAGATCGACTAACTCGGGAACCGGTCGAAAAAAGGCTTAGAAAAATTTCCTCTAGTCGCCGACTAGACTCGAAACCAAGTCTTCCTTCGTGCGGCCAAGCGCCTTGGTGTGTAAACGCCACATCCACTGAGCTACACAGGCTCTCACCCCACCTCCAAATAATAATGGTTATTTTGTTTATTCCTAAACAGCTTTATAGAAGAATTTTTCCGTTTAACTCGCGATCGCGAACTTTAAAACCCCAGAGAGATCGTAATCTGATAAATCAGGAAATTCTAATTTGCATAAAGGATGGTCAAAACCAGAAACACAGAAGGGACCGCTAGATGACATTCCTGTTTCAGTGGAGTGATGAATGTAAATTTTCAGAATAGTAAAGAAACTTGTTTGCTGCTTGCGCCGACTGTGACGCTAATTCGACAAGAAACATTTCATTGACAATGATTTTAGCAGAGCTCTTGCAAATCCAATATTGTTGTGTTACGAAATTTGTGTGCTACATTTGGGATGGATGAGAGTGTTCCGCTCGAAGATTCTCGTTTAAAACGTTTCCGATCTCTTCAATCGACTTCACTTTTGAATTCCACTACTGGACCTTTGCGTGATAGTGAGTACCATTAGTAACATTAAAAACATTGACTCGATACAACTAAGGTTATTTCTTAGCAATGATTCTGAAGTGAAAGGTGCTCGTATCCCAAGGTAATGCACGAAATATAATTGAATTCTCTTCGTAATGTAATTATCATAGTGATACTTAAAATAAAGAACTTTTATTATTAAAAGACCAGAAGATAAATGACAAAATATACAAAGCGCCAACACGTTTCACTAGCCACTGTCTAGCATTTTCAAGGCTGAACTGGTGTGAAAATGCATTAATTTATATTTCAAATGCATTAAGTTATATTTCAAACATACACTTTAGTAACTGTTAGGCCGTACATTTGATCATTCTGTTTGAAGGCGTGCATGTGTTCGAAAGCTTCAGTCAGATTCCGGTATATGACCACGTGTTGTGTAGTTTTTTGCATATTGTAATTCTGTCGAACTGAGAGAGATAATAGAATCATCACATCTGGTTTAGCTCATCATTCCTCAACATCAAATCACGTTATAGATTGGAAAAACAGTTCTATGCCTTACATCGAGAATAACTACGGATACAGAACTTTAAAAGAAGCAGCTGTGGTACTACGCACAGGCAATAATTTAAATAGAAATCAGGGTCATTCTTAAAGACATATGGAAAAATCTCATCATCTCTCTCAGTTCGACAGAATTACAATATGCAAAAAACTACACAACACCGGAATCTGACTGAAGCTTTCGAACTGTAACGGCCTAACAGTTACTAAAGTGTATGTTTTAAATGTAACTTAATGCATTTGTTTTCACACCAGTTCAGCCTTGAAAATGCTAGACAGTGGCTAGTGAAACTTGTTGGCTCTTTGTATATTTTATCATTTATCTTCTGGTCTTTTAATAATAAAAGTTCTTTATTTTAATACATCAGACCAAATATTTACAATTTATAGTGATACTTAATTACACGGTAGCTAATTTTCATATTCTGTGGCGAGGTCATCAAATACACAGGTTATCTGAGGCGTGGAGTAGACAGAAAAATATCCACTGTGTCAAGGTGCAAAAGGCTTGCAGTATTTTGAGGGCTAACGGGGGGTAATTATTAAAGGTTTTAAAGTATTTGTGCGATTGACATTATGGGGATAATAACTTTTTTCTTTGCTAATAAAGAGCACTGCCGAATTTTGAAATTTACTTTCCATGATCAGAATAGAGAAATTAATTTTAGCCCCATTACATGATTACTATATACTGAATTTTAATTCAGTCTCTTCTAAGAGGTCTGCTGAAGTAATCAGCTTTATATTCGTAAAACATTTTATCTCCGCTATTTGCAGTACGGTTTAAATTTCCACTTTTGTTTCTTTTAACTACTGTAGTAATATTTAGGGAATGCGTCTATACTCCTTTGATGACAAATTTGAGAAACCATTCCTTCACTATCACCTCAAATTCCATCAATTAGTATTTACCCGTAGAGTAACGGGAAAAATAACAAAAAAATGCGACTTTTATGAGAAAGAACAGCATTCGATTCACTCTCGAATATTCACATGGGAAACGGTGAGTTATCTCACTAATACGAAGAATGGGAAGTTTTTTCATACAGAAATTTTTATTCAGCATGCAGGAACACTTGACAGAAAACAGACACCGTCAACACATAAAAGCAATATGATAGACATTAGTGGTATGTGATAAGATAGCAGAATATGTACTGTGTACATGGAGGATTACGTAGTGTCGTAAACTGTGGACTGCGTGGTTTAGTGGGTCTTCTCACGATCGCTCCTTTCTTGGACTCGATGAAGTTGTCACATGCTAATATTAACAAAACACAAAAACATAAAATATTATCATTACAGTGAAAAATCTATGGCTAAAATATTCACTGCTAGGAGAACTCTTTGTAGTTCTTTGTAATATTTCATTTTTAAATCTTTCGTCAAAATCAGCTTCAATACAAACTTTCTATGCAGATTAGCATAACAATCGGAACTTTCATCAACAAAGCACTTTCTTTGCAACTCTGGCGACATACGATGCAGTCTTTATGAGCAAAGTGAAACAGAGAAGACATCCAGTGGTTCCCTTTGTGCTCTGATATGATTGTTAATATTTTCCGATCAGACACGGCTTATGCAATTTCATGAAGTGTGGATGTGAAGTTTCAAAGTTCAAAGCTGAGTCGTAAAATGGGTAAAATCTTCAAGAAAGCTCTCTGTAGAATAAAGCATATAATTTTGAAGTACGTTCCACGAGAAGTTATTCAATTTTACTGAAATTTGTTGCAAGAAATAATTAGGTTTATACTAAGGAAATATTCATTCGAGCTGCAGTCCACCGATCGCACACAATAATCTATACACAGGTGTCGGTATATAATATTTAACCTCGCTACCGGCCACGACGTCTATAGACGTCGAGTTTATCATGGATGCGAAGTGCAAATTAAAATTTGAATACCATTGATATTACATTGAAATATATGATGGATACGAAGCGTATGCATATCCGTATTTGATCCATAATGGCCGGTCAGGTGGTTTAACTTTTTCGAGATACAACCAAATTTTCTTTCTGGTGGCGTCGCTTCAGTAGCAATGTCCTTACGAAGTACTTTTGAATGCCCAGAAAATTACAGGAAAAATAAGAACTCTTCTCTCTCGCTGACTGTTTGGATTTACTCTTAAGGAGATTTCTGAGTAAAAGATGTTCTACCCACTTCTCCTTTTCATACCATTTTAATGGTTGTTTTACTGTTTGTTTTCGCAGTTTCAAGTGAAAAGGTTTCTCTCTCTCTCTTTATACCGTATGAATTCTTGAAATAAAGTTCGAAGAAATATAAGCTATTTATACAACATTATGCCAAAACACATTTACGACTTCTTATTGCAGTTCTTTACAAGTTTCATGATATAAAAAATACGATGTAAGGTTAAACTGTGCCTCTAAATTGAATACAGTAAAAGCAGTGGTTTTTTTTTTGTTTCAAATGTAGTCCAGAATTGTAATAATAAATAAAAAATGTAAGATTGCGTTACAGAATGCGAATAGAAATATTAAGTCTCGTAAAGTAACACAAAATTCTTTTTTGTTTTCTTAGTGAAAATTCTGAAGTTTTTAAATTGTATTGGGATTGCATGAAACCCAGTTATTGTTCTAATGCACATTAGAATAACTAGGATTGCACACACTTATAAAATTGAAAAGATATAAAATGGTTTAAAATAAGCCGCTTTATTTTTCTGTTTTCTAGAATTTCTTTTAAATTTCAACCGAAATTACCATTTAGAATTGGGAACTTGGTGTTCGTACATCGTGATGGAATTTATTAATTTGTGCTGTATTATTAGAAACAATACTACACAAGTGATTAAAAATAAATACGACTTTCTAAATCAGATAAATCTGATCTGAGTTAATATTTCAGTGGAGATGCACAGAGTCCACCCCTCTCGTTTTCTTCTGGAATCTCACAACAATTTCCTTAAGTATCCAAACAAATCGGAAGAGAAGGATGGTCCACGAGAAGAATGCCCGCAATGCAGGAGGTCTTTGGCTTTGTTGAAGAAGCTCCGTTGCCTCATTTTCTGGTCGTGTTTGGTACAATTTATTTATCAGTCGGTCGAGTTCTTCATAATGTAGTTTAGTTATCCGACTGCTCTCGATATACAGATGAAGTTTTCTATATAAATGAATGCCCCTCGGCAACAAAAATGCGTGAGTATTTTAGAAAATTACAATATTATTTTACAATATTGGAAAAGCATAAGTCTTCTTAATTTCAGATTTACCTGTTTGATTAGCAATCCTTAATTTCGAA
Source organism: Typopeltis vanoorti (assembly GCF_054136105.1). NCBI lineage: Eukaryota > Metazoa > Arthropoda > Arachnida > Uropygi > Thelyphonidae > Typopeltis > Typopeltis vanoorti. The sequence goes on from NC_143561.1 coordinate 2,716,822, forward strand.
CATGATTTTAAACCACTTTATTCACTGGACTACCTAAAATGAGAACATTTCATTTCAGCAATTTTACTTTCAGGCATAAAGGATTAAAAGCATCACGCTCGATAAGACAGACTCTGCAAATTCCTGTCACATCATCTGGAACCAAACCCTACTTCCCATCACGATAATAAAGATCTTTTTGTTATGTTAATGTGATTCTCCATCAGCGAAATTAATTACATTCCCTTTGTGCAAATAAATTGCCTTCACTTCGGAAGAGAAATTGATGGCTTTGTGCTGATAATAGTTAATCCACAGATCGATCTGAACTCTTAATATCTGAAACATCATTAACATCACCGGGAAATGCTTGAACACATATTTCGTAAACGGTTTCTTCACTAACCTGATCATTATAATCCGACTGTCAACTGGTACAGGCCAAACAAGAAGTAGAGGAAGACACGAATGCGAGTGTTTAGACTATTAGTTTTGTGATGGAGGAAAGTAGGGAAGTGTTTAATACCTAAAACATGAAGACAAATGCCCGTCTTATGTCCTTCTTCCCCCATAAAAGAGATATGGCGAATACTTCTGTTATCAGAATAATTCAGTCGTGATTGCATGATTGCTGTTCTATTTGAATTCCTTCCTTTATCTCCCAAAACAAATGAAAAAAATCGTTTGATTTTTTTGCCAATCTCATCCTAGCGATGCACGAAAATGCAATAGCGAATAAATTTTATTTCCTGTTACATTTTCTCTCTCAAATTTACCTGTATTTAGAATCTAACTCTCGATAAATAAAGTCCATTAAATACTTAGATGTAACGCATCCAATCTTTGTCCCTATTCTAAAATATTGTACCCCCCATTGACTTCTTTATTGACTTCGGAGAGAAGGTCAGGAACCAACGATTCCGTTTCTCCACTCATGACACACTTGTTGACATCTAATAGATGTGAAGGACGGTATTGAGACCACATTGTAATATAGGGTGTTTCAAAAATAATGTCCCGATTTGAAAATTGTATATCTCTGTAACCACGAACCAAAAATGAATGCGACTTGTACCATGTGAACGGCCTTGGCCCAGAGTTTGATATGACGACCGCCAGATGCCACTACTAGTGCTACAATAGCCGCTACGCTTAGTTAATGAGCAGATGGCGTCTAGTCAACAGAAGGCGTTTTGTGTTCTCGAATTTACCAAGACTGAGTCCGTGATTACGGTGCAGCATGCGTTTCGACGACGTTATGGAATTGCTTTGCCACTGGATAAAAAAACATTTGTCGTTGGTATCGACAGTTTCAAGAAAGAAGGTGTTTATGTAAGGAAAAGAGTCCTGGACGACCACGAACCTCAGAGGGGAATGTGCAACGAATTCAAGAGGTTTTTCAGGGAAGCCGACGCAAGTCCACTCGTCATGCCAGCCGCGAACTTACCATCCCTCATGTGACCGTTTGGCGTATGTTACGACGTGTGGTGAGTGAAAATTTAGGTCTTACTTCATACTTGGTAATTTATTTTGTAACTGTATCACATTTTCATTATTAACCACGCTGCCGGCCAAGATGTCTAAAGACATCAAGGTTATCATGGATGCGAAGTGCTTTTTAAAATTGCAATACCATTGATATTACATTGAAATATATGATGGATACAAAGCGCATGATGATCCGTATTTGACCAATAATGGCCGGTAAGGTGGTTAAATATAATTATTTGAAATCGGGTCATTCTTTTTGAAACACCCACTATAACGAGTTTATTAATAATAAGCAATTAAATCCTGCCAAGTTTAAAAATTCAAAGCAAATCGCGAGGGAATGAAGTGTTTATACTGCAGGGAGAACAAAGAAACACTGCCACCTACAGTGCAGCCGATTATATTGGAGGCATAATCAGACAATGAACTGAACAAACAAAAAAAAAACTACAAGTGAGTCCTATCATTTTAATTCTTTAAATATAATAATATAAAAAGGGTTTAGAGACTAATAAAGCCAGCTTAGTAGATCTTCTTGTCTGAGAACTCTTTGATAAATGGAACAAACAAATAACAAAAAAATAGCGAGTATGATGATTTTGTTAAAAATAATAATTTAGCAGTGGAAGAAGTCTCGCGAAGGGTAAAAGACATCAAAATCAGTCATTATGTACTAACTGACAGCCAACATAATCTGATGAAAGAGAGATCCAAACTCCGTCAAGAACTTCATTCTCTAAAACTACAATACGAAATTCTAAATCAGCAACAGCATAAAGAAGATCTTTCCATAAACAGTCTTTCTGAAATTGCAAGCACAGAAACTCTCAGAGACGTAATTTTAAAAATTAGGCCATGCAATTGATATCCCACGACAGCTTAATGACATTCAGAGAGCAAATTCGATTCCCAGGAAGCGTAAAAAACAAGGTTGCTTGCCACTACCCATAACAGTCATAATTTGTCTTACAAGGAAGTTCACTGAAAAAAGCCAGCAGACTGCAAAAACCAGCATTCCAAGACACTACACAAATCTTCCTGTCTGAATATTTAACACCATTCAACCAGAATGTGTTGTAGCAAACAAGCAAGAAAAGCAAAAAAAAAAAAAAAACAATTACCAATTACCAATTACTGTGGATCAGAGATGCAAAGATATTGTGGAGAAAGGCACAAACTTCAAAGTCGACACAAATCAAAAGTTCAGATGAAATTGAGACGCTACCACAGTGAAATATCAGATATTTGCATGCATCCTCCCATCACCATCCAGCGCAAAAGTTGGGTATTATTTCAACTCTAGCGAATCGTGCAAGATCTGTACTATCAGATGAAGAAGAACTGAAAAAGGAACTACAACATCTAAAATGGACCTTTAAAAACAATGGCTACTCTCTAAAAAATATTAACAACCAATTATCCCACCGTCAACGTAGCAACGTAGAGACACAGAACGACTCCAAAGATCATATCGTCTTGCCATATATCAGCACACTATCCAAAAAGCTGAGTAGAATTCTAAAGAAGTTTAAAAATAAAAACGTGTTTCTTGACTCTGCCAAAAATAAGATCACGCTTCAACAACTATAAACAACCTCACAACCTTCTACAATTCCCAGGTGTATACAAGGTCACTTGCGAATGCGGAAAGCCTTACTATGGGCAGACAGAGAAATCTATCTTACTACGCTCGAAGAGCACCAGCGCAACATTGCTTATAAAAGAACCAGAGCAACTGCTCTGTCAGGCCATGTCCTGCTTTCAATAAACACGAACAACGACAGCCACCAACATGAAATAAATTGGACATCAACTTCAAACCCACACATCTGCCATGATAAGATAGAGCACCGCATTGTCGAGTCAAAAGAAATCACCTTGGACCCTTTTCATTTGAATAATAATCTTAGCTATAATTTGCCTGACTCTTTCAACTCTACTATTAGATACTGGAGTTCGCATGATTCCACACACGCACAGGTGTACAACAATAGAACTTTAACTCGGACTGTAGTTCAAGCTCATAATAACTGTAATTTACAGTCGAACATTATGGCTTTATAATTGTATAGCTTTAGAGTGTGTCAATGTTAATTTAAGTGTCTTTTAATATCTTTCTATGTTCTTATCGCCTGATGAAGTCATTCTTGACGAAACATGTTGCGTTTTTTCAAATAAATGTCATTGTGTTATAATTCTCGGGTTTTAAGTCAGTTAATTTAGAAAAATGAATATATATATTCATTTTTCTAAATTAACTATTAACTAATTAACTATATATATATATATATATATATATTAGAAAGGTATTTAATGACTAAAACCTAGATTAATTAAAAAGCTTTATGATAAAAATACTACTAGTTTCGGCTTTTTACAGCCTTCATCAGGTATCTTTTAAGGAGAAGAAACAATAATAAAAACTGAAGGTCTAAAAACTGAGAAGCACAGGAAAATTGCAGTACATAATTGAAATAAAAAACGTTGTTTTTTATTTCAATGATATACGGCAATCTAGTACATTAACGCACAACCCTATAAGAGAAAATCTTGCCCACTCCTTCTTGATAGCCTTCATTATCAACTTCCAACGATGCCTTTTTCCCGCGCTCCATAAAATGAAAAATTCCATATTCTGAAATTTTGTATAACTCTTGCAGAAATTTGTAAGTCTCAATCATATCACTCCTGTTTCTCCTGTTTGCTAGTGTCTACAGTTTACAAATTCTCAATCTGTCTTAATAATCAGTATCCTATAATCTTGATATCATATTTAACACTCTCTTTTGTACTCTGTCCGATATGTGAGAATCATCAAGGAAACCAGTAAACCAGACCTGAGCACAATAGTCCAAGTCGGGTCTTATCAGCCTTGTAAAGAGGCAAAATGACTCCATTTCAGCAAGCCAAATATATTTTTATAATACAGAACACTTCGGAATTACCATAATTATTAAAACGCTCACTTCTAACTTATTGCCTTCATTGTGAGGCTCTTTTAATAAATCACATTTCCCACACGACGAGTTTGCGTATATTTGAAGAGAACAGTACACGAAAGACGCAAACATGTAGAAAAATGCAATGAAATTACCAGTAATGAATGAGTATTCCTTTTTCATTTTTTTTCAATAATACTGTGATAAATACATCTCATGAATGTTACCTTCGTCACATTCTATACAAACATTAACACATTTGCTGTTGACATTTATAAAGAAGGAATAAGAATCACAGAGTTTAATTGAAATAATCGAATAATCAATCTGCACCGGAAGTATTCAATATGCAAATTGTTTAATTTACATATTGAATATTATCTTAATTAAACCTGACCTACAACTGTTACAGCGAACGAAGTGCTTTGCAATTCGTTCTTTAAGCAACCATGATGCAGCTTGGGGGGGGGGCTGCAGTTTTAAATTTCTGAAGCCTTTTAGATCGATGCATAGATAGTGTTTGTTCAATGACATTTAGAAGCATATCATAAGATTCATCAAGAGACACTCCAATCCAGATTCTCAAATATCTCTCAGTGTAGCTGAGCCCCTCACTGCTCCACACAGAAAAAGAAAGTTAAAGGCAATCACGGAATTCACAGAAACAGAGCTGAGACCTAGAAATAGACAGCTTATTATAAGGCCCACTGCAAGTATATAAACTGCCTCGAGTATTCTTAATCCCTCGTCGTATATTTTAAATAATAATAAACATAATAATGTCTTCACATATATCTTCAAGGCACACAGAGAATTTCACGAAAATATTACTTTATAGTTTTGCATTATTGTTAGCATCGAAATCCAAATTAGTCTGTTATTTGTGAGGAACCCAATATTGTCTTCTCATGCATTTAGTTCGTCCATATATTTCTTATTGCATCAATCACCGTGGACTTTGGTCCTCCTTTAATCTATAATCTTCATAAAACTGTGCAAAAATAAAAACAAACAGAAAAAGTGACACACAGCATTGTTTTCTATACGAAGCTAAAATGTTTTGAAAATATGATTTGCGCGCTGTGGAATAGAAGTGAACAATTCTCTTTTAGGAGATCACGAAATAACCTTTTTTTTAATCATAATCAACTGCATTTAATTAATTTAGAAAAATTGAGCCTATGATTAGCCGAATTAATTACCGACTTTCTTCATTTTGATCCTCAGCTAAGTCATTAAATTTTCTGGTAGAAGAACATGTAAAATGGTGAAGGTCTAAAAGGCTGCTATGACAGGATTTTTTCTTCCAAGTATTCTGCTCATTGTAGAAAGGTGAATAAGGAAGTCTGAAATGTACTATTTTTGCGTGAGCCACTTTTAACCCTTTCATTTTTAAAGAAAAGCGAACGGCTATCCCTTTAGCACGCACACATTTTGCAGCACAGCCTAGCATTGAATGTATAATAAATTTAGTTTAATCCTTTATCCAAGTGTGAGCAAACAAAGTTTGCGCCTGAAAGTATCTTCAGGACTGGGTTAAGGTGGTACACACCAGGCAACTCGTTGCAAAGGTGGAGCAAGCTACCAACACTCCTATCCTAGTATCTCCTATAATGCAAAACACATCTCCTTGCGGATATGTCTATTGTTATGCATTAAGGGAAGGGCCACTACCCAGACCGGTTTCGACCTTTATTGAGGTCTCTTCAGTGGGAGCCAGGCCCAAGTCGAGATATCAGGCAGAAGCATTTGCAGGTCATCTCCACCTATAGGAATTGCCAATTGGTGTGCCACCCTTTTTTAATAAATTACTCTGGATTTAGAGAAAGATGTTGAAAGTTTATTTTCCACTTGGTTAGAGTATAATAAATTTAGTTTAATCCTTTATCCAAGTGTGAGCAAACAAAGTTTGCGCCTGAAAGTATCTTCAGGACTGGGTTAAGGTGGTACACACCAGGCAACTCGTTGCAAAGGTGGAGCAAGCTACCAACACTCCTATCCTAGTATCTCCTATAATGCAAAACACATCTCCTTGCGGATATGTCTATTGTTATGCATTAAGGGAAGGGCCACTACCCAGACCGGTTTCGACCTTTATTGAGGTCTCTTCAGTGGGAGCCAGGCCCAAGTCGAGATATCAGGCAGAAGCATTTGCAGGTCATCTCCACCTATAGGAATTGCCAATTGGTGTGCCACCCTTTTTTAATAAATTACTCTGGATTTAGAGAAAGATGTTGAAAGTTTATTTTCCACTTGGTTAGAGTATAATAAATTTAGTTTAATCCTTTATCCAAGTGTGAGCAAACAAAGTTTGCGCCTGAAAGTATCTTCAGGACTGGGTTAAGGTGGTACACACCAGGCAACTCGTTGCAAAGGTGGAGCAAGCTACCAACACTCCTATCCTAGTATCTCCTATAATGCAAAACACATCTCCTTGCGGATATGTCTATTGTTATGCATTAAGGGAAGGGCCACTACCCAGACCGGTTTCGACCTTTATTGAGGTCTCTTCAGTGGGAGCCAGGCCCAAGTCGAGATATCAGGCAGAAGGTGGAGTTGGAGATGACCTGCAAATGCTTCTGCCTGATATCTCGACTTGGGCCTGGCTCCCACTGAAGAGACCTCAATAAAGGTCGAAACCGGTCTGGGTAGTGGCCCTTCCCTTTAGCATTGAATGGTTTGTGGAAATAAATAGATGCATGAGAGATTTCCAGAAAACGAAATCGCGAGACGCTTTCTGCAGAATCATCGCCGCGACAGTGAAAAAGACTATCATAGATTACCGCCAAATTATAACAACATATTCTAAGAAGTTAATTATCACAGTAATAAAGTAGGTAGGCTACGCATTGAAATCTTATGAACTAGGTGCAGTTTGCCGAGAAAACGTTGATTGATCAACTCGTAAGCAGACAGTAAACTAGTTTGAAACATCTTTTCAACCATGACAAGGGATCAGGAAACGTCAGGACACATCAGCCTTTTGTCTTTAATCCTGTTGAGAGCTACCACCTGACCCCTTTGCGCCCGATTGAAAAGTTTGAATGTGTACCCACTTTTCTGACGTAATCATCAGTTCTACAAACTCCTTCAAGTTGATTGGTCTGAATTCCTGGTTGTAATCTTTGGAAAGAGCGTTCGTCCTTAGGTGTTAGACACCAGTGTGTTGTGCATTTACAAGTGAGGGATAATCATGCGCAACAAAAATTTTCCGCTTTCGATGATATCAGAAACGTTTCACTGCGACAAGTTTTATTGATTTATTCAAATCGCCGGTAAGCACTTCAAATTGTACTGGATTATGGGATTAATTTTAGAAAATTAGTAGTAAATGAAATATTAGGATGTAAAAGATTTAGTCTCGCTTTGGTTTAGTGGAAATCAGATCGCCACAGAAGATATTTCAATATAATTTTGGAGGCTTTTGGGTAAACATTGTGGAATATTGGACTAATGTATATGTGTGTGTAGTAGTAGTATTCAAGCTTAGAACATTCAGGGAAAAATTAGGTGAGTATGGTTTCTGTCTTTGTAAAGACAATATGGGCATAAAAGCTGTTGGTTCATCACTTATGGTAAATTATGTAAATGAATTGATGCCGAAGCATAGTTTGTTTCGTCCATCTTATAGTAGCAGTGAACCCTAAACAGAAAATTGACGATGAGTATGATAATGATCCTCTTCTAGCATATCTTCCCTTTCGTGTTGGGCTTAACTGCCTGTCACAGCCAAGTAGCTTGGCTTCAAAAAATGATTACTGGTTACGAGGGGCAGTTAATTCCGTCTGCTGTGTCTGTAAATTGTGTACTCTACTTGTGGGTTGCTACTTAAAGATGAAAAATCTGAGATTTCACACAAAATACCCTCCATCTTCGTGTGAGACCGGCATAATTTAACGCTAAGCTACTGAGGCTTTGAAAATGATAATAGTGATGTGATTTTAGAAAACTGCATCACAGGTACTTACCTCTTGATATGAATCAACTCCCCCCCTCCCCCTTATAACAAAAAGAAGATTAGTTAGAATTTTAGAAGCTCATCATCATCCGTAAATGATAAATATTTACGAAAGTATATTTTAGCAGAATATGACAAAGAAAATAGCTTGTAATTAGATTACAAGAAAAGTAGGAACAGAATTGCCCATGCTTCTAAGGTTTTTGAATTGCGATATTGAGTGCAGAAATTTGTGATTTTTATTTAAGAAATAATTACTCTTACGATGTATTTGATTTATTATCTCGAGTAACCCAAAGCATTAACATGAGCTGTGCTGCAAAGAAGAAATCTTTTATATTTAGATGCGTAAAATTTATGGAAACTGTTGTCAGTCAATATTGTGGATTGGTTAGAGAACTGTAGATGGCATAGAAACTGTATTTCACAGAGGCGTAAAATTTATCGCAGGAGTTTCAGCATTTTCCAAGCGGAGCAGAAGGGGAGAATTATTTCCATAATAGAATTAAAGTCATATTTTGCTTAATACACGAAAAATGTCTTTGTATTTCAGAAAATTATTAACTGAGTTCAACCTGAGAAGCCCAAGGTGGAACAGAACATCAATGCTTGCGCAAATTCTTTTTAAAATAAGAAGTCGCTTGGTTATAATCAGATGAAGTCAAAATATAAATTAAAAAAATCAAAGTTAAAAGATAAACTAGAGTGGACAATTTTTGAATTTTTCCATAATAGGTTTTAACCCAATTATTATATTATTTGGGTTAATAACCCAATCTATATATTATATTCCTAATCCAAAGAATCTTTGAATTAGGAAATTGAAGATTAGAAAATGAAACTGCAAATCTCCAACGACTATTATAGTATGCTGGCATCATCAGGCATCGAAAGAGAAAAGGTGTTTTCTGCAGCTACTTAAAGATGTTTGCTTCTGATTCTTAAGAGCTTTCTTAATTCGGATAGCAATGTAAATGTTCATTAAGAAATCGAGTTGCCTCTGTTCTTATTTTGAATTAGTGCAAAGATACTTCTATAATTCCTCATAGGTGTGAGAGATGCTCTTTCTGTACGAAAACATATAATTATTTCATCTAAGAAACTTCATTCAATATACAACTAATACTAATGAATGAACTTACCTCAGAGAGAGAGCTGTTTGAAGGAATACCTTTCGTTAAGAAAGCTTTCTGCTTAATGCTCAAATGACGGCTTTAAGCTGACATTCTCGGAGATGTTAGTATGAATCATCGTTGATTCGTCAGCAACAGCAAACAAAGACACAACAGGAACCACTCTGTGATATTTCTGTTTAATTCGAGAGATAGCAGTGTGTCTTCATAAAAATTATGGCCGTAACCTTGAAACTTCTGCAATCAATGCACCGATTGTTATGCTAATGAAATGAGAAGCATTTGTCGTCGCTTTGGGGTAGATTTAATCTGACTAATGCAACAGCTGTACATTAATAATAACGATAATCTCGTTGTTATAGTAACACGTGTAACTTTCCGGATTAAAGATGGTAATCGATAGAAGAGCAATACGTTTACTGTAATTTGCATTTCATTGGAGATTACCGCTAACATTACGAATGATAATAAAGCAGGAAAAATTTCTTCCTAAATGCACTGACTGAGATGCTAAAGAAAAGAGAAGCACTCAGTTATTGTTTATACTGGAAGTTTGTGTACCCTGGATTTATTAAGATGTGGAGAACCTTTCTGATGTGAAAGGCGCTCCACATTTGCCATTTTATAATATCCATATACGAACTAGATAAATTCGTTTCTTGTATTAAAGTTTTTATATTGTTGATATATTGAGATGGCAGATGATTTTTAGAGTCGTCTGTAAAGACAGCTACAATATTCTTTAAAATAGGCACGAATTTGTTTTAAACAATTGGTAGAGTTTGTTTCTAGAGTTCAGGTACCTCATCATCGTTACCGTCAGCTATCTACGGTACAAACTTTCTATGAGTTCGAAACATTCGTGAATAGGATGAGATACAAAATTTAGGATTTTAATGCATTTGAGAATAGTTTTTCTTTCCTTTGTTTCTTTTTTCTTTTTTTTTTTCATGTAACTCCTGTACTGCATCAAAAGCCGAAAATATACCTATATGTTAGAACCCTGGAATTTTTCTGTTTTTTATTTTATATATAAAGAACAAGTAGTAGTTGTGTTTGAAATTTATTACCAAACACAATTACTACTTGTTCTAAACTCTGTTTTGTCTAAAGTACAATATATTTTAAGATTTCGTTTTTTCCATGGTACTGTAATCACCTGACGAAGTCAGCATTTCCGATGAAACTACTAGTCAAACCTTATTAAATCTCTCGTATTTTTATCGGTGTTCAAGTTAGTTAATAATTTTAAACATACCATTTAACCGAGTCACTTACTCTGTAAATACAATATACCGAGTATATATTTATATATAAAAAAGCACGGTATATACAGGGCTTTTTTTCTAAATATAAGTTTATCGGAACTCTACCATCTCATATCATAACACAAGAAAATCGAAACATACCAGGCCTTTGAAGCTCTCGTTCGTTTATTTTTGACAAATGGATATTATATACATATATCAAATGGAAATAAAACATTAAACATTAAAACATTCTCACAATAGCTTCCAAATTGAGCTCATCACACTGGTGTTGCCATCTTCACGAGTTCGTTCCTTACTCTTCGTGTCTGTTGCCTAGATGTCTGCCTTTCAGGAACCTGGAACTGACAATGGTAAGGGTTGAAAAACAGGCAAAGGAGGCCAAACCAGTTTGATACATCAGTATACTCACGGTCTTCATTTGTAGAGAAGCTCTTGTCGGTGTGATAATCAGGTTCATCTGGGAAAAGCCATGTTCACATTCAGCAGTGGAAATGGGGATGCTGTTGATAGTGTTTATTGACTGCAATAGTGCAGCAGGCAATTTATTCTCTGTCAGCAATTCACGAAAACCTCTAACAACCTGTCGTTCTGGAATTCTTAGCCTCTTACACAGTTCCTCCACTTCAGTCTCACCGAAAGTAACATTCCTTTCAGCACCGTCTGTCCAACATTCTGGATACAACACTTTTGCCATTCTCGAATTTGCATTTCTTCTGCGATAGTGTGGGCTCCAGTCGATTTTCTTTAGTTTACAGACGAAAATCCCGAGTTTCAGGGAGAAAAAGTCCGCTTGCCCATGCTAGAGATCGACTATCTCCGGATCTGGTGGACGAAAGGCTTAATAAAGGACCCTCTAGTTTCCATTCGTTGTTTCAAGCAGTCATAAAATTTTGTAGGGTCGATTCACATTTGTGATCTACTGGTTACCCTCTTCTCCAAAGTCACTCCTTTAAAGTTCAGATTTTCAACTGCCTGTACAGCTTCACAATAAAAAGACCAGCCATTGACTTTCCTGTCTTCAAACAGCCGAATCTTCCTTGATGTACTGCTATGAGGTTTGTAGAGTGTAATATCCTTTGCTTGCAGTTCAACACGAAGATTTGACAATTTTTGAAGAGCATCGGACATCAATCCAAGATCCAAAACAAAATCAACACTTGTTATTTTCTTCAAAAGGCATTCATATATTACTCTTTAAGACTTGTTTCTGTTTTTCATCTTGTTTTGCTGCTGTGAAATGAGCCACAAGTGCTTCATAATCTTTCCACACCGCAGAAACACTTCTAAAACTAGAAGCCACCCAAAGCGTACTTAAAACACTTCCAATTTTGAAGTTTTCCTTATCAAGATCTTCAGCTACTTTGCCTAGGTCTCTGACATTTTTGCTGACTTGTGACAGAGACAGTAAAGTTTGTCAAGAAATGACTTGAGGTGGTTGATTTGTTCTTGGAAGTTTTTTTTTTTTACAACATCACCAACAGAGAGCTGGAGTCTATGGTTGGCACAATGCCAACCATAGACTCTTGCCAAGCCAAAATGTGAGGATGACGTTCCTTAATCAAATCCACTACTCCTTTTTTCATACCCAACATCACATTTCTTCATCACGGGCAATGGCAACAAGATTTTCTTCAAATCATCATGAAACCCCATTTCGTTAAGGGTATTCATCAAGCTATGGAAAATGCTTTGTCCGAATACGTTTTCTAACTCTACAATGTCAATAAAAATATTTGTGTGTTGCTCCATATCAGGTAGCATTGTGCATATATATTTAATGATAACAACTGGCTAATAGTGGTGCATTAGTCAATCAAAAGGGAAATCTCACAGTTTGACTCTATTTTTTTAGAAAGGATTTTTTTTTCATTTCAGTTCCAATATAATATGTTATATTCATACAAGCATTTGTACAATGTAGAATTCGACATTGTCACTGCCATTCAATAGCTGGAGGTCAATTTCTGATTCAAAGTCATTAAAGGCTGGGTTTTCTTTGCAACTTTATATGCTGTTCTGAAGATTCTACAAGTGACTTCTTTCTCATGTTCAAATGTTGTTGAATAAGTTACCTCCAGTTTTAGTATTTTTGCAGATTCTATAATTTTAGAGGCAGCAAAGTGAGCTGAACTGTTCTTATGATCGTGAATATTTTTACGCAGTGAAGTCATTTGCTCTCTTTTTCATTCCTACCATAATGAGAAATTTGAATATTTGCCCATGGCTTCGAAATATTCATACCTTGCTTATTCCTTTCTACTCCCAAACTTGCGACTTCCTTACATATTTTACAGCCAATGTTTTTATTCTTCACTAAGAGTCATTCATTTTTGTTGCAAAAATCAGCTTTTTGGTCTAGAGTCCAACAGCCGGCCACCCTTGTACGTCTTTACTTGTCGTAGTTGTTGTTGTAGTCGTTGTAGCAACCATAGCAGCCAAGTGTTTTAACCCTCCAGTTTTTCTATCGCTGTCCATCGGGTCTGTTTTTGCCCCATCACTATCATTACACATACTGTTCTCGTGATTTAAATTTTTTAGTTGCAGAAGCTGAAGAGAAAAATTGTGTTATTTTAGTATTCATCGCGTAAAACTGGTGAAACTTCCATGAAACACGTTAACCTCACTCAGCCACGTTGTAAAAGTGCGACTCTAGTTGCGTAAAGAACGTCTGCTTCTATGCTTGTTCACATAGAAGTTCTGTTTCAGATAACTAGCGTAACTTCTGACCGACTATCGATTCTAATCGAAAACTTCGAACTTCGAGATTCAGTGTCAACAACACAAAACAGCAGCACTAGATTAGATGACCCAAAGATGACTCTTATTTTATGTTGTCAACGACCATAACTGAGAATTTAAAATGAAGGTAGTCCTAGCCCTGTATATAACATCATATAATGATGTTATATGCAGTATAAGCAGGCAAAAATGACTTATTTGTCTGTTTGCTTACTTGGGAAAAAGGATTGAAACCAAGTTTAATAAATTACTTGATATCTTTAATATATATATATATATATATATATATATATATATATATATAAATGTAGAAAGTATTTTTACTCGTGGCAAAGGTGGAACAAGGTTTCCACCTTTGCCACGAGTTGCCCTGGTCCTGCACTACCTGTGGGATCAGTTAGACTTGCATCAATTGCAGGCGCAAACTTGACTTTTAGTCCGTTTGCTTACTTGGGAAATGGAGTAAAACCAGGTTTAAAATTACTTGGTATCTTTAACATATTTATACCCAAGGTAAAAATACTTTCTACATTTATTTATATCTCCTCCAGAGATTCTTACTTAATAAGGTTAAAACACCTTATGGTAACTTGTTTTGGCGAAATACTTACAAGCTCTGTACTACTAAATCTTGGTATTTCTTTATCTAGCCTAGCTCCCACTGACGAGACCTCAATAAAGGTCGAAACCGGTCTGGGTAGTGGCCCCTTGCCTTTAATACAAAACATCATACATCCCCTTCTTGGAGATGTGTTTTGGCATTAAGGGAAAATATTAAGATTAGTGATCGGAGCTTGTTCCACCTTTGCCACGAGTTGCCCTGGTCCTACACTACCTGTGGGATCAGTTAGACTTGCATCAATTGCAGGCGCAAACTTGACTTTTAGTCCGTTTGCTTACTTGGGAAATGGAGTAAAACCAGGTTTAAAATTACTTGGTATCTTTAACATATATATATATATATATATATATATATATATAACAACTAAAATGGTTCAAAAGCAAACTACACAGATAAAAAAAATTGGTCAACACGAGGGAAGGATGGATTACATGGCCACTGGTTGAAATATCTGACAAGCTTCCAAGAAAGACTTGCTAACCAATTTAACGATGTTTTAGAAGGGAAAACGTTTTTGATCATAAAGGATAAAGAAAAAGGGTCGAAAGCCAGAAAACGTCCGACCAATAACCTGCCTGCCAACAACTTTGAAGATACTCACAGGCATATTAGCTAACAAAATATCTTTAAGCAAATTCTCTTTTCCCAATTAAACAAAATGGTAGCAGCAAAATTGCGAGGCACAAAAGACCAATTGCTGATTGATAAAATGATTCTGAAAAATTGCAAACGTAGAAAAACCAACCTTCATATCGCTTGGACAGATTATAAAAAAGCGTTTGATTCGGTGCCTCATAGTTGGATTTTAAAATGCACAGAACTATTCGGTATTAACGAAGACGTATAAACGTCTTTTCAATCCAGCATTAAAATCTGGAAAACAATGTTGGTTCTGAATAGAGAAGTAACTGGAGAGGTAAACAGAAAAAGGGGTATCTTTCAAGGCGATTTATTATCTCCTATTTTGTTTATCTTGTCATTGATCTCCCTAACTAGAATTTTAAATAAAACTGGTCATGGTTATCAAACTGCGCAAAATAATGCAAAGATATCTCACCTTTTATGCATGGACTTGTAAGCAAAATCATAGAATGAACTCGGATCATTGCTTAATAATGTGCACATATTCAGTCAAGATATATCAATGGATTTTGGCTTAGACAAATGTGCAATTGCTGGAATAACAAGAGAAAAGTTTGAAGATCTGAACGAAATCGAGTTGCTCAATGGTGCAAAAAATCAAGGAAATAAAATTCGAAGATAGCTACAAATATTTGGGAATTTTAGAAGCATCAGAAATTCTGCATAAAAGGTCATAGGAAAAGCTAGAGCAGATTATATAAGACGACTAAGAAAACTCCTTACGTCAATGCTTAATGCTGGAAATTTTATAAAATCAATTAACACCTGGGCCATACCTGTTCTAAGATATTCAGCAGGCATTGTTGAATGGACCCAGCTAGAGGTGGAGGATTTAGACGGAAATATTCGAAAATTAATGACAATGCCCCATGCACTCAATTCTCGCAGTGATTGATAGGCTCTATCTATCACGCAAAAAAGGAGGCAGAGGATTATTATAAGTAAAGCAAGTTACGGAAGAAGAAAACGAAATTTGAATAATTATCTGTAGCAAACAACAGAAGAATGTCTTATTGGGGTAAGGAAAGAGGATTTATTTAAACCCATGGAGACAAAATTGGAATACAAAACCAACCAAGTAAAAGTGAGAACTGAAAGATGGAAAAATAAGGCATTGCATGGAAAATACCTTCACAGCATAGAGGACAGCGCTGACAGTAAATTGACCTAGCAATGGTTGAGAAATGGAGCACTAAAGAAAGAAACAGAATCGGTAATTTTCGCAGCACAAGAACAGGCCATTAAAACCAATGTTATGAAGGCAAATATACAAAAAATTCAAGAAGACAGTAAATGTAGATTGTGCATTTTTGTAAAACATTTAAAGTATCTAAAGACTATTGGAAGCATAAAATTCACAGAAAGTAGTTGAGAATGAAAAAGCTAAAATACTCTGAGATTTCAAAATCCGGACTGACAAAAACTTAAAATGTAATCCACCCGATATCACAGTGGTTGAAAAAAGTGAAAACAAGGGTGTTCAGTTTATCGAAATATCAGTACCAGGAGATAGTCGGATTGACGACAAAGAAACTGAAAAAATTACAAAGTATCGCGATTTGCAAGTCGAAGTTGAACGAATCTGGCAAAAGAAAACGAAAGTTGTTCCCATAATAATAAGTGCTTGAGGCGCCATCCCTAAAACATTGAAAAACATCTAGAAGCACTCGAGTTAGATGGGTTAAAAACCAGGCAGCTGGAAATGGCCGCTTTGTTCGGCACTGCATTCATATTCAGAAAGTATTTTCACAACTCATAGGCGCTTGTATAGGGGTTAAATTAGTGGAATATAACACCAGCCTTTTATTTAAGACTAAGGAAGCAAATCAAACGTGGTTGAATATTCTATACATGTATATATCCATTACCTTTAATGAACTTTTTAATTTTTAAATTTTATTTTAATTTCCTAATAATTAACTAATAATTAAAAGTAAATTAAAATTTACTTTTAATTTCCATTAACTTTCTTTCATTTCTTTGAAGTATTATTCATTTTACTAAACCATGTTATTTCCTATGTGAGTGTTCCCGTACTTCGTTATATGGATTTTGGTTTCTTTAGGTGTTTTTAGAAATGTTCCATGTTTCCCTAGTGTAGATCACTGTTGTTATTGCAAAAGTTGTAAATCTTTCTTTTTAAGAAGTTTGGTAGGTTTCATTGAAATATATCTGTTTCGTGAATAACCAATCACCATCGTTCTCTTATTCTAGCTGAAACTGCATTATCGGCCTTAAGGCTGTTTGTACTAATTTTTCAATTTGATTTATTTCAGTTCGTTTTTATTCATTGCATTTTCACTATAGATTACTTTTGATTTATCTACATTTATTTTATGCCTGTTTACAAGCGTACTTCATTTATTTCATTAAGCGCGTGTTCTGGTTCTTTTTGGGAATTTGCTGTTAGTATGACATCATCAGCGAATCGTAGGATCTGCATCCTACGATTCGCAGCCTAAGTATTCGTAATCAATATGCACTCGCTTGTCTTCAAGTTCACTTTTCTCATTGCATTCTCAAGGGCTGTAGCAAATAATTTTGGAGAGTCTCCCTATTTGAACTCCGATTTCATTTCAATGTCTGTGTTATTCTATTTCAATGTATTACTGCTGAAACGCTCTCTCTCTCTCTCTCTCTCTCTCTCTCTCTCTCTCTCTCTCTCTCTCTCTCTCTCTCTCTCTAACACACACACACACACATATGAGTTCATTTATGAGTTAAGATGTTAATATAAATATAAGCTACTACTAATCGTTTTAAATCTTCAAAACTTTCGCACAGATCTACTGGGCGCAATATTTTCTCATGAGGTATGAACGCCACAGAAATTGGTTTATCATGTTCTTTTGATTTTTCATTATTTAACTTAGGCTTATAAATAATATGAAGTGGAGAAAGATGTTCGGAAACGATTGATTTATTTGGCGATTTAAATTTTTTGTAAACTGATTACAGTACTATAATATGTTGTCAGTTTTATCACCTTTCGTATATATAAATATATTTCCAGTAGTCCGATTTTAGCTGATTTCTATGTTTTATGTAAGTTTCATGTAAGTTCATGTTTTATTTCATCGTTGACTGTATATTCAGTATAGTTCTCAGAATAACACTAATACTAATTTTTAATAATGATTTTCCCTTATTTTTGTATAATTATCGTTAAAATATAGCTATAATCTCCAACATGTTTGCTTTGTTTGTAACCACTAACCCATTTTCAATTGATATTTCACTTCTCATATAAATATCAAACCCATTATCAAGAGGTTTTCTTGCTATCTTTATACTGCTTTATTTTCTTTTGTTTATCTGATCATAATTGTACTAAATAATAATTAATGCATTTCTTATATTTTTCCTTATTGTTTTACATAGTTCGATATATTCTATGTTTCTTACATCAAATGCATTACTTTTCATGTTCCTTTTTATTCCTAATAGGTCGTTAGTGTTTTTTGTCTATTTAAGTATTAAGTTGTATACTATCCCTCCATTTGAATTTTCAAAGAGATTTTCTTTCTTCCCCATAACAATCACCATCAAAAGACCATTAGTAAAATATCAGCATTGTAACGGCTAAAACCTTTTGTAGTCCTTAGAGCCAACTACTGCAAATGGTGATGACATTGCCTCGATTTCATTGCCTGGCGACATCGTTAACGAAGGGTTCCCTTCTCAAATACCTAAAACTGCTTTTCAAGTTTGCTTTTGCCATTTCAATCTAGTTAATGTGATTTCGTATTCCATGCTTCAATAAACGAAGTTTTTTGCATGAAAAAAGCTTTGCTTAATATAAAAATTCTGTTTAATAATCAAATATTTAAAAATTAAATAATATGTTAAATTATATTATTTTATATATTTTAATAAGGCGAGAGTGAAGAGAGAAAGTGAAAATCGTTAGCATTTTACCTCGCTATGACAAAAATGAGTAAAAAGTAGGGCTACGATGGCCAACGATTCGATGCGTAGGCTATGTAGAAGGAATGGATGTCAGTTTTTGGATGTGTGGAGGGAAGATTGGATTTGTATAAGAGGGATGGCCTACACCTGAATTCGTTTGTTATCAGGAGTCTGGAAAAACTAATAACTGGTATGAGATCCAACACAAAGAGTCAGGGAAACTAAATTCTAAAGGGAGTAATGGTGTGAATGTGAGTGTAAGAGCGACAAAATTATATACAGTAACTGTGTCAGGCAGACAACAGACAAGAAATGCAAAAGAACAAACAGATATATTTCTATGTCGGTATACCAATTCTAGCAGTATCAGAAACAAACGGATAGAGTTTGTTGCCTTAGCCAGCATGTTGCAATCTCGCATTGTAGGCATTAGTGAAACCTGGCAATCAGAATCAGACCTACTAACTGGTATTGAGTATCAATGATACAGTGTTTTTAGGAAGGATCGAAAGGACAGGAGAGGATGGCGCGTACTGCTAATGATATCGGATGACTTGAATTCAGTTAGAGTTGAAACCTTTAACTGTAGTATTTCATGTGGTAGTGAGTTTGAAGCCATCTGGAGTGAGGTGAAATCTGACAAGATCAATTTCATAGTGTAGTGTTGTTACAGACCTGGTGGATCGGTTGCTAGTGATGAAGAAATGCATCACCAAATAGAAAAGATGAGCGCGAAAAGAATAATCATAATCAAATCAAAAAATCAGTTAACTCTTTTTATTCACCCATAGGGAGTAAGCAAGGCCGTTTTAGCCCTATCAAGCTTTTGGTGATGGAGTGGGCAGTTCAATCTACACTGGTACCCAATCAGAAAAAGAACTGGCCCAACGCGATCTCTGATTAATCGGTAAGCAGTCAGGAAGGTGACTAGCAAGTGCCGCTATCTCATGACCCCGAACCCAAACATAATATTGAATGATATATGCACGTAAACACAAGAAAGATATTTAATTAACCAAATATTTCGGTCTGTAAATAGCAGACCATCTTCAGTGTATTACAAAAACAGTTTTAAAAAATACAAGCTAGAATACTAACAATAGATCATTAAAAATAGAACACGCCGCGTGATGTTATATCACTAAGTATTAAATATAAAACGGAATGTTTTGAAGTAGAGACATCATTGAAAAAAAAAATTAATGAGTAATCTTGATTAGACTTTCCCAGATTTTTAATATAGATATACAGTCATTACGATTCAGGTTGGGATGATGGAGCAAGGCCTCCACACTTTCCTTGAACAAACGGTCGAACCTATAACGGGATCTATGTAAAGGCGAGTCCTGGACCAAAAGATGCTGTGGTCAGTTTCAATCCCGTGTTGAGCCAATCCAGACTTTTCAGGTTTGTTGTGAAGAATGGAGGATTGATGTTCTTGGATTTTTTTTTTCAAGACAACGTCCAGTCTGTCCAAAATAGGAGAGATCACAGTTGCAAGGAATTTGATAAACTCCAGGGAGAGATAAAGTTGAGCGTTTGTCTTTAGGAGAAGGAAAATGTGAAGACAATTTGTTAATAGGTGAATACGTAGTTATTAAATCGTATTTCTTTAAAATTCTTGCGATAGGTTCTGAAATACCGGAGATATAAGGGATAGGCACTCGACGTATTGAAACTTTATTGTTTTGTGGAGGATTATAAGAATTGAGAAGATGTTGAGTACTTTTTTCAGAAAAGCCATTGAGTTTCATATGTTGTTGGATAGCAAAAAGTTCTTTCTGTAGATAATCAAAGGTAGAACAATTAGTTTTGGCTCTTCTGATGAGGCATTTTATAATTCCTGTTTTTTGACATGGATGTAGGGCTGATTCTTTAAGAATATAACCACCTGTGAACGTTGGTTTCCTGTATACTGATCTCTAAAGAGCATAGACTAACAGAATGGAGTCGATTCTTGGTTCCACATGAGCTGCCATCTAATTTTCCACTTCTATGTGCATTCACTGCTTCAACAAGGGAAGATTTTACTCTCACTGAATTCTTTGTGAAAAGAAAATCTAACTCATGTTGAACGAAAATCTAACTGTGTTCAACGTAAACAAACTGAAATGCCACATACGCACTGTTCCTCTCCCCACCTTTCATGTGACGACGTTTCATTAACATCCTGCAGCACCCTTTTTGAGAAGTGTGTCGGCCTCTGTCCTGTCACTCTCCCCACTATTTCTCACTTATCAGTGTATTTAGCCCACTATCTCAGTCTCTCCTCATAAACAATAATCCTTTTCCCCAACATCATCTTTGTAACTCCTCTTTACAATTCGTCCGTAGCTCCTCAGAAAGCAGGAGAACCGATGCAAAGCAGTAACAAACGTGTTGGAATCATCACTTTCTAAAGAGACCAAATAACTTTTTTATCCTTAGATAGGAATATTAGTTTGAACATCGCAATTATCCTCAGAGTTGCATATTTACTGGTTCTGTTATGTTACTTTTGAACTTCAAGTTCCAATCAACAGTTACTCAAAGATCCATAGCTTCGCTTCATCAGTTACTTTAAGAATAATCGGATCAATATAACGTCCCATTTAAAATCTTATAATCAATATGTTCACATACTCCACAATAAGTAACCTTGCTTATAAATTAACGGATGTTATCATTTTATTGTACGCAGTTCCAGAAGACTCAGAATATTCTGTACTGGATATCAGTAGAACAGTGTTTCGCAAAGTGTGATACGTGTACCTCCGGAGGTAAGCGAAAGGTCTTCAGGGGGCACGTGGCAATTTTCGGCTATGCATCCTGAACGCAAGGAATCATTATTAAGAGAAAAAAAGAATTGTTTTAAACGTCTATATTTCTCAATCAATTATATACTGTGTATGGATTCTCCTACTGAGATTGTGATAACTGCTTCACTTGAATTCGCGGACGATCACTCGTGAATCTTCGTTCAGCTTTACATATGAACGTATATTGCGAGCCTCAACAAATATAGCGATAAAAAAAAAAAAAGTAGTTATGTTATTATTATTACCGGACACTTCCAGGGAGGGAATCTACTCTACAACTCTCTGTCTCTGCCCACCAACTATAAGTCAGCGCAACTACACCAATCACGGCGAATCTACAGCGAATCACGGCCGCTGTGAACGCAAGGCGAACGAAGTAGTGTTCAGTCGCAACTTCGTTTGCAAGAGGCAGGCCACAGATCACGGGTATCATGTATTGGCGATCACTGCAGATACTGTCATAGCTCGTATTCAATGCGTAGTGTGTATTCTCAAATCGTCTACTCAACTCGACTCCCCCAAGATTAAATCTTGAATGGTTGGCCCCCCCTCATGATTAAATCCTGAGTGCGCCACTACGGCATCGTTTATAAATATTTTTAATTGAAGAATTTTCTTCCTTTATCATTATTAAAAATTGCTTAACTTCATCAATAAATTTTTCTGAGTCAATATTATTATTATGTGACAACTCCAGGGAGTCGGAAAAACTCGTCGAGGGAGAGTGTTGCAACAGCATCAACGATTAAACCCCTTCCAACTACTAACCGCGCTCAAATTTGCTTAACTTCTTGCGTGAGCCATTAGTAGCAGAGACTCTACCAATCGACCAACATATCAGTCCTATAAGTTTGTAAAATTTTCTTAATACTAATCTTGATCTATATCTTTGTTCAAAAAACTTGTCAAACAGATCCAATATGTATAAATAGCTTTTTGCTCTTTCATTAATTTTCAAAATTAGCTTATCGCAAATGACATTAAACGTATTAACAATGAAATTTTCTTTCCCGTGCAATATATATAATCTCATCGTTAGATTGTGAAACTTTGTCACACTTATTTTTTTCGTTTTTTCACTCTTTTCTTCTCATCTTTACATTTTGTCTCATCTGTTAATAAATTCGCCTCTTCATTTAAAGCATCAATAATTATTTCTTATATCTAAAATAAAACCAACTAAAGACTGTAACAAATTATTAGTTAACAATAAATCCATGTTGGGATCTTGTGGAGATTTACTAGTAGCATTTATTCGTTGTAAAATTTCGTCCTACACAACTGTTAAAATTGCTGTTTCTGAATTATCAAAATGTTTATCCACTGATGAACTGTCTAATTTAGAAATAGGTTTTTCATGAGGAGAAATGGATAGTTCAAGTAATGCCGCTTTAATTTGTTTATATCCACGTTTCAAAGCCAACATAGCTCTTGCAGACTACCTCGTTTCACTTAGTCTTTTAACTGTTAAAGATTTTTTTTCTAAATGTTTAAGGAGTATACCCCATCTTGTTGAAGATAAAAAGTAATTATATGCGTTTCGAATAAAACAAAAATATTGCACTGCCTCCAGACAAGATTCCGTGGCATAGTCTGGTTTTCCATTTTAGTCGATTCCTTTGGTAGGTGACTTTGTAGGCATTGTCCACAAAGTATTCCTAGTGAGAGTTTTTTTTTTAAAACAGGGTAGTTCACCATTGCTTTCACATGGATCAAAAGTTCATCAGCATTCTACTTTTTATCATGCAATTACCCTCTTCCTCCGCAGTTAATCCCTGAACGGCGATTTTAGAGCTATTAACGGATAACTGTATAACTGTGGTGGAGTGATCATTGTATCACTTGCCTTATGTATACTGTGTTACTTGGAATTTCCTTTACTTACCAAGATATTTGACCCTTTATGCTGCACAATTTATTTATTGTGTCTCTTACCAAAAATAAAAACGAATTTCACATGTTCGAAAATAATCAACCCTGAAATGACCAGAGACCAGCCGTTGCCATGAATCCTATTTAGTAAGATTAAATTTGCTGTCTTTTATTTTTGAAATTAGTGGAACGGAACAAGACCACTTTATGTTCTTTCACTTTACTGACAATAAGATTTTTTTCGCAAATTTTCAAATGATTATTCAAATGTAAGGTTTTAAAATGTGGTCCCATCTTGTGCTTTATAGTAAATGTGGCCCTTTGTCTAAGTATATATCCGTCTTCGATGTTTTGGGAAGCAGATATTGGTAATAACTCTTTTCACCACAGATGTTCCGTTCATCCGGACAGACCCTCCATACTCAGGACTCACTGGCCTACTCTATTCCACATTTTCATTAGTTTCTACGACGAAAAATACATCAGTTCTTGAGGCGAAGTCCAATACAGTCTGTAGGATTGCACAGAACTACTCACTCTCTTCATAAGACTCACTCCTCTCACTCTCTATCCCTCTGGGGGGGATCGTAAACTACGATTGGCACAATGATATGAAAAGCCTTAAGTCTAATGTAAAAACTAGTTCACTAACTTGTTTTTTTGTGACTTCCTCCATTCCATCTAGTCTCTTTAATTCCATTCTCTTTCATACCTATCTGTAGACCGCGCATGATACAAGTTACGATGTAAAGTTGACCACTGAGATTAATTCCATACCTTCTATATTCTCCATTCACAGTAGCCATGACATATGTTGGAGACTGTATTTTACTTCTAGAACAGGACCCTCTGACTAAGCCATGAACATGGCTTTGATTATTCTGTACAACAACCGATGCAGCATAAGATGTATTATTGGGCACAAAGAATTTTGGAGTGAAATCACTGCAAGAAAAAAAAGTAAGTCTTCAGAGACTCTTTCCAAATAACTAGGGGGAAAATAATCCCAGTTCATTCCGAATTGAGCAGTTGGAGTTTGACTTTAGCCGACTAGGTGAGGCAAATACTTCGGGGGAAAAGCAGACTTCTATTGCATAAGAAGAAAAGAAGTAGCAAAATAGGAAAGATTCACCACATTGCTCTTGTGTGTTGTAATGGCATTGGGGAAGGAGCATGTAGAAAAGAATGAAGGGCAGGGAAAAGGTAAGGCATCATCTACCATCAGGAATCTTGGGTTTACCACTCAATACAGACTATCAAGATCCCTTCAGGAATTCATCCATACAATGCAATGCAATACAATAATTCATCCAAACAATATGAGATAAATGGAATCTCGAATTTGATTCGATGTTTTTCTTTTTACAGGAATCAGAATGCCTGGCAATCAGACGTGTTGATTGACTTATTGGCTTGGTAGTTAATCCAGCAGATGAAAGAAGAAACAATTGCAATGCAGCAGGTGATAAGCACGATTCCAAGCTTGATTACTACGTGATATATGTATGGATACATATATCACGCAGTAATCATATCCAAATTAAAGTAATAGCTGATAATTATCAGCTATTACTTTAATTTGGATATGCTCTACTTCAAATTTCTATCGCTTCATCATTTTGTATAAAATATGCAGTTTTCTGTCAATAGCACGCCATTTAAAACTTGTCTACTTTAAGGAAGTCACCCGTTAAGTAACACCAAAAATGGCAGAAATCGGATACTTCCAGGAGTAAGTGGAGGGAAACCAAGAAACAAAGTTAATAATAGAAAATATAAGCTTCGAATATCAAATCACGACTGACATACACTCATCAACAGATATATCCACAGAGCAGATATTTCTAATAATCAATTTCCTCATTGGAAAAGCAATACTTAACCAGAAATACAGAAAGCTGATTAATTATTGAAGATCGCTGAATGTTATTTATTTTATATCTGGATCTCAATGAAATATAAAAAAATATTTTATTGAGCAAACTTCTCTTAATTTCATATAATGATAGAATTAAGCAATTGCTGTTGTATAATAGAAAGGGATACGACTCTGGTTTCAGGAATTTCTTTCCATCGCTTCAAAATCTTTGCCACACTTCGCATGCTGTCAGTATACAAATTATTAATCTTTCTTGTGAAATATTTTTTGCAAAGTATTGATAATTTTTCTAGTGTATTCAACAAATTATTTAGCTGAATAACAAGACATCTGACATTTCAAAACAAGGTCATTTATTAATCACATATAACGAGATAAATCAGAACATCTTTACAGCAATACGTCTAGAAAAACAGCTGTCTTGGCAAACTTTAAAGATACATAAATAAAAATTAATATTAACATATTAGCAAACATGAACAAAGAGGAAGGACAGAAAAAGAATACATGAATAACTATCGCCCACTTGTAGTAGTTAATACAGAGTATGATTAGTTGAAAGCATTAAAAGAATTGTTCATGAATTAATAATCTCATAACATTTTAAGCAAGATTAACGATCCCATATCCAGATTGCAAACAAAAGTATCCCATTGTTCGAGAGATCAGATATTTATCAAAGGATTTGCGATTCTAATAATATTTTCCAAATATGAAGCTTTCATTTAGGAAAATGTTCTAAAACAATAATTCAGTTTAGAACAAAATGTAAATTTTAAATGTTTCCCAATAAGGCCTGTACATAAAATATTCACGGTTAAAATACATGAAACAAAAACATTCATCGGAATAAAGAAATTTTATTTAACTGATTTTAGGATATGCTAATTGCGTTATTCTCGAAGACATTGTTATTTGAGTAACAATAGTGATTATTCATTTCAATTTGAAACAAAGCTAATTTTGTATAGGAAGGAGTGTTTCTGAATGCAAAATAAGAAATTTTATTTAAATTGGTAGTTTTTGCCATCAAAATTAAATATTTTGGTGGCAAAATATTTAATTCATGCTTAAAGGCAAAATCATTTATTGGATTAGAACGCAGGATAATTTTAGAGAGTATTTATATGATTACAATAAACACTGAATGTAGTTATGAAGATCCCCTGAATTAGGTTTTTGAACATATTATACAAGCAAATGGTTTTTGCAAATTATAATTTGAAAATAAGTCCTAAACTTATTACTTCAATTTCTACAAAGCAGAGACTCATCAAATTGAGTTTAATATTTTAGCCAATGTATTAATAAGATATTTTTTCGCAGAAATCATATATGTGGAGCGAGTTCGTTTTAACTAAAAATCATGGTTTCGAGTTATGTAGACAAGAAAGCATTGCAATATTCACAAAAGAAAACAGTGAACATTCAGTGTAATTGATGTTTTTAGTTTATATATTTGGGAAAAGCTTTTCTATAAAGTTCACACGAAATATCTCCGGATTTTCAACACTTAAATGCCTTTCCAAATAACTTGATCTCATGTGATCTGATGTTTTCTTGATAAAATCCTTTCTTATCACAAATATTTCAGAACTTAGAACAAAAATGGTCTTCTCTGACTGCGTGTGTGAATAATAAATGACTACTCCAATTGCCTTCTACTGAAAACAGTACACTCATATTTTAGAGGAAAATGTATTTTATTGAATATGAACAAATAAATGGCTTTTCAGGATTTGTAGCCTATGAAAAGGAGCTTTCCACAATCACAAGAGAATGGTTTTCTTGAGTATGAACTAACAGATGCCTTTTCAAGCTTCTGGAATGTGAAAATGCCTTTCTACAACTCTCACAAGGGAATGGTTTTTCTTCGGCATGAACTATCAGATGCCTTTTCAAGTTACGTGCATGTGAAAATGCCTTTCCACAACTCTCACAAGCGAATGGTTTTTCTTGCGTATGAACTAACAAATGTGTTTTCAACTTACTAGAGTGTGAAAATGCCTTTCCACATCTCTCACAAGAGAACGCTTTTTCTTGAGTATGAACTAACAAATGGGTTTTTAAGCTACTGGACTGTGAAAATGCCTTACCACAACTCTCACAAAGGAATGGTTTTTCTTGGGTATGTACTAACAAATGAGCTTTCAAGTGACTGGATTGGGAGAATGCCTTTTCACAACTCCTACAAGAGAATGGTTTTTCTTGGGTGTGAACTAACAGATGGCTTTTCAAGGTACTGGAATGTGAAAATACCTTTCCACATCTCTCACAACAGAATGGTTTTTCTTGAGTATGAATTAACAAATGCCTTTTCAAGCTACTGGACTGTGAAAATGCCTTTCCACAACTCTCACAATGGAATGGTCTTTCTTGGGTATGAACTAACAGATGAGTTTTCAAATAACTGGAGCGGGAAAATGCCCTTCCACAATTCTCACAAGAGAACGATTTTTCTTTGGTGTGAACTATGAGATGCCTTTTCAAGCTACTTGAATGTGAAAATGCCTTTCCACAACTCTCACAAGAAGGTTTTTCTTGGGAATGACCTAACAAATTGGTTTTCATGCTACTGGACTTTGAACTAACAGATTGGTTTTTAAGATAGTGGAGCGTGAAAATTCGTTTCCACAACTCTCACTAGAGAATAGGTTTTAACGAACATGAATTAACAAATGTTTCTTCAGGTTACATGACTGAAATTCCTTTCTACATATACCATAAGATGTTTTTTCTTTAGTGTGAACCAACAAATGTCTTTTCAATTTACTTGATACGCAAAAGGCTTTGCCACACTTTGCACAAAAGAAAGACTTCTTATGGTGAACAACTAAATGTTTTTTAAGATTACCAGATTCTGTAAGCGTCTCACAAGACAATGGTTGTGAATGAATGTGAACTAATAAATTTCGTTTCAAGTCAACTGCCTTTCAATAGGTCTTTCCACAGAAATCACAAAATATCATGTTCGTTCAGCATGAGCAATAATATGCATTTTCAAAAGAGAAAATTGTTTCGTTTGTGTTAGATGAAAGTTCATTATTTGAGCTTGCTAAAGTTCGTGTGCTTCAATGTTTTATACTTTAAATTATGTGTGGTTGATAATGCATCCACAAAGTTTTTTCTGTAATTCTTGAAAATCAACTATTTTTACGTTTTGCACTGAATTTTTACACTGATTTTTACAGGCTTTGTGTTGCATAAGTTATTTTGAGTAATCCTTTTAGTGAATTGTAAGCATTTTCTACTAGACCTCGTTTGTATAATGGTACTATTTACAATATTAATTTTTTCCCGTTAACAAAACTCTTTCAGAAATAATTTGTAGACTGGTGTTGACAGAAAGGGAGGACCTTCAGCTTTTCTTCTTTCCATGTCTCAGCCACTTAAGATTTATTTTATGTTCCTAAAAATAAAACTTAAATTATGATAAACATTTGTAACACAGACAAAATTTATACAAACTAAAAATGGTCTTTTAATTATACAAAGTTGAAGCATATAACGTTCTGAACATATTAACTGATGAGTTCATTCCATTCATTATATGAACGTTCAAATGTTTTTGATACCCGAATAAGAGTAATTAAGTTCGTTAAATAAAAATTTGCATAATTACCGCTTAATTTCATTCGAGTGTTTAAGCAAAACAGTCACTGCCTTTCTAATAACATCGATCCTTATTAATTTTCACGTCCTCTTCACTTCAGTAATGAATAGAAAATTATAATAAATTATGATAAGCTAAAAGTGATAACCTTCAAATTTATTTATCAAAAGTGGTTTATAAAAATGTAAGACACATCACGATGTAAAATTTTAGAATTTGTATGAATTAATGACTGAATTCTACTGAATTACTTTTTCCATTTAAATTAGTTTTATGATGCTTTCCTAAATACTATTATGTTCAACGCCTCCATAATCAAAAATTTTAAACTTTTGTAAATGAGACAGGTCACTGCAGGAGACTACACAATCTTTATCCAATCAGTGGTCAAATGGCTTTCTGTTATGGGCAATCATATGTTATCACGAAATCAGCACTCTCAAACCAGAGTGCCCCCGCATCTCGTGCTCTGTTAAGTAGTTATTATTACTGGGTGATACCTTTTGAGTCCAAGAAATCATCGGTCTTTCCGAATGAAAGAACGAAAAATTACGTGATTTTTCAAATCATGCTACAAAATCGATTTCCAGTGGTTGTACAAATTCCATGTTCTTCGTTCAATATATGCATAATTAGAAAAAGTTTTATTAATCGCCCCGTGCGGGTGTTGGGAGATAAAATGCCAAGGCATACTCTCCTTACTTCTTTTTCGCCCAATGCTAGCACTCGAATCTTTTGCCATATTCACATTTATTTCACACAAGAAAGTCAGAAAAGCATCACACCCAACATATACTGCTGTCATGAGAAACCTCTAATTTGGGAGGTTGTAATTCTGCTATTCACCATAATACCATCTATTCTAATTTCATCTTCTCTGCATTGTAACTGAAACTGCAACATTGTTTACACCGTGTTCCTTTTACCATAACTCCTTTGTCAGTCAATTGGCACTATCGCCTAT
Organism: Typopeltis vanoorti; assembly: GCF_054136105.1. Lineage (NCBI taxonomy): Eukaryota > Metazoa > Arthropoda > Arachnida > Uropygi > Thelyphonidae > Typopeltis > Typopeltis vanoorti. The sequence goes on from NC_143561.1 coordinate 2,746,631, forward strand.
AATTTCTTAAGTTGAAAGTTTATTTGTAATAAAACATGGTACCAATGAATAAAATAGTGATGATTACACAAGAGTGGTGAACAGAAGAATACAAGTGGTAATATATATAGATTGGAATGTTAAGGGAAAAGGCTTAACGAAAGAAGATAAGAAAAGAAAATTGTGATAGAGTAAAAAGAACTACACAATGTGTGTGTAAACAATAACTATAGCGGTTACAATAAAATTCAAATGGAGGCAAAATTAAACCTATGTATCTATGAGGGGATGCACTCGTGACAAACAGCATATACTTGAGAAATAATATATAATGTTTAGAGTGGTATCTTATAATGCACATTTAAAATAAAATCCAAATTTAGTTAGTGCCCTGAGATTTAAAATCTCACGCCTTGAGTTCCTGAATCTTTTCCAGAAGTATGTTTTGATGACACACTATTTCATGTTTGTTGTAGGTGCTTGGTAGTAAGTACTCATAAACATTGTGAAATATTTCCTTCATAAATTTGTCAAATACATTATATACAAAGAAAATATCGTATTATTCTTTCATATATAAAAGTAAAATGATAAGAACAAGCCACTAATTGAATATGCGAAGAAATTAACAATAGCTATAACTGTCATTATTCAATTTTTGTTCGTGTCAAAGGAAGACGATTATTATACTAAACTCCACTCCACCAGGCGTGGAGTTTAGTACAATAACTATACCATACTGAAGTAAAGAATATACCCATGAATGACAGCTGCATCTTAATATATTTTTTTAGTTAGAACATGGACTTATTTCTTCGAAATGAGATGTGGAAATCATTTTGGGTAGGCTGTGGATGTGGGGGCCCATATACTTTACTGATTTTATTATTAAGCCCACGGTTAAAATTTTGAATACCAGTACAATCCGTTTCAAGCCATTTAATACTGGTGATTAATATATGTTAATGATCTGTGCAAATACAAACGTTTTGGCAAAATGATATTGTTCGCTGATGATACGGCATTAGAATACATCGAAGAGACCCTTGACATCCAAAATTGTAAATAATTTTAGTGCCATCCAAAATTGTAGCTTAGTCAAAAAAAAAAAAATAAATAAATAATAATCAATCAAATATTTGGGCTACCATGTCGATAGCAGTCTAAAATGGAACTCCCATATCATATTTTTAACAAATAATTGGAGGATCGTAATTATCAGAAAATGTAGGTGGCGGCGTGTTAGTTAATGTCGAATAATTTTCAGTTCTCGTGTTTACATTATTAGTTTCTGCAGAAGTTCAATTATATTGATGGTATATGTGTGATCAGACATTCCTAGAATAAATGAGGTCATTAATGTAGTGAGTAAAGTCAATAATGCGGTGTCATTTTTCACTCATTGGAGTTTCGTGTACGCGTCGAGTTAGGCCTAATTTACACGTGTATGAACCATTGTATTGCTGGTAAAGATATAACAATTTAGGTGCTAGTTTCATTTTTACAACTTGTTATTGGTTAACTTAAAAAAAAAAATTTTACTAGATTATGAAGATGGTGGCTCAGTAGATCTGTTTAAGAAGGAATAATCACCATGTCAATGTACTAACTACTTTTAATGAGTTACTGTTTACTGAAACTTTTGTAGATGTGACTTTAGTATGTGAAGGTAAGAGACTTAAAGCACACAAAATAGTGTTGTCTGCCTGCAGTTCTTTCTTTCATGGCATATTTCTTGAAAACTCTTGTAAACATCCAGTTGTTATTCTCAAAGATATAAAATACACGGATTTAAAAATGATAATAGATTTTATGTACAAGGGTGAAGTGGTCATTTCGCAGGACCAACTTGCCACGCTGTTTAGTGCTGCTAAAAGTTTGAATGTTGAGATCTGTACAGAAGTTGCACAGAAGGATACTTCCATTATTGATATTCAGGAGAAGAGTGAACATGACTCAAGTAACCAGGCCTTGTTACTTGCTGAGGTGCAACAGAAAAAACGCAGCACAGAATTGCCACCAGTAATTAATAAGAAAAGAGGAAGACCTCGAAGTAGATATCTTCGTGGTTCTACCAGTAAAGGCATGAAGGCCAATGTGTCATCAAAAGTAAATGAATTAGACACACCAGAAGATACCAACAGGTCAATAAAGTCGTTCACAAGTGAAGGAAGGTTAGAACTGTCAGGAATTGATTATCCATTAAATGAGATTTCTGTTTCTAATTCAAATATATATCCTAGTCCAACTCAGAACTCATTTTCATCTATACAGAGTTCAGTGTTGGTAAAAGGATCACAACAAAGTGAAGATACAATAATAGTAATTGAGGAATCACAGGCGTTGGCAACATCTTTTGACAGTTTTCTCCAAGATTCATTGTCAATCCCAGTAATGAATACGATGCCTATTCTTAATACTGTTGAGTTAATTGAAACTCACTCAAATAACATAGAATCAGAGCTAAGTACATACAGTATAGCCAAATATTAGTTCCTTGTTCTGTATCACCTGAATTATCTACTTCTCTTCAAGTTGCACAAAGTATGATAAAAGATATCGAACCTGGTGTCTCACTCTTATTACCTGGATCTGCAGTTTCACCTTGTACCAGTTCTTCACATCAAGACAGTAGATCCATGATGATGATGATGATGTCTTGGTATACATCCAGGCCTACTGCTGTTATGCCAAACATTCCTAAAATACATGATCAGCAGCTTCCATTACAGGATCAGAATGTTGCTCAAGAGATGGAAAATGGGTCAGTTAATTATCCTTGGATATCCTCGTCAGAACATCATTGTGAGGATTGCTGTAGATGCTGCGCGACCAAAAATATCCAAAGACATAATATGAAACTACATGAAAATGACAGACAGGAATATATATTGGATGTGGACATGAAAGCAGAGTTGATGATGATGAAGCAAGATATGAACTGCATGAGAAATGAGATGAAAAGAATTAGACACATACATGGAAGAGTGAATAAGAACAGAAGGAAAGATGGGCATGCGAAAGATATATCGAATGATTCGAGAGTGGTTCTCTATGGAGATTCCATTATTAGAGGTGTGATGAATGAGAAGATGCACAAGGTTTGTTTTCTTGGTGGTAGAATGTAGAGAGTGATTGAAGCGTTGGATATGAGGAATAAGAGAGCACAAGAGTTGGTGGTTGTAGTAGGAACAAATGATTTGGATGGGAACAAGGAAAATGCTAGATTGAATATAAGGAGATTATTAAGGAGAGTAAAAGATAACAGTGTGGTAGAAATGGTAGTCAGTGTGTTGCCAAGGTATGATAGTGATGAATTGAGGAGGCGGGCAAAGATTATGAATGATATGTTAGCGCAGTTCTGTGAGGAGAATGGAGTGCATTTTGTGAAATTGTGGGAGGAATTTGAGGGACGGATGGAATTGTATAAAGAAGATGGGCTGCATTTAAATGGTTTTGGTGTGAGTCTGCTGGAGAGATTGTTACTGGCAGGAGAAGTAATGACTGTAATGAATATATCTGAGGTGGTGCGAAGTGATATTAAAGAGCAAAAAAGTAAGGTAGGGAGAGGTATTTGTTCAGTTGCAAATGGGGAGGTGAATATTATGAATGAAGTAAATGAGGGAGTGGAGGTACAACATGAACAGGGAAACGGGGGGAATCAGGGTGGACGGGGAGAAACTTTATGAAACATGCGGGTGTTGAATTCAGAAGTGAATGTGTAAGCGGCCAAACACAAATTGAGATGGCCTGGGATGGGTGGAAAGAGATTAGGTGTGAAGAAAGTTGTAGAATTGGTGGTAATATAGAGGAAGTGACAGGGGAAGGTATTGAAGAGTCACATCGCAGGAGTGATGTTCTTAGGACTTGTAGAAGCAGTAATGATTTATTATGTTTATTCACTAATGCTAGAAGTATTCGAAATAAGGGGAAAGAAATTGTTGCTTTGCTCGAGTCTGTTCGCCCCAAAATTGTTGGTATATGTGAGACGTGGTTAGATGACGATGACATCCTGACAGGAATAGAGATGAACCGATATGATATTTTTCGTGAAGATAGACAGGGAAGAAAGGGAGGAGGAGTACTGTTAATGGTAGCAGATGAGTTGTGTCCATCTAAGGTGGAATTGCAAGGTGCAAATAGTGGTCACGGTTTTGAGGCCGTATGGTGTGAGGTAGAAGTTAACAGGATGAAATATTTAGTTGGGTGTTGCTATAGACCTGGTAATATGGAAGGTAATGAGAAGGAAATGTATAGGCAAATTGGCCTAGCTAGCAAGAAACGAGTTATCATTATGGGCGACTTTAATTATGGTAATATAGACTGGAAGCAAGAGACTGCATCTGGGGGTAAAGAAAATGAATTTTTGCAGTTTTTGAAAGATAATTACCTTAGGCAGCACGTAACGGAGGGTACACGAGGATCAAGAGTATTGGATTTGATCATCTCATCTGATGATGTTATTATAAATGAGGTGTCAAATCTTCCACCAGTTGGTGAGAGTGACCACGAGGTGATCACGTGCAGGGTGACCAATCATTCGAGGACGTCTGTCAGAAAGGGATATATGTGGAATTATAATACTGGTAATTATGAAAAGCTCAGGAAACAGCTTGCGATAATAAATTGGAAAGAGGAACTGGATGGAAAGGATATCAATGCTGCTTGGGCCATACTCAAGAACTATTTGGTGGAGGCAATATCAGAGTGTATTCCAAGGGTCAAGAGGGTAAACAGAGTGGGTGTAAAATGGATGAATCAAGAGATAAGGTATGCAATATGGAAGAAGAAGGTATTATGGAAGAAATACAAAATGAGTATATATAACAACCAGTTGCATGAGAAGTACAAAGAGCATGCGAGGAAGGTGACTAGCTTGATAAGGGTAGCAAAAATGCAGTATGAGCAGCCGTTAGCTAAAGCGGCCAAAAAAAAATCCTAAGGAGTTTTTTCGATATGTCGCCAGTAGAAAAAAGAATGATTATGGTAGAATGGGATTGATTGGTGAAAACGGAGGAATGATAACCGCTGCGGAGGATATAGTTGAGATATTTGGTGAGCAATTTCTAAAGGTATTTCATTCTTGTGAATGTGACATCATGCAGAACTTGAAAGCAATGGGAGAGGAGGAGGAACTGTTAGTAAGTGAACAGGAGGTATATGAGGAATTGAAGAGACTTGATGTAAATAAGGCTGTGGGACTTGATGCTATTTCACCACGTGTCTTGAGGGAATGTGCCAGAGAGTTAACAACAGCTTTTGTATATCTTTTCAACATGAGTCTCTCACTGGGTCAAGTTCCAAAAGAGTGGAAAGAGGGTAAAATTGTTCCAATTCATAAGGGAGATGATAAGAGTAAGGCTTTGAATTATAGACCAGTCTGTGTGTCTGGAGTTGTAGTCAAGGTATTAGAGAAGTTAGTTACGAATAAAGTTCAGAATTGGGTTGACAACAGAAAAATACTCATTGGCGGCCAGCATGGATTTACTAAAGGAAAATCGTGCTTTAGCAACCTGCTTACTTTTTATAATAAAGTGACAAATGCGTTGGATAAGGGTATTGCATATACAATGGTATATTTAGATTTTGCAAAGGCGTTTGATAAATTGCCACATGACAAGCTGGTAATTAAATTGGAACAGATGGGGCTGAACAGTAGATTGGTTCACTGGATTGGAGATTGGTTGTCTGATAGGTATCAGCGAGTTGTCTATGGAGGAGCGATATCCCAGAAGAGGAAAGTTACTAGTGGTGTACCTCAAGGGTCTATTTTGGGTCCATTGCTGTTTTATTTGTATGTAAATGTTATCTGGAGAGGTCTGAATGGTGATGTGCAGTTGTTTGCGGATGATGCAAAGTTGGGCAGAGCTATCAGGAGTAGTGTGGATGCTGTAGCTTTGCAAGAGGACTTGAATACACTGTCTGAATGGGTAAATAAGTGGGGATATCAATTCAATGTTTCAAAGTGTAAGGTTTTGAAATTTGGGATGTAAAGTACACAATCAGTGCGGATATCTTGGAAGAGGTAGAGGAAATGAGAGATCTGGGAGTGATTATAGACAAGGACCTAAAATTTCGGGGACATGTTACTAAAATAGTGAAGACAACACAGCGGATAATGGGAATGATGCGGAGGACATTGACTTGTAGAAGTAAGGATGTTATGGTTCCTTTGTATAAGGCTTTGATCAGGCCACATATGGATTACTGTGCACAGATCTGGTCACCTGGTTTTCAAAAAGATGAAATTGCGTTGGAAAAAGTTCAGAGACGATTGACTAAGGTGGTTTCTGGTCTCTGGAATGTAGAGTATGAAGACAGATTGACAAAATGCAATTTGCAGAAATTGGTGGACAGAAGGAGGAGGGGGGGATATGATTGAGACATATAAGCTGTTAAGTGGTTATTACCAGATTAATGTCGGGGAGGTTTTGCACAGAATGGATGAGGATAGCAGGAGAACAAGAAGTCATTCCTGGAAGCTGTATAAGGAGGGTGTGAGCAATGGAGTGAGGAGCAGGTTTTTTGCATGGAGAGTGGTGAGTGATTGGAATGCTTTGCCCGAGAGTGTGGTGTGTGCAGAGACAGTGATTATATTTGAGGCACAGTATGATAAACTGTGTGTATAACAGTGGACCTCCCACGATGAGTCTTTGACTCCATGGAGGTTTTTATAATAATAATAATAATAATAATGTTATGTTAAAAAATCGGTAAATGCATCATTCTTTACATGCTTATACGTCATTAAATTCCTAATTGCAATATCGTATCACCTGTTGGGGTGGAGATTACTACGACAGTCTGCTTCCTTTGATATGAATACAAAATAGAACAGAGCTATAGCCATTACTGACTTCGCATATTCAACCAAAGATCTGTTTGGTTGAATTGATAATATTTTGTCATTACAGAAACTCTATCTCTGGGACTGTATATTACACAAAAGAAAGAACGTTGTACGTTTTTCGGTATGTAATGTAGACTATGGTTGACGCAGTGGCCAGAACTTGCTGCGAGTACCCAAGACAAATAAAGAAATTTTTCATAAAGCCTTTGAACACCTGGCAACAAACAGCTGCAATAAACTCACAAATGAAATAAAATCAATAACTTTAGAATATGCTTTCAGAAAAAGATCGAAGACTACTTCATGGGACTAAATAATGTTGATTTTTATTTTAAACGTCTATTACAAGCGATCAGTATAACTTACATATTATGTCCAATTATGATTCTAATATATTACGAAAAATGTATACCATGTTATATGATCCTTCATAGATAAAGTCACTAGATTTTGCAGTGATTGTAACGAGCTAATTTAATTTTTTAATAACCAGTATGGCTACAACCCTTGGCAACACACAACACATATCAAAAAAAAAAAAAAAAAAAAAAAAAAAATATTTTAAACTCACTAACATATTTTAAACATTTTTATTAAGTAGGTAAACTATCTGAAAATGTATTTATTAATTATTAATAAATAACAATGTAATTATTTTTATATGTAAGGAAATTTGTGTTTGTCTATAACTAAATATTCAGCCCAATACATCATATACAGAAAATATGATATTACAATTGAAATATATATTTATAAATATTCTGTATATGTGATGAAAATAATAAACTTTGTCACTGTGGAAAAAAAATTGTAGAAATTAAATTGCAACACATTTTTTGGCAAAAGTTCCTAATTTACTAACTACGTTATGGAATTAATGTACAGTGCTTACAGTAATCTATGCGGAGAGACATTTCTTTAGTTCAGAGAAATCTTGCACTTAAAATCGCATTACATATGCTTAATTGGACAACGCTCTATAGAAATATGCGCCCTTAAATATAAATATATTCTATAATTAATATCCAGACTACTTACGTCTTTGATCCCACTGTATTTCACACAAAGAACACAAATTAAGAAACCTAAATTTCGTATTTAAGAAACCCTTTCCAACGTGTTTTCGCATCGTTACACTTGATACAATCAGACCATTACCGGATAAGAGTAAATATTGTATCGCGCCCCCTGCTAAGCCAAAATTCAAGAATAAATTTATTCAAAATAACAAAATGAGAAATGGCAGAAATTGGTACATATATATTACATAACTGAATTTATAAAATGACCAAAAAGTATTGACTTGTTTTACATTCATTACAATATTATTATTATTTTTACCAAAATGTAGTAGTATTGAAATATATAATGACAAGTGTAGTAGATGTACTATGCAATTATGACAAATGAATTACATAAAACATTCTGAGGAGTTTCACCGTGGACGGTAATTCTGCTATAACCTTACAATATCTATTATACAGAATCTAAATGCATTCATACTGACTAGCATTTGAACACCACAGCCAATGAAATGAGAGCAATTTACTACTTAATTCTCCCCTACTCACAACTACAATAAACGCCATCTATCGCCCATCGTCACCACCAACATTTATTATTATTATTATTATTATTATTATTATTATTATTATTATTATTATTATTATTATTATTATTCCTGACACCTCCAAGGAGTCCGAAGACTCATCGCGGGAGAACACCTATAACTGTCTCAACCACTACACCGAACCTCTACTATGAATCATCTCCATCCACGCCATCTACCGCCCACCTCCACCATCACCACAACTAGTATTTTTTGTCTGTAAACTGCGTGTGTTCTGATTATTATTACTAATAGTAGTAGTAGTAGTAATCCTTATAACCAAAGAAGCTGATTATGTAATAAAATAGTTAGTAAAGTATACAACAATAAAGAAGATACTGGAGATACTGATTATTATGTGATATTATCATTAATATAATACTCTTGTGTAATATGAAAAAATAATGTGATAAATTATACTTATAATTAAAAAATTATATAAACAAAAAAATTATTATATAAAAAATTCTGAATAATCTTCATTGTTAACATTAGAAGAAAATGTGTTGTACATACATAATATAGAAGCAAAAAATACTGTTAAAAATTTTAGTTGAAATCAATGTAGATAATGCAGAACTTAGAGCTGAATTCTGTAAAATTATAAGTTGCAATGTCACTCAAGATGTCTATTGTATGTGTAAATATTTTAGCAATCAATAGTTTACTATTATTATTATTATTATTATTATTATTATTATTATTATTATTATTATTATTATTATATGACAAATTTTTTTACAATGAAAAGGAGGACGAAAATATTTAAGAAAAAAGTACAACGTAAATAAATGAAACATTTTATTAATTTGAACAAAAATACACTAATTATGCTTACATCCCTTTTAATTATTTAATTAAACGAGTATTTTTCCATTGAATGAATATTTTTTGTTAATATATCATTTTCTAACAATATATTGGAAATTTCGGAGCAAGAAATATCCTTCATATTGAATTTTACGGTAAGTGCTGCAGCTAGAGTATCAACATTCAATCTTGATTTCTCACTTGTCCAAAAATCATTACCAATTGAAAAAACTCTTTCAACTGCTGCATTAGTTCCAGGGCAGCACTTACCTGAGTATAATATTCATTGAGAAAGAAATAATTTCGTATTTCCGTTAGAAATAAACACGAAGTATAATATAGAGATAAAGTAAACAAAGTGAAGTGCGCAATGGTGCGAGACAAGGGCGAGACACGTGAAGTTCTCCTATGCCCTACGTTTCATAATCGCGTCTTTCCGAACTGTACCGTCACATGACGCGTAACAGTTAGGAGCGGCATCTCTGAATACAGAGATTAACAGATTAGTTTTAAAATATCGAAAAGGAGGACAGGTAGAAGGACACTTTTCGAGAAAGGACAGAACCTACAAAAGAAGGACTGTCCTCCCTGAAGGAGGGCGATTGGTCACCTTATAATTATGTGAAAAATTTAATGAAACACAATATATTCGTTCAGGTTTCCAGATAAGCGACGCATCAAGTGTTAAATTGTGATTGATAAAATTCCTATAAAAAAAAATCATCTAACGCCTTTTTATTCCCGTATACGGGGAGTAGGCGAGGCCATTTTAGCCCTATCTAACTTTGGAGACTGAGTGGGCAGTTCAATCTCCACTGGTACCAATCAGAGATAGATGGCTCAAGGCTATCACTAATTAAGCGGTACGCAGTGAAGAGAGACGGCTCAAATGTGCCGCCATCTCGTGGTCCCTAACCCTAACACAATATATTTAATGTCTGAAATAATGTGGGTTCTACGGTCGATTTTCTTGAGTTTACGGGACGAAAAACCCGAGTTTCCGGGAGGAAAAACCCGCTTGCCCGTGCCAAAGATCGACTAACTCGGGAACCGGTCGAAAAAAGGCTCAGAAAAATTTCCTATAGTCGCCGACTAGACTCGAAACCAAGTCTTCCTTCGTGCTGCCAAGCGCCGTGGTGTGTAAACGCCACATCCACTAAGCTACACAGGCTCTATAAAAAAATAAATAAATAAATAAATAAAAAAAAAAAAATTCCTAAGATAATTTATTCTTTCATAATTTAACAAGCAAAGACCCTATAATAGAAAATTTGCTTGCATCTAAGAGTGTAAATTACATATATGCGAACAAAATTAGGTTATATTAAACAAAAATATAATAATTGTGAAAATGCATAAGAAAAAAGTGTTATTCCGTTATGTAGAAAGATTACTTAAGCTAGTTAAATATTGACGGTAAAATTCTAGAGAAAAAGAACGTTAAAGTATGATTAAAGCAGTATACCATTCCTATTAATTAGATAGATAAAGCTTAGATGAATGACTCACAATTTTTTAACGATAATTGTAGTGTAATCCAAGACCAAGAGCACAGGATTAAAGAAAGTTGACGCAAGCATATCGTGTGCACATGGCACATGATGAGTAGGCAGAAAAGAAGAAATTCTCTACCGAGAGATATCGCGTTGAGCGCTGTCGATGAGTCGTGGGGGGGGGGGGGGATTACGGAAGGTGTCGATAGGGTGCGGGAGATATAAAAGAGTTAGGAACATCCCCCCCCCACGAGGATTTTTTCCTGATGGTTTTGGTTTTGGTGTGTGGACTTCGCGAGTGGAGGGACGGTTGCAGAGCGCGAGGGGAAATTTCTGCCCTGATGCCCGGCAGAAGGAAACGGAAGACGCTGCGTATCCACGGGAAAGGTTGTGCGTCGCAAGGTCCAAGGTGAATCACATCACTCCGGAAGAAATGGGTAGTCTGCGAAGAAGCCTCAAAATCTAGGTAAAAGAGCAACACTTGCGAAAGAGTGACTTTGCCCCAAGAATCCTATTGAAAAGAAGGCACGACTGACTGAAACGAATGGGCCTGCATATGATTGAGGAATCCCAGATACTAACTCCAGCACGAAGAAATCAATTAGAGGGCCCCAGGATGAGTAAAGAGAAGAACAAGCACAGGAGATAACACAGGAGAATACGGTATCGTGAGATTTTATTGTTAAATAGTGTAAATGAATGATTTGTGAATCAAGATCTAAGGACTAAACAAAGATAAAATTTAGGACTGTAGCAAATTATAAGTTGTGAAAGTAGACAAATGTAATTTAAAGTGGGGTAACCTTAGGAAGTGTGAACACAAGGTGATAATGTATGTTTACTAGGTTTAATTAAGAGAGTTATTGAGCGAATTTCTCAATTTAAGTAATATAGATTGTTAATTCTATGTGAGTTATGAGAATTTGTTGTTCGTGTTTGATAATTGTGATAGCACGTACATTTTTAGTTTAGAAATCATCTTTCACAGACTTCTATGAACTGTATATATGTTAGTGTGTTAAATAAATCTTTTGCTTACTCTGATTCAGTTGTTTGTTAGTATTATCCGATGCACCACTTGCTAAATATACAAACCTAAGCGGGAGATTTGAGAAGCGTGTCTACGGTCACGATTGAATGTTTGTTAGTCACTGAGGTACAGCTGGGTATTCACTTTTTGTTTAAGATTTTCTCCTTTAAACTAATTGTCCTAAGTGGCGCAGCGATAACAAATAAACATCTTAGGATTTTATGAGAAGAAGAACCTCAGAAGCTTTGATGCATTTGGATTTTGGCTATACCGCAGAGCAATTCCCTTTGTACTTAGATAGTACCGCATGATACCAAGGGGCGAATAAACCTAGAGAGCATAGATATCAAAGTTATTAAGAAAAAGTGACACAATACAAGACAGTCCAAGTTATCGCGCGTGTGTGTGTGCGCGTGTGCGTGCGTGTGTGTGTGTGTGCGCGCGACTTTCTCAATCAACGGCTGCAGTGGAAATCAAGCCTATTAAACATAGATTTGATTTCGCAGCTTCCCAACACAGCAAACAAACCAATAAATAATAACTAACTGGTGTCATCCTCAGATAAGCTAACAAGTAAGCTTCGAGGATGAAAGCTGAGAAATTACATCTCATCCAAGATTTTTTTTTTTTTAAGTATGTACCATATGTAATCAAACACATGTAATGTACGTATCACATGTAAACAAATGTATATTATGTTGCATCATATGTAATAAATTATTTTTAAATTATTATTATTATTATTATTATTACGGGCAACTCCAAGGAGTCCTTAGACTCGTCGAGGGAGACCCTAAACATCATATCAAAAAAAAAAACTATTTGGCATTTGCAGAGTATCTGTCATAGTTTGCTTTGAACTCACTTACAGTCATGGCACCACTACAAACTCAGGCAGCTTATTCCACTCATTCACCACTCTCCAAGTGAAAAACCTATTTCTAACACCCTTACTAACTACACACTTGCTCAGTTTCCATGGATGGCCCCTAGTTCTCCCATCACCAAACATGTTCTGAAAAATTTCCTCAAAATTAATCTTGTAAAAATCCTTCAGTAATTTGAATGTATCAATCATATCACCCCTTTTCCGCCTATCAACCAATTTCTGTAAACCACAGATCTTCAACCTGTTCTCATAAGGTTCATTCCATACACCAGCTATCATCTTGGTTACTCACGTCTGGATCCTCTGTACCTCCTCCCCATCAAGAAGAAACCCAGAGGAACAGATCTGGGTCCACTGCAGCTGTTGCATAATCTGAATATCAATTTAGCAGTAGACCCAGATGGGATATCAGCATGTGTGCTATAGGAATGTTCAGCCGAAATGGCTTGGCCATTGACATGTAGAACTTGTTTTTCAGCTCACGAAAATCATACAGGGGTGGAAAAAACGGGATAGTTCCATTGTAGAAGGTTGGTGCAAAAACAAATGTGTCTAACTACTGACCATCAGTATCTCTAGAGCAGTGGTGAAGATTTTAGAGAAGTTAGTAAGAACTTGCACACAGAAATTGGTTGATAGACATGATAGACTTTGCGAAGAACACTTGCATGGTTTACTGAATGGAAGTTATGTTTTAGTAGTGTGCTCATATTTTGTAATGTTGCTGCTCAGTTGGATAAAGGGAATGGATACACTATGATACTGTTAGACTATGCTGAGGCATTTGATAGGATACCACATGAAAGAAAGGCTGTTGCGTAAACTGCAAATATGGGATTGCAATATAATATTGACTTGGATAAGCAGGTGGCTAACTGATAGGTACCAGAAAGTGTTACCTCGTTAGCTTAAATCTGGTAACAGATTTAAGCTAACCATTGATGTTCCCCAGAGATCAGTCCTTGGATACTGTTGTTCAATCTATACAGTAATGATAATACCTGAAAGGAGATGTTCAACTGTCTGCTGATGGTGTAAAGAGATGCAAGGCAATTGAGAATGCTACTGGTGTACATCACATACAGAATGATTTGAGTAACTTGTAAAAGTGGGGAAATGATAATGGCTGTCAATTCAGCGATAATAAGTGTAAAGTTATGCACTTTGGCATGATGAAATTTTCAGTGGCATATATACTGGCAGGGTTATGCTACAAGAAACTCACAAGGCTTGGAGTTATGGTGGATAAGGCATTGAAGTTCAAAGGTCACGTTGCAAAAATTGCAAATGCAACTCAAAAGATAATTGTAATGCTGAGACGGACATTGACACATGAGGATTCCGAAGTTATTTTGCTGTTTTGCAAGGCCTTATATGATCGCACTGGATTATTGTGCACAGATTTCATCTCCTGTGTTTGCATGGGATAAACAAGCTGTGGATTGGGCACAAAGAAGAATAACAAGGTGATATCAGAATTTACATTAAGAGGACAGAGTATATGATCTGTAAACACTGGTAAACAGGAGAAAGAGGTGTGATATGATAGTAGTCTATAAACTTCTGAAAGACTTATCAGTTATCAGCTGGTGAAGTTTTTCATTATATATGGAATGCAGAGAGAGAGAAAGGGAGCATCAGTGAAAGTTCACTTTGTGTGCAATTAAAAAATGGGGGAGAGCTAGATTTTTTCTCACAGAGCAGTGAGTAAGTGGATCAATTTGTCTTTTGAAATAATGAGTGCATCCCGTGTGAATAAGTTTAAGAGAAAATATAGCATCTAGTGTCGGTGATCTATGACTGTCCGTGATTCCCTGGAGGTCTCTCATAATAATAGTGATAATTTTGACTCGGAGAAAACTGAATATCGTTTTGAAAAAAAAATTAAAAAAGGACGTTTTTAAAAGAATCAATAGCAGTTTTAAGAGGTCAACAACTCAAATATACAAATATTATTGGGGGGGAAAATGAAAGATTTTGGCATACCTAGGGAATCATTATCAATCGCTGAAAAATACGTTGATTGATGAGTGAGACAGACGTAGCAAAGTTGACTTCAAAGATAAAGAGACATTCATGGAAAAGGCATATTCAAAGTTCCTGTCAAAGTAGGCAAGCATATGCTCATAGAGAGTACTGTACAGAGAAAAATATAAGACAGCGAAGCACCCTATAGAAGTAGCTAAACAAAAATCAATGAGAAGACCAGTAAAAATATAGAAGGAAGGTAGCAAAATGTTCTGAAGGCTATTAAAAAAGCTTAGATGTGGAGGAAAGAATACATGATTACTTTGAAATATTACTAACAAAACCAAGTAACAGAATGGTGATAGGAAATTTTTGAATCTCTTTTTCAAATAAAGAATTAAAATAAAATATCTTGTAAAATATTTTGTTGCCCTAATATGGCGCCAAACGCAATATGGCTGAACGAGCGCCCTTAATTAAGAGGCGGCGTGAGGCATGCTGCCTCTATGCTACACCCTGTCGACGGTACTGAATAGGTTGTACATATTAATAGTTGAGGTAGCAAAACCATTAAAAACTTGAAATCTGAAAAGGCAGTTGGAAAAGGCAGCAACCATGTTTAAAATGGGAAATAAAACAGAATGTGAGAATTATAGAGGAATTTCCCTTTTGAGAAAGTTTCAGGTAAGATTTTTGCAATCCACTTGAAAAGCAGGCTAAGAAAAAAATGCGGAAGGAAATTTGAAGAACAGCAAGCTGCATTTAAACAAACAAAAGTTGTCAGAATCAGATTTTGACTTTAAGACCAATAGTCGAAAAATCAGTAAAAACATAACAAGGGTCTGCATTTAAGTTTTGTAGATCTTGATAAGACAGGGTGCCAAGAGAAGCTCTTCAAAAGTCTACAGTCATATGGTGTAAACAGGAAATTATATTGAGAAACGAATAATCAGTAATTGAGTTGTAAGTCAGTAGTTAGGATTAAAGGAGGGTAGAAGAAATGGTTTGATGTAAAAATTAGAGGTAAGGTACGCACTATCTGCAGTTATTCATCATTTACATGAATCACATTATGAAGGAAAGTGGCATCTGTTGTGATATTAAAACTGAAGACAAATTAATTCATCTCTTTACTTTATGTAGGTGATATATTATATATATAATATTCATCAAAGCTTGATTTGCTTCCTCAGTCTTAAGAAAAGGCTGGTTATATTCCACTAATTCGACACCTACCCAAGGGCCTATGAGTTGTGGAAATACTTTCTGAAAATAAAAGCTGTGCCGAACAAAGCAGCCTTTTGCAGCTGCGCCAATTTTTAATCCATCTAACTCTCGAGTGCTTCTAGATGTTTTTTCAATGTTTTAGGGATGGCGCCTAAAGAACCTGTTATTATGGGAACAACTTTCGTTTTCTTTTGCCAGATTCGTTCAACTTCGATTTGCAAATCGCGATATTTTGTAATTTTTTGATTTTCTTTGTTGTCAATCCGACTATCTCCTGGTACTGATATTTCGATAAACTTAACACCCCTGTTTTCACTTTTTTCAACCACTGTGATATCGGGTATTACATTCTAAGCTTTTGTCAGTCTGGATTTTGAAATCCCAGAGTATTTTAGCTTTTTCATTCTCAACCACTTTTTGGTGAACTTTATGCTTCCAATAGTCTTTAGATATTTCAAACCCATACTTTTCATATAAATGCCAGTGGATTATCTTAGCTACGTTACCATGCCTTTTACGGTACTCATTTTGTGCGATTTTGCTGCATCCACTTATAATGTGGTCTACCGTTTCTTCCTTTTCTTTGCACAATCTACATTTACTGTCTTCTTGAATTTTTTGTATTTTTGCCTTCATAACGTTGGTTTTAATGGCCTGTTCTTGTGCTGCAAAAATTACCGATTCTGTTTCTTTCTTTAGTGCTCCATTTCTCAACCATTGCTAGGTCAAGTTACTGTCAGCGCTGTCCTCTATGCTGTGAAGGTATTTTCCATGCAATGCCTTATTTTTCCATCTTTCAGTTCTCACTTTTACTTGGTTGGTTTTGTATTCCAATTTTGTCTCCATGGGTTTAAATAAACCCTCTTTCCTTACCTCAATTAGAAAATTTTCCGTTGTTTGCTGCAGATAATCATTTAAATTTCGTTTTTTTTCTTCAATAACTTGCTTCACTTGTAATAATCCTCTGCCTCCTTTTTTGCGTGATAGATTTAGCCTATCAATGTCACTGCGAGGATTGAGGGCATGGTGCATTGTCATTAATTTTCGAGTTTTTCGATCTAAATCTTCCATCTCTAGCTGGGTTCATTCAACAATCCTGACGAATATCTCAGAACAGGTATGGCCATGGGATTAATTGCTTTTATGAAATTTCCAGCATTAAGCATCGACTTAAGGAGTTTTCTTAATCGTCTCATGTATTCTGCTCTAGTTATTTCTTTGATCTTATCGTGCAGAATTTGTGATGCTTCTAAAATTTTCAAATATTAGTAGCTGTCTTCGAATTTTATTGCCTTGATTATTTCACCATTGAGCATCTCGATTTCGTTCATATCTTCAAACTTTCCTCTTGTTATTCCAGTAATTGCACATTTGTCTAAGCCAAAATCCATTGATATGTCTTGACTGAATATGTGCACAGTGTTTAGCAACGATCCGAGTTCATTCTCTGATTTTGCATACAACTTCAGATCGTCCACGTATAAATGGTGAGATATCTTTGAACTCTTTTGCGCAGTTTGATAACCATGAGCAGTTTTATTTAAAGTTCTAGTTAAGTGGATGAATGACAATATAAACAATAGAGGAGATAATGAGTCTCCTTGAAAGATGCCCTTTTTATGTTTACCTCTCCAATTTCTTCTCTATTTATAACCAACGTTGTTTTCCAGTTTTTCATGCTGGATTGCAAAAATATTTGAACATTTTCGCTAATATCGAATAGTTCTGTGCATTTTAAAATCCAACTATGAGGCACCGAATCAAACGCTTTTTTATAATCTATCCAAGCCATATGAAGGTTGGTTTATCAACGTTTGCAATTTTTAAGAATAATTTTATCAATCAGCAATTGGTCTTTTGTGCCACTTGAATTTTTTGCTGTTACCTTTTTGTTCAATTGGGAAAGAAAATTTGCTTTAAGATAGCTGTATATTTTATCAGCTAGTATGCCTGTGAGTAGCTTAAAAGTTGTTGTCAGGCAGGTTATTGGTCGGAAGTTTTCTGGGTTTGGACCTTTTTTTTTTATCCTTTATGATCAAAAACGTTTTCCCTGCTGTGAGCCACTGTTCTTTTCTTTTTCCTTCTAAAACATCATAAAATTGGTTAGCAAGCCTTTCATGTAAGCCTGTTAGATATTTCAACCAGTACCCATGTAATTCATCCTTTCCGGTTGTTGACCAATTTTTAATTTTTTTTGTTTGCTTTTGAACCATTTTATATGTTATTTTCAGTTGGTCCATTTTTCGTTCTTGAGATTCGTTCGTAATTTGTTCAATCCATTTTGCCTTGTTATTGTGCCTCTTAGGGTTGTCCCATAGGTTTTTCCAAAACTTTAGTGTATTTTCTTTGTCTCTGGTATTTATATTTTCTTTAAGGTTATCTTCCTGCAGCAATCAATTTTCTTGTAAAACTGGTGCTGATTTGCGCGAAACATCGAATTTTGCTTGTACTGTTCAATGCGTGCACTGTATCTTCTTATTTTAGCTGCAAGTGCAACTATTTTTTGCTTCACTTCCTCTAATACTTCATCAATAGGTCGTGTTCCAGTATTATATCTCTTTATGAGGTTATTTCAGATTTTTGTGTTTTTCAGCTTCTTTTCCTTAAGGTTTTTCAAATTGCTCACGTCTGCTCTGAGTTTAAGAATTTTATTCCAGTCGATGCTTCCATTTTGGTTTCTGAGCCTTACTGCTTTTCGGTTCACTAATCTTATATTCTAATTCAGATGTTACGACGTAGGCTATTGAGTACATAACTTGATTCGTTTGCCCAATAGTTCCAGTAGGAATATCCCTTGCAGCTTTATTGGCTTCTTGTAGGAGTTCCTTCAGATTTTGTTGAGGTACTTGTCTCAATATTGGAAGCCTAACTCGTTCCCTATATGTGTGTGTGTGTGTGTGTGTGTGTGTGTGTGTGTGTGTGTGTGTGTGTGTGTGTGTGTGTGTGTGTGTGTGTGTGTGTATTCCCGAGCTTCTACTCGGTTGTTATGGTACATTTTAAAAATAGATATTTAATGACTTTAAACCGAGATAAAATATCTATATATATCTTATCTTATATATCTTATGGGGGCTCTTCCCTACGGCGGGGAAGAGCCCCCATAAGATATATATATATATATATATATATATATATATATACTATGGGGGCTCTTCCCCGCCGTAGGGGAGCGGAGCGGTGCTCCGCTCCGCCCCCCTACGGCGCCCAACCCCCGAGTTCCGGGTAATTTATATATATATATATAAATCACCAACATAAAGCAATTGAAGACAAATTAACTCACCTTTTTACTTTATGCAGTTATATATACTGGTATTGCAAAACACATCTCCTTGCGGATATGTATAATGTTATGCATTAAGGGAAGGGCCACTAGCTTGGCATCTTTAACATTTATTATACCCAAGGTAAAATACTCTCTATATTTATATCTCATCCTGAGATTTTTATTTAATAAAAATCTCAGGATTTTTATTAAAAAAAAACCAAGTTTATAAAAGTAATTTTATAAACTTGGTTTTTTACTCCTTCTCCGAAGTAAGCAAGACAGTTAAGTTTGCGCCTGAACGTAGTTCTAGTCTAGAGGTAGTGCAATACACACACACACACACACACACAGTCTCTCTCTCTCTCTCTCTCTCTCTCTCTCTCTCTCTTCATTGTATTGTATATTTTTTAAAAATCATAATGATTTAAAATAATGTAGTATTATGTTGGTTTAATATCGCACTGTCAGTGTTAATATCGGACGATCATGACAATAGCAGAACACCTTCTATCTTGCATTTATTTCCGATTCCTTTGTTGTCCGTTAGTTGACCTTTACCTGAGAGTAAATCTGATTTAACTAATAAACCAAATTGCCGAGTAGTTAGCATAACTGCTCTCCAGCCAAAACGCTGCGGGTTAGAATCCCGCCATGGGCATGAATGTTTGTGATTGTTTGTGAAAATACTGGTGGTTGTGGTTGGCGTTGTAGTTGGGGTTCGTTGTAGTTGGTGAATTGAGTGATGGAGACAGAGTTTAGAGTAGGTTTCCTCCCTCGATGAGTTTTGGACTCCCTGGAGGTTTCAAATAATAATATGAGATAATTGGTTAAGAATAAACCAATTAAAGAAATAGCTGCATAACTGTATTCATAAATACAGTTATGCAGCGATTGTTTATAATACTTTTTTTTGATTCGGTTATTAGGATTTGGCTTTAAAAATAATTTTACCATTGCGATATGTCTGATAAAAGAAAAATATATATCAGGCGCAGAATATCGCAAACGAAAATCGGAAAAACAACGCGATATTCAGAAACAAAGCGGGGATTTGCTTAAATAGCTAAAAACTGAAACAGCTAATGTAGTACAAGAGAAAATAAAAGCGAAAGGACCGAAACCAAAAATTCTGAGCTCATGGCAAGTACTTCTAATTGCGATCCCAGTAATGTCGATATTAGTAAAATGAGGGCATAAACGAAACCGATTTAACATTTTCCTCTTCAAAACAATTAAGGAATGAACTTGAAATGAACATCCAGCAAGATGGAATCCCTCTTTAAGTGATGTCGAAAGACTGGGATCGTATTGAAGGTCCGTCGGCGAGACCAAAAAGTGATTTCGTTTTTCCGGAAATCAGTGCCAGATTAAACGCTATGGACGCCTTTAGGCAGTCGAAATCTCGCCCCCCCCCCCTCTTATAAATTATCTCCTAATACGTTTTTAATTTTACCAAACAATAATTTTAATAAACCAATTTTATTACACAGAACATACATTGACAATTATTAATGTTATTAAATAATAATTATTAAATATTATTAAACAATATTACACAATATTATTAAACAAATAGTAAGGCATTTTTAATTTTAATAAACAAAACTTGAAACATTCACTTTCCTCAGTTGTTGTGGGGCCCATAGGCCGGTGCCTACTCTGCCTATTGCGTAATCCGGCACTGCTGGAAATTTTCATTAAATCATTACAGTAGGGAACTAAGCAATGGAAAACATATTAATCGGTCATGGTTAGAGTATTCTAAAAAAAAAAAAAAGATTCTGTATTTTGTTTCTGTTGCAAGTTGTTTTCCAGTAATAAAATTTCACTCAATGCTGATCTTGGTTCATAATATTTGTGATATTAAAGAATTTCGGAGCTATAAAATTATTGATTTTTGGAATAAACTAACTTTTAATAATTGTCACTTTGTTATAATTTAATTAAATACGGCAGGTGCATTTAATCTGCGTTTGACGAGCATACTCGTCTTCGCTAGATTTTAATTATCCATGCAGATGCACATTTTCAGAACAAAATTCCACCGTTAAAGGGTTATTTGGCTCTCTCTTTCTGTAAAAAATATAATTGATGATGATTTTTCATTAACTTATGAATTTTCATTAGCTAATGCTACTATTTAGAATTTATGATCCGACATTTTGAAGCCTAGCTTAACATCATGGCTTTTAAAACGTCATTAAAAGTTTTTTTTTTTTTTTTTAGGGGAAAGGGGTGGCAAAATTCCTAGGACCGGCCTAATAGTGGGTATTCCAAGCAGTGTGGTATGGTAAGGTAACATTTAAAAAAAAAAAAATCATTAAATTTGTATAAATGTACCTTATTAAAAAAAAAAAAAAAAAAATGTGTTTATTCATCATTCAGGTCTTCATTTCTGAAATATAAAAACAACATGAATTTAAAATGTGACATATTGTTGAAAGTTTTTCCACTTGGTTATACTAGAAATTATACTAAAGATGCCAAGAAATTATATTCTTAGTTTAATCCTTTATCCAAGTGTAAGCAAACAGAGTTTGCACGTGAAGTAACTTCACGACTGGGCAACTCATAAATAAAGGCGGCCAAAGACTTGCCATCACTCGCCTTAGTATCCCGTAATTCAAAGCACATATCTTATGGACATTATGGGAAGGGTCACTACCAAGACCGGTTTCGACCTTTATTGAGGTCTCATCAGTGGGAGATGAGACTTTCAACCTTGGTATCACCCAGAGGTGATACCAAGTTTGAAAGTTTTCACAAATAGTATTCATTATCTGTTCTTGATGAACAGATAATGAATCTGTTCATGTAAGTTCATTTGAATTGGATATTTTTCATCCTTCGGTTATGTATTAGTTGTAATTTAAGCTTGTTTTTTGTTCTTTAAGCTGTTTTGTATAGTTATCTCGCCCAGACGTTATAAAGCCACCAGTCAGATAGCGAAACTAGTAGGCTAACATTCTTCAACAAAAATTTCCGATCTATTAAACCAAGTTTATATCATCTTATAGTATTCATTATCTATTACTTCATTTTACAGTGATAAAAGAAGCAGTGGCGTAGCTGGGGGGCGGTCCTCCCCGGGCGGCACTTTGAACCTGTTTGATCTTTTGCAGCTAATTCTAAAATACAGTCTCGAGAACTCATTTCCAAATATTGTAATACTGCTAACTTTTCCTCACAATTTCTGTAAGTGTTGCTAGTTGTGAGAGGAGTTTTTCTAAAGAAAATTGATTAAGAATTACCTATATTACTATGAAATAGACTTCGCCAATGTCATCGACGATTTTGCTAACAGCAAGAAAAATAACATTTTAGAATGTTGAAATTAAAGTTTTACTTCAAAAATAAACATAGTGTTTTAATTTATTTCCCTGTCCGTCGCTTTGACTTTTTGTAGGATTTTTGATGTGTATTGAGAGGGGCGGCAAACTCAGGGACCGCCCCTAGTGGCAAAATCTCTAGCTACGCCACTGGAAGTAAGCCAATAATATTGTTGTATCCATCGAAGCAGATACTTCTAATTCTGGACTATATCTTTGCAATCTGCAATCATTTTTTCACTTTTCTGCTGACATTATTCTAAGTTTTAGAAATTCTATTCTATATTTTCACCATATAAAAACCATTTATATGAATGCAACAAAAAAGAAAGTTCAGTAGTGTTCGTTTTTTTTTTTTTTTTTTTTTTTTGTATTAAAAAATTCCAAATATGACGACTTTTACTGCTGCTGGAAATAACTTTTGTCTTAGAAATACTAGACAGAAATCTTCTCAGCTGGAGGTAGAGGCCAGGGGAGAATGCTGGTCTTGAAATTCACGCTTGCTCTTGTTATCATTCAGGGAGTGAGAGGTGTGATTGAAGTCTGATTAGCGGAATAATGAATTACTGACCATTTAAAACTATATACAGGTAACCCTCGTATAACGTGGTACTTATACAACGCGGTTTCGATATAACGCCGTCTACAAATTGTAGTAACCCTTTATCTTTTCATATATTTTTCAACGCGCAATTTAAAAATCAAATTTTATCTTCGTTAAATTTGTGTCTGCCCGTATCGCAGTTATAAGTAGCGATTAGGGGAAATACATATTAGGGGTATTTCCCCGAATTTATATTACGGGAAATATCCCTTAGCACGCATGTACGTCAATTATTTATCGTATAAAGCATTTATTGTTGAAAATTGTCTTCGTTTTCTGCCAGGAAAGCGCATTAAAAATCATAAGTGTGTGTTAATCTCAAGCTGAACACTTTATTTTTTGGTGAGTTACATGCAATATGTAATGCTTTCTTTTATGTAAAAAAAAATATTTTTATAGTAATGACCATTCAGAGTGCTTTTGCGATATGGTTGAAAACGAAATTAGTGAATTAATTGATGGAGAAATAGATTTAAATGAGGAGGAACTGGTACAATTAATACATGACGTCGAACCAAATGGCGGGGGAAGTTCTGCAGAAGATTCTGATTTTGATGAATCCGTTAAAGAATTCAGTTTAAAGAAATTAGCAGAAGAATTGGATTTGGCAAGAAAGTTATTTTATGGATAATGATCTCCTAATGGAGCGCTCCGGAAAATTCACGAGACAATTGGATAATTGTTTAGTTCCTTGTTATGAACTTAATAAAAAAAAAAATTGAAGCATAGGGGTAAGCAAGACGTTATTACTATCTTCTTGATAGCTAAACCAACCGAAGTATGCAATGAGAATTATACAAATGATCTCCAAGAGCTTTCAAGTGATGACGACGTCCGGCCACTCGTAAATAAAGAACATCTACGAAATGTTAGTTTTGAAGAGAGTGATGACGATTAAAATATACACTTTACATAATTTTGCCGAAAACATTTATGTATTATGTGCAACTATAAAACTATGTATTGTTTCATAGTTTATTTGTTTTCTTAACTTACATGAATTACCTGAATTAAATAAAAATATTTTTTGTTGGATATGTCATTGTTTATATAATATTTAAAAAAAAAAAAACGATTTCGGAACCTAACCCTACTTTTTCTGTGATCTGAGTCTCGCATAAAGCGGCATTTTTGTGGAACCTAACATCCGCGTTATACGAGGGTTACCTGTATTTAGAAATTTATGTACATTTAATTATACAAATTCAACATTTATTTTACAAATGATATTCTATCTTTTTCAATTTAACTACTTGAATACAAATTCTACCCCATGGTTCTTCTTTATAAACTGGTCAGTAACATCGTCATAAAAAGTTGGTTATAACTTAATTTTCCCAAGCAACACGCACATTTGTAAAGGCTGGTTGAAGCTCACTGGCTAGAGCTACGTTGACTGCGTATGGCCTTGTGTTTAAGACGACGTGAAGGCAGCGGAAATGGTTATGCGTGGACATGAAATCACAGTGCCGCAGCGAGGACCTAGAAGCGCCTACAACCGAGCAAGCCAAGGTAGCTTTGACTAGACGAGCACGCATCGGCCTTCGATACACAACGCAAAGCTCAATTATTGCCGCCAAGCTTAAGACGTCTTCTGTGTACAAAAATAAAAGCCTAAATGGAATGCTTATAAATGCATGCATTTATTAACAAATAAATAGTACTTCTTTCTCAAGTAATTAGCTTGCGCAGCAAGCATTGCAAGCATGGAGAATTCGCCAGTGGTAGATGCTAAAAGCTTAAATTACTCTCAGTGTTACCGAGAAAGAAAGACCACTTCTTCAGAAGTCACACTAAAGAGCTGCAAGAAGCAGTGCAGAATACATCAGCAATGTCCTGTTTTGTTTTCAATTACATCCTAATAGAAATAACGATATTTCTTTTATAGTCTGATACAATATTATGTCAAAATAATTTCTTAATATATAATAATCACAATTTCACTTTTATTATCGAAAAAACATATAAATTATTTGATGCAGTTATTTAAGAAAGAAAGAAATATTTGAAATTAAAAATATAAGTGCATATGTGTTGCATAAGCTTTCAGCTGTTTTTGGTAGAGGAGGAAGAGGACCCACCTATTCATCCTGCTGATGTTTTGAAAATAATTTATTTTCAAAACGTTCAAAAGACATTTGTCACAAACGTAAATCACTTGGGGAGAATACTCATACATTTTAGTGTAAAATTGTAAAAGTATACCTACTTTCATCATCACGAACCATAGACTCACTGCCCGTTGGTGTCCAATGCTTCCTTCACTATCTTCTTCTTCCATCTTCTTTGTCCAGTGTCGCAGTTTCCCCTAAACCCATTGCACACCAGTCCTTTATGTCGTCTATCCGTTTTCTGTATGGTCTACCTCTACTGTTTACACCATCCATAATACCAAACATGAATGTATTTATCTTCCGTTCCTCACTTTTCTGCAGATGTGACCAAATAATTGAAGATTCCGTTGTAAAATCTTCAACAATAAATTCTCCTTTGGTTGTATCTTCCGCTAAAGCTCTTCATTTGTAATTTTCTGTACCCATACTATTCTTAGAATCTTCCTAAGAATAGAACCATCCTATTCTTAGAATCTAACAAGTTCTTTCAAATGCCAAAATTTTTTTTCTTGATTCCTTATATATTACCCACGTTTCAGATCCAAACAGTACACTGCTAAATATGTATGTTTTTAGTACTCTTGGCTTCATTTGCAGGCTTATCGCTTTACTTTTCCAGATGTTATTCGTGGCCTTCAGATTTGTTCTTCCCTTTGCAATCCTGATCTTTATTTCTTTTTTTTATAGTCCAAATCATATGTCATTTTACTTCCCAAATATGTGAATTGTTCTACATTTTCTATATCATTTCCATTAACTTGTATCGTCTGTTTCACGTTCTTCGCACCAAATACCACTGTCTTCGTTTTTTCCAAGTCCAAACTCTTTCGTTCCTCATTTAACAGTTTCGTGTTTTTTGTAGTTGTCTTTCGTCATCTTCAATAATAACAATGTCATCTGCAAATCCCAGATTGTTAGTTCTCATTCCGTGTACAGATCTTCCTTTTGCGACTTCCTTCATTTTGTCCATTGCTCTTTCTAAATGTTTCTAATTAGGTCCCCTTGTCTAGTGCCTCTGCTTGTTCTAAACCATTTCCCCAAATCATCACTTATTCTAACTGCTGCAACTGCATTCTTATAAACATCTTTTAATATAGCTATTAGTTTTCTATAAATTCCATAGGATTATAACACTGCTAATGTCACTTTCTGGTCGATACTGTCAGATGCCTTCTGAAAATCAACAAAGCAAGTATATATGATTTTTTTTCTCCAACTTTCTCTGCTATTAATCAAATTGTCAAAATCTGTTGAATGTCGTTCTATCCTTCCTAAATCCTGCTTGCTCGACTGCAAGGTATGTTTCCAATTGTGTTCTCAATCTTTCTCTCAATATCATCATCACCTTACCAAGATGATTTGTCAAAGCATTTGTTCTATAATTTTTACATTCTAGCTTATTTCCTTTCTTATATAATGTCACTAATATCGATGTCACCCATTTCTCTGGCATTTTCTCTTCCTTCCATGCCATATTACATAGTTGGTGCATTTCTATAACCATACTTTCTCCACCATATTTAATCATTTCTCCAGTGATGTTACCATTACCAGGACTCTTGTTGTGTTTAGCTACTTTGCCACCTATCTAAACTAGCGCTAGATGTCTTTTCCAAATATGAGGTGATTTCTTCTATGTACTAAAAGAAAATACCAGGTAAGGATGATAATACAAAGAAAAATACCCAGTAGTTCCCTTTTCATTGAGTGGAAATTTCAGAATGAAGTGTGATTTATAATGAACAGTACTCTTTTGTTTATTTTATGAAAAGAGAGTACATGTGGTTATTTTCTTGCTATTTTTGTCACCTGAACATCTGAAATAATTTAAATGATTAACTGTAGCGGATTTGTAATATCTGTGACTTCTTGACTTAGAAGAGGGAACCTATGTTACCTGGAGTTTCCTCTATTAGGAAATTCCAAGTCAACATTTCGGTTTCCAAGAGAAAATATTTGGAAATTAATTTCGTGCTAATTCCCACGCCTTTGTTTAACAACTGTTTCAAAATATTCGAGAAAAAATAAACTCTATCGATCAAAATGTATTGCAATAAATAGGATTTGAACATTACTTTTTATTTTACCCTGCGCTACTACGATGTATGAAAATATGCCTCTCAGCTTGTGATGCTTACAGATTTAAATATACTGTTGCTGTTTGAGAACAACTCTTTCTGCTTTTATGTACAAGACATTTTCAGTTGCATTACATTCTTATTTCAAGGCTAATTTTAAAATATCACAAAATTATATTCACTAGTATTTCAAATGAACTAGCAGTTGAAAAACGAAACAAATTGTTATTATTATTATTATTATTATTATTATTATTATTATTATTATTATTATTATTATTATTATTTGTGAAGTGCTTATTTCAGTAATTTATTTATTTAT
This sequence comes from Typopeltis vanoorti, assembly GCF_054136105.1. Lineage (NCBI taxonomy): Eukaryota > Metazoa > Arthropoda > Arachnida > Uropygi > Thelyphonidae > Typopeltis > Typopeltis vanoorti. The sequence continues at coordinate 2,774,201 of NC_143561.1, forward strand.
TTCGTATCCAAAAACAAGTGGTACAGTACTAAGTAAGTGGTACAACATGATTTACAACAAATTAAGATACATTACAATGAGATCAGCTTAGATTTGGTAGGTGAATTATACAGGTAATAATATTTAAATTAAAGGGATATTAAATCCTACATTATTTCAAAGCCGAATAAGAAACTCAAAGATAGGAATCAAAGAGTTTCATGCCGAATATGGCAAACTATAAAAGATTCGGCGAATTGTAGCGTAAGTTAAAGCACATAGTTCGACACTAGGGCAACTCGTTGCAACGGTGGAGAAATTCTGATCACCATTCTTAGTATTTCCCATAATGTAAAACACATCTCCTAGGAGATGTATGATGTTATACATCATGGTGGAAGGTCACTACCAAGACCATTTTGACCTTTGTATAGGTGAAGCGGATTCTAAAAATAAGACGATCCCGAACGATCGCCCAACTCAGCGTTGTTACACTCAGTGGCATGCTCATCCCATCACCAAGAAGAACTTCTCAGCATTGGCTCTACCCAGTGGCAGGCTCACCCCACCACCAAGCAGAGCCATAATCTCAGCGGCGGCCCCACTCAGAGACAGGCAAAAACCTACCTCCAAGCGGAGCCCCTCAGAGCCAGATCCACCCCGCACCGGATTCGACCCTCATTGGGGTCTCATCAGTGAGTAGGTAGACCAAGTAATACTGAGGTTATAGCGAAAAGAACTTATATACTTTGCTATACGAGTTGTCAAAAAGGTGTACCCATAAATTACTTAAAATAAAGAGCCAATAGGCTTCACTTCGGCGATGTACCATTATTTAAATTAATGGGATATTAAATCCCACATTATTTCAATGCCGAATAAGAAACTCAAAAGATAGGACTCAAAGAGTTTCATGCCGAATATAGCAAACTATAAAAATTTCTGCGAACTGTAGCGTAAGATAAAGCCGAAGTGAAGCCTATTGGCGCTTTATTTTAAGTAATATTTTAAGTAATTTATGGGTGCACCTTTTTGACAACTCGTATAACAACGTATAAAAGTTCTTTTCGCTACAAAACCTCAGTATTACCTGGTCTACCTACTCACTGATGAGATCTCAATAAAGGTCGAAACCGCTCTGGGTTTCGACCATTATGGTGGAAGTGACCTTCCACCATAATGCATAACATCAAACATCTCCTAGGGGATGTTTGAAGTTTGATGACTTCACAGCACATGCAATTTATTTTCACTATAATGTATTGATGACAACACAGAATGATAGGAAAATAATTTTATTAACTTATTTGCTGGTATTATATCCAGCATATAAATTTATGTGCATACCTAAATTGGAATACCCTATGTATACAATCACGTGTTCATGGTTTAAAAACTACTGGGCTGAAATTAAGATTACTTAAATTAAAATATATCAGATAAATTATTGAATACAATTGACGATAATAATTTCCAAAACTTTTGGAATAATGAGATAGTCATTTCGATTAAGATTAGGTCTTTGAAGTAAGGCTTCAGCACTTTCTTTATATAAACGGTCATGGTTATATTTGGGCGCATACAGTAGCTTGACATTTTTCCATTGGATTCTGTGGTTAACAAAAATACGTTTATTTATATCTCTTGAGCATCAAAACCACATCTGCCTTATCGAACCTCACACATCTGACCTTGCAATATGGAATCGAAAATATTAACCACAGGATGAACATTAATATACAGTATATATTAACGTTCATCTATCGTTAAAGTTTGGAAAATTGTTATCCTCATTCGTATACAATAATTTATTTGCTATATTTTGATTTAATTTAAGTAATATTAATTTCAGCTCAGCCGGCCTGATTTTACAAGTGGTTAACATGTCCACTCTCCAGCCAAGAGTCCTTTGGTTCGAATCCCGCCGTGGGCATGGATGTTTGTAATTGTCCTACCAACTTTGTGTGGAAAGCGAATCTGCGACGTTAAGACTTATTCTAGCAGAAGAAATCATGTTAGGTACGGCACTGACCATACGGCGTCTATGGACATCAAATGTAAAAATTTAAAATTTTCAGCTCAGTTGTTTTTAATCCATGAACGCATCACTGTATATGTAGAGGGATTCCAGTCTAAGCATGCACATCACTGTTTTTTTTTTTTTAATTCAATTCCTATTGTTGGTCGTTTACCAATACAGATGTCCTACAGAGAATGAGAACACAGAGATCTTCATTACATGAAATGATCCAGAGAAAGATGAGATTAACAATACATGTACTGAGAGGACACTAAGAGTATTAGAATGAAAAATTATGGGAAAAGGATCAAGAGGTAAAAAACAAAGGACATGGTTTGAAGATATAAGATCATGGACAAGGTCACATGGCTATGCAGAAAGATAAAGGAAAGCCACCAACAGGGAGAACTGGAAGTAGGACGTCGCCAGATTAGATCGCGCCCTGAGGCAACCAATTAAATATCGTCCCTGATGGATTATAAGACAAAAATATAAGAAAATTTCCAATTGCTATTTTGTTTTTATTACAAGAGAAACATTAATGCAAAACGATTACATAATAATATTGATTAAATGTTTGCTTTACGGGGATATCACACAATAAAACTGTTTATAAGCTCTTCGAAATTTAAATTATAAGCTCTGTCCGCCGCTATCGATATTGTTGCTAGACCAACCAATCTTGGGTCATTGCTGTTAGCAAATAATTTTCAATCATTTTAAGCTTGGAAAAACTTCTTTCCGCACTTGTTATGCTAACAGGAATTATTAGTATAGCGACGGCGCGTAGCGCAATATGGCTGAACGAGCGCCCTTATTAAGCCACGCTGTGAGGCAGGCTGCCTCTACGCTGCGTCCTGTCGACGGTTTTGACTGGAAGGACATGGTTTTTCACCCTGTTACTGAGGAAGCTACATGATGATTGTTCGTCGTTAGTTGTACTGATAATATCTTATGGTACCTAAGACGAAATATTTACATAATAAAAAAAGTTATTTAGTGTAGCATACGTATTATTCTATAGTTATAAATAAGATACTGTTTAGGGTTAGGAATGGAGGTACCAGTCTGCGTCTCTTCGCCAGAAACCGTATATATAATTAGTAATAGTCTTGGGTTCAGCTATATCTGATGGCCATAGTGGAAATTGAAATGCCTCCTCACACTCCAAATGTTAAGAATAGAACAGACTTGCCAACTTCCTAGAAGAAATGAAAGGTATTAGCTGATTTATTTCATTAATTTTTCGAACAGGGAAGCTCGATGATATGACTCTGTGGACAAGCGAGAATTTCATGAATGAATCGCCACACCTCTTCTTTTTTTCTGATATTCTAATTGGCTTACCTTGTTGTTATTGCTCTTGTCTGCTTCAGAGTTTTCCTGCCTAATCTTGTTTTATTGATTTTTCTTATACTGTTCTAAGTTTTTTAAACCATTTCTCCAGTTTTTCTAGTTCTCCAGTTGATTTCCTGATTTCTTTTAATCAGGATACTTCAAATGTCAAGTTATCCTCCCAATGCTTCTACTCGACGGTTCAAAGCATTAGCTGGTATACTACTTTATGTGAAATAGTGAATTGCACATTCGATCTGTTTTGAGTTTCAACCTGCTTTCACCACCCACCTCTGAATTGAAGCCAAGGAAAAATTTGAAGAAACTCACATGATTGCCCTCGACATTTCAAAGGCATCAGATTGGGTTTGCTACAGGAGCTTACTCAACAAACTGCCATCCTATACTCTGCCTTCTCCATTCTGGAACTGGATCTTCAACTTCCTCACAGGTTACTTACTACGTGCTACTGTGGACAGTTTCCTCTTTCAGATTTCCCCACCAATGCACGATTTCCCCAGGGTTCTGTTCTTTTACACATTTTCAGTTCCTTTTATATATAATTGCCCCTTCTCTCACTTCCAATGCTATCCACAGCTTTCTGATGACAGTATGCTCCACTCCTTTTCATTTGACAAACCTTGTAGTTCTCAATTATTAGAACTTTCAAGATCTACTAAGACGACTGACTTGAACTGAAATCTCCAAACTATATCCCAGTGGAGCAAAGATAACTTTGTAAACTTCAGTAACAGAAAAACACATTCTTCTCTGATCTCGATCAACATAGAGCTCGCATCCTTTCTCTTACCTTCAGTAATTCTGAGATATCCAAAAACGATTAAAAGATAAAAATAAAAATGAAATAGATAAAAAGTAAACAAAAAACTTTGTTTATTTTTCGCATAAGATACCACTTCATACTTCCACAGCTGCTAACTCTATACATATCCCAAATCTATTTTTCCATTGAAAACTTCTTCCATATTTAGGGTAGTTCACCAAAACTGACTCTCTCGCATTGCCCAATTTCATCCAGAAGTTGGCAATCCGGCTAATTAATGATCCGTTTCTCACAGACGCTCAGTTTCTGCTTTGCAACTCTTCTTGACAGTGCTCTGCTGATTTGGGCAATATATTTCTCCACTCTCCTTCAAAATAATTAAAACAATAACAAGTGCTAACCAGCTCGCTGGTACAGTTCATCTTGAAACTCACTGAACCAACTCCACTACCTTATCTTTCATTCAATTTACTCCACCACTCTCTTCTTTTTTTCTGATATTCTAATTGCCTTACCTTGCTAATTGGAGATCCTCCACCACTCTCAGCTTTTCAAGCAAAATAGGAAGAGCTTCCTCCTTTTTTCTATTCCTCTTGTCCACAAACAGCACTAAAGTACTGTAGGTCTTGTGGCCTTTCTTGTGTGGATCACATATAAAAAAAAGGCAAACATGTACTGCTATCTCTTGGCACATCACACTAACAGTATATGTCGTCGTCATCTGAGCAATTCAGGTATATACCTTCTGTCCAAAAAGAAACCGAACTTTTCAAAATTAGAAGAAACTATTGTGCCACCTATTGCATCTTTTTGTTGTCAAAAACAGCAACCTTCATTAGTGTTGTGTCAATTGTTTATGACATTTCTTTCATTAGAAGCTGAGTTATAGTGCCAAGAGTAACAGTATATTTTGAAAAACGGTCGGAAAATGAATTTCAAACAGAGAACTGAGATTGACTTTTGTGTTACACTTGATAAACTTTTTACAGAAACGCATCAAATGCTTCAAGAAGCATACGGTGATGTGATGAACGCTTATCCCGTACTCAAGTTTCCGAGTGGTTTAAGCGATTTCAAAGTGGTCGTGAGACACTTGAGGACGATGAAATGCCGGACCGTCCAAAAACTGAACCGAGCGAAATTAACATCCAAAAAGTATGCGATTTCGTCAAAGAAAACACGAAATCGTCAGTAAGATTGATTGAAAATAAATTGGGGATTACAAAATCAACTGTGCACAACATTTAAACTGACAGTTTGGGCCTTCATAAACTGAATTCGCGATTTGTTCCCCACAAGTTGACCGATGACCAAAAAATGTATCGAATTGAACACTGCAAGGACCTCATTAAAACCTCTCATAAGGACTAAAACTTCCTTGAAACGATCGTTACTGGTGATGAAAGGAGCCCGAAACAAAGCGTCAGTGCTGAGTGGACCACCAGAAGAGGGACATCCCAAAAAAAGTCGCTTACAGAAGTCAAAAGTACAGACAATGCTGATTTGTTTCTATGATTCCCTATACACAAAGAATTCGTTTCGACTGGACAAACGGTGAGTAGTGTAGACAATTTTGCTGATATTCTTCTATTTCTTGTATGATGTTCTTTGTATCTAATAGTTTTCTTATTTCTCTGTTTTTCTTTTATCTAATCCAGTGAGTCTCAGGAGAGGTCTTAGAAACTTCATCTGTGCTGATTAGAATCTTTGCCTGTTTCTTTGTTTTAGAATCCAAGTTTCACTTCCAAATTTGAGAGATGGTTTAGAGGTCATATTATGTAATCTTAATTGAGTTTCTTTTGTCATTTGTTTTCCAAAATTTCTTTTAATTATGTCATTCATTCTATTGTAAATTTGTAGTCTTTCTTCCAATTGTGAATCAGTATTGTATTGTGAGAATATATTTCCTAAGTATTTGAATTCTGTAACTTGTTCTATTACTTTATTGTTAAGCATAATTTTGACATTTTGAATGGTGTTTCCACACATTGCTATAGCTTTTGTATTTGTTTCAGATATTTTAATTTAAAATTTTTTTGCTATTTCATTTGGATGATTAGTTGCAATTTGGAGTTTATCTTCTGAATTTGAAATTAGTACTTGATCATCTGCATAAAGTATTGTATTTAGCGGTTTATTATTTGTTAGTTTAATTCCATCTTGGACAGTTGTTTTTCATATTTTTTCGAAATTGTTTATATAAATGTTGAATAGGATTAGGGATGAGCCACAACCTTGTCTTACTCCTTTATTTATAGTTATATTATTATTATTATTATTATTATTATTATTATTATTATTATTATTATTATTATTATTATTATTATTCCTGGTACCTCCAAGGAGTACAAAGACTCATCGCGGGAGGATACAACAGTGTCAACTGATACAACTGTCTCAACCACTACACCGAACCTCTACCACGAATCATCTCCATGAACGCCATCTACCGTCCACCTCCACCACCACCAAAACTGGTATTCGATGTCTGTAAATTGCGTGTTTTCTGAATGGCTGATTTGTCTGTATGCGGGATGAAAAACCGAGTTTCCGGGAGAAAAAAACCCTGCTACTTCCGTATGAGATCGGCTAACTCACCTTCGATTGAAATCGTCCAGATAAAGATTCCTCCCGAGAATCGACTTAGGACTATTCCAATCGAAGGGCGCAATGTACCGTCGTTCTTCCAATTGCGTTACGGAGGCGCTTATAGGATCTGATAAGGTTCTATCTGCAAATGTGGTGCAAATTTCTGTTTCTCTATATAGACTTTTTATTGCTTTAATTAATTTAGGAGATATTTTATCATCTTGTAATATTTTCCAGAGTAGATTTCTGTTCAAGTTATTATATGCCTCTTCATAGTCAATAAATAGAAGAAAAGCGGGCAGATTAAATTCTTTTTTTTTTTTCTATGATCTGTAGCATTGTGAAAGAGGCATCTGTGCATCCTTCCCTCTTCCAAAACCACACTGTTCTTCTTCTAAATAATTTTCTATGTTTAATTAGTCTGTTATTTAATTTGTTTGCATACAGTTTAGACGCTGTTATTAAGAGAATAATGCCTCTGAAATTTCCACATTTGCTAAACAGTGATTCTGCTGGATTTTGTAAATACATCTGACAAAATACCACATGGAACTCTGTTATTAAAATTAAAACAAACGGGTATGGATATGACTGCTTATATGGATACTAGTGTGGCTGATGGATAGATACCAAACAGTTTAGTATCTGTTTAGAGGAGCAGAACCCTGGAGAATGCAAGTGACTAGTGGTGTGCTGTAAGGTTTTGTGCTAATGCAATTACTGTTTAATTCATATATAAATGATATAGGAAGTAATCTGGTGCAAATATTCAGTTGGTCGCCGATGATGGCTAATTGGGTAGAGTAATAGTAAAGCGAGGTGATATGGTCAGAGATAATTGGTGTCTGAATCTTTCACAGTCTCCATTGGTCTCTGCCAAGGGTGTGTTCTTTCACCCCTCCTTTTTGTAATATTTATGGACTGGATTGATAGGCACAGCCAAGGCAGTGAGTGTTTCAGAATTGGAAGATGTAGCATTGAACGTCTGCTCTTTGCAGATGACCTAGTTCTGCTTAGTTCTTCCACAGATGACCTCCAGGGAACCCTGGATGGGTTTGTAGCTGTTTGTGCAGAAGCTGGAATGAAGATCAGTGTCGCCAAAACCGAAACATTTGTGGTCTCAAGACAACCATCCCAGTGCATGCTGCATGTGAGTGGACTCGTGAATATGAACCCAATACTTTGGGTTCATATTCACGAGTGATGGAAAATGGGACATAGAGCTAGATACTCGAATTGGCTTAGCAAGCTCAATATTTTGGGAGCTTGGCCGTTCGGTAGTATGGAAGCAGGCGTTAAGCCAGATGGCAAAGTTGGCTTTCTTCAATACAGTCTATGTCCCCATCCTCACCTATGGTCATGAGAGTTGGGTAATGACTAGAAAAATGCGGACACGAATCCAAGCGGCTGAAATGAGGTTCCTTTGAGAGGTTGCGGGGCTGATAAGACTCGACATCAGAAGCTCTGCAATTCGGGAAACTCTCAATACTCAACCGCTGCTTCTCCATGTTGAGAGATCACAGTTACGTTGGTACAGGCACCTGGTAAGAATGCCACAGGAGAGGCTCCCTCAGCAGACCCTCTTTGCCAAGCCAGAGGGCGGGAGGCCACGTGGAAGGCCAAGGACTCGCTGGATAGATTGTGTCTAAAACCTTGGGTGGACACGTTTGGGGATCCCACAAGACCACCTGAGCTTGGTGGCAGAGGTTCGTGACCATTGGAAGTTCCTCTTGCAGCTGTTGCCCCCACAACCCAATTAGGAAAGGTGAGCCTTGAAGATGTATGTGTATGTATAATTGGTGTCAGTTGACTGTGGATAAATGACAATTTATGTATTTCGGGATAAATAGTTTACAGATGTGTGCTACATTAATGGAACTACTGAATTGAAATTTAGATGCATATTGCTAAAGTAGAGCATGAGATTCATTGTATATTGAAAAGCCCATTAATGTTCAGAGATTTGGAAGTGTCTCCTTATTATAAGGTCTGATACCTCCACGTCTGAATTATTGTGCTGAGGTATAGTCACATTCTTTTTCTTTTTTCTAGGGAGGGGGTTGTAGAAATAGTGGAGCGGGAGTGACCAAGATTATGACTAGTATGTGGAACGTTCCATATGAATATAGATTGAAGGTTCTTGGATTGAAAAAGTTGGTTGATAGGCTGGAAGAAAGGATATGGTAGAAACATTTAAGTCACTTAAAGGGTTTTTATAAAAAAAGATGCATAGGAAATGTTTCAGAACTTGACTAGATTAGACACAAGAAATAATACCTAGTAGAGTAAGAGCGTGCTTGGTAGCTGTGGGAGGATTAGATTTTTTGTGTAAAGAGTGTGAATGAACGAATGGAATGGGTTGCTAGTGCTAGTTGTGATTTCTTTATCTGTTAATGGATTCAAGGAGAGGCAAGAAACATATTATAGGTAGATTGTGTTTCCTGCGATGAGTCTTCGAATTCTATGGAGGTATTTGTACATAAACTACAATAATAAATCAGCTAACGCCTTTCATTTCCTTATAGGGAGTAGGCGAGGCCGTTTAATCCTATCTAGCTTTTGGAGACTGAGTGGGCAGTTCGATCTATAATAATAACAAGTCCAAAAGTATCACGATATCTATGTCTCTTGTCTGTTAGCTTTACAATGCAATTTGCTTTTCCTCACTAAGGTAGACATTACTCTTTTATACGACTGTTTATTAAAATAACGTAATGTCATTAGTGGTTAATTCTAAACTGTAGCCAATCACTCACTAATTTCTTTTGTGGATACGAAGCCGAAAATTAACCTTGCAGTTTTAATTTTCTGCCACTAGAAGCAGTGGTGTTTCGTACTTTATCAAAACAGGTGTAATCTTCTAGAAAAGTGCCGAGTGATATATAGTTTATGTATGTTGGTGTTAGTGAATTTAATCTTTAATTAAAGACATTGAGATTAAGAACAAATAATAGAGGTAAAGTTTAATTTTAATGTATATTATTTAATATTATTATTTTTAAAATATTTCTTCGAATACTTTATTTCTACCACCTTTCGCTATGCTGTTATGTATTTATTATATATATTTACTCGTGAAGCAAGTTTATTTTTGCTTGTTACAAATTTTTCCATAGGATTGGTACGATGATATTTAAAATGTAATCGCACCATTTTATGTTGAATGGTAATGCACTATTAATGGGAATTAGCATTTTTTGCAGTCATAGATAATCGATTTTATCTTATATGCAATATTGGTGTCAGAAGTCTAGAATATGCAATCAACAGTTAAAACTTATGCCTTTAATAATAAATTTGGTACCTAGGTTAACGATTTCTTTATGACTTGTCTCATGTTATATAACATGACGAAAATCCCTCAGAGGCGCGTTTAATCATGGTGTTTATAAAACACATGTTCATTTCTTTAAGATCTTAAGTAAGGAGATTATCGAGTTATGGCAGTGATTATTACGAGTATCTCCATGAAGGCAGAAGACTCATGGCGGGGTACTCACAATTAGCGATATTCACACAACACCAGTTATATTTTGCCTTAAACTCATTCATTTTCACGGTACTTAAAACTATCTCTGGTAATCCATTTTAATGAATCGCCACTTTCCAAGCGAAAATCTAGTCCATACATCCTTACTAACCACACTTCTCATCATGTTTCAAAATCTCTTAAGTGAATCTTATAGAACTCCATTAGTAACTTAAAAGTCTGTATCATATCCCCCCCCCCTTTTTTTTTTTCTGCCAATCAACCACATTTGCAACCTACACACCTCGAGTCTATCCTCATAGGGGACAGTTCACAACTTTGTCACCAGTTGGTCACTCATTTCTGAATACTTTCCACCATCACCTGAACCACGTGAAATCCAGGTGACTAAATTAGTGCTTGCATTTGGTCACAAAATGTTGCTGAATCGTAATTTCATAAAAAAAGTGTAATTGCATCTTTACTTGTCAATGTTTTTCAACATCCAAGTTATCTTATGAGCTAATTTGTGAACTTTTTGTAATATGCCTTCTGAACTTCAACTCTCTGTTATCCACCATGACACACATCCCTAGCTTTATCACTTTCCTGCAATCAATCAATGTAATGCACATCATGTAATCTCTTACTCCTGAAGTGAATAACTTTACACTTTACAACATTGAATTGATATCCATTATCCTTTGCCCACACTACCAATCTGTTTAAATCATATTGCAAATTGTCAAGAAAATCGACTGTGCAACCACACTATTTTCAGACAGTAAACATAATCATAGTCTCAGTCTCAAAACATTAGATAGGGCTAAAACGACTATCTCCCTATATGGGATTAAAAGGCTTTTGTTGATTTTTTTTTTTTTTTTTTTAATTTCAAATTGTCTACATCACCTTAGCATCATCAGTATACAACCGAATATCCCACACTTAAATCATTCCCTGTATTAATTTCCAAATTGAACAGAAGTGGGCCCAGTACAGAACCTTCAAGAATTCCACTAACTACCTATTCAAATTCTCCTGGACTTCACTCCATCATATACCATCCCCTGTGACATCTGTCAGCCAGTCCCGTCCCATGCCACCAGCTTCACATCCATTTCATTCTGCTCCAACTTATCCAATAGATTTTCATGAAGTCTTTTGTTCTATGCCTCTTCAAAGTCCAACAAAGTGTAGTCATTTTCTTTATCCAATTCCACTTTATATGATACATAGGGCATTGTATTCCTATCCATCCATTGCTGGATTTTAACTTTAATCAACTTTTCCAAGGTGAAATCCCACTTGTCCATGCCAGTGATGAACTAATTCTGAAACAAGTCAAAGAAAGACTTAGAAAAAGTTCCTCTAGTCACTGACTAGATTTGAACTTAGAATAGTATCTTCTTTGAGTCCTTGCACTATGGATGCAAACAGTATTTCCACTGGACTATGCAGGCATCTTAAGAAAGTAAAGTGACACAAATAGCACTACATATCAGCTCACTCAGTTTATTTAAAAAAATTATTTCTCCATGGATTCAGTACTTAAGTATATAAAAAAAAAAGTAGTGGTATATATATATTTATATTATTATTACCACCCCAAGACCTCATGGAGTCAAAGACTCATCTGGGAAGTCCTTTTATCACACACACAGCTCATCATACCATGTTTTAAACACATTTAAACTCTTTGCAGACACCACATTCTCAGGCAAGGCATTCCAATCATTCACAACTCTGCACGAAAAACACCTGCCTCTCACTCCCCTACTCACACCCTCTTTATACAGTTTCCAGGGATGACCTCTGGTTCTCCCCTGATCTCCCACTGTTCTCTGTAAAACTTCTCCAGCATTGATCCTATAACAACCCCTTACCAACTTGTAGGTCTCTATCATATCTCCCCCCTCTTCCTCCTGTCCACCAGACTCTGCAAATTACATCTTCTCAATCTTTCCTCATACTCGACATTCCAGAGGTCAGAAACTACCTTAGTCAGTCTCCTTTGGATCCTTTCCAACATCTCTTCATCCTTCTGAAAACCTGGTGACCAAATCTGGGCACAATAATCCATGTGTGGCCTAATCAAAGCCTTATACAACGGAACAAGAATCTCCCTTCTTCTACACGTCAGTGTCCTCCGCATCATTCCCAGAAGCCTTTGTGTTGTCTTCACAATTTTGGCGATGTGTCCCCTAAATTTTAGATCCTTATCCACTATCACCCCCAGATCTCTTATTTCCTTTACTTTCAACAATATATTCTCACCAAGCATAAATTCTGCATCCCATCTTTGTTTTCCAAATTTTAAAACCTTACATTTTGCAACATTGAATTCACATCCTCATTTCCATGCCCAATCACTCAATCTGTTGAAGTCTTCTTGTAAGGCCACAACATCTTCATTACACTTCATGGTTCGTCCCAAGTTTGCATCATCTGCAAAAAACTGAATATCTCCATCCAAATCTTCACCTATATCATTAATATACAAGTTAAATGGTAATGGACCTAAAACAGACCACTGAGACACTCCACTGGTGACTTTCCTTTTCTTGGATATTGCTCCCCCATACATAACTTGTTATGTATGGGTGAGCCTTATATATATATATAGGGGTGACACAATATCTCTGAAATTATTCACAGCATGCCTAGAAGAAATATTCAAACTTCTTGATTGGGAAAGGCAAGGTCTGAAGATAAATGGAAGATATTTAAGCCATTTACACTTTGCAGATGAGATATTTTTCTTTACTTCAACTGCTCATGAATTACAGACTCATATCCAAAGAATACAAATTGCTAGCAAACAGCTGGAATAAAGATAAATCTAAAGAAGATCCAAGCAATAGCTATGTCCAACCAGAAATAATCAAAATCAATAATGATGAAATTAAACAAGTAGATCATTATATATACTTAAGACAACAGATATCAATGGATCAAAATATCATGGATGAAATTAAAAGATGCATGATGCTTTGGTGGAAAGCATTTGAAAAATTGTATTCAATATTCAAAAGCCAACTGCCATTATGCCTGAAAAGAAAAGTTTTTAACCAGTTAACCAATATTTTAACCAGTTTTTAGCCAATTTTCTTCTTATATTGAAATATGGCTGTGAAACATGGACACTAAATGCAAAGGAAATTCAAAAATTAAGAATAACACAATTTAGTATGGAAAGAAGCATGCTTGGTATCACAAGACTGGATCACAAAAGGAATATGTGGATAAGAAATTAAACCATAGTCTCTGACATCATAGGAAGAGTGAAACAGCTGAAGTGGCAATGGGCTGGGCATATTGCTCGAAGATAAGATCAACAATGGACACAAAAGAAGTACTGGATTGGATTCCACGAGAGGAAAAATGACCACGATGCCAATCTAAATCATGGCGGATTGATGATATCGGATTTGCAGGAGTGACATGGGAAAGGATAGCCATGGACAAACAGTTTTGGAGTAATCTTGGAAAGGCCTTCATCCTGCAGTGGATTGATTAATAAAGGTAAACATTCATTAACAAATACAAAATGTGTCAGCTTTTAGCTCAAGAACACAGTCCCAGTACTTGGAAAACCCTACTCAAAGTATTCCAAAAATACTTTTTCTCAGTGCTTTGCTCATTCACTTTTTTAATTGCCCATAAGGTTTATATATATATATGTATATATAAACCCATATATGTGTCCCCTGCTCTCCACAGAAAGTCTATTTACTTGTACCTCTTGTTTACCTTTGGCTCATTCACTTTTTTAATTGCCCATAAGGTTTATATATATATATATATGTATATATATATATATATATATATATATATATGCCTCCCCTGCTCTCCACAGAAAGTCTATTTACTTGTACCTCTTGTTTACCTTTATTAATAATGCAGTTTATTATTATATATCTACAGTTTTAGCATTACACATGATATGCAATTTGGATTTAGAATATGTCTAACCTCATTGAACTTTTTATACTTTAAACAGTCACATTCAGTGATTAAAAAAAAAATTCCCCAGAAAAGTGATTAATTTCTGTACATTTAAAATCAGAGTCAACAAAATTAATCCTGATTATGTACAGAGTGATGTGATTGTTTTAATTCTTCCAGTCTACATATTGCATATATCATTTGTTTTTGAGTAATAAGTTAAAAAAAAAAATACTAAAGAATAATATGTATATTATAATGAAATAACGCAACTTAGTAAGGCCTTTCGAAAACAAAAATTTTTCAGATGATTAAGTATGTCACTGCATAATATAGAATTCATGGTTATAGGGCCAAATTCCAGATGATTGGTTGAGCTCTTATTGTATCCTTATATAAAGACTGATATAAAACAATGAGAGAATTGTAATTTTCCAGAAGTAAGATTTATGTAAGCTTACTGAAGTAAGCTTATATAAATCTTACTTCTTGTCAAGAAGAGCCTTAAAGAAATTGTAAGGAAAACGGGTGTTTGATGCCAGAATAGTAGGAAAACGACCCAGAGTAAGACCAAGATGTAAGTGGGTTTATGCAGTAAGAAGTGCCTTAGAAGACCAAAATATAACATCTGTGAATATTGGGGATCTTGACAGATAAGACTAATTTGGAGGAAAATTGCTCAGAAGTTAGAAATGAAGTAATAATTTCCTGTAGTACTCTCTTAATATCCTGTACACCTCCTGAGGAATTTGAAGATGTTTACAATATTCGTAATAACAATGCCTATCATATTTCTCTTTAAAATCATTCACTAACAAAATATACACTGCCTAGTCTTTTCATTTCCCACTTCTCATACAGAAATCTATCCATATTCCTACATAATTTCCAGAGGTGACCACTTTTTTTTTTTTTTTTTTCCCATTCAGTCTGGTATTGAAATAAATTAGTCAACATTTTGGTTGCTTGCTTCTGAATCTTCTCTACAATTCATCCCAAG
Source organism: Typopeltis vanoorti (assembly GCF_054136105.1). Classification (NCBI taxonomy): domain Eukaryota; kingdom Metazoa; phylum Arthropoda; class Arachnida; order Uropygi; family Thelyphonidae; genus Typopeltis; species Typopeltis vanoorti. The sequence goes on from NC_143561.1 coordinate 2,789,325, forward strand.
TACCCAGATGACCATTTTGCACAGTTTCCAGATAAGGTCATATCAAAGCCTGATAGAGGGTTAATGACTTCCTTATCTTTGCTTTTTTGGTGTGTTTCTTGCCATTCAAGTGTCTCTTTAAGCTGTTTTGTCTGTTTTTAATTTGTCTACTGAACTTCAGCTTTCTCTGTCCATTATTATCCCTAAATCCCTAGTCTTATCTTATCTTAGTTTTTGCATCCATTTCCATCTATGTCACACACAGCCTGTTATTTTTCATCTCAAAGAGCATAACTACACACTTTGATACATTGTTTCATTATCCATCAGTCACATCTACTAGATTATAAGTCTATTGTCCTGCAGTATTTCTACATCATCTTTATTAATGAAACAAGTCATCATTATGAATAAGTTACACATTCATCAGAATTAGCATCAAAAATACCTCTATCATCTGTCAGTTGTGTGCAGCACCTACACAGTGCATCTCCAAACTCCTAAATTTCTTCTCTTCGTTCATCCCCTTCACTGCTGCTTTATGGAACAATTTGCCATCTTATGCTTTTCCCAAGGAATGCAATCTACTGCCCTTCAAGATAGATGCGAACAAGATCCTTCTTGCCTTTTCTTGTACTATAGGTTGATCAACCTCTCATGGATGAGAGGGTGATCTGTTTTCATAATAACAAAAAAATCGGTTTTAGTAACTAGATAATGGACAGATTTTGCTGTCAAGTTTTTTTATTATTATTATTGTTCCGGGCAACTCCAAGGAGTCGACAGACTCATCGAGGGAGGCGCTAACATCATGTCAAGAACAACTATTCGACGTTCACACAGTATCTATCATACCTTGCCTTGAACTCATTCACGGTCGTAGCACCCACAACAGACTCTGGAAGATTATTCCACTCATTCACCACTCTCCAAGTAAAAAACCTAGCTCTAACACTTTTGTAAACCACGCTCTTGCCCAGCTTCCATGCATGGCCCCTAGTCCTCCCACCACCAGTCATATTTTCAAAAATATCTTCTGGATCAATCTTATAGAAACCCTTCAGTAACTTGAATGTCTCAATCATATCACCCCTCCTTCGCCTATCGTCCAATCTCTGCAACCCACAAATCCTCAACCTATTCTCATAAGGTTCATTCCACAGACTTGCTATCATCTTGGTCACTCGTCTCTGGATCCTCTCCACTTCCTCCTCATCACGAAGAAACCCTGGTGCCCATAACTGGACACAGTAGTCCAGATGGGGTCTTATCAAGGCTCAACAACAGAAATACAGAGGAACAACAACTTGTTTGTCTCTGCATTTCAAAGTATTTTTCAGAAGCCAAGTGATTTGATGAGCTGATTTAGTCACTTTTGCAATGTGCCCCCTAAACTTCAATTCCCTATCCACCAATACTCCCAAATCCCTGGCCTCGTCAATCTCCTGGAGTACGATTCCACCAATGCGATATACTGCTGCTATTCTTTTCACCCCAAAGTGCATAACCTTACACTTTGCCACATTAAAGTGACATCCATTTTTCCTAGCCCAGTCCTCCAAACTATCCAAATCATCCTGTAAAATTTTGACATCCTGTGCACAAGTTTTTATAGCATTATCATTGTATTGATAATGTACCATGTGATATCAACATCACATGTGGCTACTATAAATAGGCATACCTATCCTCTGTATAAAATCAGTAAATGTTTGCCAGCAATGGGGAAATGTTGCAACATAAGCCGATTTGACCGTGAGCAGACAGTTGGGGTTTCAGAGGGAAGGTGCCAGTATTTTGGAAACAGCTGCACTCATTTTACATTTTGCAACATTAAAATGACAATCATTATCCTTGTCTATGCTACTAGCTTCATATCCATTCCCATTTGTTCCAAATTTTGTATAGTTTTTCCTTGTGGTATTCTATAAGATGCCTTTGCAAAGACTGGATTAACTATGAACAGACATCCAACAGAAGGGTTGACATTGGTCAGCCACGTGTGGTTGATCTTAGAAGTAAGCATTGGATGTCACGACTGGTATCTCAGCAACAACTTGCAACAGTCACACACTCACTCACCAGTACAACAGTGGGCAGTTCGACCCATTTCCACATTCACGATTTTGCTGTACTTTTCTTCAGCTGGGGTTCCTCAGTGGGAGACGAACAAGGATATGCATGATGATGGCCAAGCATTGCAAACAGTGTCATGTATAAGCCAAGGAAAGTCGGCAATGGATCCCTCTACAGATGGAAGAATGGTCATCTGGAGTGATGAATCCTGTTTCTTGCTGCACCATGCTGATGGCCATTTTGCATTTTCCTGCCACGGTCTGTTTGGTTATCATACCACAAACACTGAATGGGTGAACACTACACGGTCCTGTTAGCTGACCGTCTCCATTCATATCTGCATGTCTATCCCGACCACTGGGCCATCTCCATGGCCCAGGGTCGGGATATCATCCATATATGTTATCTCCATGGAGTCTGGAGACCCATTGTGGAAGACCCAAACTAACCATTATACAAACAAACCTATCATACTGCTCCTTACACTCATTCACTCTCAGGGAATTCGCAACTAATTCTGGCAATAATCCATTCCACTTATTCACCACTGTTCATGCAAAAAATTAGTCTGCATACCACGCTCTTACACAACTTCCACAGATGGCTCATAGTTCTAACTGTTGAGAAAAATCTTTTGCATTACTTTTATAAATCTCCTTTAATATTTTAAACGTTTCTATCATTGCTCCTCTTTTCTTCCTATCAACTAAAATTTGGAACCCACAAACCATCAACCTATCCGCATAGAGAGCATTCCACAGAACTGTCACTAGCTTAGTCATTTGTCTCTGAATCTTCTCTTCTACTTCATGGTCCTAAAAAAACCCAGATGACCAAATCTGTTCAATGTAAAGATTTGGTGAAATCGTAACTTTATAAAGAGGGATAATAACTATCTTTACTTGTTGGCATGTTTTCAACATCCAAGTAATCCTTTGAGCTGTTTTACCAACATTGCAATATGCCCTCTGAATTTCAACTCTGTCCTCTATTATCCCCAAGTCCCTAGCCTCAAAAATTTCCTGCAATCAAGTACCATCAATATGGTATGCCACATGCAACCTTTTCTACCAGAAGTGCATAATTTTACATTTTGCAACATTAAAATGGCAATCATTATCCTTTTCTATGCTACTAGCTTCATATCCAATCCCATTTGTTCCAAATTTTGTATAGTTTTTCCATGTGGTATTCTATCAGATGCCTTTGCAAAGTCAAGTAGTAACATGGCATGGTATCTCTCAGTTCCTTTATCCAATTCTGCTGTCACTTTATTATAAAATGTGAATAAATTACTAAGACAGGACCTACTCTTTACAAAGTTTTGCCACCTGCTATAGCGTATCACATTCCTATCCACCCATTGTTGGATTTTACCTTTAATCAACTTTTCCAATACTTTAACAGCACTCCTGAAATAGTAATTGGTCTGTAGTTTAGTTTGCTGCCTCTGTCTTGGAGCCACTTTTATGCAGTGGAACTCTTGCCCTCTTTCACTTCCCTGGAATTCTGCCAGAGCTGAGACTTAGATTGAACAACTTCAGAGGCAATCCCAATTTTCTTGCACATTTACATGGCACATGGACTGATGTGCCATCAATTTCTACTGCTGTATTCACATTCATATTTTTCAACATGCTGAACACCTCCTTATCTACCTCAATTTTGATATGACTCTGTCACAGAAGCAACTGTGAAATCTCCGCCTAGATGATACAACACTGCAAAATGTTCACTCAGCAATCAACTATTTCTTTTGTATCTGTCACCTTCCTGCCATGAGCAAGAAATTTAAAGTCATCTTGCCATAGTCATTTTACTTCTTACTTGCTACATAATGCAAAAACTCTTTTGAGTTTACTTTGGTCTGCTTAACTAATTTTTATCTGATTTGGCATTTCTTACCAAATAGTCACCCTTCTTTTTGCACTTTATACTGTTCACGAGTATGCTAAACACCTTTTTGTTTATATTCCCTCCATGGTGTCTTCTTTTTTGCATATAAAGAGATATAAAACTCTTTCTTTATATCTCTACTCATCCACCTAATTCCCATTTGGTTTATCCTCTACCTTTTTGTATGTAGGTCCAATGCTGCTTCTCTCAAACAATACTGATATTTGTTTCTTGTAGTTTCTCAAGTAGTCATGTCACTGCTCCAAGATGACTCCTAAGTATGTCATAATTATCAACTTTATAGTTGAACATAATCCCTTTCTTGATGGAGAATTTCATGGTTGGGAACATCCAAGAACAACACTGCATGGTCACTTCCCCCAATATGGTAATTCATAAGAGACCTTCATAGCTGCATGCCAAAAGTGGTCATTTATATGTCAATGTTTTGTCTTCCTCTGTGTGTAATGTTGAATGGAAATTTAAGAGGACGTATTCATTGTTCAAGATAGACTTTCTTTATAACAGAATTTTACTTAGTTACTTTTCCAGTGACAAAAAAACTAATTATTTGCAAGGTCAAGTATAATTCAAAGCTTCTCTGAGCTAAATTATCTGTTCTTAAAATTAAATGAGCAGAGTGTAAGCTTTTAAAATTTGGGAAGCAAAGATTGGATGCAGAGAATAGGATTTGTGGGGATATTTTAGAGGAGATGACAGATCTGGGGTTTGATGGTGGATAGGGACTTGAAATTTCATAGACATTTTGCTGTAATTTTGAGCACAACACAGCAGATTATGGGAATGAACCAGAGAACACCGACATGTAGAAGTATTGTGCGACCACAGATGCGAGATCCCCTTGACATTTCTGCACATATCAGAAGAAGGCAAATCCATTCTGATAATTGGGTAATCAGTGCATTTTGTGGGGTGAGTATTTATTATTATATGTCGAAAAATTAGCTTTTCTGGTATCAAAATTCTTGGTTTTAAAGTGGTAACTATTTTGCTTATGCAAGTTGGAACATTTACGTATAATTAGAAGAAACACACGTATGAACGCACCACAGGTTTCGTTATTTAAAAAAAAAAATTTACGTATAAAGCACTTAATTTTGCATGTTGGTAATGAATTCGTACATCGCCTTATTCCTTTCTCCCTTCAACATGAATTGCTCTTCTTGGCACATTGCTAGCCAAGGGTCTCGGATCAATGGTTGAACAGTAAGGTGTTATGATTCCATTGTACAAGGCCACATATGGATTACTGTTCACAGATTTGGTCACCTAGTTTTCAAAAGAATGATGAGTTGTTGGAGATAATTGACCAAGTCAGTTGTCTCTGGAATGTGGAATATGAGGATTGATTGAGAGAATGTAAATTACAGAACCTAGTGGATAGAAGGAAGAGGGGAGACATGATAGAAACATATAAGTTGATAAAGGATATTACCAGATTGGTGTGGATGAGATTTTTCATAGAATATCTAGAGACATGAAAACAGGAAGTCATCCCTGGAAACTGTATAAGGTGGGTAAGGAGTATATTTTTTGCATCGAGAGTGGTGGGTGATTGGAATGCATTGCCTGAGAGTGTGGTGAGTGCAGAAGCAGTGACTGCATTTAAGTCAAAGTAAGATTAACTCTGCATCTGGGGATCTTCTGCGACAAGTCTCTTGGTTCCAAGGAGGTCTGTTGATAATAATAATATATTTCATTATTTGAGAAATAACTGAAATATACTCTTATCTAAAATTGATGAGAACAGTTTTGTTGAATTCCAAGGCATATAACAAATTTTTTTAATGAAATCATAGTATTTGCAAAGTCATCAGCAGAAATTCCAAGAATCAATTTAACAAATTCAGTAAATCAGATAATGTTACATTGTTTTACCAAGTGATTGTCATTTAAAAATAAATAAACTTAAAAACTAAGGAAATAATCAAGACCTATTAGGATCAATGGTCTACTGAAATGCCATAAAAACCATGTCCATTAAGGCCAGTATTTCTTTTAGTAGTCCTTACAGAATCACAAAATTGTTGTCGAACTTCTGCATCCTTTGGTAAGCCACTTACTCAAATGCGGTTGATAAGGATAAAAGGTTAATTCTTTTTAGACTATGGCAAGTTTTATTTCATAAACATCCATTTAACTCGAGCTGTTGAATGTTTTTCCCACACATTTCCTGTTTTGGAAAGAAACAAACACTTGGAATAATCAACAACTTAATTATTATGCCAACATTTCACTATATTCTGTAAGACATTGATTACCAAGGCAGAGCAAGCCGTTATTATTTATACTGATGCAGATTTAAATCAGGTACACTGTTTGATGAATATGTAGTGGCTGTATAACATTTCCCTAACTTTAATACGACTGCCTTAAGCTACCAAACATCTGAAAGACCGTGGACTATTAAGTTGATATTAAGTTAATAGTCCATGTTCCCTTAAGTTAAGCCAAACAACCACACCAGCTGTTTGGCCGAAAGGTTAGCATATCTGCTCTCCAACCAAAAAAGGCTGCAGGTTCAAATCCTGCCATGGGCATTGATGTTTGTAATTGTCTGTGAAAATACTTGTGGTGATGGTGGTTGTAGATGGCATTGGTGTAGATGATGATGGTTGTTGCAGTTTGTTGTATAGTTGGTGGATTGAGTGGTGGAGACAGAGTTGTAGAGTAGGTTCCCTCGATGAGTCTTTGGACACCTTGGACGTGTCACATAATAATAATATTTACAGGTCATTTATTGCTCATAGATAGGGGGTTGTCATTTATGACTATAGGATACTCATTCTTTGTGCACTTACATAATATTATAATTTTCTTCTTCCTTTTTTGTTAGGCTTATTGACCTGTTACGAAGCTGTCCTAAGTCCTTCTAAGCCATACCCATCCCGAGGATGAGGTGGCTATCCCTCATCCTCGGGATGAGTGTGTCCCATGTCTATAGAGATGTGTGTGTGTTCACGGGGCCAGTTTGCCTGCTTGTAGGAGGAAAAACCCCAGATAAACTGGAGAGAAAAACCCTGCAGTCCACACTCAAGACCAGCTTGGTTATGTCTGAGAAAGATCCTAAGCTCTACATGTTAGTGACAGAATCGAGCCCAGGACACTCCTTTTCCAGGCATATAGTTGCGAAGCGCATAACCACTCAGCTAACTGCACGGACATAATGTTATAATAATATATATATATATATATATATTTTTTTTTTTTTTTTTTTTTTTTTCCCCAACATAATAATATTTTTACCAGAGACCTTTAAAAAATCAGAGACTCATGGAGGAAGGCCAAATATCATCCACACTAGCTATCATACCTTTAATTCATTCACACTACCTGCACCACTACCTCCAAACAGTGGCACACCATTCTAATTGCACACTGCTCTTTGAGAGAAAAATCTTACTCTCACCTCATTTCTTGACTGCATTCATTCTCAACTTTCATGGATAGCCTCTCGACAAAAAAACTAAATTCCACAGCTCCAATATCATCTTTAACATGTCATATTTGCATCACCTCATAAACCAGGAGACAGATCTAGTCACAGTATTCCAGGGACGAGGTCATATGAAGGCCTTGTAAAGAGGCAAAATGACTTTCTCTTCCTCACATGTTGGTGTTTGTTTTAGAATTGAAGTTATCTTTTAAATTGTATTTGAAGTTTTTGCAACTTCCCATGTACTGAAACTCCAAGTTGCTTAACCTGATATCAGTTTCTTCTAGCATAATCTTGCAAAACTGAATAACTTTATTAACATTGATTTGAAAACCATTTTCACCTGCTCACATTTCCAGCCTATTCAAATCATTCTGCAAGTACTGTATGCCAGTTGCATTCCTAATTATTATTATTTTGGTAACCTGAATGGAGTCAATAGACTCATCGTGAGAGGCTCACTCAACCAGCAATATGTCTATTATAATGAAGTTGGAAGTTATTTACCTTCCTGTATTCATAATACACTCCAGCAATGCATTCAACTCACTAACAACTCTCCATGTAAAAAATCTACTCCTTACATCTTTCTTCACCACATCTTTATTCAATTTCCAAGGATGGCCTCTCATTCTTCCCATCTTAATGTTCAATGTTTTTGTAATTCCTTCTGTGTTAATCTGATAGAATCCATTAACTAACTTGAAGGTCTCTATCATATCACCTCTCTTCCTCCTATCCACCAACCTCTGTAATCCACATTTTCTCAAATGCTCTTCATAACCAACACTCCAGCGTTCTGATATCACTTTGGTTTTTTGTCTTTGGACCTCTCTAGGGTTTCCATATTGCACTGAAAACTAGGTGACCAGATCTGAGCATAGTAGTTCATATGTAGTCTGACTAGTGCCTTATATAGAGGCACTACCACCTCCTTATCCCTACATGCCAATGTATTTTTTATCATAGCAATACAATGTGCAGTCTTTGCAACACTTGCAATGTGCCCTTGGAACTTCAGTCTACTGTCTACTGTCACTCCAAATCCTGACTTATATGGCCTGTATTTGCATCTTCAGAGATCAAAGATAGGCAGGGTAACTTAGGACTGATCCTTGTGGTACACCACTGGTCACCTTCAATTTTGCAGACTTGCATTTGCATCCCCCATGCACCAGTTTTTTTTTTTTTTTTTTTTTTTTTTTTTTTTTTTTTTTTTTTTTTTTAAGTTCAAAAATATCATGGTATATAGATTCTTCTTGTCTACCTCACCCATAACATTATTATGCCAGCCTGGTTGGCCTAGTGGTTATCGTATCCGCTCTCCAGCCAAAAGGTGTGATTGTCTGTGAAAATACTAGTACCAACCAACCTCTGTAATCCACGTTTTCTCAAATGCTCTTCATAACCAACACTCCAGCATTAGTAGTGGTTGGCATTGTTGCAGTTTGTTTAGTTGGTGAATTGATTGGTGGAAACAGAGAGTTGTAGAGTAGGTGCCCTCCCTCGATGAGTCTGTGGACTCCCTGGAGGTGTCACATAATAATAACATTATTATAAGCTATGAACTTTCCCTAATAATACTGAAATAAGCACATTTTAATGAAAAGATAAAATTATAAATATCACGTTAAGCAATTATAATTTTCAATATTCTTTTTGAATAATCCAACTTAAATTGATTTGTAAGCCATAAAAACTGACAATTCGAGGAAATTAATTGTGTTTACAATTTACAGCAGTGGCATGGTGGCAACAGTCTTCATTGGTCACTTTTTATTTAGTATAAGCATTTTATTTATAATTCTGTATAGAAATATTGCATTTGCTTATTTTCAAACAGTTCTTATTTGGACATTGTGCGGTGTGGTATCGGTACAGTGTGGATGTTATTTCAATGTTCTGCCCCTCTCCTCACACGGATGTGCGAGGAGAGGGGCAGAACTGTCAACTGACCACCACTTTGTTGTCTGCACTCTACGGCTTCAGAAACCAGATGCTACCATCAACACTCGTAGGCCTAAGCAACTGTAAAACTTGAAATGGGAGGCACTGAAAAATGAGACTGCGAGGAAGAATTTTGCAGATAGCATCTCCTCCAGGTTCAAAGAGATTCCCAAGCATACTGCAGACGTTGAGGAGGAGTAGGAGCTGTTCAGAACTGCTGTCACTGCCTCTGCACTCTCATGCTGTGGCAGAAAGTGGCTCGACATGGCGACAGACAATGAGAAAAGGATACCTTGGTGGAACCAAGAGGTCCAAAAAGCTGTCCGGGCAAAAAAGGAGGCCTATCTAACATGGCTTAGGGTCAGGTCACCTGAGATGTGTTTCCAGTACACTGAGGCAATAAAGACAGCAAAGCAAAAAGCTTGGGAATCCTTTGGAGAAAGATTAGACTCATCCTATGCAAATGCAAACAAAGTATTCTGGCAGACATCCACTGCCTTCGAGGGAGGAAATCGTGCACAGCAAAGGCAATTAAGGCCTCTGATGGTGCGCTTTTAACAACTGAGAAGGATATCCTCCACAGATTGAGGGAATACTTTGAGAGCCTTCTTAACTCTTGGACCTCTTGGATGTCCACAACTGCTGGGCCAGGTGGCCCAGCAGTTGTGGACATCCAAGAGGTGCAGATCGGGGCAATGACTTGTCTCACAGCAGAAGAGGTCCATTTAGCAATAAAATCGGGCAGGGCTGCTGGCGATGATGAAATTCGACCCGAAATGCTAAAAGCATTAAATCGAGACGGTGTTCTCTGGCTGACTCGAGTGTGTCAGGCTGCTTGGATATCTGGGTGAGCACCAAAGCAATGGCAGACAGGCATAATAATACCAGTCTTCAAGAAGGGAGACCAGAGAGATTGCAGCAACTATCGTGGCATTTCTCTGCTCAGGCTGCCTAGGAAAGTAAATGCTAGGTGCTTGGAAAGAAGGTGCAGGAGCATAGTTGAGTCAAAGTTCCAGGAAGAACAATGGCTTTTGTCCTGGTAGAAGCACAACTGACCAAATCTTCACTTTAAGGTAAGTCTTTGAGAAATCTTGGGAATATGCCAAGACTGTCTACACATGTTTTGGACTTGGAGAAGGCATATGACTGGGTTCCTCGGGATAAGTTTTGGCAAGTAGTACTGGAGTATGGAGTGGATGGCCAACTATTAGCTGCCATCAAGTTTCTGTATGAATGCCCGGAGTTTTGTGTCAGGGTAAAGAGCACAAAATCTGAACCTTTCACAGTCTCCATTGGTCTCCATCAAGGGTGTGTTCTGTCACCCCTCCTTTTTGTAATATTTATGGACTGGATTGATAGGCACAGCCAAGGCAGTGAGTGTTTCAGAATTGGAAGATGTAGCATTGGACATCTGCTTTTTGCAGATGACCTAGTTCTGCTTAGCTCTTCCACAGATGACCTCCAGCGGACCCTGTATGGGTTTGTAGCTGTTTGTGCAGAAGCTGGAATGAAGATCAGTGTGGCCAAAACCGAAACATTTGTGGTCTCAAGACAACCATCCCAGTGCACGCTACATGTGAGTGGAGTCCCACTGAGGCAGGTGGAGAATCTTAAATACTTTGGGTTCGTATTCACGAGTGATGGAAAGTGGAACGAAGAGCTAGATACTCAGATTGGCTCAGCAATCCCAATATTGTGGGAGCTTGGCCGTTCAGTAGTATTGAAGTGGGAGTTAAGCCAGAAGGCAAAGCTGGCTCTCTTCAATATACTGTATTTCCTCTTCCTCACATGTGGTCATGAGAGTTGGGTAATGACCGAAAGAATGAGGACATGAATCCAAGCGGCTGAAATGAGGTTCCTTCGAGGGGTGGCAAGCTGACAAGACTCGACAGAAAGTCAGAAGCTCTGCAATTCAGGAATCCCTCAATACTCAACCGCTGGTTCTCTGTCTTAAGAGATCACAGTTACGTTGGTACGGGCACCTGGTCAGAATGCCACAAAAGAAGTCCCCCGGCAGACCCACCCAAAACCTTGGATGGATATGTTTGGGAGTCCCACTAGAACACCTGAGCTTGGTGGCAGAGGATCGTGACCATTGGAAGTTCCTCTTGCAGCTGCTGCCAGCACAACCCAGTTCGGAAAGGTGGTCCTTGAAGATGAATGACTGAATGAATTAAAAATTCATTCATTCTTTTTCGAATGTGCGATATTTGCTTAATACATAAAATATATAATTAAAGGTAAATTAATGGCAAGAAGTCTGGTTGAAATTTCCTCCATTTGGGGAGAGATGCTTTTAAGGTAGCAAAACTTGCTTTTTCAGAGCTCTATTTGTGAAAAATGCCAACTAACACCTCTAGGTAGAAATAGGAAGTGGCTACTACTGAGTTCCATCTCTCCAGAGCCTATCTGTCCCTTCATAAGTATTCAGTGCAAGCACCCAGCTGGCTCATTAATGGTCAATACACACTGAAGTTCATTTTTATCCCTTAGCTTCAGTGTTTCTGATGATTATGTATTGATTTCAGTCTAGCACACATCCTACACAAGAATCAAAACCATGGTTTGCTAGCATCTGGAACTCGATTGCTTTTGAATTATTTTTTTTTCATGTATTGATGATGATAAAATCAACTTATTGCAGAATAACTATATTTTTGCCTGCTTATTCAAGTCATCTTTTTTTATTATTAGTTCAATGTCATCACTCACGAGAGTCAGCAGTTCCTCTAGAGCAGTGTTTCACATTCTTTCTGTATTTGCTTTCACCTTTCAAAATTTTAGCAATAAAATTTTAGTATACCCAGTGGCGTAGCTAGGGGTGTGCAGAGGGGGCTGGGTGGCACTTTTCATGTGAGACACAATTTTATTTTTTGATGATACTTCTATTTATGTTAACGTAATAATTTTCTTACTTAATTAATAATTTGTTTTCAACACTTACAACTAAAATAAACATAAACATAGTGTTTTGGCTTTTTGTAATATTATTGGTGTGTATTGAGAGGGGCAGCAAACTCAGGGATCGCCCTGGGTGGCAAAACTCCAGCTACACCACTAGGTACCCCCCCCCCCTCAGGAAAATGCAACATGGGAGAAGTTATGTCATTCAAACACAGATAATTTTACTTATTTTTTAATGTTTGTTATAATAAATTACAAACATGTGAATCATTTTTAGCTATATGATTCCAATATACATATAGTAGAAACAAAAATTATGAAATTTAAATTTTCAGTAATAAAAAATGTTTATGCAATGTATGAAATTTAACGAAGAGTTCTGATTGCATGATTTGAACTATTGAATTTAAACTTCTAATGCAAACAATTTGAATGTGCTGTCAACCAGACACAACTAACAGGCTATTTTTAATAATTGGATACCTGCCACACATTTTATTTTAATCTTCCTTTAGATTTTTTAGTACTTTTTTGAAAAAGTAATTAAGGAATAGACTTTCACTTATTTGCGACAGCATGGTGACAAAAATATAAAAGTAAAAAAGCAGTAATTAAATTTAAAAAAAATGCTTTGTATTCCCTAATGACCTTTTGCATTAGCCCTGGGGATATGCCTACTATATTTTGGGAAAGAAACACTGTTCTAGAGATTAGAATCATTATAGATGCATTTTCTAAATAGTTGTTTTCATGAGGAAGTACTGGTTTTAATTAACCCATCAGCTAAATTCTTGATTAAAATGTTTAAAAGGATAAACTAAGTTTTATTTGTTTGAATATTTCATTCAAATGTTCCCATGTTCCCATAATTATATAATTTTTATAATTATATATAAGTAACTATGTGCATTGTATATAATTTTTAAAATTTTTATTTTTTCATTTTATCAGGACTAAAATATTGAGGAAGTGAATTAAGCATCTAGAATATAAAATGCCATCTGGAGAAACTGACAGTTCATTTCTGAATAGAGATTTTCAACAAAATGAAGATTGCAATAAGAAGACTGATTTTCAAGGTGAAGCTGAAGAATCTGAATACCATGATAAGTGTAAAGAAATTCCTGTGACTGACACCATTGAAAACATTGGGATTAATAAAAATAAGGATGTTACTCTGGACTGTGATTCTTCTTTGCAGGAATCAAATCATAGCATTCCTGCTGAAGTTAAAGAAATGTTAGAAATGGAGAAATCTGAAAAAGAAGTTAAACCTTTTCGTATTGAAGATGAAACTATTTATACACCCGATGAAAATGGATGGGTTGATATTTTAGGAAGTGGTGACTTTAAAAAAAGGGTACGTTGAATAATAATTCAGTGATAATCTTAAATCTTGATAAATGAAATGCTTAATTTATATAAAAATAAATCTAGTGAAATAAATAGCAATAAATATTAAAGACCATTCTGAAATGAATATGATTTTTTAACATGAAGTAAATAAAACTGTCTGTTTTTTACTTAAATAACACATATAAGTATTATAAAACTACTGATTCAACACATTCATCAACATTCTCATGGATACACGTTTATGTTTTTTGGATCAAGTAACAGAAAAGAAGTGAAGGAAGGCTTGAGCAGAAGAAAACAAACAAAAAATGTAGCCATATATATGGTGATTCTTTGAATTTTCCAGCAGTATATAAACAAGTAAAGAGCAGACATATGATTGTGTTGGTTGAAGCAAATGATTGAAAAGGGATAGGTATATAATGAGAGAAGATATGAGTTGTTGAGTGATATGAAAAAGAACAAGAGTCAAGATAGTGTTGTCACAGTATGACAGATATCAGCTGAGAAGGAGAGTTGCAGTTGCAAATAATTCAGTAAGTGGATTGTGTGGGAAAAATTACATACAGTATGTTTGTGTGTGTGTGGTGTGGGAGTTGACTTTGATGGTGGATAAGTTGCGCTTGAATGGTTTGGTGTCAGGTGCTTAGAGAAATACTTGTTTAGTGCATATTCATATGGAGTTTCCTCCCTTTTCTCCTCTGTCCCTATTGGGGCGAGTTGAGCTCCCTCATGGGGGTTAAGTATTTATAGCTGTAGATCCGTGTGCGTGTTCAGTGAAAGAGTGAATATCAATAGTTAGGGAAACTAGGTACGTGTATGGATGCATAGACTTGTGGATCCATGCATTAAATGAATTGAAATTAGTTGAAATTATGAGTGCAATGATAGTGGTCAAAGCTGTATAACTGAGAGGAGACCTCCACATAACCTTTAAAGGAATGCAGAGAACCGACCAGGGCTTCTGATCTAATGTCCAATCTTCACCTTCTCGTGGTGCACCCTGTTAAGTATCTACGTGGATAATGAACGAATGAGGATGGGCTGGCAATTTGGGATTTAACCGACCAAATTGTATTCTTATTGGCTTAAATCCAAATATAAAATGATAGTACAACATGACAGAGTTTTTTGCTGGCTGGGGCGTCACCTGGTTAAACAAGGCACCATTGTTTTCACCAGAGAAATAGAGTGAACAGCGAAAAGTCAGCAATTGGAACAAATCCTGAAACACACCCCAACTCAACATCACCAGCACTCGAGCGGTATTATCAATATAGGAAGCCTGAATGGCAAAGAAATGGAGCTAGCTGAAGAATTAGATAAGTACCAGATCGACATAATAGGGGTGACTGAAACAAACAAGGCAAAAATTGGTGATATCTTTCTGAGCAATAAATATGAAATATTATAATCAGGCAAAGACAACCAAGACAAGGAGTAGCCATAGTATTCAACACTAAATATGAGGCTCATCTTCTTGAATGGCGGGTAGTTTCAAGTAGAGTGATGTAGGCAAATATCAGAATGAGGAACAGGCCAATGAGACTTATTTGTGCCTATGGTCCCACAGAAGGTTCTACTAAGGTAAAAGTGGAGGAATTTTTTGAGGCTTTAGAGAAAGCAACTGATACAATGAAAAATGAAAAGTTGGTCCTGTTTATGGATCTAAATAGAGTAGCAAATGAATGTGAAACAAAAATGTTTTGGAAAAATTTGGAGAAGAGAGCAAAGCTAATAATAATGGCAAATACATCTTGGATTTCTGCTCAGGACATCAACTGGTTATTACTAACACCATGTTCCAACATAAAAATGTACACAAATTCACATTGAGAGAAGAGGCAAGGAATAAGAAAAGTCTCATTGATTTTGTTATCGTTTGATATTGATGCTTTCTCCCTCGTGCAGGACACCAGGATGTACAGAGGATTTGAAATTGGAAGTGATCACTATTTAGTCTTGAGCAGGATAAAATTGAATTTCATATTGAAAAGAATAACATATAAGAAAGTTTTGAAGCGAATAAAAGTTGAGCAGCTCTCAGATGTGAACTGTAGACTAAAATACACACATTATTCAAGAAAAAATGAAAGAGTTTGAGAACAGGAACCAAACCTTGTTTGGTTCCTGTTCTCAAACGCTTCAGCGGCAAGCCCTGAAGAAAAAACTGATTGATTCAGCCAGAGAGGCATGCGGTTAGATTAGAAAACTCACAACTCCATGGTGGACATAGGAAGTTAAAGAGGCAGTGAAGGAAAAGAAGAAAGCATATCAAAAGTTCCTTGCAAATAAGTCAGCTTGTGCTCTTAGAGAATTCAGAGATAAATGTAAGAAAGCTAAACACTGTAAAACTAGCTAAACAAAAGTCATGGGAAGGCATTGGTAAGGACATAGAAAATAAATATCAAAGTGGCAAGATATTCTGGAGGTTGTTGAAGAAGCTCAGAAATAGAGGAAAGAGTACTGCTGTAAAAGTTCGATGCAGCAGAAATTTTCATCCGCCTAGCACATCAACCTTTTACTGAAGGTCAAACCTAGAGAACGTATAAATATGTCTATTGTATTATCTCTTAGTGTTGTTTATAAAATATGTACAACCCAACAGGAATTAGTTTACTCCTTACAAAAACAAAGCATGTAAAATTGAAAATGCCAACGGAAACATGCAGCAGTCAGGAAGCCATTTGATTCCTGTTTGCATAGTCAGTCACAGGTGGCCTTCAAGGTCAGAGCAGAAAGGAACGAGTAAAATCAAACAGGAGTTCTGCAGGCCGACCGAATGGAATTAAGAACATAAGAGAGGATAGCGGCGAAAGTTCGAGAAACCAGATATCATGTGATATTGTAAGGGGGGGGGGTCCAAAAAACAATCCAAGGTATGGAATATGTATGAGGGAGATATAAGTGAGGAATTGGGGAGTGATAGAAATCAACACCCAGAGAGATAGTCACCTAGTGAGTGAACCAGGAGGAGTTGCTGCCCAGATGCGGAGAGAATCTAACGGAAGGAATCCAGAGGTTGATCTGCCATAAAGCCGTTCGAGTCTGAAAAACACGGATGTCCCGAGGCAAACAAGAAGGGAGAACTAAATGTCCAGATGCTATTCCACTCCTACAGAGTCTGTGAAAAGCCGATGATCGTAATCTCGCCCAAGTTTCCACACTGGAAAGTTTCCCTCACACCCCGCTTGCTGACCCAACGAAGTCGCTGTTCATCCATGAACTTCGAGGTTAAGGATCCTAAAGCCCGGAGTGAAAAATAGGAACATCAGATGCCGTGAGAGATAGAAATAGCCGATGCATCAATAGAAGAACATTTCACGTGAGTGTGATATCATTTGTTATAATTTATGTGCTGTAAGAAAGATATAATAACTGACTGTTGAGATTTATAGGATAGGATAGCCAGAGAATAACTAATGCGCTCTTGGTCATAGAAATTAATAGTTATGTGTAGAGCGGAGTATAGCTAATTCCTGAAGAGTTACATGGGTTTTAAGAGTGATTTGTAACTTGTAAATAGTTAAGTCTGTGTTTTGATATAATTGATAAATGAATGTATATGTTCTGATAATATGGATGCAGTTTAAACTAAGGTACTAAAATTCTTGTCATAAATTAAGTAGCATAAGTTAACTGAGTGACTGGAAAAGTTTGACATGTATTTTAATGAATCAGGGTATTTGCTATTAATATCTTGTTATTGTTGGGATACCAGAGGATTTGACGTGTGAGATATTAGCTTAGAAAAGTTTTATCAATTAACAGAATAATCAAAAGGATGTTTGTTATAAGAGGTATTTAGATAAACTGCATGAATTTGATTGATTTGAGATTTAACAGAGGATAGTTCCCGTGTACTTTTGTATTGTATATTTCTTACTTAGCATTCATTAAATAAGTGCTTTGAAATTTTACAAAAATTTGTTGACTGATCTTATTTTCATTCGCAATGCATTGATATGAAATAAACTGAGCCAGTAAGCGGGTGATCACTAGACTCATACTATAGAGAGATCCCACGACTGTTAAGACTTTTTTTGAGATTTTTGAAATTTGGTTAAATCATAGTCTGCCGGAAGTTTTCATAATTTCTTGTACCAATCTTGGGACATGGAGCCACAGTCAGAAATTAATATAAATATCCATGGTTCTCAGGTGTAAAAAATACTGAATCACTGAAGGTAATATATGTAAAGGGACCACGAGTGAATTAAGAAAAAGAGTATAAACTGAAAGGAAACGAAAAAACCAATGAACTATAAAATATTACAATGGCGCAGTCGACAGATAAAAATCCACAATAATTGAAGAGTGGATTGGATCATTTTTGTGATAAGATCAAGCCAACAAAGTGTAACTTTAGAAATATTTGAATAGATAGAAATTCTGTAAGAAAATTTTTTTTAACATGAATGCGGATAACGTAAGCTCAGATGCCACAAGTACCAACACAATGGGCGACAGGGAATTTTTTCATACAATTAATCCCCAACTAGTTATCTCACAATTCTCTGGAGAGGACCATGATGATGTATTGTCCTTTTTTATGTTTGCTGAAGAATTAAGGAACATTGGCAAGTGGTCAGACTTCCAGCTTCTGATAGTACTAAGGTGCAAGCTGATTGGCAGAGCAAAAAACTTCCTGTATTCGTCTCCCATACTGAGAGACACTTTGCAATACGAGAAGTTTAAAGAAACTGATAGCCCAGTCTTCAATGGTCAGAAGCATAGGTCCAAACCGCTGGAGATTACAGAAATGTGCGATTGAATTTTATAACAGATTGCTAACTTTGGCAAACAGCTTTATCATATAATGACAGGAGCCATTTAGACTGGGCGATGTTTCAACAATTTAGATTAGGGATGAGGGAAGAATACAGGGAAGCAGCATTCAAAAAGAAAATTAATACATTAAATGAGTTCTACCTAGCAGTAAAGGAAAGGGAGGAAAGGTTAGGCGATTTTCATCCAACATCAGGCGCCAATCAAATTCATGTTATCGCTAAAGAAATTGAATTAGGGAAAGGTGAAAAACGAAAAAAGAATCCTGAAAGTTTAAAGGGGAGGATGAAGGAACAGCAAATAGAGAAAAATGAAAACATAAGTAAGGCAAGTGAGATTAACAAAATGGAAAGAGATGAAGTGATCACCTCGAGTGGTACAGACTCTTTCACAAATAAAGAGATACACTCAATGATCAAAATAGAGGTGGAAAGGGCAATTCAACCCCTAATGAATAAACTTGACTCTGTCCAAGCAGCTGCAAGAAATCAGAGCAAGGCCATCCATAGATACCTCCAATGAGGAACAAGTAGCTAATGAGGGGGAAAGAAGAGGGGGAAGCACCCCAATGCTATAGTTGCAACAAGTTTGGGCACATAGCCAGATACTGTTATAAGAATAAGGAAAGATTCTATAGAAGTAAGCAGTTTGAAACAAATGTGCTGGACACTAGCCGCCATCCCACGAACCTACTGAGGAGATTAATGAGAGAAAGTTTGAAGCAACACACTGAATTATTGACTGTAGTTCAAGACAGAATAAAAGGGATACTGTGTGAGGTCCTACTGGATAACAAGTATCAGTGATAACAGGATTCCTGTTCAGAAAGTTAAAATCCAGAGTATCCGATTGTGTAATGGAGCTAAGGAGACCTGTGAAGCTGTGTGTAATCACAAACTCCTCTATTTATGCTCCAAACAAGCTATGAGTAAAGATTGCCCAGTCTTGAGTTAAATGTAATGCCTGAGATGCTAATTTTACCAGAAACCTCTAGACAAGGGAACCGAGTTACACTCAGGACAGATTTCTTAAAAAGTCATGGGTTCCAATGCAACTTCAGTACCCAGGAATTTTCTCTGATGGGAGTTAAATGGGTTAAGAGAAATAATCGGGGATTTCGAACTGACAAGGCCAGTAAATATAGAAGTATAAATAACCACAACAACCGGGAGGATGAAAATGCTGAGATGAGTCAAATTGAAAGAGAAATCAAGGAGAATAGTTCCTCAGAGAATGAAGGCCCTGTATATGGAAATAAAGGAGGCTTTTCACATCTCGAGTGTGAAAATGGAAACAAATCACGGGGAAGACATAGAGATTGCAGAAACTAAGGACACAATGAAAAAACAAATTTTCTTTGAAAAAGAGAAGGGGATCAACACCAGACATCCCACACATCCGAATCGTGCTAAACCATGGGTAAAGAAGGGGAACAAAAATAGAGCCTGGGGTAAGGTAGAAAGCAATTATCTGGGAAACAAATTGAACACCAAATCTAAGAAATATGGGTCCTGACCCGTGTCGCAAAAGAGAGAGCCCACACGGCGGACTGAGTGCTTTCTTATCTTGCAAATGGCCAATGAAACTGAGTATTATCCACCTCAGAGAATTTATGATCAGAGACCAAGGGACATGAGAAACAAAAAAAAAAAAAAAAAAAAAAAAAAAAAAAAAAAAAAAAAAAAATTGTCATCCATTTATTCACTGCATGAAAATTTTTCATGAAAGGGGGGGGGCCTGTGTAAAAGTTTGATGCAGTAGAAATTTTCATCCACCTAGCGCATTGACCTTTTACTGAAGATCAAACCTAGAGAACGTGTAAATATGTCTATTGTATTATCTCTTAGTGTTGTTTATAGAATATGGACAACCCAACAGGAATTAGTTTACTCCTTACAAAAACAAAGCATGTAAAATTAAAAATGGCAACAGCAACACGGAGCAGGTCGGGAAGCCGTTTGATTCCTTTTTTTCATAGTCAGTCGCAGGTGGCCTTCCAGGTCAGAGCAGAAAGGAATGAGTAAAATCAAACAGGATTTCCACAGGCCGACCGAATGGGATTAAGAACATAAGAGAGGGTAGCGGCGAAAGTTCGAGAAACCAGATATCACGTGATATTGTAAGGGCGGGGGGATCCAAAACTGAACCCAAGACATGGAATATGAGGGAGATATAAGTGAGGAATTGGGGTGTGATAGAAATCGACACCCAGAGAGATAGTCACCCAGTGAGTGAACCAGGAGGAGTTGCTGCCCAGATGCGGAGAGAATCTGATGGAAGGAATCCAGAGGTTGATCTGTCATAAAGCGGTTCGAGTCTAAAAAGCACGGATGTCCCGAGGCGAACAAGGAGAGAGAACGAAATGCCCAGATGCTATTCCACTCCTACAGAGTCTGTGAAAAGCCGATGATCGTAATCTTGCCTGACTTTCCACACCGGAAAGTTGTCCCTTGCACCCTGCTTGCTGACCCAACGAAGCCGCTGGTACTCCATGAACTTCGAGGTTAAGGATCCTAAAGCTCGAAGCGAACAATAAGAACATCAGATGCCGTGACTGATAGAAATAGCTGATGCATCAATAGAAGAACATTTCACATGAGTGTGATATCATTTGTTATAAGTTACGTGTGCTGTAAGAAAGATATAATAACTGACTGTTGAGATTTATAGGACAGCCAGAGAATAACTAATGTGCTCTTGGTCATAGAAATTAACAGTTATGTGTAGAGCAGAGTATAGCTAATTCCTGAAGCTATACTCCGGTATATCTTCAGGAATTAGCAGAAAGTGATCTGTAACTTGTAAATAGTTAAGTCTGTGTTTTAATATAATTGATAAATTAATGTATATGTTCTGATAATATAGATGCAGTTTAAACTAAGGTACTAAAATTCATGTGATAAATTAAGTAACATAAGTTAATTGAGTGACTGGAAAGGTTTGACATGTATTTTAATGAATCAGGGTATTTGCTATTAATATCTTGTTATTGTTGTGATACCAGAGGATTTGACATGTTGAATATTAGCTTAGAAAAGTTTTATCATTTAACGGAATAATCAAACGGTTGTTTGTTTGTTGAGGTATTTAGATAAACAGCATTAATTTGATTGATTTGAGATTTAACAGGGGATAGTTCCCCTGTACTTTTGTATTGTATAGTTCTTACTTAGCATTCATTAAATAAGTCCTTTGAAATTTTACAAAAATTTGTTGACTGATCTTATTTCATTCCCCATGCATTGATCTGAAATAAACCGACCCTGTAAGCAGGTAATCATTAGAATCATACTAGAGAGAGATCCCACGACTGTTAAGACTTTTTTTGAGATTTTTGAAATTTGATTAAATCATATGCTGGAAGTTTTCATAATTTCTTGTACCAATCTTGGGACATGGAGGGCGCAGTCAGAAATTAATATAAATATCCATGGTTCTCAGGTATAAAAAATACTGAATCACTGAAGGTAGTATATATAAAGGGACCACGAGTGAATTGTAAGAAAAAGAGTATAAACTGAAAGGAAACAAAAGAACCAACAAACAATAAAATATTACACTGCAAAAGGAATTAGAGATGAGAAAGGGAGCATGAAAACTGAAGAAAGAGATATCCTTGATCTATGGAGTAATTACTTCGAAAAATTGCTATATGAAACAAGTAGTAATATCACAATGGTAAAAACACTCAATAGGCATGCAGTCAGGAATACATATCCATACTTGAACTAGAAAAAGCCATCAAAAGCCGAAATGTTGAAATGCAGCAGGAGTTGATTATATATTTGACCAGAAATGCTCAAGTATCGAGGTATAAAAGTCTTACAGTGGCTGCACTGCATAGTTTAGAGGGACGAATTCCAGATGACTGGAGTAGCTCTCATAGTATATATATATAAAAAGGGAAATAAAACTGAATGTGAGAATTATAGAGGTATTTCTTTACTGAGTGTTCCTGGTAAGATTTATTCAAGTAGATACTTGAGAAACGGTTGAGAAGGATTGTGGAAGAGAAGCTTGGTGAAGAACAAGCTGGATTCAGACCAAATTGAGACTGTCAGGATCAGATTTTACTTTACGACAAATGGCTATAAATCGTTGGAGTATAAACATAGATTTCTAAGTTTTCTCAATCTTTGGCATATGACAAGGTGCCAAAAGAAAAGCTATTCAAAACCTACAGTTGTATGATGTTAATGGGACATTATATCAAGCAATACTTAGTCTTTATTTGTTCAATCTGACACCAGATTTAACATTAAACTATCTTACAGCAGTTAGATTTAAAGGAAGTACAGTAAGATAGTTTAATGTTAAATCTGAAAAAACAAAAATCTGTTATTCAGAGGAGATAATGTAATTATCTCCTCTGAATAATAGAGGAGATAATGTAATTCATTATCTATATTAATCATATTATGAAGGAAAGTGGTATTAAACCTGTTATCTAAATTGGAGATGTTAACGTTAGCTCTTTGCTTTATGCGGATGATGTTATACTTGTAAATAAATCTGCTACAAGTCTGCAAGATTCCCTGACTAAATGGAATAACAGTTGTAATAGATATGGTATGAAAATCATCAATAACAAGACAAAGACGATGAAAATAGGCAGAAGCATTGAAAATATCAACTGCATTGTGAATGGAGAACCTATGGAACAATTAAAACATTTCTTTGGCACAATCTTTAGTGAAGATGGTAAATTAAATATGGAAATAGACAACAGAATCAATAATGCTGGTATTGTAGGAAGTCAACCGAATACATTTATGTGGAATAAGAGAGAAATTAGTCAAAACACTAAATTAGCTATATACAAAACAGTGTTCAAACCAGCAATCCCATCCACCCCTCCTCACAACAATATGGGGTTATCTTCTTCTGCAGCTTTTTCCACTTAAGTAGGGTCGCTGTTTGTGGTGAGTCTCCTCCACAACCTCCTGTCTTGGGCTGTAGCCACATCCAAGTTCTTCATCCTCAGGTCCTCCTCCACCATCTTCCTCCATCTCTTCTTTGGCCATCCACGCTTCCTCTTCCCCTGCATATCCATCTGCATGACCTTTCTTCCCACATACTCTTCCTCCCTCCTCATCACAGGACCAAAATATCTTAACCTTGCCTCCTGTGTCTTTGTTCCTAAGTTTGTAACTTTCACCGTTTCCTTTACATAATCATTTCTCAGACAATCCTTTCTGGTCACACCGCACATCCACCTAAGCATTCTCATCTCCGCTACCTTCATTCTGATGATGTTATTTTTCCTCAGGGCCACAGTTTCCATAGCATACATCATAGCTGGTCTCACTACTGTCCTGTAGATTTTGCCTTTAAGATTGATCGGTACTGCATAGCACTCCAGCCATCTCTCTCAAGTTTCCTCCATCCTGCTTGTATCCTGCATCCCACTTCCTTCTCAGTCTCACCATCCTGTTTTATTGTTGAACCTAAGTATCTAAAGTCACTGACCTCCTTGATGACATTTCCTTCCAGCTCTAGATCTCTCCTGGCTGCCATCTGCTTTGCAACACATATACTCTCTCTTACCTCTGCTCAGTCTCATAGTTATAAAAACTCTCTAGGTTATAAAAACACTATATAACAGGGCAAAATTAATCTGTTCAGATGACAATGCCCTAACCACTGAACTAAACCACATCCTTAACACTTTCTTAGCCAATGGCTACAATCCCCAAAAAATATTAAAACCAGTTACCCCCCCCCCCCCCATAACAAAGATTACACTAAATCCATCACCATTCCTTATATCCGGGGCACTTCTGAAAAGTTAACCAAAATCTTCAATATGACCTGACCTGACTACTTGTTACAAACCATATAAAAAATTGGCATTCCTTATCAGCTCCACCAAAGACCAACCACTTCCTCCTAGACCCTTGCAGCTGTAAACTGTCCTACTTTGGCCAAACAGTCAGGACAGCAAATATCAGGATTTCTGAACACAAAGACTACATCCAATTTCACCAATACAGCCAGTCTGGGCTTGCAGACCATGCTCTGAATACCTGCCACAGAATATGTTGGAAGAATGCCAATTAATATACCGCAGTAAATTTAAATCTGAAAGATTGTTCATGGAATCAGCCTCAGCTCTAAAAAAAACTTTCCAAACCTCAACAAATTTGGGTGCATGAGACTGCCCCAAATTTGGGAAGCTTGCATTTTGAGAACTTCAGCCCAACAGCCAAGACAACCCAATATAGCCTGCTAGAGGGCACCTTTAGGACTTTAGGAACAACAGTAGTTTTCTCTCTTCTGCCTCATTTGGTTTTTGTAGTGCCTGCATGCACGTGTCATAGTTGAATGTTCCCATGAAGATGGCAATGTGACATTGCCACAATATAGGAGGTATTTATTAAAGTTTCTTTTAATTAATATTCCAGTCATCATCGTTATCAAATTCCTGCCATGTACCCTCAAGGGGGTATACAGGATATGATACTACTACACGAAAAATTTACATCATTACTAACTTCCTATCTACAATTTTCCTCCAAATCAATCTGTTACTTGCCAAGACTCCAACATTATCAGATCTTATATTTCTATCGTCTGTGGCACTTTGTACTGTATCAATCCACCTATATCTTGGTCTTCCTCGGGTTGTTTTCCAGCCAACCTGGCAGAGAACACTTGTTTTGCTAATCTTTCCTCTCCCATTCTGTTTAAGTGACCATGCCGCCTGAGATTAGCTCTGCTAACGGATTCCTGGATGCTGATAATGTCAACTTCTTTCCTAATATCCTCATTTTTAATATGATATTGCCATTGATGCCATCTGTTCACACCTCTAATCTTTCTCATGACTCTCATATCTGCGGTCTCTAGTCTTTGGTCAAGTGTTTTACTTCTGACCCAGCTCTCAGATCCATAAGTTAAAACTGGTTTGAACACTGTCTTGTATGCAGCTAATTTAGTGTTCCGACTAATTTCTCTCTTATTCCATATGAATTTATTCAGTTGATTTCCTACCATACCAGCTATGTTGATTCTGTTATCTATTTCCATATTTAATTTACCATCTTCACTAAAAATCGTGAATCAGTAGCTGAAATGTTTTACTTGTTCCACAGGTTCTCCATTCACAACACAGTTGACATTTTCAATGATTCTGCCTATTTTAATTGTCTTTGTCTTTTTATTGCTGACCTTCATACCATATCTATTACAACAGTTATTCAATTTGGTCAGTGAATCTTGCAGATTTATTTAGAAGTATAACATCGTCTGCATAAAGCAAAGAGCTGACTTTAACATCTCCAATTTTGATATCATGTTTAATACCACTTTCCTTCATAATGTGATCCATATAGAT
The DNA here is from genome assembly GCF_054136105.1 of Typopeltis vanoorti. Taxonomy (NCBI): domain Eukaryota; kingdom Metazoa; phylum Arthropoda; class Arachnida; order Uropygi; family Thelyphonidae; genus Typopeltis; species Typopeltis vanoorti. The sequence goes on from NC_143561.1 coordinate 2,815,064, forward strand.
AATGAATAACATAGAGGATAATGTACATCCTTGTCTCACACCAGATTTAACATTAAATTTAACATTCAATTCTAATTGCTGACTTACAACTCAAATAAAGACTAAGTATTGCTTGATATAATGCCCCATTGACACCATATCACTGGAGCATATTGAATAGCTTCTCTCTTGGCACCTTGTCATATGCCTTTTCCAAATCGACAAAACTTAAATACAGATCTTTGTTATATTCCCATGCTTTCTCGACTATTTGTCGTAAAGTGAAGATCTGATCCTGACAACCTCTATTTAACCTGAATCCAGCTTGTTCTTCACCAAGCTTTTTTTCCACAATTCTTCTCAACCGTTTCTCAAGTATACTTGCATAGATCTTACCAGGCACATTCAGTAGGGAAATACCCCTGTAATTCTCACATTCAGTTTTATTTCCCTTTATATATATATAGCTAGTAAGAGAGCTCTACTCCAATCATTGGGAATTCGTCTCTCTGTCCAGGCATTCCGAACCATGCAGTGCAGCCACTGTAAGACTTTTATACCACTCTACTTCATCATTTCTGGTCGAATATCATCTACTCCTGCTGCCTTTCCACATTTCAAGCCTTTGATGGCTTTTTCTGCTTCAAGTATGGATATGTATTCCTGACTGCATGCCTGGTCAATGTTTTTTACCACTGTGCTGTCATCACTGCTTGTTTCATTTAGCAGTTTTTCAAAGTAATTACCCCATACTTCAAGAATATCTTTTTCTCCAGTTTTCATGTCACCTTTATCATCTCTAACTCCTTTTACAATACCCTTTCCTCCATTCCTAAGCTTCTTTAACAACCTCCAGAATATTTTGCCACCTTCTTGATATTTATTTTCTATGTTCCTGACTATTTTAATTGTCTTTGTCTTTTTATTGCTGACCTTCATACCATATCTATTACAACAGTTACCATATCTATTATAACAAAGTCCGTCCTCCCATGACTTTTGTTTAGCTAGTTTTACACAATGTTTGGCTTTCTTACATTTGTCTCTATATTCTCTAAGAGCACAAGCTGACTTATTTGCCAGGAACTTTTGATATGCTTTCTTCTTTTCCTTCACTGCTTCTTTAACTTCCTATGTCCACCATGGAGTTGTGATTTTTCTATCCTCACCGCATGCCTCTCTGGCTGAATCAATCAGTTTTTTCTTCAGGGCTTGCCGCTGAAGCTCCAAGGTTTGGTTCCTGTTCTCAACCTCTTTCATTTTTTCCTCAATAATCTTTGTGTATTTTAGTCTACAGTTCACATCTAAAAGCTGCTCAACTTTTATTCGCTTTAAAACTTTCTTACATGTTATTCTTTTCAATATGAAATTCACTTTTATTCTGCTCAAGAGTAAAGGGTGATCACTTCCAATTTCAAATCCTCTGTACACTCTGGTGTTCTGCACTAGGGAGAAAACATCACTATCAACAATAATATAGTCAATGAGACTTTTCTTATTCCTTGCCTCTTTTCTCCATCTGAATTTGTGCACATTTTTATGTTGGAACATGGTGTTAGTAATAACCAGTCCATGTCCTGAGCAGAAATCCAACAGATATTTGCCATTATTATTTGCTTTGCTCTTTTCTCCAAATTTTCCCAAAATATTTTTGTATGTCTGACAAGGACTTCCTACTCTGCTATTTAGATCCCCAACTAGGACCAACTTTTCCTTTTTCATTGTGTCAGTTGCTTTTTCTAAAGCCTCAAAAAATTCCTCCACTTCTACCTTAGTAGAATCTTCTGTGGGACCATAGTCACAAATAAATCTGATTGTCCAGTTCCCCATTGTCATATTTCCCCACATTACCCTACTTGAGATTGCCTGCCATTCAAGAAGATTAGCCTCGTATTTTGTGTTGAATACTATGGCTACTCCTTTTTTTCCTTGATTATCATTGCCTGAATATTACATTTGTATTTATTGCCCAGAAAGATCTCGCCAGTTTTTGTCTTTTTTGTTTTAGTCACCCCTATTATGTTGATCTGGTACTTATTTAATTCCTCAGCTAGCTCCATTTCTTTGCCATTCAGGCTTCTTATGTTGATAGTACCGATCTTTAACTCTGCTGATGTTGAGTTGGGGTTTGTTTTCAGATTTTTTCCAGTAGCTGACTTTTTACTGTTTGCCCTGGTTTCCTGGTGAAAACAACGGGGGCCTTGTTTAACCGGGCAACGCCCTAGCTGGCATGAAATTTTGTCATATTGTACCGTAATTTTTATTTTGGTTTAACCAATAAGAATACAATTTGGTCGGCTAAATCCCAAATTGCCAGCCAATCCTCGTTCAGTATCCAGGTAGATACCCAACAGGGTGCACCACGAGAAGGTGAGGATTGGACATTAGGTCAGAAGTCCTGGTCAGTTCTCCGCATTCCTTTAAAGGCTATGTTGAGGTCTCCTCTCAGTTATACAGCTTTGATCCTTAATATTCCAGTTTATGTTGTAATTTCCTTAAATAATTTAATAGTCAATTTTAGCTCATGGATCTGAGAGTTGGGTTAGAAATAAAACACTTGACCAAAGTCTAGAGACCACAGATATGAGAGTCCTGAGAAAGATTAGGGGCATGAACAGATGGCATCAGTGGTAATATATTAAAAAACAAGGATATTAGCAAAGAACTTGTCATTGTTAGCATCCAGGAATGTGTTGGCAGAGCTAATCTCAGGTGGTATGGTCACTTAAACAGAATGAGAGAGGAAAGATTAGCAAAACAAGTATTCTCTGCCAGGCTGGCAGGAAAAGACCCAGAGGCAGACCAAGATATAGGTAGATTGATATGGTAAAAATTGCCTTAGAAGATAGAAATATAAGATCTGATAATGTTGAGTCTTGACAGGTAGCAGATTGATTTGGAGGAAAATTGTAGATAGGAAGTTAGTACTAATGTAAATTTTTCATGTAGTACTATCATATCCTGTATGGGGGAATGTGATGATGATAGTTGGACAAAGTAGGTGGGGAGAATAGAATACAGAGAAGCAAAGAAGAAGGCAAAGAGCAGAGTAACAAGATCTAATGCTCTGAAGCTATGTCAACTTGTATGAAAGTCTGCATAATGAGGAAGTGGTCAAAAGATCCTCAGGATAGCCAGACAAAAGGAGCAGAAAAGGAAAGATATATATACCAAGCCACATGAACAAAGAAAAGGATAGTGCTGTACTGTACTATATGAAGAAATGGATGTGCTAGATTGAGGCAAAGAGTTCTCAGAAATTAATGAAGTAAATAGGAGTGCATATACAAAAAGGATGGAGGAAATCCGGTATTTGGGTCAATTCCTAACATAAGAATGGAAATGGAAGAAGCACTGAGAAAGATGAAAAACAGGAAGGCACATCACCATAGAAGTATGGAAATATCTATGCGAACTGGGCGTGACTGTTAAAGAATGCCTTTAACAGAATTATTGAAAATTATAAAAGGTCTGAGTCATAGAGAAAGAGTACGCTAGTACCACTATATACATTAGAATAAAGGTGATATCCAGTCCTTCATTAACTACAGAGGAATTAAACTCGAGTCACACTATGATGATATGGGAAAGGCTAATTGAGGAGAGAGTTTGTAACTTGGTGTTAATTAGCAAAGAGAAATTTCTTTATGCCTGAGAGAGTAACTTGGTTATCTCTGGTCTTTTGCAAATATTTGGAAAAGGCATTTGATAGAGTCCAAAGAAAAGAGACATTGAGAATCATGAGGAAGAGAATGATCCCAGAAAAGTATGTACATCTTGTACAAGACGTATGATGGTAGTAAAACATGGGTGAGGTGCGGAATAGGAACCACTGCGGCATTTCCAGTAAAGGTGTGGATTTATCGAGGGTCAGCTTTAAGCCTCTTCTCATTTGTCATGCTCTTGGATGTATTGACAGATGGTAAGAACTGAATCCTAGACAGTGCTGTTTGTTGATGATGTGATTTGCACTAAGTCTGAGCAGGAAGCAGAAGAAAGATTTGAATAATGGAGGAAAGCTTTGAGAAATAGTAGCTTGAGGATCAATAGAAATAAAACATTACATGTTTTGTAGTGAAACAGTTGGGAGTATAATATTACAGAGCACAGACCTGCCACAAGTGTCCAAAGTGATGGATACCTGGGCTCTGCACTCAGTAGGGGATCCAAACAAACTGGATAAAGTTGAAGAAGGTTTTTTGTATCTTGTGTGATACAAAAAGTGTCTAGCAAGATAAAAGGAGAGAATCCACAAAATGATAGTAAGACCAGTATACTGATGTATAGCAGTGAGACCTAGCAGATGACTAAGAGATGGGAGAAGAGAATAGATATAGCTGAAATATGAATGCTGAGACTTGCAGCTGGTATAACGAGATTGGATAAGATCAGAAAACTCACTGATCTGGGGGACAATGAAAGTAACCCAAATATCTGCAAAGATTAGAGACTCAGGGCTGGGGCAGTTTGGTTATGTAATGTGGCAAGATGAAAGCTATGTATGAAGAAGAGTGCTGGAGATGAATCTACCAGGCCAGAGAAGTAAGGGGAGCCCTAAACAGCGATGACTGGACTGCCTGAGAGGGAGACCTCCATGACTTCAGACTGGAGGAGAACATGTCTTTAGACAGACCTGAATGGAGAAGTTTGAGCTCTAGCAGTGACTCCAGTTGAGTGGGAATGAAGCTGAAGATGAGAATAATGACACTGAGAAATAGTTGGCTAGAAATGCAGGACTAGTGTTGTCAAGAAATAAATCTATGCTGCGGAAATATTGCAGGGGGGAGGGATTGGTTGAGCAATCAATTCCAGCTACCTGTTTAAACTGGACATATTTCAAGTGTTAACGAAATATTGATCAATAAGGTGATCAACTTGCATACATATATACTAATGCCAGATGTGTGTCAGAAATAGAGTTGAATAGGTCTTAGCATTGGCAGATGTAGTGAGATCAAAAATTATTGGCTTGAGTGAGACCTGGCTAAGAGAGGAAGATATTTTTACAAGAAATTAGATAGATTCAGTGTATTCAGGAAAGACAGACAAGATGGAAGGTGTGTGGGATGTTTTGTTAATGATTACCAGAGACTTAAACCTGGGTAGAAATCTCCATGGTAGTGAAATAAGTAATACAAGCTTGAGGCTGGTTAGTGTAAGATAGGAATTAACAAGACAGTACTGAGTTTGGTGCTGCCATAGACCAGGATTATTATCTGAAGAGAATTCAACTGTATAAAGACACTGGATTTAAACAGAGCAATATTATGGGCAGTTTTAGCTATAGGAATATAGACCACCAGGAGAAGAAAGCAGTATACAAGTTAAGGAAAGAATTTATAAAAGAATTTCATCCTCATAAATGCAACATCATGAGGTGCTTGATAGTGAGAAACACATATATGAGGAATTAAGTAAACTTTATGTTAATTAGGCAGTAAGACTTGACAGTACATTATTTCATATCTTAAAGGTATGTCCTAGGGAGTTAACAGCACCCTTGGCATTCCTTTTTAACATGTCTTGCAACAGGGCAAGTTCCAAAGGAGTGGAAAATGGGTAAAATTGTTCTACTTCACCGAGGAAGTGAAAAGACTGAGGCTACAAATCATAGCTATTCTGGTTTGAGGTTGTAGTTAAGGTGTTAAAGAGAGGTTGATAAGGGCCAAGATTCAGAACTGGGTTGATAATAGTAGTATTTTCGCCTGATACCATGATCAGCATGGGTTTTCTGAAGGGTCATCATGTTGTAGTATCTGCTTATATATGCAACAAGATGGCAAATTCATATGACATTGGAATGTTTTATTATTTTAATATTATTATTTATTATTATTCCTGATACCTCCAAGGAGTCCGAAGACTCATCGCGGGAGGACATCTTCAACTCTCTCTACACCTTACCTCTACTACGAATCAACGCCATCTACCGCCCACCTCCAACACCACCACAACTAGTAATTTTTGTCTGTAAATTGCGTGTGTTCTGAAGGGCCGATTTGTATGTATGCGGGATGAAAAACCCGAGTTTCCGGGAGAAAAAACCCTGCTACCACCGTATGAGATCGGCTAACTCACCATCGATTGAAATCAATATATATATATATATATTTTTTTTTAATGTTGAGTCCATATATGAGGTTAGTTAATCAACCTGTAGTACATTAATACTTTTTATGGGTAGTGGGCTGGGAAAGGAAAAAATTATTTACATTTTATTTAAAAGCCTGTATATTGTATTCCTTGGGGAAATACATAACAGGGAAGACTGTTCCACAATACAGCACATAGAGAATAAGGAGAAGGAAAAGAAACTTGTTCTCTGGGTTTCGCGTTGTACTGTAAAGGGATGTTGGACAGCAGTTGCATGTGTTCCAGTGGACTTAAATTCCTACTGAGTAAGGAATTATTTCATGTGAACATATACAGTGGCATATGTATCTCTCTTGTCCAATGAATTTTTCATTGCACAGCCAATTTTTCAGCCATTTTCTTGGATTTCCAAATAACAAGCCTGTGATTGGCTGCAGATGGGTATCAGTGGATTGTTTATGGGAGAAGTGGTCAATAGTGTTGTGCTGCATGGGTTTGTGTTGGAGACCATTATTGTTTAACTTGTATATTAATGATATTTGGACAGATTTAACTAGAGATATGTGAATGATTTAAAATTGAGAAGAACAATGAGTAGAGCAGATGTGGCCTTATAGGAAGTTGTGAATAGAACTGTATGGATGGGCAAATAAGTAAAGCCAATAGGTCAATGTTGTAAAATGCATGTTCTTGGAATTTGGAAGGCAAGGATGGGATGTAGAGCATAACGGGGAGGTTTTGGAGGAGATGAGAGATCTGGGTGGTGGCGGACAAAGACTTGAAGTGTAGGGATCACATTGCTATTATCCAGGTAGATAATCATTGCAATGATTTGTGATGAAGACATCACAAATTATTGCAATGATGAGGAAAACTCGAACATATAAAAGCAAAATTCAGTGTGTAGAATTATGGAGACAGCTAATGACCATGTTAGTGCACTTTAATTAGAATAAAATAGCTCAACATTTAAACCTTTATTTCAAGGATGTCATCATCACTACTACACATACACACAATCTTCTTTTTTTTTTCAGCCATTTTCTGTCCACTGCTGGATGAAGGCCTCCTCCAGTTCCTTCCACCTTTCACTATTCTTGGCAATGGTTGACCAATTTACTTTTCCCGATAAAATTTGACAATTCATCACTCTTCCTTCTTTTAGGACATCCTTGGCTTCGTTTCCCTTCTTTTACACACAATATATATACATACATATATATATACAATACAAACATTTCTTTGTGTGTGCATATATATATATATATATATGTATATGATTACTACTATTAACTCGGGGTTGGGATATGTTCATTTTTAATATAAACTGACTAAAAACCCGAGAATTAGAACAAATTGAGATTTATTTGAAAACACAACATGTTTCGTCAAGACTGACTTCATCAGGCGTTAATTACGCCTGATGAAGTCAGTCTTGACGAAACATGTTGTGTTTTCAAATAAATCTCAATTTGTTCTAATTCTCGGGGGTGCTTAAGGGTCCAAGCTGTATAACTGAGAGGAGACCTCCACATAGTCTTTAAAGGAATGCGGAAAACAAGCCAGCGCCTCTGACTTCATGTCTAGCACTTACCTTCTCGTGGTGTACCACCTGGATACTGAAAAAGTGAGGATGAGATGGCAATTTTGGATTTAGCCAGCAAATTGTATTCATATTGGCTTAAACGACAATATAAAATGATAGTACAACATGACAGTTTCTTGCTGGCTGGGGCATCGTTCTGTTAAACAAGGCACCATTGTTTTCACCAGGGAACTAGAGTGAATGGAGTGATTGGGGTTGTTGATAAGAACCTCACTCCTCTTTAAATTTATGTTCATACCATGTTTTGGTGTGGTGTAAACAACAGGTGCTTTTCCTGTCAGTTCTATGTAAAGTGTTCAGGGCATGATCAGTTAGGCTGGCTTCACCATAGTTATTAAATTTAATATGTCATTTATGTTCCTTTTGTCTGATAGGAATTGTGCATCCTGTTTCTCCTATATAGGGAAAGTTACAGGTGCAGTGAATACGGTATACTCCAGTGTGGGCCTATATAGGAGAAACAGGACGTGGTACACAGCTTGTAATCTTTGTATCCCAAAAAGAATAACATTACATTTTTCCACATTAAATTGGTATTCATTATATTTTGCTCATACTATCAGCCTATTCAAATCATCCTGCAAGTTCTCTACATCAGAGGTTGCCAATCTGTGGTCCACGGGAAAATTTTCGTCTGTGGAGAAATTTAGACACCGACAAAGGATCGCCGAACAATTTTCGTCTGGGACGCTTTTGTTGTCAGGCCACTGTCGACCCACTGGTGGCGAGGCTTGCGAATGCTAGTACGCATGCACCAGGCATCAGTGGCGCGTGTGCACCCTCACAACAATCAAATCCCCCATGAATTGTTTGGTTTAAGATTCGAATAAAATAAACCCACAATGAGTGAGAAAAAGCGACCAAGCATTTTGCATTTCTTTGGTAATACTTTGCGTAACTGTGAGTTGATGTCCTTCCTGATGGTGCCCCCTCCAGGCACCATCAGGAAGGACATTACAACTGGAGGCAGAGAGAAGAAAAAGTTCAAGGTTTCAAGAAAATGTGATGGGGACTAATTGAAGTTTGGCATTTATTCAAGAACCTGGAAGTGAGCTGGATCCACGGCCACTTTGTGTCGTGCGTTCTGAGAGTTTATGCAGTGATGCCATGAAACCTTAGAAACTTGCCAGGCACTTGCAGTCAAAACACTCAGATTTAGCTAAGAAGCCAGTTGAATATTTTCAAAGGATGCTGAAAGTATGCAAAAGCAAATAAGTTCATTAGCAAAAAGGACTGTTGAAGATAAGTACCTAGTAAGGCTTCTTATTTGATAGCACTTCAAATCGTGAAAAGTAAAAAGCTGTATACAGTTGGAGAAGAATTAATTAAGCCTTTCTTGTTACAAGCCTGTGAAGAGGTTTTGGGGAAACAGGCTGTCCAGAGACTGAAAGTAATTTCTATATCCGCTAACACTGTGTAGCACAGAATCGAAGACATGGCTGAAGATATTAAATATCAAGTGATAGAAATGGTGAAAAATTCAATGTTTTATTCAATTCAACTCGACGAATCAACAGACATAACTAAAAAGGCAGTTCTCCCTTGTTTTCTGAGGTTTGAGTGTCAAGGAGAGCTCAAGGAAGAACTCCTCTGTTCGCTCAACTTGCTGGGTAGAACATCTGGCTCTGAGATTTTTGACGCACTTAATGGTTATTTACTGAGACACGGTATTGAATGGAAGAAATGTGTTGGGATATGCACAGATGGTGCCACAAGCATGACTGGGCATCTTTCAGGAGTTCTTACAAAAGTGAAAGATGTTGGACACCCAGACATCTTGTTTACTCATTATATTTTACATCGTGAGCAACTAGCAGCGAAAAGAATGTCTCCAGAACTGCACTTTTGTAATTAAAATTGTAAATGAAATTCGGCACAAAGCACTCAATTCTCGAATATTTGAGGCACTTTGTGAAGAAATTGACTCTCCATATACTCATCTCCTTCTTCACGCTGAGGTGAGATGGCTATTGAGAGACAAAATACTAACCCGATTGTTCGATTTGCGCCAAGAAGTCAAGTTATTTTTCCAGCAACAAAAGAAATCGAAATTTCTAGATCTCTTGTCTGACGATGATTGATTAGCCAAGCTTGCATACCTGGCGGATATTTTTTCACTGTTAAATGAGCTAAACACATCCTTGCAAGGACAGCTTACGAACATGTTCATACTGCGAGGTAAAATGGATGCATTTCAAAAGAAAATATTGCTGTGGCAAATGCAGTTGGCTGAAGAAGATCTGCAAATGTTCCCCAAATCTTGATGAGTATATGAAAGAAGAGGATGTCAACCAACAGGTAATAACCATTGTTTGACAGCACTTATGGTCGCCAGAATCTTTTGGCTGTTATTACCCAAAGGAAGAGGACCCCAGACATGGCAATACGTGGATAATGGATCCATTTTCGGTGAAAATTGAAGATAGCAATTCTACGCGGTTAGCCCAGTGGCTTTGCGCTTCGCAACCATATGACTGCGAAAGGAGTGTCCTAGGTTCGATTCCCATCGACGACGTGAGGAGCTGAAGGATCTTCCTCAGCCATAGCCAAGTTAGCTGGTCTTGGGCGTAGTTTATATGGTGTTTTTCATCCCACAAGCAGGCAAACCGGCCCCGTGAACACACAAGGATACCGCCAGGAATAGTTCAAGGCAAAGGGTGACCATTCTTTCCTCGTATTTCGGTTACGAAATCCAAGCATGCTTGGAGGGTTGTGGGCATTAAAGGCCTGTTAAAGCCATTGAGATAGATAGATTCTACTTGAAATTGCCTGCCATTCTAGATTATCCTTGTATTTGTTGTTGAATACTATGGCTACTCCTTATATCTTTCCATCATACCTGTCCATTTCTATTCAGAATATCATCCTTATCCAGCTGTTTCATTTATTGCAACATTTTTTTGCAAAAGAAAAATTTTTTGCTGGCATTTGTAAATAAACATTAATTTCACTTTTAGGTTTATAACTAGTTCTTCTTCTTCCCATGCCACAAGTTTGTTGTGATTTCCCTACACCTAACCATCACCAGTTACTCTGTCTATATTCTGAGATTCAAGTACATCCCATTCCCATGCTGACCATCCTTATACTCTCATTTGCTATTACTTCCAATGTCTGCTCTCCTTATACTGTGTCTCCCTGTTCACCCTGACTCTCTCCCCCATTTCCCTATTCATCTTCTATTCTTGTTCTCTCTTTATTATCTCTCACACTAGTAATATTTTCATTTACAACCACTTCACTCTCACCAGTTTCTTTCTCCTGATCTTTTGCTTTCATCTCTTACTGTCTCTACTCTCCTGCTAACATCACTCATTGCTCCTCCTTGCAGCAACACACTCTCTCTTTTGTCATGACGTTTTCCTATTATTCACTTATACTTCTACTTATTTCTTTGCTTACTTTTTATAATACGTTTACACTCTAATCATTTAGATTAATTTCTATGGTTATATATCTTTCTTTTATTCTACTGGCTGCACTTATGTTAAAACTTATTTATTCTTGTCTTTACTATTCCTCTAATTATTCAGTTATTTACCTTCTATCTACCCTTTCTTAACTATTCCTGTGTTCTATCTTTTAAGATTCAAACTTCGACTAACACCATACCTTACATATGCATATTTATCCCTTATAATTTAAACTCTACAATCAAATATTCTCCTCTTTAGTGCTTTTCAGTCCTATTGGCCTCTTCATGTCCTAAAACAAACAATCTATAGAGGTCCACCCTATAAGTATTAACACATTTATATTTATACTGCGCCAGCTAATACTTAGGTAGAAGGATTCTTGTTCAGGGTGACCCCTTTAGAGAGTTAATGATTATTTGATCAAGTATAAATCTATCCCCCCCCCCCGCTTGTCCTTTTCTTACAGTCACGGCTTACTTATTGCATTAGTACTCATGGATTTATCCTGCTTGGTTCGTTGTTCTTTTTATGAGCGGTAGTTTTGAATTCATATAATATAGGCAGATCAGTACATGATCTGCCTATATTAATAGTACATGAATGTAACAATTTAATTAGCTTTAAGGTGATACACTATAATACATTTCAAAAGAGGATAACATGGTTGCACTCAACTCAGATCAAAACTCTAATTAACTTGTACTTATCACACACACTAAATCTTAATGACCTTATATACAATCATAAAACACAATTCATAGATTATCATTAAGCCATTCGGATACACGTGGCTATCAGCGAACACATCAGCACAAATACACTCTTAGTTTAACATAACCTTGTATCTAATCGGCCTCTTGGGCAAACAATTCTTAACACTGTCTCGGACACGTATTTAGTTGCAGGCTACTCTTACAGTTCTTTAAGTTCAGTCCAATTTAAACGTTCACACAGGAAATTCACTCTCTTCTTATAACTGGAATTAGTATTTTAAAATCTACATTACCATTTCTGTCCTTGAATTCTTAACTTGTTCCCGCCTTGTCTAATCATCAAGGCCTTCAAATGTAGTCGCTTTGGAGGATATCTTCCGTAGGTCTGTGTGAGTAGAATCTCCGAGGGAAACGTGGGAGGTGGCACGGTAACGTTGCCTTGAATGGACGGCACAATTTAGTCCCTCCGTCGTACGACAACATCACAGCTATCCTAGAGTACGGACATAGCTTGGCCCAATACGAACGCTATGGCGGACGAACTAAATGCCTTCCGCGACTGGCCAGGGACTTCCCTCCTACGATGAGCAGGACCACTCCGAGAGATCAGGAATCCAGGAAGAGAAAAAAAAAGCCCCTTTGGTCTTCATGCAAGGCTTTTTATTTTAACTTTCCCTCTCGGTAAATCTCGATATTTGCAATACACGCCAACTCGGTCACGTGTGTCCACGTCACTCTCATTAGCTCCCTCTATTATCTTTTCCGCACGTGCGTCCGCCTCCTATTCTTGGAAGACGCTTAGGTTTCCCTTTCCAATTACTTTCATAATGCAGGACGGTAAAAGTGACCTTTGAACCCTGACTCACAGGCTTTACTATTTCAGTGCAAACGGCTGGTTTTTCTTAGTGGGTTTAGCCAGCTTACATGGATTTCTATTATCAGGCCCACACTTAATACAGATTATATTTAAACACTTTATACAATTTTATACAATTCCTTAAACTTTATCTTGACTTGTATTCACATACAACTTATTATTTTATTGCCAACGTTCCATGTTCTCTGCCTGAGTAGAATTAATGTTGTGACCTGAATATTTTAATATAAATATTTTTAATGCTTATTCAGGACACAACACTCTCTCTAGCTGACTTGCACTAAATCTATTTAAATGCAACCCCTCACTTTTACACAAATCCACTTATGTACAAATATTCTCTATATTCTTGTGCTTGGAACAGCATGAAGATCATTGACTGCAAACATAGTGAAACTTTTTTTTTTATAACTTCTCTCCATGTGAATTTGCACATGCCTTTGTTTCAATAAATGAAATCCTCTAGCTATTTGCCATTATTAGTAGTTTTGCTGTTTTGTCCAAATTTTCTCAACACATTTCTCTGTGTCTGTTATTCATTTCTTATTCTGCTGATTAGATCTTCAAAGTGCCAACTTTTCCTGTTCGTTGTCAGCTACCTTTTCTAATGGCTAGAAAAATTCTTGCACTTCTTTCTTAGCACCTTCCATGGGACAAATTAGACATAAATGTCTCATTGCCCAGTTCCTTATTTTGATCTTTGCCCACATCACTCTCCTTAATATTGCTTTCCATTCAGTTATCCTCGTGTTAGTGTTGAATACTATATTTACTACTTCCTTTCCTTGATTGTTATTGCCTGAATATAGCATCTTGTATTTCTTATTTAGAAGATTCTAGCACCAGCTATGCTGACCCAGCATATTCTCTAATTCTCTTATTTTTCGTTTCAGAAATGAACATGGCGCTTATGTTCATTTCTGGTTACATTGATGTTGAGTTTCGGTAGCCTGACTTTTTGCTATTTTCTCTAGTTTCTTGATTAAAATGGTGGAGCCACGTTTATCCAAACAACTCTCCTGCTGGAATGAAATTCCATCGGGTTGTGTACCATCATGTTCATGTACGTTAGTAAGAATACAGTTTGATAGTCTAAATCCTAGCTGCTTGTCCATCCTCATTCCTGTCAGTAAATATCTACCTGGATACTGAATGAATGAGGATGGACTGGCAGCTGGGATTTTAATTACCAAATTATTCTTACTAATGTAGTATTAGAGGTGATTACAAAGAAACCCTAGGTTTTCAATATTCCTGAAGACTTAATAGTCTCCTTCCACTTATCTGTGACTTAAGTGACCCTGCCAAAATAGTTAATCGTGCGTGTTAATTTATCATAAGAGTAAAGTTTCTTATGTTGGCCTGGTTGGCTGAGTACTAGTATATCTGCTTTCCAACCCAACAGGCCTCAGGTTAAAGTCCCAATATGGCATGGATAGTTGTGATTGTCTTTAGGTGAAAGATGAATTTCATTGTTCTGTGTGAGACCATATCACATAAAAAAGTAGAAGTTATAAAGATATTGTTGTGCAGATGTTTTCAGTAATCCCACCTATCTTGAGACTCATGTCTAAATGTTGGTTATATAACAGCACATGAAGGCCCAACATATCATTACACTTTTCTGTGGTGGGCATAGCTCTGCATTTGACTTACCTGATTATTCCTACCTTCTGAAAAAACCTCTAGCTCAGAACTTTGGCTACTTGTACGTTGCTTCGAAATAAGACAATGGACACCATAGTGTGAGGAACAAACAGTATTGGTGCCCACCTTAATAAGCTGTAGGACCTTTTGCTGCGATGACTGCAGCAGTCCTGCAGGGCATGCTTTTCACAAGTATAACAGTAAACAATGGGAATTTTGGACCATTCTTCCTGTAGACATGTAATGAAGTCCAGGACTGTTGTGGGATGCACGTCCCTTGACCTTACACGACACTCCAGTTTATCCCATAGATGTTCAGTAGGGTTGAGATTAGGGCTATGAGGAGGCCAGTCAAGTGTGGTGACGTTCATGTCCACAAACCTTGCACTTACAGCAGCAGCCTTATGACACAGTGGATTGTCTTACTGAAAGAGACAATGGTCATTTACGTAGAAACACCACAAAGTAGGAAGCATTGCATTGTCTAGAATGTTCTGATATCTCTTGGAGTTCAGTGTTTATGTTACCACAAATAGAGGTCTGAGGCCAGACCAGGAAAAACAGGACCATCACACCACCATCTTAAAATTTCATAGTTGGGGTTATGCACTCTGGTAAGAGATGTTCACCAGGCATTCACCACACTCATCCATCTGCTTTGTAGAGGTTGTAGCATGATATGTTGCTTCATAACACAGCTTTACAAGCTTCCACATCCTACTGTACACACTCTTTGCACCACTGAAGATTATGCAGCATGTTGGTTTGGGTAATGTGGGGATTGCATATTGAGGTCCTACTGTGGAAACCAATGCTGTAAGCTTGGGTTCTGAATGTTTTGTGCAGATTTGTGTTCAAGTCGGTGCCAGGAACTTGACATTCAACATGTTGGCCGACTAATGGCAGTTTTTACATGTTATTTTTCATAGCACCCTATGGCCATGTTTCGTGAGTGTGGGTTGTCCAGTGTGGGTAGCACTTGCAGTTGACTCCTGTGCTTCCATCTCAGTATGGTATCACTGATTGTTGATCTGGGAAGGTCCAGTTGGTCAACAAGTTGCCAAGCAGACAGGCCTGTAATGTAGCATGCTATCAGAATGCCTCTTTCAAACTGTCAGTTCCTTGCTTGCAACCATTTCACCTGGACTCTGTTGCACTGACTTAGGAGCATCATATTTCTCCAATTTATACCAGCTACAAACACGTGACTTGTTTACATGACAAGATATACCTTGCCCATGGGAGGTGTCCATTGACTTGTTTTCAAGCAGCATAGTTGCTGGTGATGACCACTTATACACAGTAGCAGAGTATCAAGGAAAGTTATCAGTGGTGCCATGTTGCATTTCTTTCCTGATGTCTTATACTGATCTTAGCAGTCTATCTACTTATTAATGCACTTAATTTCACCTTATCAAAAACTGATTTCTATTTATTCGTAATGTTTATTTGCTGATACAAGCTTAACTCTACTCTTGAAACTTTTTATCATTATTATTATTTAGAGAGACCTCCCGGGAGTCAGGGACTCATCGAGGGAGGCCACATACCACACACCAGCTATCATACTTATTCTTGAATTCATTCGCACTGCTTGCACTCACAACATCTAATAACAATCGATCCCAATCACTCACCACTCTATGAGAAAAATCACTCTCCTTCTTAGCGCCATTAATTCTCGGCTTCCAAGGACACTCTCTTGTTCTTTCTCCACTCTCCATAAATTGAAAAATTCCATCAAATGAAATCCTGTATGACCCTTTCACAAGTTTATAAGTTTCAATCATATCATCCCTGTTTCTCTTGTTTGCTACAGTTTACAAATTCTCAATGTCTTTATAATCAGTATTCTATAATCTTAATATCATTTTTAACACTTTCCTTTGCACTCTCTCCAATATACCAGAATCACAATGGAAACCAGGAGACCAGACCTGTGCACAATAGTCCAAGTGAGGTCTTATCAGGCCCTTGTAAAGCGACAAAATGACATCCTTATCTTTACATGTGAACATTCTTTTCAGCATTGCAATTATCTTTTGAGTTGTTTGCAATTTTGCTATCTGGCCTCTGAACTTCAACTTCCTATCTACAAACACTCCAAGATCCCTAGATTCATCAGTTTCTTCTAGTATAATCCCATCAGTATAATACATTGGATATCTAATCATGCCAAAGTGAACAACTTTACATACTGACATTGAACTGACATCCATTTTGCCATGCTCACAATTCTAGCCTATTCAAATCATTCTGCAAGTACTTCATATCAGCAGCATTCCTGATTACACTACCTATCTTTGCATCATCAGCAAATAGCTGTATGTCACTTGTCAAATCGTTAACAATATCATTAATGTATAGATTGAATAACAGTGGACCAAGCACTGATCCTTGTGGTACACCACCTGGTTACCGTAAATCTTGTAGACTCACATCCCCCATATAACACTTTTTGATATCTGTCAGTCAGCCATCCTTCTATCCACACTAATATATAATACAAACCCATATTCTCCAATTTGTGCAACAGTCTACCATGCTGTATTCTCTCAAAACCCTTAGCAAAATCCAATAGTATCTCATGGTGTATAACAGTGTTACCACTGAACTAGACAAGGGGAATGGTAACAATGTTACCAATTCCCCCTTGTCTAGTTCAATGGTAACATTGTTATAGAATGTGAGCAGGTTGCTAAAACATGACCGTCCTTTAGTAAACCCATGTTTCTCATTGCAAAATCTGAATGCGAGCCCTAACCAATTTTTACAAAATCTTCACCACCACCATTTCTGAGATACTAATTGCTTGATAGTTGGATACATCGGTCTTTGCACCACCCTTGTCAAATGGAATTACTAGACATTCTTTCCATTCCTGTTGAATCTTCCCTATTCTGAGACTTATATTAAACAGCCTGGTCAAAGGAATAGCCAGTTCAGCTGAACATTCTTTTATTCAGTTTGTGCCACACCTCTAATACCTTGTCCTCAAACATCTGAGTTTCTTCAGTCCAGTGAAGAGGCTGCAGTGAGCTCAATGTCACGTACACCAGGTGGATAGCTTTTAACAAAATGGGCACTCATTAGTTGAACAACCGCTTCTGCATCTGTAACCTTCTCACCATCTGCATTTAGAAGAGTTATTCATTCATATTCATTCTTTCTTTTACTTGAAGCATATCGATGGAATTGTTGTGGGTTGTCTTTAGCACGAAGAGCCAGTTTCTTTTCATACTCAGATTTTGATTTCCATACAACAGTTGTGACTATTCTAGCCTGCTACTTATAATTTTCATAATGCACATCATCCTTGTGCACATGGTATTCCTTCCACATCATCCTTTTCTTATGAATCTCTTGCTTAATAAGATTACACATCCATTTGTCTCCTACCCTATTTATTCTTCAACCTCTCATGACACACACTCTGATATCACATCATTTAAGTATTGTTTGAATGCTTCCCATCCACCAACTGATTCCATTCCACTGAACTTAATATACTCCCAATTTGGTCATAACATCCTGCTTTGTAGTTCAGCATGTAATATTTTCTGAATGGAACACTCATAAACATAGTCACTTCTCAATTGAGTACTGTATGATCACTGTCACCAACCGGAATCTTATATCTTTAACTGAAAAGCCCTCTGACACTATAATAAAATCTAACACTCTGACCTAGAGTTCCTTCTGTCACATTGTTATGTCCTATCTTACGATTTTTGTTTATCTTGTTTTACAAACTGCCTTCGTCTATATTCTCCTAACTTCTACTTTCAAAACAACATCATCAAAGTCTCTACCAATATCTGAGCTGCTGTTCCCCGTAGTATCCCTAGTATTTATATTTTAACTGCGCCCTTTGGGATATTTAGTTTAAGTTATTTTTTTTGCACATAAACAGAGAAAGGAACTCAAATATCTGAAAGTGCTACTATTGCAGTCGTGACACTATTTCTCGTTACTCAACATTAATTCCTTAAGCTTCCCATTTCTTAACATTAATTTCCCACGTGGTTAGGCTCGAATGTTTCTAAGTGGTGCATTGGATATAGCAATATCAGACAACTTTCTTCATCATTAAATAAAAGATTTATTTCTTCTCTAAGCATGGTACATATTAAAATACTCAACTAAATTGCTTACACACTAAAATTAGCTCAACACAAGTAGTTGGGCTATGATTCGACAAGAGTTACTACGATCATGCTGCCACAAAATTTCATACAAAACACGAAATCTCTTAACATGGAATAATTAGATCACCACATATCATTAGGTTATTCAGCTTCAAGTATACCAACAAAGACAATTAGCTATTCTAGCACATACTTATGACAATACCGATTCTCTACACATCACACTAGGCATTCAAATTCCTCAGGCTACTTGATTACTCAATTCGCACTAATCTAACTCAATATTAACAAAACCATTTACTTCATTAATACACAGCTATGTCATTAACTTTCCTTTTTACAAAGTAGTAGGCACTCAAGATTCTTAGGACAATTAAATATTCACAAATTATCAACACTAGCTAGTTAACTTTCAACACTCTCTATCAAATTCTAAAGTCCTATTATAATTTCTCCCTAATCACTTTAACAGTTCCGTATTATGACAATGGTACCTATCACAAACAACTTTTAGTTAAGTGAAGTATAACATCTGCACCATTGGCTGTACTATCCGAAACGAGGACATCGATATTTTCACAGCTTCCTTTGACTCTTTGGTATATTTTGCTTTCTACGTAGGAATACGGGAATAGCTTTCCCGCTCACCTTCGATTCCTTGTTGTGGCATGAGGATATAAGCCATATCTCTCCACTCAGGAACACCGTGAAGTCCACGAAAACCAAACTAAAGCCCAAATCGATTCTGAAGTCCTGAAGGGGGGGGGGGGTTTCCAACCCTTTTATAGCTGCTCCCCTACTGGCGCTCTTTCTTACTTCTTTTTCCCACCTCCTGCTTGTTTTCCGTCTGTCTACCAATTGGGTAGCATTTGATCGGCAACTCGTAACGAAGTTTCTATCCGGTATAGGCCTTAAGCGATATTCCGTTATTTTTCTTGTTAGCCTCTATCTTAACCCCCTTTTAAACCTTTTCTCAGAATTCTACTTAATGCTTAATCTGTAGCTTCTTACATAGCGTATTTCATGACATTCCTTTATACTCATGGACTTAACTCTTTCATTCTTAATCGCATTACAATATTAATTCTTAGTTAGCTACTTATTTAATACAAATTCCTTGTTTAGTCATAATACATCTTAATAAATTCTTTTCTTTTGTTACCTTAAATTAACAATAGACCTTTACATTTTACTCAATTTATACTGGATGCAAGAATATTAAATTATTCTTTTCATGCAGGGGTTTTTATTTATGTTATTTGTTTTTCATGTTACACCATGATAACTGAGAATTCTATATTCTCAGGATATCAGGTGTAACAACATGCTACTTGGGGAAGTTGTCCTGCAACAGCTCAAAAAATGCTTTTTCATTCTTCTCATGAGATTCTACTGCTACCCAATCAATATTTGATAATTAAAGTCTCCCATTATGAATACTATTTTTGCACTCTATTTGTACTATTGACTAAGGCAATATGTTAGGATTATATATATGCATTCATAAAATATTTATTTTCACTGTACAATCATTTTGCTACTGCTCTCTTCTTTCCTCATTCTCAACTACATTCAACTCCCCATTGTTCCTCCATATTTCTGAGTTTAAAGAATTACTTTTTTTCCCTCCTTAGGTCCTCGATGCTGGCGAAGGTTCAAAATCAAGGCCAGAAAGAGGAAATTGGGTTACAGTGAACCTTATGGGACAACTGGATGATGGTACAGTGATAGTGAAGGTTGAGAAATTTAAATTTATATTAGGAGATTCAGATGTTATTCAAGGTACAGTGATATGTTTATATTTATTTTGTTCTTCTAAGCTCCAGTTGATTTTTATTTATTTTATTAATCTTCTAACAAAAGTTTTCTTGCACATTATTATTATTATTTGACACCTCCAGGGAGTCCTGAGACTCATCGAGGGAGGGCACTTACTCTACAACTCTCAGTCTCCACCACTCAACCTCATCTACAAACCGCCTCATCTACACAAACACCATCTACAGTCCACCAGTAGATACTTGAGGATAAATTTAGATTGGATTTTTATTATTTTATTTATTTTATTTTTATTTTTTTAATGCATAAGAGAGAGTGAAAGCCTAGCCTCAGTAATTATATTTGACATTTACAGTGTTGTAATCAATTACAGACTCACATCCACCTAACTCACAAACTAGACAAATTATCCTGTCATGTCCAATTACAAATTGGACATGTTGAGTTCTAAAAACGCCAAAGAAAAAAGCAAAAGAGAGAGACCTTATGTAGGAAGCATTCGATTTTTTATTTTAAAAAATTCTATTGACAATGAAGAAACAAAAAAATGACATGAAACAAGAATTAAATTTACTAGCAGAACTATGAGTTAGCAATAAATTCACCATTACACCACTGGTAGCAAATCTGTATATATCAAATGATTCCAAGAATTGGTTCTAGATGAAGTCACTTAACCCAGGCTATTTGGTTTCATTATTACTAAACTAACATCTTAGTGTTATTCACAAAAAGCTAGCTTCATGAATGGAAGAGTTGAGAAAATAAACTGTACTACACAAGAAATTACAATGTTTTAATTTTTTTATCCAAGCATGTGCAAATGAAAGGCAGATGACTTCACATCACATTTCTCAGGGTCCCATAATGCACATCCCTTAATCCTCTAATATCATTATAAGAATATTAAAATGCATATCCCCATTGGATGTATACTGCTTGGAAGAAGTCATTAATCCCTCACCCCACACCCATGGGCAAGGTGCATTTGTGCTGTGTAATGAGTTGTGTTTGTAGCCTATATAAATTGGAGGAATATGAATGGCTGTGTCTGGGTGAAATGGCTGAAAGAAGGGAACTGACAGAGTTTGAAAGAGGCATTGTGATAAAATGTCATGTTGCAATCTTTTTGTTTGGCAATTTGTTGACAAATTGGGCCATCCCAGGTCAACAATCACTGATACCATACTGAGATGAAAGCACAGGTATTCATCTGCAAGTGCTATTCGTAGTGGACGACCAACCACACTAACCAAACATGACTGTAAGGTGCTACAAAGGAAAATATGTAAAATCCACCAGTCTGGGAGGCATCAACTGGAACACAAATATATATAAAACATTCAGAATAAAGGCTCATGACATGGATTTCTATGGTAGGACTGCAATATGCAAGCCCCACATTATCTGACCAGCATGCAGCATCGTCTTCAGTGGTACAAAATGTGTATAGTGGGATGCAGGAACTTGAAAACTGTGTTGTGGAGTGAAAATGAAGCTACACCCTCTATCAAGCAGATGGACGGGTGTAGCAGATGTCCGATGACTGTCTCTTACTACTGTTTGTAGCCCTAACCATGAAATTTGAAGGTGGCTGTGTGATGGTATGGTTTTGTTTTTCATGGTTTGGCCTCTGACCTCTGTTTCTGGTGCCACGAACATTGAACTCCGAAGTATCTGAACATTCTGGTACAATGCAGTGCTTCCTGCTTTGTGGTGTTTTATTGAACTGAACATTGTCTCTTTTAGCAAGACATGAACTTAGACTCATAAGGCTGCTGTTGTAACTGCATGGTTTGTGGATATGAACATCACCACCCTTGACTGGCTTCCACAGAGTCCTTATCTCAATTCTACTGAACATCTGTGGGATGAAATGGAGCTTTAGGTGAGGTCTAATGATGTCCACTTTACAACAGTCTAGGATCTCATTAAATTCCTACAGGAAGAATGAACTAAAACTCCCATTATTGAAAGTTTATTTTTCATTTGGTTAGACCATAATAAATTTAGTTTAATCCTTTATCCAAGTGTGAGCAAACAAAGTTTGTGCCTGAAAATATCTTCAGGACTGAGGTAAGGTAGTACAACACCAGGCAACTCGCAGCAAAGGTGGATCAAGCTCTCAACTCCTTGTCTCCCATAATGCACAGCACACCTCCTTGCGGACATGTATACTGCTATTTATTAGGGGGGGGGGAGGCACTACCCATACCAGTTTCAACCTTTATTGAGGTCTCGTCAGTGGGAGCCAGGCCCAGATTGGAGATACTAAGGCAGAAGCAATAGGAGAGGTCATCCTTACCTATAGGAGTTGCCAAAAGGTGTGCCACCTTATTATTAAATTACTCTGGATTTAGAAAAAGATGTTGAAAGTTTATTTTTCATGTGGTTAGACTATAATAAATTTAGTTTAATCCTTTATCCAAGTGTGAGCAAACAAAGTTTGCGCCTGAAAATATCTTCAGGGCTGAGGTAAGGTAGTACAACACTGGGAAACTCACAGCAAAGGTGGGCTGGCTCCCACTGACGAGACCTCAATAAAGGTTGAAACCGGTATATGGGTAGTGCCCCCCCCCCCACTTAATGCATAGCAGTATACATGTTTGCAAGGAGATGTGCTGTGCATTATGGGAGATACTGAGACAAGGAGTTGAGAGCTTAATCCACCTTTGCTGCGAGTTGGCTGGTGTTGAACTACCTTACCTCAGTCCTGAAGATATTTTCAGGCGTAAACTTTGCTTACTCACACTTGGATAAAGGATTAAACTAAATTTATTATAGTCTAACCAAGTGAAAAATAAACTTTCAACATCTTTCTCTGAATCCAGAGTAATTTAATAATAAGGTGGCACACCTTTTGGCAATTCCTATAGGTAAGGATGACCTCTCCTATTGCTTCTGCTTTAGTATCTGCACTCTAGGCCTGGCTCCCAGTGACAAGACCTCAACAAAGGTAGAAACTGGTATGGGTAGTGCCCCCCCCCCCCCAATGCATAGCAGTATACATGTTCGCAAGGAGATGTGCTGTGCATTATGGGAGATACTGAGACAAGGAGTTGATAGCTTGATCCACCTTTGCTGCGAGTTGCACGGTGTTGTACTACCTTACCGCAGTCCTGAAGATATTTTCAGGCACAAACTTTGTTTGCTCACACTTGGATAAAGGATTAAACTAAATTTATTATAAAACTCCCATTAATCGCTATTATATGCTTGTGGAAAGTATGTCCTGTAGGATTGCTGCAGTTATCACAGTGAAAGGAGATCACACATCTTATTAAAGTATCTGCCATGGCTGTTTGCCGCTTCCTATGTTTTCTGTTTCCAGATAGTGTATATATTGCTCTGCATTATGGGAACAGGCTCCATCCAGATCAGTTCTTTATTGAGGTCTTACCAGTAAAAGCTAGGCCTATGGAAGTAGTTAAATCAGTGCAAAAATCATATTCTCTGGTATACAGTTAGCGAAATGGTGTTTTATGATGTTATTAAAATCTGGATTATAGATACTTAGAGAAAGTTTTTTTTGCTTGCTTACAAAGTAAATTACACCAGAAAAATTATATCCTTTTTTTAATCCTTTACCTTATTATGAGTACACAAAACATCTTCACGAATAGGTTACTTAAAAATGGAGATGGCTTGTCCATAATTCTTGTGTAAAATTTCTTCACTAGAATTTTCTTTATATCCAAGTAAAAAAATTTCTACCACTATTTCTAACCCAGAGTATTTTAATAATATGTAATGATACATCATTTTTTGTTTGTATAGAAAATATGATTACTGCATTGGTTTAGTTAATCATCTCTGGGTCTAGTTCTCACTGAGACCTCAGTAAATGTGAAACTGTTCTGGGTAGTGACTCATAAGTGTGTGCTGTGCATACTAAGTGATTTGATTTGAAATCATCTGACTCCATATACCAGTAATGTAATCATGATGATGCCATATGGAAACTTCTCTTTGCTTAGTTTTTCATCCTTTTGTTTATCAGTGCTCTCAACAAGCTCCAACCAAGTTTAGACTATTGCATCAGAAAACCAAAACAAGAGACCAGAAACATCAGACTGCAATTACAGTACCAACCTTCTTAATATTTAGTCAGCTGCAAACATGCATTTGGGAAAATATTACCCTTCTATATCTAGAAGGGTTTGAAAGGATTGTTAGGATCTCCAGAACCAGGATATCGAATCTCTATTCTATAACCATTCTTGCAGAAGAATGAGGTCTTACCTTTTGTTTATCAGTTTATCAGTGCTCTAAACAAGCTCCAACCAAGTTTAGACTATTGCATCAGAAAACCAAAACAAGAGACCAGAAACATCAGACTGCAATTACAGTACCAACCTTCTTAATATTTAGTCAGCTGCAAACATGCATTTGGGAAAATATTACCCTTCTATATCCAGAAGGGTTTGAAAGGATTGTTAGGATCTCCAGAACCAGGATATCGAATCTCTATTCTATAACCATTCTTGCAGAAGCAAAACACACACATTCAGAGCAGCTCCTTTGTGAAGCATCTATCACCGGAATACCAATGACAATTATCCCTTACAAAACTAAACTAATTTGAGTGGTATCTCCTCGATGTTCCTGTTGAAGAGATCTGCTCTGAAATGAAAGACCAAGGAATGAGAATATTCATACTTAGGAATGGTCACCTGGTTCTCATCAAGAATATCATTCTTACTTTTGACATATCTAAACCAAATGTTTGTGAAAGCAGGATATCAGAGGTGTCCAAATGGGCTCTACATCCCAAACCCTTGTCATTCCTTTATGTTAGAAGTATGGTCATTCTCAAACTGCCTTTCATCGCTCTGTCATCTGTATCTGATATGGCTGTAAAGATCATGAGAACAAAGATGGAAGAGCAACATTGAAATGTCCTATTTGTAATGGAGATCAGCTAGCATACTCTGGGGTGTGCCAGTGTTTGAAAGATGAAAAGGAGATCCAAAAAATAAAAACAAAGCAAGGCATTCCCTATCAGGAGATGAATTAGAAATATACCACAAATATAACATCTAGTGGTAAACTCTCCTATACTAAGAAGGGAACTGTAAAGAAAGTGTTAGTAGGGATGTTAACTCGTCGGTCCCACCTTCTCATAATTTCAACGTCCACTTGATTTGCTTGCTGTCTCTTTATAGTGCATAAAAGAGAAAAGTTGATATGAGCTTATTCCTGAGGACATGCCAGAAATGGTCTCGCTACATAAGAACCCACTAATTAACAAAATAATGGCATGTGCACCACCAAGGATAAAAAACGTCTCCAGATCCATTAATAGCTGGGATGGATACCTCTGTTTCCCCACAAGAAGATAAAACAGGCAATATATCTAGTGTCCTAGAGGGAGTTTGATATCTTCGATATCTAGCTGATGAAGTAGAAATGATGGGCATTGGCCATCCACTTTCTCCAACAATGAACTATTTATCAACAATAAATTACACAGTAACCACAGTAATTAACTTTAATGAAATGAAAGTATAGATATTTCTTACTGAAAATAACATTACATCATCAGTACGGAGAAACAAGCAAATCAAAGTAATGCGAATAAAAGATACATATAGCAGTCGGCGGTTTACCAACTAGAAACTGTTGGTGCATTTGACTGCTGTATGCTTGTATTCCTGTTTCTTTGATTTGCTTGTTTCTATGTACTGATGATGTACTGTTATTTTCGGTTCGAAATATCTGTACTTTCATTAAAGTTAATTACTGTGATTATTATATAATTTATTGTTTAAAAAAATCCAAGGTCAGTGAAAACAAAACATCATTATATTGGAAGCCAGATGATACCACAAAAAAGAAATAATGAAAACCTTCCTGAAGTGCAAATTGGATTCCATCAAAATATCTATGACATCAAGGCTTTCTTGCAGAAGAACAAATCTACTTTTATCTGCAGGAAACATACTTGAAGCCAAGCATTACAAAATTGATCTGGCAGGCATTACAAAATGTAGCTGTTAGCTGTCATTCATGAAGACCAACACAAGGGATGTACTACCCATGGAGGAGTTGCTATCATTGTGGGCAGCAAATCTCACTTAATGCAAATGTAGAGGTGGTTGCCATCTACCTCTCAGTTGGATTTTTTATAACAGCATGCTACATCACTCGTGTCATGCTACAGATATCATCTCCTTTACTTTTAATGATCAATAGAAATTGACAAAACACTCTATGGGATAATGTCCAAATAACATCAGAGAAAGAATTGTTGAGTATTCTTAATAACCACAACAACCTCTCCCTCTTAAACACAGGAAGCAATGCATACTTACCCAAACATTCACTGCCATCAACTTAACAGTCTGCTTGTCCTCCCTTTACCCACTCTTTTAAGTGAAAATAAGTCACCAAAATTAAAGTCCATTGTCTCTTATTCATATTAAAATTTAAATCTGTAGGCTTATTACTTTTAAAAAATCACAGCACTCTGGTTTTGAAACAAGCACTTACACTGCAATACGAACTTGCAAAGAAAGTATTCAGTATTACTAGCTTTGAGAACCGGATACAGACTACCTTGATCTTCAATTTCAGTGGAAAAATTTTCTTTATACTTCCTTGCTGATTGGTCACTAACATTTGCAACACAGATGTTATTTCTTTCAGTGTTGAGAACAGAGAATACACTGCCCATTGTTGTAATCGGCTTGCAAGCAATTTTTATGACCAGTCATAAACAGCGGTATTCCCTTTCCCGAATGTTGAAAGATTTCAATGTGTGAAAATTAATGATTGTTCATGAATACTTCCATGTTTAAAAATACACGGCCTGGTAAAAATATCACGGAACGCTTATTCACTTTCTGCAGAACACAGTTTGGGAAACCATGGTGTAGATCATGATGATGGTAGCTGCAGTTCATTGTAGTTGGTGGATTGAGTGGTAGAGATGGAGATTTGTAGAGTAGGTACCCTCCCTCGATGAGCAATCATGCATCAAACATAATCGATGCATGATTGCTGAAACGCAGGGAGATTTTTTTTTTCCCAAAACATCAGCAACATCTTATTCCCAAGAGTTCCTTGCTCGAAAACATAAAGTAGAAAACCAACAAATTATGTTCTTTTTAAGTGACACAGAAGACTACAACAGGCTTACAAAACAAAAAAATGAAAGTTGCTTTGCTTAAAAGTTGCCCAACTACTGTTGGACCAGATAGTTATGAGATGATCATCTGTTATGAATTGCCAAGGATCAGCCACTACACATGTTCAAAAGAATTTTCTGTGAGAACATGTTTTGGATACCCT
Organism: Typopeltis vanoorti; assembly: GCF_054136105.1. NCBI lineage: Eukaryota > Metazoa > Arthropoda > Arachnida > Uropygi > Thelyphonidae > Typopeltis > Typopeltis vanoorti. The sequence continues at coordinate 2,842,615 of NC_143561.1, forward strand.
TGCAGTAGATGATTATCCAGAAAAATCATCCTCAATGAACTATTGATCAATTGTTCTGATCAGATTATTGTTTAAGATTTTCGAAAAAATGGTTAACTTTCATCTTTTATGATTTCTGGAGAGAAACAAATGCTAAGCCATCTGTGATAATTATGTTATCACAGTGTAATAATTGCGACTGTGATAACATGACCAACTGTGATAATTACACTTGGATCCGTCGAAACTTTTATAGTTTCTGTATTCGGCATGAACTCTTGTAGTTTCTCTGTTCGGCTTTGAAATAATGTTGGATTCAATATCCACTTAATTTGAATAATTTTGCATCGCTCAAGTGAAGCCTTTTGGCTCTCTTTTTCAGTAATTCTTGGTGCCTTTTGTGATGTGACACCTTTTTTAGCAACTCATGTGGTAAAGTATAAGTTCTGCATCACTTCAACATCTAGCTGGTTTGGCTCCCACTGACGAGACCTCAAAAAAGGTCGAGACCGGTCTGGTAGTGACCCCCCCCCCCCCATAATGTATAACATCATACATGTCCACTAGGAGATGTGTTGCATTCTGGGCAATACTAAGGCTAGATCGGAACTTACTCCACCTTTACTATGAGTTGCCCCTGTCATGAAAGGTTTGCTTACTCTTGGATCCGCCAAAACTTTTATAGTTTCTATATTCGGCATGAAACTTGTAGTTTCTCTATTCGACTTTGAACTAATGTTGGATTCAGTATCCACTTAATTTGAATAATTTTGCATCGCTGAAGTGAAACCTTTTGGCTCTCTTTTTTAGTGATAATGAAGTTTTGCCTGCTTACTAATAGGATCACAATAAGGCTCAAAATAAATTATCACTATGCAGTAAGTTAAGTTATCAAATCACTGTAATACTTATGCTTCCAGTTATAGCTGATAAATAGAGTGGTTCATTGTCAGTAGCTTGTAGTAAGTAGATGCTTATGAATGTAATTTCATATGAAAACTTTTTTTTTGCTCTGTCTTGGTTATATGTAGATTGACACAGGGATTTGCTATGTAGATTTCATGAAAATAATGCCTAGCACTGAGGAATGCGATTAAATGTGACTATAATGTAACTAGTGATATGCAGGTGATGAGAAAGCAATGCAGAGTCAAGCAGATGTTCTGACCTTACAAGAGGACTTAAATAGATTGCATGAATGGGCAGGTAAGTGGAACTGTCAGTTTAATGTTGCAGAGTGTAAGGTTTTGAGATTTGGTAAGCAACGATAGGATGCAAAGTTTACTCTTGGTGAGGAAACTTTGAAGGAAGTAGAGGAGATGAGAAATCTAGGAGTGATGGTGGACAAGGACCTGAAATTCAGGGGCCACATTGCACAAGTGGCCCAAGATGCATAAAGAAGTCACATTGGGTAATGACAATGATGCAGAGGAACCTGACATCCTCTCTATTTTGGATGTCAGGTTCCTCCGCATCATTGACCTCATACAATGGCATCATTGTATAAGGCCTTGATCAGGCTTCATATGGATTACTCTGCACAGATTTGGTAGCTGGTGTTTTCATGGTGATGAGAATGTGTTGGAAAGGGTCCACAGAAGATTCACAAAGGTGGTCAGTGGTCTTAGGAATGTGGAGTATGAGGACAGATTGAAAGAATGTAAGTTGCAGAGCCTTGTGAATAGAAGGAAGAGGGAGGATATGATTGAGACATATAAGCTAGTCAGAGATTGTTATCAGGTTGACATGGAAGAGATTTTTTCATAGAATGGGAGAGGGGGCATAGAACAAGAGGCCATTGCTGGAACTGTATGAGGAAGGTGTGAGCAGAGGAATGAGGAGCAGATTCTTTGCATAGAGAGTGGTTGGTGAGTATAATGCATTGCCGGAATGTATTGTGAATGTAGACACATTGAATCAATTTAAAACATGGTTGGATGACCATTGTGTGCAATAGTGTGTACCTCCCACAATGAGTTTCTTACTCCATGGAAGTCAGATGTTAATAATAATAATGCTTCTGTTATTTCATCTTTGTTTATGAGAATCACAGATACAGTATAAGATACCACAGACAACACAAAATACATCACCTGAAGTCCTAGAAAGTACATCATATATGAATGCTTGTCAGTAACCTTGGCTGTTGTGCAGGAAGCCTTAATATTACACTTTTCTGTATCTTGGAGAACTTCACACATTCCATATTTATTTGAGTTAGGATTTGCATCCAGAATAGACTGCAGATACAATAATACTAAGAAGTGTCTTCTGTTTAAATTTGCTATGTTGAAATTTTTCACTCATTGATCATATGTTCAATGGAGGAGCCCTGAACAAACACAATGAGTTGTGTTTGCTCAGGGCTCTTGAATCATTTAAACAAGGATAAAAATCCTTGTCTCTAGCTAGGAAATGCTTTTCCTAGAAGAAGTTCATTTTGATTTTATAATTAGTGATAACACATTCACATAGAGCTATTGAAGTTCACTAAAATCAGTTTGTATTATTAATGATTCAAATTGTGATAATCTTTAAAGGTACCTGTGTCATAACGATCAAACAGCAATAAAAACATGATAACCATAATAATAAATTTGAATGAAATGCACAGTTTCATTAAATTTCAGTATATTTCATTCTGAAAGTAATAGCACATAATCAGTGTGTGTATGTGGAGACAACAAGCAATTCAAAGAATATGAATACAATGTAAATATAACAAAATTTCGGTACAAAATATCTGTTTTTCATTAAAGTTTATTACTATGGTTATATTTTTGTTGTTCATTAATAATATTGTGATATATATTATTACTAAATTTATAAACCAATTTTGTACACTAGGTCTTGATCTGGCAGTGGCATTAATGGAAAAAGGAGAACAATCAGAAGTAATTATTCCTTCAAGACTAGCCTATGGAACACTTGGAAAGTATGTAAACTTTAATAAGAATTTTGGAATTCAAGTTGTGTGTTATATGATACATTGATTTCTCAAGGCAAAAAGTATTGCACGTCAGTTACTGTTTTGCTTTGTTGTTAATAGATGGATCACTTAAGTGACTACTATAATTTATTTGCACGTTAATTTTTTTATCAGGGTATATTATTTGTTGGAAATGCTTACGTTAATATTTATTAATATCAATATAATTTGTTGTTTTAAGTTAATATTATTATCATTACTGAAAGGGCACCTCTATGGAGTCTGAAGACTCCATAATCATTGAGAGACCCAAACTATCTACACAAAATATTATACCTCCTTCAACTCAGTCATTGACTCTTGCAAATCATTCTACTCATTTGCTCCAACCAAGTGTAAAACACTTTGTTTTAGATCACTTGCTAAGCAAGTGATCTAAAATAAAAGATGTGACAAAGGTAATAGAGAAACAGAAAAGAAAAGAGATTGTAATGCATTGTAGGTGCAAATAACTTAAGTAGTGATTGAAAAGTATGAGAGTGGATGTGAAATAATTGCTTGAAAAGCAAGAAACAACAGTGAGAGTGAGAGAATTTACTATCATAACCCTCATATCTCAGTTATTACTGAGATATGAAGGTTATGATAGTAAATAATTCAATGCACAAGCTATTTAGAAGAAATGATTGCGAGTTTTTGAATGCATGGAGTGAGTTTGATGGCAGAATAGATTTGTATAAAAGGATTGGCCTGTTCTTGAATGGATTTGGCATCAGGAACTCAGACAAATTATTTATCGGATTTGAGACCTAATGTTAGCATGTAAAGAAAATTGGTTCACATTTGGAGGAATGCTGAGAATCTGTATGCTAGTTCAGCGAAGGCATGTAAACATAACACAAATGCCAATAAGCATATATATGAATCTGGAAGACCTGCACCTCTGGGTGCAAAGTTTTTTAGTGTGTCTGGAGACAGTGAAGAGAAAGCAGCTAAGAGCAAACCAAATGTAAGCATATGTAAAAGCCAGGAGGTTACTTATGTCTGTACACAAATGCCAGGAACAAGGAGATTAAGTTTGTTGCTTTGGTGAATATGTTTCACCAAAGCAACTTATCAGGTTTCCCTAATGCTTAAGATTATTTGCATTAGTGAAACCTGGCATTCTGAGTCAGATGTAACTGGAATTGAGTGTGAAGGGTATAATATTTTTAGGTAGGACAGAAGAGATAGGAGAGGAGGAGGAGGATAGTATCAATGATATAAAATGATTTTAAGTGTGGTTAGAGTAGAAATGGATGAAAACAATAATAATAATGTGTCATGTAGCAGTGAATTTCAAGCTATCTGGTTTGGAGTGTGGAGGCTAGAAGGATGAAATGTAGGCAGTTCCCACTTTGAGATTTTGCTTTATGAGTTTGAGTTCTTTTTTTTTTCCTTCTTTTCTTAATATTAGTTTCAACAAAATTGAAAATATAAACATTAATTGCAATAAATGTGCAAACATTAATAAATATGGTATTTCAAACCATCTGTAAAGTATGCTTTGTAAGCTTTGTTTGTAAGGATCTGCTTCCATTAAATCGACAATTTAATGGAAGCTGATCCTTTCAGTGACGAATCAACGACAAGGTTCTATCGGTGATATGGAAAAGCTACTTGCATCATGGATGGAGGACCTGAACCAAAAGCACAAACTCCTTAGTACTAGGACATAACCGCTAAGGCACTAAGTCTTTGAATTATAGAAATTATAGAAATTATTATTGAAATACGTGGTTTAAATTCTCCTTCATTCTTATGGGTTTTCTCTTCTACCCAGTCACTGTTTGGATAATTTAAGTCGCCCATAAAGATTACTCATTTAGTACCTAGTAAGGTGGTGTGGTGATGCATTTCAAATGGACCACCAGGTCTGTAACAACATCCCACCATACACAAGTAGTTCCCAACTTTACGAGTTAATTTGTTCCTAATGCATGCTTGTAAAGCAGGAATTTATTTCTCATAGACATAATGTTAAGGACAGGAGTTATTTTCTATACAGGGAAGTTTGGCCATTGTAAATTATGTTGCATGAAAATCATTGTCATTCTGACTGCATGTTTGTTCATGATCTCATATTTTGTATTCAGTGATAATCTTTTTTACTTTTTCTTTTTATTAACATCACTCTCCATAGTATTACTTTGTGGCACCTGAATAGTATTAATAGAGATAAATTTGAAATAAGGGGGGGGGGGGAATATATATATATATGTGATGTCTCGACTTACGTTCATTTGAAGATGTCCGTGATCCCATAAGAGAATAAATAACATTTTCAGCTATACTTTCGAACAAGACACAAACGAGTGTGAAGTCAAAAGTTTCTATTTAGCAACAACGCATCATGCACAGTGACAACAGCACATTCAGCGTCAAGTTCAGTTGACAATTGGCACTTACCTTCAACAGTTCCTTTGTTGATTTTGTGTTTGAGAAAAGGGTTACTTGTGTGTTTATCGTTAAATATATTGTGATATTTTGTGCAACATGGCCTCCTACACATCCATCAAAAAACCTAGTTGAAGAATCACAGAAAAAGAGGTGAGGAATTGGTCTTGAAACGAAGTTGCAAGTTATAAAGCAACATGAAGTTGGTAAGCCCTTCAATGTGATCACACATGACTTTGGATGGTCTCATTCTACAGTGACGACCATTTTGTAAAATAAGGATAAAATTGTAGAAGAGGATGTGAAAGGATCTGCTTCCATTAAATCGACAATTTAATGGAAGCAGATCCTTTCAGTGACGAATCAACGACAAGGTTCTATCGGTGATATGGAAAAGCTACTTGCATCATGGATGGAGGACCTGAACTAAAAGCACAAACTCCTTAGTACTAGGACATAACCGCTAAGGCACCAAGTCTTTTCAACATGTTGAAGGAGAAAGATTATGACTATGAATTCATCCCTTCTTCCAGTTGGTTCATGAGAATCAAGCAGCATTTTGTGCTGCATAATGTGAAAATGTATGGTGAATTTGCAAGTGCCGATGAGAAGGCTGCCAAGGTGTTTGTGGAGAAATTGGATAAAATTATTATTGTGGAGGAAAATTATTTGCCGCAGCAAATATTAATATGGATGAGACCTCCTTGTTTTGGAAAAGAATGTCCGAGCGGACATTCATCCATCTGCTGAAATCTATGCCTAGTTTCAAAGCTCTGAAAGACCATATTATGATTCTGTTGGGATTAATGTGGCTGGTTATAAACTGAAACCATTTATGATATGGCACAGTGAGAATCCATGAGTCTTTGAAAACACTAGGAAGCATACTCTTCCAGTTCATTATCGGAGCAATAAGAAGTCATGGATGACTCAAAAATTGTTTAAGGGTGCCTTAATCAGCTGTTATGAGAGTGAAATGGAAAGCTATTGTGTGAAAGAAAATGTAGAATTTAAAATTTTAATTTTAGATAATGCTCCAGGTCATCCAACTTACATCAGTGATCTTCACCCCGAGATCAAGGTCATGTTTCTCCCTCCAAACACTACTTCATTGATCCAACTGATGGATCAGCAGGTTCTTTCAGTATTTAAGGCTTTATTATCTTATGGAAACCATTTTCACAAGTCTCTACCACTGAAGGAAATTATCAGACTCTTGTGCAGTTCTGCAAAGCATTCAATATTTATCATGCTATTAAAAATATTGCTGTGGTTTGGGACGAAACCTCTGTGTGTGAGTGGTATATGGAAAAAGACATTAAAAAGGGTCTTGCAGAAATTCTCTGCAGTTATCGATGTTCTCAAAATTACTGAAGACATGAATCCCAATGTTGAATGCTACTTATTAGTAGCGTTCTCCTGTTTTATAGCAGCAGTAACACACAGTACAGTTTAAAAGATTTAAAAATTAAAATGACATTATACTCATTAAGGTTACATCCCTAATCCCTATAGTTCTGTTGATTTAATGTATCGACACATCCAACCGACTTGCATCCCGCCGGATGAAACGGAACTCCGATGTAAATCGAGGTATGATTGTGCACGTGTGTGTGTGTGTGTGTGTGTGTGTGTGTGTGTGTGTGTGTGTGTGTGTAGTAACAAACACTGTTTTTAACATCGAAGTAATTGCTTTGTCATGTGAGTTAATGAGATGTCCTCATCTAGCTGAACAAGTGCACCACACATCAAGGAATGTTGTATTTTCAGGGAGGATAGAAAGAACAGGATGGAGGAAAAGGGTATCATGAATAATAATTGAGTAATTGCAATCAGTAAAAGTTATTCACCATAAAGTTGAGAGAGGAAGACCATTTGAAGTAAATAAGATTCAGTAGAACATAAAATGTAGTTACTAAAATAGAGAGCCAAAATGCTTTGTTTCAGTGATGCAAAATTACATAAAGTGGATATTAGATCCAGCATTATTTCAAAGCTGACAGAGACACAATCTATGGTGACAAAGATTGGAGAGAGGGAAGAACTGGAGGAACTTGATGGAATTTACCCAGAAGAAGCTCATGCAGGATATCATGAGATAATTATATGAAACAGCATGTGATGAAAAGCACCCAGTATTTGAATTGAATCTTTTGCTCTTTTAAGGTTTCTGCCTGTCTCTGAAGAAAACCAACCAATTCAAAATAGCTGTCAGGCCAATGAAACCTTATCAAAATGGACTAGTAAAAGGTGAATATATAGATGCTTGGGTAGTGCCTATATCTTTTAAGTAGTCCACACTAAAGCAACTTGGAATGTCCTCATGCAAGCACTCTGGTCAACTTACAAAACTTTCATAGTTTCTATATTTGGCTTTGAAATGTTGGATCTAATATCCACTTTGCTTATGTAATGATATGTAGTGTTTTGCTGCTGCTGTGGGTCATTGAGAGAAAAAAGATATATGGATGATATGCATTGTCAAATTACCTCACTGAGAGGATCAAGTAATTATATTACATGAGGAATTGGAGAGAGAGGGAAGACCACATTGTCTCAATTTGGGTAGCCCCAAGCTACCTCCTAAGTTTATCATTGAATTTACCCTCATTCAATTAAATAAATATCTTGTAGAACATCTGTATACATATACTGATGGTCTATGACATTGGAAAGTATACTGATTGCATTATCATATCACTCTTCTCAGAAATTAGGTATTATTAAAACACTAGGACATCATGCACACATCTTATATTCTACTGATTCTCTTTTGAACAATGAATTGTTCAGAGTGACATTCATCTCCAATGGTTACAGCACTAAATTAATCAGTAAAATAATAATTATGGCTGTTAACCAAGTTCTCACCCAGAAGAAGCTTTTAGAATTTCGATTATGTATGTTAACGATGTAAGAGACTCACAAGACTACTTTGCATCATTAACCTTGAAGTTTATAGGATTCCATGTTCATGTACCTTTCTTATTATGAGCAGACTGTCGCCCTGCACAGATTTGCTTAGAAGAACGTCAAGATTGTTCTCTTCTCCATGACTGGGTAATAGGTTAGGTTTGGCCAGCCAGCCATGCTATATGAGTAAGGTGTCCTCGTTACCTCCAGTTGGTGAAAGCGATCATGTGGTATTGACTTGGGAGGTTGCAAAATCTGTGGATTTTTCTATTAAGAAGGGGTATGCACGGAACTACAGGTTAGGCAATTATAACAAGCTTCGGAGTGAGCTTGCAGCCATCCCATGGCAAAACATATTGCAAGGGAAAGATGTTAGCAGTGCTTGGGATAAAATCAGCGGGTATCTGAGGAAAGCAATATCAGATTGTGTCCCTATGGTCAGGAGGTCAAACAAGGCAGGCATTAGATGGATGAGCAGTAGTATCAAGCTTGAACTGCAAAAAAAGAAAATGTTATGGAGAATTTACAAGGAGAAGGGCGATCAGGACACCCATGAGCAGTACAAGGCTCAAGCTAGGAAGGTTACCAGCTTAGTAAGAAAAGCTAAATCAGATTATGAGAAGACCTTAGCCAAAGAGATCAAGGGTAATCCCAAAGAGTTCTTCCGCTATGTGGCAAGTAAGAGGAAGAATGACTTCGGAAGGATAACCTTAGTGGGTGCTGATGGTATTGAGGTGACAAAATCAGATGTAATAGTCGAGTTACTGAGTGATCACTTCTCAAAAGTCTATCACCCAAGTGAGGATATCTCTATACCTATAGCAATACCTAATGTGAGAATTGAAGCTAAAGAATCAGAGGTATTAAATATATTGCAAAACTTAAATGCAAACACTGCGGTAGGTTTAGATGGAATATCAGCTCGGGTGTTGCGTGAATGTGCAAATGAATTGTCAACCCCTCTTACCTGGATATTTAATTTAAGTTTGAACTCTGGTATGGTCCCTAGGGAGTGGAAGTTAGGCAAAGTGGTTCCTTTGCATAAGGGTGGCTCTAAAACTGCGGTATTGAATTACAGACCAATCACCATCTCAGGAGTAGTGGTAAAAGTATTGGAAAAGTTGGTTAAAGACAAAATTCAAGAATGGGTGGATCAGGATATGATACTCTATAGAGGCCAACATGGTTTTGTTAAAGGTAGATCCTGCCTTAGCAATCTATTAACTATTCATAATAGAATAACATCCGAGTTGGACAAAGGAACTGGCTACACAGTGGTACTTCTGGATTTTGCTAAGGCTTTTGACAGGATACCCCATAGAACACTGTTACGCAAATTGGAGCAGATGGGAATGGATATTAAATTGGTGATATGGATAGGAGAATGGCTCAGGGAGAGATACCATAAGGTGGTGTATGGAGGAGCCGAGTCCAGAATGAGGCAGGTGACCAGTGGTGTACCTCAGGGCTCTGTGCTTGGGCCAATGTTGTTTAATTTGTATATAAATGATATAGGAAACGGCTTAAAGGGAGATATTCAGTTGTTTGCTGATGATGCAAAGTTGTGTAGTGCAATAAAAAATCAAGCTGATGTTGAAAGTTTGCAGGAGGATTTAAATAAGCTGGTAAAATGGGCAAAAGAAAATGGATGTCAGTTCAATGTGGAAAAGTGTAAAGTCATGCATTTTGGGATTAAAAGATTACCAGCTGTGTACTACATCGATGGAAAGGTACTCCAAGAGATTGATGAGGCTAGGGACTTAGGGGTATTGGTAGATAGGGAGATGAAGTTCAGAGGACACATTGCTAAGGTGTCCAAGATTGCACATAGGATTACTTGGTTGTTGAGGAACACACTGACATCCAGAGATAAAGAGGTTATTATTCCCCTTTATAAAGCATTGATACTTCCACATTTGGATTACTGTGCTCAGGTCTGGTCACCTGGATTCCTTGGAGATGAGGAGGCTGTGGAGAGGGTTCAGAGAAGAGTGACCAAGTTGGTGAGTGATATAAAAAATGCTCCCTACATTGATAGATTGAGAGCTTGTGGATTGCAGAGATTGGTTGATAGGCGAAGAAGAGGGGATATGATAGAAACATTCAAATTACTAAAAGGTTTTTATAGGATTGATGCAGGGGAAATGTTTCAGCTGTGTGATAGTGATGGAAGAACAAGAGGTCATCTCTGGAAATTAAAGAAGAGTGTGGTTAACAAAGGTGTCAGAACAAGGTTTTTTGCCTGGAGGGTGGTGAATGAGTGGAATTCATTGCTTGACTTAGTTGTGAGCTCTTCGTCTGTAAATGAATTCAAGAAGAGATATGACAGATATTGTTTTGCTAGTTTGGGTCTCCCGCGATGAGTCTACTGACTCCATGGAGATACCCGTAATAATAATAATAATGAACCAGACATGAAATTCATTGGAACAACAGTAAAGTCTTACAGAAAAGTTATTTCTAAAGAAATAACTTTTTAGAAAAACTTTATAAATAATGCAAGGCGAATCAGAGGAGGAGTGAGAGAATAGGAACAATAGTAGAGGAGAGGGAATGAGAGAGAGTTGACTGAATGATAGAAGAGGTGAGAATAGGATAAGTGGAAGAGAGGGAATGAGTGTCAGATATGGGAATGATAGATGAAGAAAGAATGGAAACAGCAGGAGAGAGGGAATGCAATGGAGCACAGGGACTAGGGATAGAGTGATGTCAGGAAGGCAGGTAAGTAGGGGAGCACAGAGAGAAAGTGTTACAAGAGAGAGAGAGAGGGATGCATGTGAGCAATCGAGGGTAAGAGGTGTAATGTATGGGGACTCAATGATCTGTGGTGTTCAAGATAGGATTGTGAAGAGTGTTTTTGCCAGGAGGAACGATGGAAAGTGTGGCTGTGGCAATTAAGAGAGGTGAAAGGGGGATGAGATGATTGTGATGGTAGGAACAAATGACTTGAGTGGTATTGTAAATAGGCAGCGAGAGATATGAGATTCTTGCTTGAGGGTGTACGAAAGAAGACATAGAGAGGAAAGATAGTGTGTGTGTTGCCTAGGTATGATAGTGACGAACTGAGCAGAACAGCGGTGATATTGAATGGCATAATAGCGAGAATTTGTCAGAAGAGAGGATTGGAATATGTGGATGCTTGGAGTGTGTTTGAGAACAGAGAGGAATTGTATGCGAGAGACCGCTTGCATTTGAATGAGGGAAGGACATAGGCACCTGGAGAGATTGCTGTTCTGAACGAGTCAGTGTGTCCCAGTGTGGATGGTAGCAGGGGTGGCCTCTTGTAGGAATGGGTACTTGGGAGAAGGGGGACGACATCAGGTAACGCTGAGCCCAGTGGAGTCTAGAGGGGATAATGCTGGGTATAGAAACAATGGCATTTTTATGCTTTATACTAATGCCAGGAGTATTCAGAATAAGGGAGAGGAATTGATGGCACTGATAGCATCAGCCTGGCCAAAGATTATTGGGATCACTGATACACGGTTGACAGAAGAGGATATAATAACAGGAATAGAAGTTGCTGGGTACAGCATTTTTCAGCAGGAGGAAGGGAAAGCATGATGGTGGAGTACTGCTTATGATAAGTGACAACCTATGTCCTCTAAAAGTGAAAGCTTTGGAAGACTGCGACACTAATGATTTTGAAAGCATCTGGTGTAAGGTGGAGGTGGGCAAGACAGGATATTTAGTGGGGTATTGCTACAGACCAAGGAGCACAGAGGATGGGGACCAGGAGATGTTGAGACAGTTGAGCATGGCAAGTGCAAGAAGAATGATTGTTATAGGAGATTTTAACTGCAGCAGTATAAATTGGGGAGAGGAAGATGCATGTAGCAATAAGGGAATGGAATTTCTAGAATTCTTAAGGGACAGATGTCTTAGGCAACATATAACAGAGGAAACAAGAGGTTCAAGAGTTTTGGATTTAGTTATAGCATCAGAAGAGTTGATAATAACTGAGATGACATCTCTCCCACCAATTGGAGAGAGTGACCATATGGTTTTGACTTGGAAAATTAATAGACAGAGAGGAGTATCAAAAAGACGGGAACGTACGTGGAATTATAAAGCGGGTGATTATAATAGTCTTAGATGCCAACTTGGAGAAGTTTCGTGAAGGGAGGAATTGGAAGCCGGGATATCATTAGTGCTTGTGAAATTGTGAAGGAATATTTGTTAGCAGCAATTGTAAGCTGTATTCCACAAGTGAAAAAGAGGACACAATTTGGAGACAAATAATATTAAACAGGAACTGCATGCAAAAAAGAGGCTATTGAAGGGATATAAGGAGACAGGTGAAGAGAAGATGCATGAAGAATATAAGAGACAGGCCAGGAGAGTCTAGTATGGTAAGGAAGGCAAAACTGGAATATGAGAAAAGATTGGCCCATGAAAATCCAAGGGAATTTTTTAGCTATGTGGCCAGTAGGAGGAGAAATGACTGTGGAAGAATGACATTTTGGGATAAAAATGGGAATAGAGTGACTGATGCAGAGGACATAGTGGAATTGTTCAATGAAGACTTTATTGGAGTATTTCATCCTGGAGGAGTCAATTTGAATACTAGAGGGATAGGGCAGGTTTGAGGTGCAGGAGGAAGGTATGTTTCAAATACTGAGTACTCTGGATGTCAGTAAAGCTGTGGGATTGCATGGTATTTCACCACGAGGTTTGAGAGAATGTGCTAGGGAACTGACGGTGCCTTTGACCTAGCTTTTCAATGAAAGTCTGGCTGCAGGAAAGGTGCCCATGGAATGGAAGGAAGGTAATATAGTGCCATTGCCACCCTGGTAGCAGACTGGAAGTGTCTAATTATAGGGCAGTTTGTGTGTCATCAGTAGTTAGTAAGATTTTGGAGAAAGTAGTGAGGGACTGTATACAGCATTGGGCAGATGAGCGTGGTGTTGTCTGTGAGAGTCAACATGGATTTGTGAAGGGGCGCTCTTGTTTTAGCAATATGCTAGCCTTTTATAATAAAGTTACAAGAGCATTAGATGAGGGAAAGGCATATACTGCCATTTTCCTAGCCTTAGCAAAGGCATTTGACAGGGTGCCACATGATAAGCTGATATTCGAGTTGCAGCATGGGTCTCGATGTCAGATTGATCAAGTGGATTCAGAATTGGCTGTCCGATAGGTATCAGAGAGTTGTGTATGGTGGGGCAGTTTCAAGGAGGCAGAAGGTTACAAGTGGGGTTCCACAGGGCTCAGTACTGGGACCTATATTGTTTAACCTCTATATCAATGACATTGTCCATGGATTGCATGGGGATGTTCAGTTGTTTGTGGATGATACAAAGCTGGGAAGGGTTATTATTAATAGTGCAGATGTGGTAGCCCTGCAAGAGGATTTGAATAAGCTAGGTAAATGGGCAAATGATTGGGGATGCCAGTTTAATACAGCAAAATGTAAGGTCTTGAGGTTTGGGACACTGCATACTCTATGGGAGGAGTTAAACTGGAGGAAGTAGGGGAGACAATAGAGCTGGGGTTGATGATTGATAGAAACCTGAAATTTAGGGGACATATTGCAAAGGTAGTGAAGGTAACACAGAGGATTGCAGCAATAATGAGAAGGACATTGACCTGCAGAGATAAAAGAGTTATCATTCCATTGTATAAGACTCTGATCAGACCAAACTTAGACTATTGTTCTCAGATCTGGTCCGTAGGATTTGAAGGGGATAAATTAACTGTGGAAAGGTTACAAAGATGGATAACAAGGTGTCAGGACTATACAATGTTAGTTATGACGATCGGCTGAGGGAGTGTGGACCGCAGAGTTTGGTGGATAGAAGAAGGAGAGGTGATATGATTGAGACTTTTAAACTGTTGAGAGGTGGTTACAGGGTTGACACTGGGGAGTTCTTCCACTTGATTGAACAGCAGGAAGGAGTCATGACAAGGGGCCATCCCTGGAAGTTACGGAATGATACTGTGAAAAAGAGGGTGAGGAGTGATTTCTTTGCATGGAGGGTGGTTGAACCATGGAATGCATTGCCTGATAGAGTGGTGAGAGTGAGGACGGTCAATGCATTTAAGGAGTGGCACGATAGACTTTGTGTTTCCTAGGAGGGACTCCCCTCGATGAGTCTTAATAGACTCGTGTTTCTAAGAAAGTACCTCCCACGATGAGTCTTTTGACTCCATGCAGGCCTGAATAATAATAATAATGATAAAGCTGTGAAATCCATATCCATCATCTAGTTCAAACCCTAGCAAAAATTACTGTATGAGGCTATCTCAATTTTGGGAGCAGATCAGCATCCATCCGTCTAGAGGAACACAGGTCTTACATCTTCAAACACAACTATGGCCATTCAGGCTTGGCTGACCATGTTTTGGACACCACCCACAGGGTATCATGGAAGAAACCCACCATGCTCCACCACAGCAAATTCAAGAAAGAGAGACTTTTCTTAGAAGCAGCAGCTCTCAAAAACCAACCAAATCTCAATAAATATGGTTGCATTAAGCTTCCGAAGAATTGGGAAACACTCATCACCAGAGTTTCCACCATACATTCCAGGCGACCTACTACTGCCCTTAGAGGGCTCTACCTAGATAGGACTTTAGTGTCACCCACGTGGTTGGGCTTAGTATTGTTTGTTATTTGTGTATATGTTACATTAATTGTTTTTGTAATCCCCGTAGATGTCCTAGTGACTAGAACGAAATATAGGAAGTATTAAATTCTATTTTAATTCTTTTTGAGTGTTGTAAAAAATCCATTAAGCCTCCAACATGATTTGCTATTACACCAGAACACCTTCCTAAAATAGATTTTATTTGAACATAGAAAAGTCCCTGTATTTTCTTTTGCAGCTTGTTGCAAATGATATCAGACTGAAGACTGCAATTCTTCTCATCTCAACTTTTTTTTTTCTTTACCTTGTGGTATTGAGGGTTTATTAATCATCAGACCTCAAACCGTTCACAGGATAAGGTGCCCTACACCACGGTGTATCCTATGTCTTGTAGTGTTGAGTTTTCAAGGCCGGTTTGCCTGCTTTTCAGGATGAAAAACCCCAGGATAAACTGGGAAAAAAACCCTACTGTCCACTCCCAAGACTGGCTAACTTGGCTATGGCTGAGGAAGATCCTTCGGCTCCTCACGTCATCGATGGGAATCGAACCTAGGATGCTCCTTCCCCAGTCATGTGGTTACGAAGCACCAGCCACTAGGCTAACTCTAGGATAGTTCTTCTCACCTTTCTAAAAACATCAACTCCTCAGAAAAAAGAACTCTTTCTAATTAAAAAAAAAAAAAAAACAGCTACAAAGGTAATTCAATGAATGAAGGATATAACAAATTCCAAATTGGAATTCAAATTCCGATTTGGAATTTCTTATATCCTTCCTGCATGAGGTTTATTAACTTCTGTGACATTGTTTTGAACGCATTCCACACACAATCTATAGCAATGAAATCAAAGGCTTTTTCATAATCCACAAACGGCAAATATTCACCAGACTATTATTCTTAATAGACAGTCTGGTGAATATTTGTGAATATTTGCCGATACATTATCATAACCAGACTTCTTTCTTCTTATGTCCTCATCTGAAACATTAAAGATTCTTGAAAGAGTAATTTTGCAGAAAATTTTGCTGATGACACATAGCAGGTTTATGCTCCTCCAATTATTGCAATTTCCTAAATCTCCTCATTTCTTTGGTATTTTTATTATTATTATTCCTGTATCCCAATCCCTGGGGAATGTCTCTTTTTTTTCCATATACCTTGGTATAAGTGGGTGGAGTATATCTGTGATTGTTGTGGTGTGAAATTTTAGAACCTCTGCTGTGATACCATCATATCCTGCTGCTGTCCGATTTTTCATTTCTTTAATAGCCTTTTTTAATTTCCAATTTAGATGGTGGGCTGGTATCAGTTTTTAATTCATCTACTCTTTTTTTCTTTTCTTTTTTTTATTTCTGTTCATATATTATCACTGCTATTGTTCAAGATTTGACTGAAATGTTGTTTTCACCGGGACATTCTTTTGCATGGCTTCCCTGGAAAGTCTTCATATAATAGTGTAACTCACTGTTGTTATACTTTTTTACAGCTTGTGCCCTCAATGCCGGTTCTTCAAACCATTGCTGTCTATCTTTTCTAGCACTTCTCTTAACTTTTTAAAATCTTATATTTTTTTAAAGTTCATTTTCCTTTTGGAGAGTATTTCTTGCACATAATTTCTGCCTTATTATTTTTTATCATTTTTCATTTTGACCTAGTCTCCAAGTTTTTGCCAATAATAATTATTTTTTCTTTCTTTTAGCATATCCTAAAACATGTTCTGCTGTATCATTCAGGACTTTATTTTACCTTTTTCCATTTAGCCTCTATATCATCATTCCTTATATTCTCTTCTCCATCAATATTTTCCCTTAATTTTACTTTAAACTCATAACAGACTTCATCATTTTGTAATTTATCAATATTTTTTCCATCTGTTAAAAGTTTTCCATAAATTAAAGATGCCAAGAAATTATATTCTTGATTTCATCCTTTATTCAAGTGTAAGCAATCTTTAGTAATCTTGCATGTGAATTAACTTCATGACTGGGTTACTTGTATATAGAGGCTAATGACTTCACATCAATTGCCTTAGAATCCCATAATGCAATGCACATATCCTTACAGACATGTATAATGTTATGCATTATGGAAAGGGCCACTGCTCAGACCAGTTTCGACCTTTATTGAAGTCTCATCATTGGGAGCCAGACCCAGAAGTGATACCAAGGTTGAAGTAATGCAAGGTCATATTTCCATATACAAGTGATCAAAAGGTGTCACACCTTTTGACTACTTGTATATGGAAATATACAAGTGCATCCTCACTCCCTTGCCCATTCATTCAGTCTATTCAAGTCTTCTTGCAAGGCCACAACATCTACTCTACTCATTATAGTTCGTCCCAACTTTGCTTCATCTGCTGTGTATCCCCATTTAAATCTTCCTCAATATCATTAACATACAGGTTAAACAGCAGTGGCTCTAAAACCTGACCCCTGATGTATGCTAAAAGTGACTTTTCTTTCCTGGGATATTGCTCCTCCAAACACAACTTGTTGATACCTATCAGCCAGCCAATCTCCAATTCAATGCACTAGTATCCCAAATCCACGGTAATCTATCAAAGCCTTTGCACATATGGAGGCTACTGTGTATCCATCTCCTGCATCAAATGCTGTTGTCCCCTTATTGTAACAATTAAGTAGATTACTAAAGCATGACCTTCCTTCAGCAAATCCATGCTGTCCATGAGAGCTAATACTCCTGATAACAACCCAATTCTGCATCCTGATTCTCACCAGCTTTTCCAACACTTTAACCACAACACCTGACACACCCACAGATTAGTCTTGATGCTTGACTTCTCACTTCATTTCACTCGTTTGGAACTTGGCCACATGTAAGACTCATTAAACAAATATGCCAAGGCAGAAGTCAACTCATGGCACATTCCTTCAAAATATGCAGTGTTGTATCAAGTCCTACAGCCTTATTAATATCAAGTTTGCTTAATTTCCCATATACCTCCCTCTTCCTCACTCAAAGTTAGTCTCTCCTCCTCCTTATCATCCACTGCTATCAAACTCTCCATAGTGTCATATTCACAAGGATGAAAGACCTTTATGAACTACTCATTAAATATCTCAGCTATAACCTCCACAGTTGTCTTTATACCATTTTCTCCAGTTAGTGCCATCCTATTATAATCATTCTTATTTTTTCTGGATACATATCGAAAAAACTCCCTGGGATTTTTTTTTTTTTTTTTTTTTTTTTTTTTTTTTTTTTTTTTTTTACTCTTACCAATTGAGAGTCACCCTCTTTGCCTGTTCTTTGTAATCCTCATGGGAATTGATTATTACCACTCCTCTTGTGTTGCCTCCATAATGCCTTTTATCTGGTGCATGCTTAATCTCTTCATTCATCCATTTCATGCTTACTTTATTTCATCTTCTGACCTTTGGAATAAATTTAGCATTTCTTCTACTAGATAGATTCTTGAATATTACCCAAGCAGCATTGATCTCCTCTCTACTCATCTTCATTCCATGCTGCCACTTCAAGCTGTCTCTTGAGCTTTTCATAATCACCAGCTTTGTAGCTAGCTGTGAGGAAATATACCTTTCCTCACAGAAGACCTCACATGGTTGACAACCTCCTAGATAATTACTTCATGGTCACTCTCACCAACTGAATGGAGATTTGACATCTCACTTTTTTATTTTATTTTATTTTTTAATTATTACTATTAATGTTTATTAATAGTAATAATTAAAAAATAAAATAAAATAAAAAACACAAATCACATCACGTATACAAATTATACATATTATACTATTCAACTTGTATAATTATGACAATATTTCACAATACAATTCACTGCACAGTACAATGTTACAAAATAAAATTCAAGTATTACTATCATATTCTGTTGGTACTAACACTTATTATGGCTATTATTTTATTGTGGTTAATAAAAAGTTTTCTCATATATGCAAGTAGAATATAATATATTTCAAATGGTTTCAAAGTTATGATAAGTAATTGGTTTTAATAAATTTAGTTTAATCCTTTATCCAAGTGTGAGCAAAAAAGTTTGCGCCTGAAAGTATCTTCAGGACTAGGGTAAGGTGATACAACACCAGGGCGACTCCTTGCAAAGGTGGAGCAAGCTACCAACATTCCTATCTCAGTATCTCCTGTAATGCAAAACACATCTCCTTGCGGATATGTCTAATGTTATACATTAAGGGAAGGGCCACTACCCAGACTAGTTTCGACCTTTATTGAGGTCTCTTCAGTGGGAGCCAGGCCCAAGTGGAGATACCAGGCAGAAGCATTAGCAAGGTCATCTCTACCTATAGGAGTTGTCAAATGGTCCCACTGAAGAGACCTCAGTGACCTCAGTCAAACCAAGTGAAAAATAAACTTTCAAAAAAAAAAAAAAAAGTAATTGGTTTAGAGTAATGTAAGCTAGTTAATGCAAATATGTGTAACCAAGGGCCATAGCCATACTGGCTACTAGAAAAGTAATTAGCTTAAAACAGACACTGAGAGTTCGGTTACCGCATCTATGAGGGCTCCCTTACCAGTTATAATAATGTACATGTTGATATTTTAATTCCTAATTGAATGAACCAGTTTGTAAATCAATACCTTAATTGGTTATGATATATGAGTTATAATGATCTCTTATTCGTGATTAGTCTTTGGACTCCTTGGAGGTGTCACGAATAATAATTATACTATACGTTTAAAATAATTGTCAACATTCTTTAATCCCATAAGGTAGTTTCTGAATCTTTTTCTGAATACATATTTTGAGATTATAGATTTAATTTCATTCGGAAGTTTATTATAGTTGTTTCACAATGTACTCGAAAGATTTATGAAAAATTTCTTTGTTAGCCTTAGGTACTTCCAGTGTGTTTCGACCGTAGCGCAATCCATAGTCTTAATATATACCAAGTATATGGTATATATTAAGACTATGTTATAAGGCTTGGTATAAGACTTATATACCAAGAAACTTTCAGTGTTTCTTTTTACATATAACAGACAACCATAGAGATATAGATTCTAAAATGGTAGAATATTATGAACGATATATAGATCATTGGTTGAATGTGCAAAGTCGGTAGTAGTTATGGCTCTAATTATTCTGTTTTGTATTCTTATTAATGGAAGTAGATTGTTATAATAGTCTCCTCCCCAATAGGTAATGCTATATTGCAGTGAAGAATTTATCCAGGAATAGTATAAACATCTTAAGAATGCTGCATTTACAAATTTTTTAACGTAATATATTCTGTTAATTATGAACCTAAACTCATTTGTTAAGAAAGTGGTGTGGGAGTTCCACTTCAAATTGCTATTAATATGGAGGCCCAAATACTTGACGGTTTTTGTTTTTTTGATTAAGCTACATTTACAATTTAGATATTACTGCATTTCCTTTCATGCCATTTTATAGTTATACTGTGATCTAATTTGTCTGTTAATGTAAAGTACATATATCTCGTTTTGTCGGTATTAATGTTAAATCCATTGTTGCTAAACCATGTACTTAGTTTTAACATATCGCTATTAATCCGATTTTTTAGATTTTCAAGGGTTGTTTCGGTATATACTAAAGCCGTATCGTCAGCAAAGGATATAATTTTGCCAAAAAGTTTGTATTTGCATAGATCATTAACATATATTATGAATAGGATGGGTCCTAGTACCGACCCTTGTGGGACTCCGTATTTTATTATGTTTGTTGTGCTTCTAAATATATCATAGCTGGTATATTGCTTTCAATTATTTAGATAGGATCTGAACTAGTCATTAGTAATTCCCCTAATGCCGTATTTGGACATTTTTAATAGCAATAGATCATGATGAACACAGTCAAGTGCTTTAGATATATCAAGAAAAACAGCTTCCATGTGCATTCCTTCAAGTATTCCACTGTAGACCTTTTTATGAAACTCGAGTAGCGCTTTTTCAGTATTGCTTCCGGATCTGAACCCATATTGATTAGTAGCGTAAAAGGATGTATTTAAATAGCTATTTAAGCGTTTTTTTTTAATCAGAATTTCAATAACCTTTGAGATTGTGGATAGTATAGATATTGGTCTGCAATTTTTGATTTCATTTCTATTTCCTCCTTTAAATAACGGTACAACTGAAGCAGTCTCTAGGTGTTCTATAAATTTACCATCTTCAAAGGATTTATTAATGATATTTGTAAAAATTTTAATTTATGCCTAATGATAATTTTTAACTTTTTAACGTTTATGTTGTCACATCCCACTTTTTTCCCTTTTTTTAATCCGATTACTACACTCTTCACTTCATCTTCGTTTACTGCATATAGATACATAGAATTCTTAATCCTTGGAAGGTGGCTGACATACTTTGCCCTTTCTGCAGGGTCGAAAACACAACTGCCATAGTTGGTAAAGTGATGTCATAGCCCTCTGGAAATTCTCGTGTTTTCTGGTTTGTGTTACCTATTATCGTATTGACCAACCTCCATTCTTTACTTTTATCATTACAACAAGAAAGAAATTTCGATAGCAGAGAATGTTCTTTTACCTGTTTTATTTTTTCCTTTAGATGTTTAACGAAATTTTTATAGTCATATTCAAAATTTAAATTGTATGGATTTTTTTTATGCTTATAGTAGAGCTTCTCTTTTGTCTTTATCATATTTTTTAGTTCATCTGTTATCCAGTGTGTGTGTGTGTGTGTGTGTGTGTGTGAATGTCCTTTTTTGTAGTAACTGTTTTATGATATTGCGATTTAGTGTCTGCATATTTAATCATTTTGATAAATTCATCATATAACTGAAACTGATTTGTGTCTAATAAGTCAGTTTGTGGCAGTTGATAATGTTTTATGTATCTTTCAAATTTTTTATAATTGGTGCCAATTACAAATTTATTCTGACTACCTGTGCAACTCATGTTAACACTATCAGGTATAGATAGTTTTAAAAGTATCGAATGGTGATCTGTTATATGGATCGCCGCTAGAGGGATTCGTAGTGTGTTGTGTCCGTAACAGCTCGTGATAAGATAAGTGTTATTTTCAGTTATCGTTGATAAATTCTCTTGAATATTGCGTAGTTTTGTTTGCCTTGTGTATCTTAGTGCGTCTGTTTGTGTGTTTTTGTGTGTTTCATTTTAAAATTAGATAAAATATGTTGAAATAAGTATGGCTCCCGTACGAAGGAAAATGGCAGCCAGTAATGATGGTTCACCATCTTCATTCAAGATCGATAATATAAAGGAGATGATTCAGTGTACTATCTGCTTAATGTACGCTTTGCGGAGTGCAGTCGGAGTGTGGTCAGATGATAATAAAGGAGTGAATGTGTGTAGAAAATGTAGGGAGAATGAGGAATTGAAGTGTGTTTCAGATCGTAAGTGTGATATTGTTGTCAAACTTCAGAATGAAGAAAATAGGGATATGACAAGAAACGGCGAGGTTGTATTGTGAGAGTGTGAATGATAGTATTAATTCAGAGCATATAAATGGTTTTACAGAGAATAAAAAAGATGAGATAGATGCAATGAGTGAGATAGCGTTGTTGAGTGGTGCGATACAAAGGGTGAAACAGCAGCTAGCGTGTATGAGCAAAAGTCGACTGAATGAACCATCTAATAATAAAAAGTATGACAGGAAAAATAGGCGTATGAGTGTGAACATGAATAAAATGAAGGATAGAGTGCTGTATGGAGACTCGTTAGTACGAGGTGTGTTAGTAGAGGATTTGACAAAATCGTACCAACCTGGTGGGACCATTAAGGAAGTAACTGAGTCTATTAGAGAGCAAAAGGAAAGGGTGAAAGAAATGATTGTTGTGGCAGGTACAAATGATTTGAAAGGTGATAAAATGGAAATGATAGTGGACCTGAATGAATTGTTTGAGGTAGCAAAAGAAAAGAGTGAGAGAGTTAGAATGATTAGTCTTTTGCCATGGTATGACAGTGAAATGTTTAAAAGGAGGGCCATAATTGCAAATGACTTTATGCGTGGGTGATGTATGACAAGTGGTGTGGAATTTGTGGACGTGTGGAGTGAGTTTGATGGGCGAAAGGATCTATATAAGATGGATGGCTTGCATTTGAATGGTTACGGTGTAAGGAGACTTGAGAAAGTGTTGCTGAATGTAGTGGATGTGCAAATTCAGGGAAACCAGATTTATTATGGGGGGGAGTAGATATACAGTCCTTAGGGAGGCAGTTGAATGTATGAATGAATATAATATGCTTGAGCGAATAAGGACACCAAATCAGAATGGGATAGTTAATATAAGGCATCAAGGTAGGGTTGGGGCTAATGGGGGTCTTAAATTCATGTACAATAATGCTAGGAGTATTAGGAACAAGAAGGAAGAGTTTTTGGCCATGGTTGGCACTTCCAGACCACAGGTTATTGGTATTAGTGAATCATGGCTGACTGTAGATGATATAGCTAGTGGGATTGAATGTGATGGGTATAGTGTGTTCAGGAATGACAGGGAGAATAAAATAGGGGGAGGAGTATTGTTGATGATAGCTAATGAGCTACAGCCAAGGAGAATAGAAGATGAATTGCAGGATAGAGAAAAGAGCACATTTGAGGCCATTTGGTGTGAGATTGTGGCTAGCAGAACTAAATTTACAATTGGGTGCTGCTATAAACCAGATGATGGAAAAGATGGTGGTGACAGTATGCACAAGCAAATAGAAGAAATGAGTGGAAGGAGGGTAATTATTATGGGAGATTTCAACTATGGTCGCATTGATTGGAGTGAGGAGAGGACACACGGGAGGAAGAAATTGGATTTTATGAGGTTATTAAGGGATAATTATCTGCGACAGCATGTAATGGAAAATACTAGGGGTCAGAGAGTGCTTGACCTAGTAATTACATCTGAGGATTTGGCTGTAACAAATATGACAACATTGCCACCAATTGGTGAAAGTGATCATAGGGTCTTGACTTGGGAGGTGGCTAAAGGTGTGGAATTTTCAATTAAGACAGGGTACATGTGGAATTATCGGGCTGGAAAGTATGACAAGCTTAGGAGTTTGATTGGTTCAGTCCTATGGCATGTTCAACTGCAAGGACTAGAAGTTGATAGTGCATGGGAGGCAGTTAAGAAGTATTTGCATGAAGCAATGGTTGAATGTATACCTAGAGTCCGAATAATAAATCAAGTAGGGGTTAAATGGATGAATAACACCATTAAGCTTGAGCTGCAAAAAAAGAAACAACTATGGAGGGAATTTAAGGAGAAAGGTGACCAGCAGGCACATGAACAGTATAAAGCGCAGGCCAGAAGGGTAACGAGTGTGGTAAGAAAAGCAAAAAAGGATTACGAAAGAACATTGGCCTTGCAGGCTGAAGAGAATCCTAAACAGTTTTTTCGATATGTTGCAAGTAAAAGGAAAAATGTATATGGCAGAATGATTTTAACGAATGCTGATGGTAGGGAGGTAACTGAATCAGTTGATATAGTTGAGTTACTGACTGAGCACTTTGCAAGAATATATCATCCAGGTGGTGACATTGCAGAAACGAATGAACCAGTAGATTATATGGGAATTGTGGTGAATGAAGTGGAGGTGAGTAGTCTATTGCATAACCTCAATGTCGATACATCGGTGGGATTGGATGGTATACCAGCTCTTGTCGTACGAGAAGCAGCTAAAGAATTGACAGTACCCTTGACCATTTTGTTTAACTTGAGTCTCGGGTCTGGGTTAGTCCCGAGAGGGTGGAAAGAGGGGAAAATAGTTCCACTGCATAAAGGTGGTTCCAAGACTGCTGTTGTAAATTACTGACCGATTAGCATATCAGGAACCATTGTCACAGTCTTAGAGAAATTAGTCAAGAAAAGAATACAGGATTGGATAGATGAAAATGGGATATTGTATGGGGGACAACATGATTTTGTGAAGGGTAGATCATGCCTCGGTATCGTGCTCACATTTTATAACACAGTGACGGCTGAACTGGATATGGGTATAACGGGTTTACAGTGATACTACTGGACTTTGCCAAGGCCTTTGACAGGATACCACATGGAACCCTAATCAGTAAACTGGAGCAGATGGGGATGGATATAGGGTTGGTGAGATGGATAGGAGGGTGGCTGAAGGAGAGATACCAGAGAGTGGTTTATGCAGGAGTGGAGTCTAAAAGACGGCTTGTGACTAGTGATGTGCTGCAGGGCTCTATTCTTGGACCACTGCTTTTCAATTTGTTCATCAATGATATAGGAAAGGATCTGAGAGGAAGTGTTCACTTGTTTGCTGATGATGCAAAGTTGGGTAGAGCAATTGTGAGTGCACAGGATGTCAAAATTTTACAGGATGATTTGGATAGTTTGGAGGACTGGGCTAGGAAAAATGGATGCCAATTTAATGTGGCAAAGTATAAGGTTATGCACTTTGGAGTGAAAAGAATAGCAGCAGTATATCACATTGGTGGAACCATACTCCAGAAGATTGATGAGGCCAGGGATTTGGGAGTGTTGGTGGATAGCGAATTGAAGTTTAGGGGACACATTGCAAAAGTGGCTAAATCAGCTCATCAAATCACTTGGCTTCTGAAAAATACTTTAACATGCAGAGACAAACAAGTTGTTGTTCCTCTGTATCGAGCCTTGATAAGACCCCATCTGGACTTCTGTGCCCAGCTATGGGCACCAGGATTTCTTCGTGATGGGGAGGAAGTGGAGAGGGTCCAGAGACGAGTGACCAAGATGATAGCAGGTCTGTGGAATGAACCTTATGAGAATAGGTTGAAGATTTGTGGGTTGCAGAAATTGGACGATAGGCGAAGGAGGGGTGATATGATTGAGACATTCAAATTACTGAAGGGTTTTTATAAGATTGATCCAGAAGATATTTTTGAAAATATGACTGGTGGTGGGAGGACTAGGGGCCATGCATGGAAGCTGGGCAAGAGCGTGGTTGACAGGGGTGTTCGAGCTAGGTTCTTTACTTGGAGAGTGGTAAATGAGTGGAATAAGCTTCCAGAGTCTGTTGTGGGTGCTACGACCGTGAATGAGTTCAAGGCAAGGTATGATAGATACTGTGTGAACGTCGAATAGTTGTTCTTGACATGATGTTTAGGGCCTCCCTCGATGAGTCAGTCGACTCCTTGGAGTTGCCCGGAATAATAATAATAATAATAATTGCTAATGTAGATTGCAGTGGATACCTCATAGGCCATTCTGGTTCTTATGAATATGTGATCAATGCAACTAGTCGAGTTGTACACTTCTCTCGTATTGCCATTGATGTAAGCAAGAAACCCATGAGTAGATAATATATTTTTATATTCTTCAGTTTTACTATTACTCTTATGAAGGTCCAAATTTATGTCTTCCACTAGTATGAAATTGTCATGTTTTAAGGTTTTTAAGACATTATTTAGCTCTGTTAGAAAGATATCTTCTGGGCCATCGCATGCACGGTAAATAGCAATTATAAGTATATTCATTGCTGTATCGTAAATCATTACAGTTTCAGCACTTTGCAATTTTAATTCCAGTCTGTGAAATTTATAAATATTTTTTTTAGCATATAGAATTAATCCACCTGAACGATTATAATCGCGACAATCATAATACATATCGTAATCTGCGAGAGAATAATGATCAACCTCAAGCTATTTGATCCATATTTCACTTAAGACTAGTACATCTATATATGATTGGATATCTGTAAAAAGTAACATTAAATTATCAAAATTTAACCTTATAGATCTAATATTAACGTGATATATATTGAAATTCTTGGATGAATTTATAGTAGTATCAAAAAATTTCTTAACAGAAGTTAAATTATATATATTTTTACAGTTTACAGGTGTATAAGAATCTAAATTATTCATGTTAAATTCTAACTCCATTAAGTTTATATTCATAGTTAACATTTAGATTTACTGCCTTCTTTGTTTGAGTTTGTTGAAATCGTCCAGTGTTTTTATCCGTATCACTTTATTGTTGTCATTCTTTCTCATGAATAGTTTGCAATCTCTTACCCATACATATTTAACTGCACCACTTGCTCTCATTTGTTTTGCTTCATAAAGAAGTTGCTTATTAAGTTTAGTCAAATGTTCATTTATGTAGATGGAAATGGGTTTTAACTGTTCATCAATTTGTTGAGCTGTAATCTTGAGTTTTCTTGCCTCCATCATCTCCATTTATTTTTAGTAATCTTGCTTTCTAACTGAATAATAACTGGCTTGATGTCGGTTTTTCTGTTAGTGGGTATTCTGTGGATGTGTATTAATGCCTTCTTTTTTTTTCCTTCACGTAGATTTACCAGTCTTTAAGTAATAGTATGCAAATTTTCATTTTGAACTTCTGGTAGACCATTTACTTTGATATTGTTCATCCTGGAGCACTGTTGAATTTCATTAACTTCCCATTTCAGATCATTCATTTGGGCTTTTAATATTTTATTTTCGTTTGGTAGTTCAGTGTTTTTAGTGCAGAGGTCATTAATTATCTTTTCAATCCATTCGGCTTTGTTCTTAAGATCTTGAATGCATGCAAAGCTATATTCCAATGATGCCTTCAGATCATTTAATTCTTCTTTAAATAGAGTTTCCATTTCTTTTCTTATCGCGTAATTATCATCTTTAATTTCTATTTTGGTGGCATTTAGGTCTTCCAAAACCTGTACCCTGAATTTTCTTAGGAAAACCCTAACATCAGCTTCTCCGTCATCTTTGATTACTGCCTTGGTTAAATCCAAACCGTCATTGCTTCTATTTAGTTTAGTTTGAGTACTAAGGTCATTTTTAGTCATTTTTACTATTAATACAAATTGACATTTCCATTTTAATTTCTTGTCCTTAGACATTTTACGAAATTTAGATTCCGCTATTCCTATACATATGGGATGATAATATTTGCGACGTTCCAAAGAACATTGAAGTGCTTCATTTTCATCTATCTTAGCTTTACAGCTTTTACAATTAGCGTGCGTTGGACATATCTCGACTGTTGACTTTGAAGAAGGATTAATAAGTAACGTCAAGGTGAGAATGGCAGTTGACTCAACACACGACTTGAATTTTTTGAAGAACTAGTTTACAGGAACCACTGAATCAATTTCGATAATTAATACACTCTACTTTTTCATATTACTCAGACAATTTGTTAGAGCACATTTGAAAGGTGGTTATATCAATACAATTACTTACATATAAGTATAAGACAGGAGCAAATTTATCATTAAACGTTCACCTTGCACCTCCTAGTCATTTATAATACATCCATTGATGAGATGATCAAATCCATGACCCTCAATCCTCGTGTGTCCTCTGTTACATACTGCCTGAAGTAGTTGTCCCTCAAAAACTCAAGCAATTGATTTTCTTTACTTCCAGGTGCTATATTGTCATCCGAATGTATATTGAGTAATTTGCTAACCCTCTACATTACCAGGTCTATAGCAACATCCAAGAATATATTCAGCTCTATCTCACACCATACTGTCATGAAACCATTACCACTATTTCATGCTTGCATCTCTACCTTCTATGGACATAATTCTTTTTCTATCATTAATAGCACCTGGCTTCCCTTTTTACCTTTTCTGTCTTCACGAAATACATTATACCCTTCCGTCTCTATTCCTACAAGAATGTCATCCTTATCCAGCCATTGTCTCACTTGTCCAATTATTTTTTAGTGAAAAAACCCATTGAATGCAACCATTTCCTTTGTTTCTGATACTACTTCTTCTATACAAATATAACAGCTCATTCCTGAATCTGTAAAAATTTCACTGATACTACTTATTAGATATGACTTCTTCATACTTTCCTCAGACTATTTCTTTTTCTCCTTACTTGTCCCAGAACTCTCTTCAAATCCAACTGTTTTCCCCACATCCCAGGTCATCCCCTTCCTGTTTGTCTACACACCCATTCGCATCCTCTTGGAGCATCAACCTTTCTCATGCTGTGTTTCCCTTCTATCCCCAGTCTCCCTCTATCCATGTTTGTCTTGCTCACTTGTTCTTTCATTCTCTACACTCATGCTGCCCACTTCTTCATTCATAACCACTACTTCACTCTCCTGCTTTTTTCACATCGCTTCTTACTTGCTCAGATTCGTTCTGTGCACTCATTACTCCCCCTTCCAGCAGCAGTCTCTCCAAATGACTCCCACCAAAACCATTAGAATCCATCACTCTTATATCATTCAATTCTTCCTTCAAACTCGTTCCATATATTAACAAACTGCACTATTTTCTCTTCACACATTTCTGCTAACATATCATTCATGATTCTTGCTCTTTATGTCATCTCATCACTGTCATACCTGGGCAGTGCACTGACTGCCTTTCCTACTACACTGTTATCTTTTATCCTTCTCAGCAACCTCCTGATATCCAATCTTACATTCTCCTTGTTTCCAGTCAAATCATTTGTCTCTACTACCACTACCAACTCTTTTGCTTGCTTAGTCATCATATACAATGCCTCAGTCACTGTATTAATTTTTCCTCCAGGAAATCGAACCTTGTCCATATTCTCATTTACCAACTTCTAATAATTGAATTGCCATACAACATCACTCATGAGTCTTGTTAACATTTTCATACCAACATCATTTGTTTTCATCTTCTTCACTCTTCCATACATATTTACAATTCTCTTCATTTCACTCTGCATCCACCTCATCTTTCAAATCTTGTGTCTGTTTTTTCACTATCATTCTCTCTTACTATTTTATTGCCAGTCACACACTTTCAGTTAATGGTATTATCATACCGTTGACTGTACTTTGTTTTTAGATGTAATTATTGCCCACTTTATCATTAATTTCACTTTTTTTTATCTTTGTATAATTAATCACCTGTTTTATCATCAAATCAAACTTTTTTCTACCATTTCCATACACTCTGAACATTTGCCTAATCTTCTACTGATGTGTCAGTTATGACAGCATTCCCTGCTCGTATTGAAACTCATATTTAAGCAAGCTTCATGGTCCATCAGAATATCACACTTCCTATATACCCACACTCATTGTTTTTTCTTATTCAGCCTTTCCACACAAACATCCATGACATCTTATCCCTTATACATACTTCACTCATGACACTTATCATCTTTGACAAATCTACAATGTCTATGCATTTTTGAAAATTATGGAGACAACTACCGTGTTTGAATAAAAACTTTAGTTTAATATAACTAAAATCTACATTCGACGTTTCAACCTTTATGTCAAGATCATCTTCTGGAGCATACAACTATACAAAGATAACAAGCTACACTACAATCAAACTGGTTTGTTAAAGACACTGACCAACCACTACAACAATTGTTGGCCTGACCTCTGGTGGGAAAAAATAAAATAAAAAATAATATCTGTGTATAGTTGTATGCTCCAGAAGATGACCTTGACATAAAGGTCGAAACATCAAATGTAGATTTTAGTTATATTAAACTAAAGTTTTATTCAAACACGGTAGTTGTCTCCATAATTTTCAAAAATGCATTCGGATCACCATGTAAGCCTAAAAGAGAGGCTACAATGTCTTTCTTATCTGCCTTTCGTGCAAACCTATGCAGTGACTTTCCTTTCAATGTCATGTTTGTATCAGTGTTCAAAGTTTAATGCTTTTGTAAACAAACTTAAAACTCAACTTTGTACACTTAACTTGGCAAATAAACAAGTGCACAACTTCTACCCCAACTCTTACACCTAAACTAAAATTATAAAATATTACAGATTTAAGGGTAGTGGTAGACAGAGAGTTAAAATTTAGAGGACATATTGCCAAGGTTGCTAAGGTAGCCCATAAGATTACTTGGCTAGTGAAGAACACATAACAAGTAGAGATGAGGAAGTTGTCATTACTCATTATAAGTCCTTGATATGCCCACATTTGGATTACTATGCTCCAATCTGGCCCCTGGGTTTCTTGAGGATGGGGAAATGGTGGAGATGATTCACAGGCGAGTAGTCTTTGGAATCTTCCCTATGAGGTCAGATTGAATGTGTGTGCATTGGAAACTGGTTGATAGGAGAAAAAGAGGGAATATGATAGAAATATTTAAGTTGCTTAAAGAGTTTTATAGGATAGATGTGAAGGAAATGTTTCAATACTTAGCTAGAGGGAACAGAACAAGGGGTCATCCCTGAAAGTTGAATAAAGGTGTGGTCAGTAGGAGTGTGAGGAGTATAGCTTTTTTTGCTTGGAGAATGGTGAATCAATGGAATTTGTTGCCAGAGCAGTTGTGAGTGCTTTTTCTGTTAATGGATTCAAGGAGAGATAAGATAGATTGTGTGGATAGATTGGATCTCCCGCAATGAGTCTTCGGATTCCATTTAGATGCCTATATAATAATAATATTACACTGCAGCAAATACAAATATGAGAGGCTATTCTTCAAATCTGCCTCAGTCCTGAAAATCCAAACCCTCCCTACAAATTTGGATGCATAAGACTGTCCCAAATTTACGAAGTATTCATCCTAAGATCTTCAGCCCAGCAACCAAGACTACCTAATTTAGGCCTGACTTTGGTTGCCTTTTTTCAGCCTCATTTGCCCAGTGTTAGTGCCTGCATGCACATATCATTGTTTTGTGATCCATGATGACAGCAATGTAGCATTGCTGAAATATAGGAAACTATTAATTAAAGTTTTTATAATTATTATTTTTAGTATACGGTATTATATCCTGAAAAATAATAGTTATGTGTAACCAGCGTATTAGCCTATCTGTCAGAAGTTGATTAATGTTATATAGTTACATTACTGAAAAATAGATTATGTAAGATGTATTTGAAAAAAATCATCACACAGTAAATTTTTTGTTTTCAGTTTACCCACAGTTCCACCTAATGCCAACATTACATATATTATTAAATTGCTGGAAATTGAGGAAGCTGTAGAGGAAACTCAGCTCCCTTTGTTAGAGCGGCTCAGAGTGGGGTAAGCCTCAATGCATTTTATGTTTTCATTATATGTTGATAAATTGCATAATCACTTTTCTCTCATGGGTAATGGTGAGAATAGTAAATATTTCATATCTTGTGATGTCATTGTCAAATCTGAAATTTTGAATTCTTTTATTCTGCCTATTGCATGTTATCTAAGATCACATCAACAAGTTTCCAAATTACACTCTGCATTCCATTCTTTTCATACCATATTCACTTTTCTGGTTATCTACATGTGCTGTGAAGAAAACTGGAAAACTAATATCATTTTCCCAATGTTAAATACTAGCAATGTGCTGAAGTGGGATTTCACTGAAACATCAAATACTTGAATATTCAGTTTGAAATTTAGCTGAAGCACTGAATATTTGGCTGAAGCATATTGAATTAAAGTTTATTAACAAACATTTAGGGAGAAAAAAAAACATTAAAAACTTTTATCAATTTTTAATGATTTTTTTAAAAATTTTTTGTAAATTTCAAGCAATGTTTGTAATTTAATTAATTATGCTTTGCCTGAATATTCATTACTTATGCCAAATTGCAGAATGAAGAAAGATTAAAAAAACGTGTAATAATACTTCACTTAATTATGTAACCATATGAAAATATATAAATGAATCAATAAATAAACATAGAGGCTCTGTAGCTCAGTCGGTGTAGACGAAGTCATGTTAGCAAACAATTTTATGCATGTGAAGTATTTTCACAACTAGGCTTCTTGTATATAGAGGATGATGACTTACATCATTTTCATTAGTATCGCATAATTCAAAGCACACTTCCTTTTGGATGTGCATAATGCTAGGCATTAAGGGGGTGTCAATCTTTCTATCTTCCTGGGTCTGGTTTCCACTGATGAGAACTTAATTAAGTTCAAAGCATTTCTAGATGATGGCCTTCCATTAATGCATGGCATTATGCATATCTGAAAGGAAGTGTGATTTGTATTATGTGATACTAAGACAACTAATGTGAAGTCATCAGCCTGTATATACAAGTAGCCTAGTTGTGAAAATACTTCACACACATAAAATTTGTTTGCTAACACTTGGATAAAGGATAAAACAAGAATATAATTTGTTGGCAAGTATAATTTACTTTCTAACCAAGTGAAAAAAACTTTCTAAAACTGAATTCTGCACACAATTTGATCAGCTATTTTGCTCCTTTTTTAATATATCACTCTGACATGAGAAGTTGAAGAAATAATAGCAGTTTGATTCTGTTTGAAAGAAATAAAGATAAAATTGTATTTTTGGAAACATTGCATTCATCATCCACATGGAGAAGGGCATTAGGACACTGCATGATCTTGAAGGTTGGGATATTTGAGCATTTCAAGATTTGTCATGTGAAGAAGAATGGAGAATGCTGTCATTGGCAAAACTATGAATCGAGTATGAGGGTCAGTTAGGAAAAGTTATGCATGAGGCATTCCTGGGAAAATAGGCAGAAACACTGAAAACATCAGCCTGCATCCTAAATGGAATCATTGAACAAGTAAAACATTTTAGGAACAAGTTTTAGTGAAAATGACAAATTAAATATGGAAATAGACAGTGACATATGCAGAGTTGATATTGTATTGAAATAGTCAATAGTGTTATATCGTGTTTCCCTGATAAATTACAATTATTACTTTGTCTTAATAATATCTATTTCTAGCGTCAGGTGATTTATTCTGTTATGCTTACTTTGGAGCTTTTATCTCCTTCTTGGGTCTTAATGCCAGACCCCAATAATTCTTGATTGCCCTGATAAGATTCCCTTAAAGGATTTTAGAAGAACCTAAAATTTGTCTAACAAAACATCCTCTAAACCTCACTGATTAGCAAATACCCTTATCGTCTCAGAGAAATTTATTTTTGTCCTGCTCCACTCTGAGACTAGACGTTTGAAAACATAACATCAAGGTACTGGCAATCAGTATCTAATATATCACTTATTTTTCTAAAGTAATTGATCAAGATCAATTGTACGTATTCATTAATCATGGTCATCAGACTATTACACTTATGTACACCAAGGGTTTCCCACTATGATTCGAACAATTTATGAGCGGTGCATTGCTGAACTTTAAGATACAATACAAAAGAATTTTTCACAAGGAACTAATTTATCAGTTAAATGTTAAGGATAGGATAACACATAGGAAATAAAGAGACTAACATGCACACTCCATTCAAAGTCAGACACTTTTTAGTTATCATTTCAAATTCTCATAAGATACCTCTTATGCAACTCATTTGATAATTAAATTACTCTTAATAATTACTTGAAGGTCCAATTCTGTTGAACTCAACAAAGTGTTACTTAACAATATGAGTCCTTCCTATTCTGGTCCTTCAACTTAAACTTCTTAAATTGGTAGCACTTTGTTGAGTTCAACAGAATTGGACCCTCAAGTAATTATTAAGAGTAATTTAATAATTTATTATTATTATTATTATTATTATTATTGTTCCGGGAAACTCCAGGGAGTCGTCAGACTCATCGAAGGAGGCCCTAACATCATGTCAAGAACAACTATTCAACATTCACACAGTATCTATCATACCTTGCCTTGAACTCATTCACAGTCGTAGCACCCACAACAGACTCTGGAAGTTATTCCACTCATTTACCACTCTCCAAGTAAGGAACATAGCTCTAACACCCTTGTCAACCACGCTCTTACCCAGCTTCCATGCATGGCCCCTAGTCCTCCCACCACCAGTCATATTATCAAAAATATCTTCTGGATCAATCTTATAAAAACCCTTCAGTAATTTGAATGTATCGATCATATCACCCCTCCTTCACCTATCGTCCAATTTCTGCAACCCACAAATCTTCAACCTATTCTCATAAGGTTCATTCCACAGACCTGCTATCATCTTGGTCACTCGTCTCTGGACCCTCTCCACTTCCTCCCCATCACAAAGAAACCCTGGTGCCCATAGCTGGGCACAGAAGTCCAGATGGGGTCTTATCAAGGCTCGATACAGAGGAACAACAACTTGTTTGTCTCTGCATGTTAAAGTATTTTTCAGAAGCCAAGTGATTTGGTGAGCTGTTTTAGTTACTTTTGCAATGTGCCCCTAAACTTCAACTCCCTATCCACCAACACTCCCAAATCCCTGGCCTCATCAATCTCCTGGACTATGATTCCACCAATGCGATATACTGCTGCTATTCTTTTCACCCCAAAATGCATAACCTTACACTTTGCCACATTAAATTGACATCCATTTTTACTAGCCCAGTCCTCCAAACTATCCAAATCATCCTGTAAAATTTTGACATCTTGTGCACTCACAATTGCTCTACCCAATTTTGCATCATCAGCAAACAAGTGAACACTTCCTCTCAGATCCTTTCCAATATCATTGATGAACAAATTGAAAAGCAGTGGTCCAAGAACAGAGCCCTGTGTCACTCCACTAGTCACAAGACGTCTTTTAGACTCCACTCCTGAATAAACCACTCTTTGATATCTCTCCTTCAACCACCCTCTTATCCATCTCACCAACCCTATATCTATACCCATCTGCTCCAGTTTACTGATTAGGGTTCCATGTGGTATCCTATCAAAGGCCTTGGCAAGGTCCAGTAGTATCACTGTAAACCCATTACCCCTATCCAGTTCAGCCGTCACTGTGTTATAAAACATGAGCAAGTAACTGAGGTATGATCTACCTTTCACAAAACCATGTTGTCCCCGATACAATATCCCATTTTCATCTATCCAATCCTGTATTCTTTTCTTGACTAATTTCTTTAAGACCTTGACAATGATTCCTGATATGCTAATCGGTCGGTAATTTACAACAGCAGTCTTGGAACCACCTTTATGCAGTGGAACTATTTTCCCCTCTTTCCACCCGCTCGGGACTAACCCAGACCCGAGACTCAAATTAAACAATATGGTCAAGGGTACTGACAATTCTTTAGCTGCTTCTCGTACAACACGAGCTGGTATACCATCCAATCCCACAGATGTATTGACATTGAGGTTATGCAATAGACTACTCACCTCCACTTCATTAACCACAATTCCCATATAATCTACTGGTTTATTCGTTTCTGCAATGTCACCACCTGGATGATATATTTTTGCAAAGTGCTCACTCAGTAACTCAACTATCTCAACTGATTCAGTTACCTCCCTACCATTGGCATTCTTTAAAATCAATCTGCCATGTACATTTTTCCTTTTACTTGCTACATATCTAAAAAACTGTTTAGGATTCTCTTTAGCCTGCATGGCCAATGTTCTTTCGTAATCCTTTTTTGCTTTTCTTACCACACTCGTCACCCTTCTGGCCTGCGCTTTATACCGTTCATGTGCCTGCCGGTCACCCTTCTCCTTAAATTCCCTCCATAGTTGTTTCTTTTTTTGCAACTCAAGCTTAATGGTGTTATTCATCCATTTAACCCCTACTTGATTTATTATTCGGACTCTAGGTATACAGTCAGCCATTGCTTCATGCAAGCACTTCTTAACTACCTCCCATGCACTATCAACTTCTAGTCCTTGCAGTTGTACATGCCATGGCACTGAACCAATCAAACTCCTAAGCTTGTCATACTTTCCAGCCCGATAATTCCACATGTACCCTGTCTTAATTGAAAATTCTACACCTTTAGCCACCTCCCAAGTTAAGACCCTATGATCACTCTCACCAATTGGTGGCAATGTGGTCATATTTGTTACAGCCAAATCCTCAGATGTAATTACTAGGTCAAGCACTCTCTGACCCCTAGTATTTTCCATTACATGCTGTCGCAGATAGTTATCCCTTAATAACCGCATAAAATCCAGTTCCTTCCTCCCGTGTGTCCTCTCCTCACTCCAATCAATGCGACCATAGTTGAAATCTCCCATAATAATCACCCTCCTTCCATCCATTTTTTCTATTTGCTTGTGCATACTGTCACCACCATCTTTTCCATCACCTGGTCTATAGCAGCACCCAATTGTATATTTAGTTCTGCTAGCCACAATCTCACACCAAATGGCCTCAAATGTGCTCTTTTCTCTATCCTGCAATTCAACTTCTGTTCTCCTTAATCTAAACTTATCAAAATCGAGAAGAGTAAATTGACATGGAAACTCTCTTCTTTTCAGGGCAATTATTCTACTGAATTTAGTCTACATTAATACAGGAACATTAATCACTTCCTAATTACACGTTCTCTAGGAACATATACTTCAAGCTGAAACACTTTCCCTCGGAACAAACATTCTAAATTTAGTCGACAAGTTCATAAGGAACCACCATAGGCGCTAAACACATTCTCTTGGAACAATAGAATTAGCCGCGAAACATTCTATCAGGATTAAATAGTTCACTCAGACACGTTACCTCAATCTTACTTATGGTACATAGAAACTTAAGCTCTTACCGGGACTGACGAATTACTATCTCTCTTATTTGGAATACAGCGCTTTCTTTAGGCATTATGGCAGGAGAACGTCACGAGTCCACATGTAGCTCATCGGGAAGCTTGTCTTCCACAGATATATATGGTCTGCTCAGGAGATTCAGGTTCTGTTGGACTGCATTTGCGTTGGCTGTCTCACTAACACACATTTTTGAAGACTTGCTGGGTGCTCCATTGTCTGCTTCGGATGCTTACTCTGCATTATCATGAACATCGACTCTGGGCTGGAACTTCGAGGACATCTCCGAGCTACGAGCGAGAGAGAGACGACAAGGAATCCTCACGACATGAGAGCTTCAATACCTCAGAGCAGAACACGTAAGAAAGTTTTCAGGCCTTCACAAGTCTTTTATATCTCGCGCTAGTTTCTATTGGGCCTTTTCTTCCTTCAATCAGCACTCAAAATTTTGACTATAAGTGCCAGTGTGCACGATAGCGGTAGGATTGTGAACAACACACGATAATCAGGGCCACAAGCCTGTCTGGTGGGACTCACACTTACTCAGAGCATAACTTGCAAATTTTTGTGCACACGACTGGAGGCGGTATTACTCATAACGGGATTAAGTTCCAAGTTGGTATTTAGCACACATGGCATATGGTTAGCTTATCAAGAATTAACAATACAAATACAAGTTTATACAAAACCACACATCTAATTTATGCAAAAAAACAGTAAAAGACGTTGCAGTGCAAATTCTAATTAACCAAACTGGCTTTAGGGAATGGTTGACTTGTTAAACCCTGAATGAGATCTTGTTTATTCCATAAATTTTCTCATTCAGAATTTAACAATAGGAAGCTGGTAATGATGTAAATTTTTCATCTGGTAATATCATAGCATACACCTAGAAGAGTATATATCAGGTATGTGATGATGAGAAAAAAGTATTTATATACATCAGGAAGAGGGTGGACATTTAGAAGAACCCCAATGAACTCATATTAGTAGCAAAAAGACAAAAAAACTACCACGTCACTTATATAGTCAATGATCTGAGAGCAAACTAGTGATCCACTTACAAAAGGTAGAAAGCAGACCACAAGATGGCTATTTTCCGAGAGGTCCTCTGTGCCAGACCTTATCAGATATCCTTGAAAAACTATAGGAAGAAAAATAATGAGTAAATTTTTGGTGTCTTGTATCTGTGTATTGTAACATTTTTTTGTTCCATGTTATGAACATTAATCAGCATAAATGACTGGTGGATTATGGTTTTTTTTATTTTTTATTTATTTATTTATTTTATATATATATTTATGTATTTTTTAGATAATCTGAAAACCTTTCTCTGGAGATCATCATTACTAACTTCCTATCAACAAACATGACTATGGGAGGATGATACCAGTTGATGACACTGGCAGATTGGTAATTGATGCAGAGGATATAGTTGAATTATTCTGTGATCAGTTTATCAGTATATTTCATCCTTGTGAATAGGGATGTGCTGAACATTCGATTTTGCTTTGTATTCAGCCGACTCAGTAGAAAGATTCAGTATTCGACTGGCCAAATCAGAAAAATTCCTGTTACATGTGTCGCAACAAATGCAACCAATCGGGGAAAGGCATCCCCTTATCTTGAATCTATGTGCCCGTTCACATAGAAGAGTTTCTGTGGTTAATGAGTAAACTTATTTGGTGGTGCAGTTTCTCAGAAAATATCTTTCGGCACTAGCTACCAGCTTATTTCTTGAAAGAATGAAGAAACCAGATGTATGCTACTCCAAAAAAATGCTGAAAAATTCATTTTCCTATATCATAATTTATTATGAATTCATTTTGATTATTAAATCCATAATCATTCTCTGTGTTTCACAATTCAGAATAGATTTTGAATTGTGAAGCAATTACATTTTTTTCTGATTTTTATTCTATATTGTTTTTTGAATACAATGTTCTCTATGAAATTAAATCATAGTTTTGTTATATCAGAATGGAGAATATTATGGATCCATCTATATTTTATAGCCAAATGTAGAAAGAAAGTGAAGTTTCGAAAATTTACCAGCTGAAGAGAACAAGACCGGAATCAGAGTTGCCTTGGCTGAACTATTTTAACAACATGAACTCTACCCACAGTCCATATATTTGCCTTCTATTAATGCATTGAATAAGTTTCACTAGCATGAAACACCAGGCTTCTAATTGACCAAGTTAAAAAAAAAATTACAAGTTAAGCCAAAACGTTCGTTGAAAGTTTATTTTTCACTTGGTTAGACTATAATAAATTTAGTTTAATCCTTTATCCAAGTGTGAGCAAACAAAGTTTGCACCTGAAAGTATCTTCAGGACTGGGGTAAGTTGGTACAACACTGGGCAACTCGTTGCAAAGGTGGAGCAAGATAACATCACTCCTATTGCAGTATCTCCCATAATCAAAACACATCTCCTTGCGGATATGCCTAATGTTATGCATTAAGGGAAGGGCCACTACCCAGACTAGTTTCGACCTTTATTGAGGTCTCTTCAGTGGAGCGAGGTCCAAGTGGAGATACCAGGCAGAAGCATTATCAAGGTCATCTCCACCTATAGGAGTTGCCAAACGGTGTGCCACCTTTTTATTAAATTACTCTGGATTTAGAGAAAGATGTTGAAAGTTTATTTTTCAAGTGTGAGCAAACAAAGTTTGCACCTGAAAGTATCTTCATGATTGGGGTTAAGTTGGTACAACACCGGGCAACTTGTTGTAAAGGTGGAGCAAGCTAACATCACTCCTATCTCAGTATCTCCCATAATGCAAAACACATCTCCTTGCGGATATGTATAATGTTATGCATTAAGGGAAGGGCCACTACCCAGACTAGTTTTGACCTTTATTGAGGTCTCTTCAGCTGGAAGAGACCTCAAGGTCAAAACTAGTCTGGGTAGTGGCCCTTCCCTTAATGCATAACATTATACATATCCGCAAGGAGATGTGTTTTGCATTATGGGAGATACTGAGATGGGAGTGATGTTAGCTTGGTCCATCTTTGTTATGAGTTTCCCGGTGTTGTACTTCATGACCCCAGTCCTAAAGATACTTGCAGGTGCAAACTTTGTTTGCTCACTCTTGAATAAAGGATTAAACTAAATTTGTTAAAGCTAAAAGTTCATTCAACACTGTGACTAAGTTTTGTCAGAAAGTTAAATTCATTACAAGCGATCTCTAGGTGGGTGCATAACGAAATATTTAACGATATAGCTGAGAAGTTTATATTTGTCTTATATGGATATTATAATAGACAGTATTAAAGATCATCTATATTTTATCACAAAATGTGGAAAGAAGCAAAAATGAGAATTGCAAAAAAAATTTTCTTACTTTTGAAAATTTACTAGAAAGTTTATGAGAAGGTTACATTCTTGCAAACTGATAAATTTTCGAAAGTTTTGTTTCTTTCTACATTTGACTATAAAATAAGGATGGATCCATTAAATCAGTTTAAAGCATGGTTGGATGAGCATTGTGTGTAATCATATACCTCCCACAATGAGTCTCTGACTCCATGTAGGTTAGATGTTAATAATAATAATAACTGGTGATTTGTGCAACTGTTTGCAGATAATGCAAAATTGGGGAGAGAATTGCCATGTCAAGTGGATGTTATGGCCATAGGCAGACTTGAATAGATTGCATGAAGTAGAACTGTCAGTTCAGTGTTGCAAAGTGTAAGGTTTTGAGATTTGGTAAGCAACGATGCGATGCAAAGTATACATTGGTGGGAACTTTAAAAGACGAGAGGAAATGAGAAATCTTGGAGTAATATTGGGCAAGGACCTGAAATTCAGAGGCCACATTGCACAAGTTGTGAAGGTGGCACATCGGATAATGACAATGATGCAGAGGAACCTGACATGCAGAAATAGAGAGATTATGACTCCATTGTATAAGGCCTTGATCAGGACTCATATAATTATTGTGCACAGATTTGGTCAGCAGGTCTTCATGGTGACGAGGATATGTTCAAAAGGGTCTAGAGAAGAATCACAAAGGTGGTCTTTGGAATGTGGAGTATGAGGACAGATTGAGAGAATGTAAGTTGCAGAGCCTCGTGAATAGGAGGAAGGTGGGATATGATTTAGACATTTAAGATAGTCAGGGATTGTTATCAGGTTGCCAGTTGACATGGAAGAGATTCTTTTCATACAGTGGGAGAGGGGATAGAACAAGAGTCCATCGCTGTAAACTCTATAAGGAGGGTGTTAGCAGAGGAGTGAGGAGAAGGTTCTTTGCATAGAGAGTGGTTGTTGAGTGTAGTGCATTGCCTGAGTGAGTTGTTAATGGATGGATGGATGAGCATTGTGTACCTCCCCCGATGAGTCTCTGATTCCATGGAGATCAGATAATAATAATAGCAATAATCCATAACATTTTCACTTGCAGTGTCTCGCTTATTTCAAAGTGAAGCATCTCGGCTTTGTACTTAAAAATTTGACAGTTTATTTAGGGAAAGCATACTTTTATTTTCTCTTTAATCAAAGAAGAACCTAATTTTCTTTATTTTGGCAAAGCAAAATAAAGAAAAGTAAATATTAAAGAACATTCTTAATTTAATAGCTGAATATGCATAATTTAGAAACTTGGAGAGTTTCTAATTCAGAAGAAAGAGCTTATAAGAATGCAATCCTCGTCATTGCTGTTGCCATAGTTTTGTTTAATCTCCTGACCTTTGGAATATACTCAGTCATTGCCTCTGCCAGATACTTCCTGAGTAGAGATCAAGCAGCATTGATTTCCTTCTCATCCAATTCTTTATTCTCACACAAGTTCTAATGACCCCATTTCTCGTATATGACTACACATATACATATACATACACACACACAATCCCCCATCCATTTCTTGTCCATCATCATTGATAATACACCATTCCCAGACCTAAATGTCACCTCCACATCCTTGACTATCTTAATCCTTCCTTGCACAGTCACGCATCTACTCTTGAAACAGTCATCTACACTTCTCACACACTGTCTCCCTATCCATACTGACCTTTGCCATGTCCCTGTCCATCCTGTGTTCCTTCTCTCTCATTCTCTTCACTTAAGCTTCTTACCTCTCCATTCACAAAATTGCCTTCCATACGCTCCTGCTCTTCCACAAAGCCCCTTACTTTCTCAGGTCTTCAATTCACTTAATTTTCTCTTGCAGCAATAGTTTCTCTGATTCACACCAAATCCATTCAAACATAGCCCATCTGTCCTTAAGATTCATTTTGCACACTCACAACTCAAAATTGTTCCACTGCATAAATGTGGTGATAAAGTTGTAGCTAGAAATTATAGATCAATCTGTATGTTTAGAGATGGGTGAGAGCTAGTATACAGAAAATGGGTTGATAACACAGTATTTATTTTACGTGTTTGTCAGCATGGGTTTGTAAAAGGGTGATTATGTTTTACTAATTTATGTGCTATACCAAGGTAACAAATGTACTGGACAAGGGAGATGCATATACAGTGGTATACTTAGTTTGGGCAAAACTTTTGATAGACTGCTGCATGACATGCTGTTAAATAATCTTAACAAAATGGGATTGGATGACAGACTAGTGAGTTGTTTTGGTGACTAACAGATATATATCAGAAAGTTATATAAAACTAGAGGCATGCTGCAGGGAGGGGTCTATATTGGGACCATTGTTGTTCAATTTGGATATTAATGATATTGGGATAGGTTTATCTGGTAATATGCAGTTGTTTGCAGGTGTTGCAAAATTAGAGACCAATACAGAGTGAAGTAGATGTTATGGCCTTACAGGACTTGAATAGACTATGAATTGGCAATGTTACGCTTTGCAACATTGAACTATTAGTTCAATGTTGCAAAGTGTAAAGTTTGAAATTTGGTAAGCAATAATGGGATGCAAAGTTTATGCTTGGTGGGGAAGCTTTAAGGAGTTAGAGGAGATGAGATATATGGGAATCTGGAGTGGGGGTGGACAAGGACCTGAATAGGGCCACATTGCACAATTTGTGAAGTTATAATGGCAATGAAGCAGAGTACCTTGATGTGCAGAAATAGAGGTTATGAATCCATTGTATAAGGCCCATATGGATTATTGTGCACAGTTGATCAACAAATGTTTATGGTGATGAGGATATGTTAGAAAGGATCCAGAGAACATTCCCAAAAGTGATCAGTTGTCTTTGGAATGTGGAGTATGAAGAGAGATTGAAAGAATGTAAATTGCAAAGTCTTTTGATTAGGAAGAAGAGGAGGGGAATGTGATTGAGACATAAGCTAGTCCTGGATTTTTATCAGGATGACATGGAAGAAATTTTTTATAGAATGGGAGAGTTGGGTAGAACAAGAGGCCATCCCTCGAAACTGTATAAGGAGGTCTGAGCAGAGGAAGGAGTTGCAGATTCTTTGAATGAGAGTGGTTAGTGAGGGGAGTAGGTTGCCTTAATGTGTTGGGAATGTCGACTCATTGATTCAGTCTAAGGCATGGTTGGTGAGCTTTGTGTGTGATAGTATAATAATAATTACACTATCACATAATAGTGATAGTTTAATAATCATAATAAATCAAGGTTGTCAGGATTGGATTTTCATTTTAGTTGAAAAATCATGGGAATATGACAAGGATCTGTATGTTAACTTTGTAGATCTGCAATAGGTATATGGCACGGTGCCAAGAAAAAAGCTGCTCAAAACAGTACAATAATATGCTGTAAATCGAACATTACATCAAGCAATACTTTGTCTATATTTGAGTTAGAATTGAAGGATTCTAACTCTAATTTGATTTTAAATTAGGTATTTGATGAGGATATACCTTATCTCCATTGTTATTCATCATCTCAATGAAAAAAAAAAAAATTAAAAATTCCATCATATTAAAAATATTGGAAATGTAATATATCTGAGAGCTGGGTTAGAAATAGAATACTTGATGAAAGGCTGGTTATGATATGAGAGTGAACAGTTGGCATATGAGGGCAAGGGGAGGCAGAAAAGTTCTGATAAACACCTTGAACAAAAATTATATTAAAGCAACTGATACCACCACAAGAAAGAACATATCTTAAAACCCTTTAACCCCATGTTTCATCAAATTGTAATAATATATTTTTCTCTTAGGATATTATAAGAAGTCATGTTAGAGGTTTTAAAGAAATTCAGACAGATGTGTAAGCTGACATGTTTTTTGCGCTATAAGAAAAGTCTGCAACTGAGATTCACCAAACTTTGTGTGAGACTTTAGGGTACTATGCTCCAACATATCCGACAGTTGGGAGATGGGTGGCCAAGTTTAAAACTGGGCATCCTGAGACACCAGACGTCCCCAAGTCAGGAAGACCTTCCACAATGATCACACATGTAAACATTGATGCAGTACATGCCGTGATCCTTGATGTTAAATGAATATCAGCCAAAAACATTGCAAAGACCCTTGGGATATCCAGGGAAGGAGTTGGGATCCATGAAAATGTAGAGAGGGTTATGAGGAATACAAGTAGGTAGATGTATGATTTGCTTTAGGTCATAGCTTATAGCAAAAACATCCATATCACATCCAGCTTGGTTAGTAGTGTTGGAGAAAGGGATCCAGCTATAACATTGGAGTTGCTTAAGAGGTTGACTTCAAATTCAACAGCCAGTTGGGAGAGGAGTAAGGCAGTGAGATCATATTATTACTATTATTATTAAGATAGACCTACAGGGAGTCAGGGACTCATCGAGGGAGGCTACATACAACACGCACCAGCTGTCATACTTATTCTTGAATTCATTCACACTGCTTGTACTAACA
The DNA here is from genome assembly GCF_054136105.1 of Typopeltis vanoorti. Classification (NCBI taxonomy): domain Eukaryota; kingdom Metazoa; phylum Arthropoda; class Arachnida; order Uropygi; family Thelyphonidae; genus Typopeltis; species Typopeltis vanoorti. The sequence continues at coordinate 2,887,540 of NC_143561.1, forward strand.
ACATTTAATGGCAGTCCATTCCAATCATGCACCACCCTGTGAGAGAAAAATCTAGCCCCCATCCTCACCCCTTCTTAGCGGCATTCATTCTTATCTTCCAAGGATGCCCTCTTGTCCTTTCCACACTCTCCATAAATTGAAAAATTCCATCAAATAAAATCCTCTGTGACCCTTTCAGAAGTTTGTAAGTCACAATCATATCACCCCTCTTTCTCTTGTTGCAGTCTATAAATTCTCAACCTGTTCTTCATAATCAGTATTCTACAATTCTAATATCATTTTTAACACTCTCCTTTGCACTCTCTCCAATATATCAGAATCATAACGGAAACCAGGAGACCAGACCTGCACACAATAGTCCAAGCGAGGTCTTATCAAGGCCCTTGTAAAGCGACAAAATGACATCCTTATCTTTACATGTGAATGTTCGTTTCAGCATTGCAATTATCTTTTGAGTTGTATTTGCAATCTTTGCTATGTGGCCCCTGAACTTCAACTTCTTGTTTACTAACACTCCAAGATCCTTAGATTCATCAGTTTCTTCTAGTATAACTTCATCAATATAATACCTTGGATATCTAATCACGCCAAAGTGAACGACTTTACATTTACTGATATTGAACTGACATCCATTTTCCCGTGCCCACAGTTCCAGCCTATTTAAATCATTCTGCAAGTACTGCATATGAGCAGCATTTCTGATTACCCTACATCATCAGCAAATAGCTGTATGTCGCTTGTAAAATCCTTTCCAATATCAATTAATAAACAAATTGAATAACAGTGGATCAAGAACTGATCCTTGTGGTACACCACTTGTTACCTTAAACCAGACATGTCAAACTCGTTTACCTCCAAGGGCCAAATTAAGAATTATACATCAAGCCACGGGCCCGCAACAGAAAAAAAATCTCGAAATAAAGAGGAAACATATTTTTTAATATTAACATTAGAATATATAAGTACAAAATACAACCATGTTACAAAAATACATATAAAATATAAAGTTTATATGTTTAAATAAAATTATGCATATCATTATACATATCAAGAGCATGTGTAGCTCATTGGTTGTGGCGTTTGCTCACCACGATACTTAACCGCACGAAGGAAGACTTGGTTACGAATCTAGTCGGCGACTAGAGGAAGTGGTTTGCATATCCGCTCTCCAGCCAAAAGCCTGCAGGTTCGAATCCCGCTGTGAGCATGGATGTTTGGGATTGTTTGTGAAAATGGTGTTGGTCAGCGGTAGATGGTGCAGGTGTAGATGATGAAGGTAGTTGCGGTTAGTGGAGTGGTGGAGACGGAAAGCTATAGAGCAGGTGCCATCCCTCGATGAGTCCTTCAACTCCCTGGAGGTGTTATGTAATAATAAATAAACAATTTTTTGAAGAAACTTGACAACATTTTTTATTAACGAAATCTTCAAACTTTGGTTGAATTTGTTGAGCTGCCGTAGTTATTTTCAATATTGATTGCACATGCTGGTCTGTTAATCTTGATCTTTCTGCAGTTTTATTATTCTTTAAATTTGAAAATAGTTGTTCACATAAATATGTGCTATTGAACATAGATAAAATAAGCCTAATTGCACATAACACATTCAGGTATTGATCGACTGATAAATAATTATAGAACTTTGAATTCCAACATCCATATATTTTTGTTTCGATACGGAATCACACTGAATTTCGATTAATTCCAATTGTAAATTGTCATGAACAGTTTCAACATCAATCGATAGAGGATAAGTAAATAGGTGAAACTGATTTTCATATTTCTTAAAATCTAAAAATCTTCTTACGAATTCATTTTCTAATAACTTAATTTGATTGGCATATTCTAAACATTTCAATTTCGGTGATTTTTGTAATAATGATTGACAACATTCAAAATGGGAAAAATTTTCTTTTTAAATTTGTTTTTGCCAAAGTAATAATTTCTGTTTGAAAATGTTAATATTGTCAAATAACATGGTAACTACTTGATGTTTGCCTTCTAGCTTAAGACTAAGGTGACTTGTAATGTCAGCTGAAAGAGCCAGGTCCTTTATCCATTGATCATTTTTTAATATTTCAGATTCATAATTTTTCAATTCTAAAAAAATGGTAATTTTGTCCAGCAATTCGAAGAATCACTTTAAAACTTTATGACTGGAAAACCATCTAATTTCTGTATAATAAGGTACATTGCCATATTCACTTTCTACGTCTTCTAGAAAGTTACTAAATTGGTGATGATTAAGCCCACATGCACGAATATAATTTACAATTTTACTGACATTTTTTAGGACATGTCCAATATTTATAACTTCGGAGCATAGTGTTTGCTGATGAATAATGCAATGAAAATGTTGAAAATTATTATTACCTTGTTCTTTGCATTTTTTTTTTTTTAAATTTGTAACAATTTTAACAACACCAGTCATGACAGGAGCACCATCAGCTGCAAGACAAACTAGCTTTTTTAACAGTAAATTGTATTCATTCAAAACTTCTATAAGGGCGTCAAAAATATCAAGTCCAGTGGTTGTATTGTGCATAGGAATAATTTCTGGAAGTTCTTCACTTAGTTTTAAGTTCATATCACATCCACAAATAAAAATAGCCAGCTGAGCGATATCCCGTATATCTGTACTTTCGTCATTTGCAAGGGAATAGATCTGACATGTTGAAATTATTGATTTTAGTTGATTCCTTAAGTTCCTGGCTATATCATCAATTCTGCTAGCAATGGTATTTCAAGATAAGCTTATATTTTTAAATTTCTTTAATTGATCAGGACACAACACTTCAACTGCTTTAATAATACATTAGCGAATAAATTCCCCTTCAGTGAATGGTTTCGACTTGCTTGCAATTAAATGTGATAACAAATAACTGGTTTTTATTGTTTGGCATAGACACTTTGTTGATTTTGAGGTGTCAACTTTGATTCTGACAATTTATCTTCAAGAAGTTTCACAACATATTTGTCAAAGTTTTCTTTATGATTTGTAATGCCTTTTAATATTATATTCTTTGTAAACTGCAATAGAGTTTCTACATATCAGGCATTTTTTTTTTTTTTCTTGAATACAAAAATATTGTAACTCCCGTTGATATACTTCCTTCTTTTCCTTCACTGCCTCTTAACTAACTGTGTCCACCATGGAGTTCTGATTTTTCTATCCTTGCACACACCCTCACCACATGCTTCTCTGACTGAATCAATCAGGGTTTTCTTCAGTGCTGAATCTCCAATGTTTGGTTCCTGCTTTGAAACTCTTTCATTTTTTCTTAAATAATGTTTCTGTATTTTAGTCGACAGTTCATATCTGAGAGCTGCTCAACTTTTATTCGCTTTAAAATTTTCTTACATGTTCTTCTTTTCGATATGAAATTCAGTTTTATCCTGCTCAAGACTAAATGGTGTTCACTTAAAATTTCACATTCTCTGTACATTCCTGATGCCATGCACCAGGGAGAAAACATCACTATCAACAATAACGTAGTCAATGAAACTTTTCTTATTCCTTGCCTCTTCTCTCCATGTGTAGGGTGCACTGGGATGGTTGTCTTGAGACCACAAATGTTTCAGTTTTGGCCACACTGATCTTCATTCTGGCATCTGCACAAACAGCTACAAATCTATTCAGGGTCTGCTGGAGGTCATCTGTGGAAGAGCTAAGCAGAACTAGGTCATCTGCTAAAAGCAGACGTCCAATGCTACATCTTCCAATGGACTCCTTTTTTGCCCGGACAGTTTTTTAGACTTCTTGGTTCCACCAAGGTGTCCTTTTCTCACTGCCCTTGCCACGCCGAGCCGCTTTCTGCCACAGCATGAGAGTGCAGAGGCAGTGACAACTGTTCTGAATAGCTTCCACTCCTCCTCAACATCTGCAGTATGCTTGGGAATCTCTTGGAACCTGGAGGAAATGTCATCTGCAAAATTCTTCCTCACAGCCTCATTTTCCAATGCCTTTCATTTCACGCAGTATAGCTGCTTAAGCCTACCAGCGTTGATGGTAGCGTCTGGTTTCTGAAGCCGTAGAGTGCACACAACAAGGTGGTGAGTTGACAGTTCTGACTCTCTTTTCACACGAACGTCCAACACTGAGGAAAATAGGTCTGCTGAGACTGTAAATAAAGAAGTCAATCACAGACCTTTGTTCTAGTGTATCCCTGTACCAGGTATACTTATGGACTTCTCGGTGCTGAAAGAAGGTATTCATTATGGACAAGCTGTTAGTATAGCAGAAGTCCAATAATTTCAACCCATTCACGTTAAGGTCAGGGGTGCCGTTCCTCCCAACCACATCCATCCATGTCTGGTCATCTGCTCCAACATGTGCATTGAAGTCACTCATTAGCAGGACTGATTCCATGTCTGCCACCCTGTCAAAAGCAGAATCCACTTTCTCTAGGAAGGCTATTCTCTATTCTGACTACAGATTAGGTGCATAGGCTTGCACCACAGCCAAATTATGGTTTTTCATCCGAAACCTTAACATACATACATGTCCCCCCCCCCAATGGGATCCACTCAGCAACAGAGTCTGACAGCTGGGGGCTTGTGAGTATCCCCACACCCGCCTGAGCAGACATTGTCTGGCTCACACCAGAGTAGTAGAGCTTCCACCCCTTATCCAGGTCGACAGTTCCAGAGCTTCTCCTCTTGGTCGAAGAAAGCCTGACTAAGTCTAGCCAGTAGCGCTTGGCTTCCTCGATCAGTTCTAACTCCTTCCCTATCAGAGAGAAGATGTTCCAGCTGCCTAAAGCCATAGTCTTGCCATTTCCATCCTTTTGCAGAACGATTTCTTTGCACTGCCCCTAAACACCTCCCCAAACGGGTAGCAGGCCCATTGATGGAGTTTCCTCTAGCAGAGTGCTGTCTAAGGGAGACTGTAACATATTTTTTGAATGGGTCCCTCTGCCTAAAACCCGAACACGTCCGTTGGTAACCCGCGCGACGGACGATGTGATATGAACATTTTTTGATGGCCTGATCATGTTACAGTGTTTGATAATGTCCTGTTAGCACAAGACAAAATGACACAGCAAAAAAGGAAAGATTCCCCTCAAATACTCTAATAGCATTCGGGGGAAGGAGCAAGAAGTGAAGAAAGAAAGAAGCAAGGGAGGAAGAGGAGGGACCAGTCTACAGATAACATAACAGATGTATATTAGATGAAGTAAGACATGGTCCAGCAGCAGGTACCTCGGGTTTGCCACGCCCGTACTCACTAAAGTGAGCCCCTGAGGCTAAAAATGTATATAATAATATTAAATGAAAACAAAGCAAAAGAAAAAGAAACAATATAGCCAAGGCCATTTGTTTAGTTTGTAAGATGACTATTCATCAAATTAAATCTTATGCTGCGCAGCATCATGACAAACTCTCATGAATTCCAAGTTGAGAAAAAGTGGGAGACTCCACATTTACGCTTCAAACTTATCAATTTTAAAAGGGATACTTTTTCTAAAAGAGATAATTCTGAAAGGAAACAAATGACAAATAATAATAATAATTATTATTATTGTTATACAGGCACCTCCATGGAGTCTGAAGACTCATTGCGGGAGACCCAATCTGTCATACCTCTCCTCGAACCCAATTCACTCATTCACCACTCTCCAAGCAAAATATCTAGTCCTCACACCGTTATTCAACTTCCTGTGGTTACCCCTCATTCTGGTCCCTCTAGCCAAATGCTGAAACATTTCCTCTGCATCTGTCCTATAAAATCCTTTAAGCATCTTAAATGTTTCTATCATATCTCCTCTTTTTCTTCTATTAAATCACATACTTTATACATAAATTTTCCAACTGTTGTACAACCAAAATAGTTACACTTTAAAAATGAGAATTTTCATAAAAGAAAAGCTAATTTTTCAATGTATAATAATAAACACATCCCACAAAATATTTTGATTACCCTATTATCGGAATGGATTCGCCTTTTTCTGCCATGTGTAGAAGTGTCGCGGGGTCTTGTATCTGTGGTCGCGAAGTGGTCATTCAGTAACTCAACTATTTTATCTGCTTCTGTCTCCTCATGACCATCATCACTCATTAAGGTTAATCTTCCATAGTCATTCTTCCTCTTACTTGCTACATAATAAAATAACTCTTTGGGATTTCCTTTGGCCTGCTCTGCTAAATTCTTCTCATAATCTGATTTTGCCTTCCTTGCCATGTTGGTCATCTTTCTTGCCTGAGCTTTTATTGTTCATAAGTTTGCTGGTCACCTTTCTCTTTATATATCTTCCACAGCATTTTCTTCTTCTGCAGCCCATGCTTAATGATATTACTCATCCATCTAACTCCTACCTGATTAACCCTCCTTACCCGATGTATACAATTGAATACTTAAGATGACACTTAACTATATCCCATACACTACTAACATCCTTACCCTGCAGTGTTTTATGCCATGGTACAGATTTAAGCTTCTTCCTAAGCATGTCATAATCACCTACCTGGTAGTTCCACAAATACCTCTTCTTGATAGAATATTCCTCATGTTTTACAATTTCCCAAGTCAAGACTGCATGGTCACTTTCACCAATTGGAGATAATGGTGTCAACTTGCTTATGAATAGCTCTTTTGATCCTATGACTAGGTCCAGTACTCTCCCACTCTTAGTCCTCTCCATCACATATGCTGCCTTAAGTAATTATCTCTCAGCAGGTGTATAAATTCTATTTCCTTTCTGCCATGTGATCTTTCTTCCTTCTAGTCTATATCTCCATAGTTGAAGTCATCAATAATAATCACTCGACCTGTACTCATACTAATTTGGTGATACATGTCTTCCATCTCTTTAATTCCCTGACTTATAGCAACAACAACTGTATATTTTGTTTTACTAGTCTTAATCTCATAACAGATTGCTTCAAATGAACAGCTACCCTCCCACCTGTCTCTTATTCTTTTTGGTTGCAATTCATCTGCTATCATCAACCGTATTCCTCCCCCTACCCTGTTTTCTCTATCTTCCCTGAAAATACTAAACCTTTCACATTCAATCTCTGATGATGATTCAGTTCAATGAAAAAATTAAGTATATTTATTGGCAAAGAAGTAAGCCAGTCAATATATAAGACTTCTTTTTATACTTTATGCTTAGATGAAAGTAACAATATAACAAAAACCAATCAAATCCTAGTGTGTGAGATACTTTGATACTGATAAAATGAAATTTTGAAAAGTTATTATTCTCACTCTGTTAAAAGAACATCCCAATGCAGTGAACATTTATAATGCAATTAAAAAAAAAATAATAAAACCCTTAATATTTACACTAATATTTGCAATTTACAACATGGTACAACATGACAAAATTTCATGCCGGCTGGAGTGTCGCTCGGTTAAACAAGGCCCCCATTGTTTTCGCCAGGGAACCAGGGCGAACAACGAAAAGTCAGCTACTGGAACAAATCTGAAAACACACCCCAATTCAACATCACCAGAGTTAAAGATCAGTACTATCAACATAAGAAGCCTGAATGGCAAAGAAATGGAGCTAGCTGAGGAATTAGATGAGTACCAGATTGACATAATAGGGGTGACTGAAACAAAAAAGACAAAAACTGGTGAGATCTTTCTGAACAATAAATACAAAATGTTATATTCAGGCAATGACAATCAAGGAAAAGAAGGAGTAGCCATAGTATTCAACACAAAATACGAGGTTAATCTTCTTGAATGGCAGGCAGTCTAAAGTAGAGTAATGTGGGCAAATATGAGAATGGGGAACTGGACAATGAGACTTATTTGTGCCTGTGGTACCACAGAAGGTTCTACTAAGGGAGAAGTGGAGGAATTTTTTGAGGCTCTAGAGAAAGCTGCTGACACAATGAAAAAGGAAAAGTTGGTCCTTGTTGGGGATCTAAATAGCAGAGTAGGAAATGATTGTGAGACATACAAAAATATTTTGGGAAAATTTGAAGAAAAGAGCAAAGCTAATAATAATAGTAAATATCTGTTGGATTTCTTCTCAGAACATGGACTGGTTATTACTAACACCATGTTCCAACATAAAAATGTGCACAAATTCACATGGAGAGAAGAGGCAAGGAATAAGAAAAGTCTCATTGACTATGTTATATTTGATAGTGATGTTTTCTCCCTGGTGCAGGACACCAGAGCATACAGAGGATTTGAAATTGGAAGTGATCACTATTTAGTCTTGAGCAGGATAAAATTGAATTTCATATTGAAAAGAATAACATGTAAGAAAGTTTTAAAGCGAATAAAAGTTGAGCAGCTCTCAGATGTGAACTGTAGACTAAAATACACAAAGATTATTGAAGAAAAAATGAAAGAGTTTGAGAACAGGAATCAAACCTTGTTGATTCAGTGGCAAACCTTGAAGAAAGCCCTGATTGATTCAGCTAGAGAGGCATGTGGTGAACTTGTCTGCACACGCACGCACGCACACTTTCAGGTGTGATATGATATGCGTTATGGGAATCACTACCCAGACTGGTTTCGACCTTTATTGAGGTGTGTTTAAGTGTGGGGATACCTGTTCAAAAACTCTGATTGATCTTCAAGATTACTCTGAATCTTACTGAGTTGTCCCTGTAGTCATTACAAAATTTATTATTCCTCACCAGAATCACTCCAGCACAGCAAACTCACAATGGTTCCACTCAGTGACAGACAAAAGCCTGCCACTTAGTACAACCCTTGGAAGTAAGCCAACCCAATAATGATGAGCATTAATAAATGTGATTAGTTGGAGCCATGTTAAGAAGAGATACCAAAATTGAAGTAATACAGAAATTATATATTTAACATATACAAGTAGTCAAAAGGCATCACACCTTATTATTAAAATACTCTTGATTAGAGATAGATATTGAAAGTTTTTTTTAACTTGGTTATGCTATAAATTAAAGTTGCTATGAAACTTGGATAAAAGATTAAACCATGAGTATAATTTCATGGCATCTTTAACTTATAGTATAACTAAGTGAAAAAACTCTCAATATTATTATTATTATTTTAATGGTTACTCCATGGAGTTCTTTATCTCTAATCCAGAGTATTTTAATAATAAGGTATAACACCTTTTGACTACTTGTATATGTTAAATATATATCTTCTGCATTACTTCAACATTGTATCTCTTCTGTATCTTGTTCCTACTGATGAAACCCAATTATGTCAAAACTGGTCTGGATAGTGTCCCTTCCTGTAATGCATAATATTATACACATCTGAACGGGGTGTGTGTGCACGCTTTGCATTATGGGATACTAAGACAACTGCCGTGAAGGCATTAGCCTCAATATACAAGTAGCATAGCACAGCATGTGAAAATTCTTCACATGCAAACATTGTTTGCTTTCGCTTACCTAAATTATTAAACCAAGAATATAATTTCTTGGCATATTTAATTTATGTAATTAAGTGTATGGAAGATGTGGAACTGACAATTTGAAGAGTTCTAGATGAACTTAACATGACTAGTGTTACTAAATAAATTTAGTAACACTACTTGTGTTGAGTTATGCAAAAATAATGATGAGCATTATGAATTATTTAATTATAACACATAACATGGTTAAGTTTTGATGTTAGTCAGCATATTTTTGAACTGCATAAAAATATATTTTTGTGCATTGGAACCTAATTCAATATCTGTGCATATCTTAATATTATTTTAAATACACTTTTATTTATGAAGGTTGAATTATATAAATACGCATCTAGAAGCAAGTAACCCATGTATTGAAGCTTAAGTGCTGTGAAGAATTCATGTAGGAGGTTTAATGGAATATTATCAGCACCGAGAAAGCATTAAAAACTATTTTAATACTTCCAATATTTCGTCTCTGTCACAGAGACATCTTCAGGGATTACAAGAAAACCTTTTGTAACAACACACACACCCAAATATAATACAATAGTAAGTGAAACTAAAGTCCTATCTAGGTGGTGCACCCTCTATGGGCATTAGCAGGTGGCCTAGGATGTAAAGAAGGATCTCTGATGATAATTGTTTCCCAAATTTTAGGCAGTTTAATGCAACCGTATTTGTTTAAATTTGGTTGATTCCTGAGTGCAGATGCAGATTCATAGAATTATGGTGGAGCATGGTGTTTTTTTTTTTCAGGAGATCCTGTGGGTTGTATCCAAAACATGGTCTGCAAGGCCAGATTGACTATAATCGTGATTGCAGAAGTATGACTTGTGTTCTTCTAACCGGATAGTTGCTGATCTACCTGTCTGTCCGAAGTAAGCCAGTTTACAGGCACGGCACAAAGTACTCCAGGCAATGAGAGAGGAGGGAGCTGGTGTTTGGTGGAACGGATAAAGTTAGCAAGTTTACGGTGGGGCTTAAAAGCTGTATGGAGGTTGTACTTTTTTAATGATCTGGCTATTTTTTCTGAAGTACCACGGATGTAAGGTATGGTGATGGCATTTCTGAAAAGATGGCTAGGGAATGGGGAAGGAATTGATTATTTTTTTAAATCTGTAGTCGCTGTAGCCATTGGAAAGGAAGGTGTTGTGTATGTGTTTGAGTTTGGTTGAAAGGGCAATTTCACTGGAACAAATATTGTGGGCTCTATCAATGAGAGTTTTAATAATGCCATATTGCTGAGAGGGGTGGTGGGAGAATTTGTGAATATATCTGCCTGTATGAGTAGGTTTTCTATATACAGAGAAAAAAAGGTTACCATTAGGAAGATGTGTTACTAAGGTGTCTAGGAAAGGTAAACAATTGTTATTTTCCTTTTCCATCGTAAACTGGATTCTTGGATGTAGACTGTTGAGGTGACTGAGGAAGGAATCTAATGTGTCTGGGCCATGAGGCCAAATAGAGAACACATCATCTACATATCTTAGCCAGATAGAAGGTTTTAGAGGAGAAGAGTCTAAGGCTTGTTTTTCAAAATTTTCCATGTAAAAATTTGCAAGGGAGAGGGGAACCCATGGCAGTTCCTTCTATCTGTTTGTAGATTTTGTTCTTCCAAGAAAAATAACCAGAATAACTCTAGCACAGTTAGGAATTCCTTCCTAACACAGTTAGGAATAATTCTGAAGTTATTCCTAACTGTGGTAGGCTTAAAACCAAATTTAAAAGTCAAATAAAGCCTTCCGGATATACAAACGTGCGGGTTTGGCATTACTACGAGAGCAAATTACCGCAACTCACACTAGCCTTGCTACGACAAAGCTGCCATTGGCTCATTATAGTGAGAGCTCTCCGCTATACTCAATCCTGAACTTTGGTCCATTCTCTTTGCCATCTCAGAAGCTTCTTCTCAGAAAGAATTCCAAAAAATAAGCACATCAAAAAATTTAATAACCTGTGTAAATCTGAACTGCTACCTGAAGTTCAACTGCTTCATACAGTAGCGGTTCAACCTATCATCCAAAAGACTCAGCAAAGATGCCATTAGTTCCCTAAGCCTCGGACACAGTTTTGCCATCGCACCTAAAGAAGCTCTGGTATTGGATATTTTGTAGAACATCAAACGCTAAATTTGTGAGTTAGCTCCAGAGACATACAATAACATCAGACTTGACGTAGCTAACATCCTCTCCTGGTTGTCACCTCCAAAAATTAAGGTTTAAATTAAAAAACCTTAAAAAAGTGTCCTCTTGGCCTCCTGACATTACAAAAAAACTCGAGCCATTCGGTTCTCGCCCCCCCCCCCCCCCCCGTATATACGGTTTGCCGAAAATCCACAAACCTAATTCTCCCCTAAGACCTATAGTAGATGCCACCAATGCTCCTTGCTACAAATTGTCAAAGCAGCCTTTGACCTCCCCCCCCCCCCTTACTGGTCTTACCACATCTCATCTAAAAAACCCCACCCACTTTAAAAATTTAATTGAAAATCTGACTTTAAATAATACAGACATATTGGTCAGCTTTGACATCATCTCATTGTTTACTGATATTCCCCTAATTGACACCTTAACACTCTTAAAAAACGTTTTTCCTTCTGATATCTTATAGCTCTTTTCCTTTTTCATCTACTCTGGTTATTTTTCTTGGAAGAACAAAATCTACAAACAGATAGAGGGAATTGCCATGGGTTTCCCCCCTCTCACCCCCTCTTGCCAATTTTTACATGGAGAATTTTGAAAAACAAGCCTTAGACTCTTCTCCTCTAAAACCTTCTATCTGGCTAAGATATGTAGGTGATGTGTTCTCTACTTGGCCTCATGGCCCAGACACATTAGATTCCTTCCTCAGTCACCTCAATAGTCTACATCCAAGAATCCAGTTTATGATGGAAAAGGAAAATAACAATTGTTTACCCTTCCTAGACAGCTTAGTAACACGCCTTCCTAATGGTAACCTTTCTTTCTCTGTATATAGAAAACCTACTTATACAGGCAGATACATTCACAAACTCTCCCACCACCACCCCTCTCAGCAATATGGCATTATTAAAAACTCTCACCAATAAAGCCCACAATCTTTGTTCCAGTGAAACTGCTCTTTCAACCGAACTCAAACACATACACAACTCCTTCCTTTCCAATGGCTAAGTGACTATAGAATCAAAAAAATAATCAATTCCTTCCCCATTCCCCAGCCATCTCTTCAGAAGGACTTCAGAAATGCCATCACCATACCTTACATCCGTGGTACTTCAGAAAAAATAGCAAGATCATTAAAAGAGTACAACCTCCATACAGCTTTTAAGCCCCACCGTAAACTTACTACCCTTATCCGTTCCACCAAAGACCAGCTACCTCCTCTCTCAGTGCCTGGAGTATATAGAGTATCTTGTGCCTGTAAACTGGCTTACTTCGGACAGACAGACAGGCAGATCAGCAACTATCCAGTTATAAGAACACAAGTCATACTTCTGCAATCACGATTATAGTCAATCTGGCCTTGCAGACCATGTTTTCGATACAACCCACGGGATCTCCTGGAAAAAAACACCATGCTTCACCACAGTAAATTCAAAAAAGAAAGACTATTCTTTGAATCTGCATCTGCACTCAGGAATCAACCAAATTTAAACAAATATGGTTGCATTAAACTTCCCAAAATTTGGGAAATAAATTATTATCAGAGATCCCTCTTTACATCCTAGGCCACCTGCTAATGCCCATAGAGGGCGCACCAGCTAGATAGGACTTTAGTTTCACTTACTATTGTATTATATTTGGGTGTGTGTTGTTACAAAAGGTTTTCTTAATCCCTGAAGATGTCTCTGTGACAGAGACGAAATATTGGAAGTATTAAAATTGTTTTAATAAAACACTTGACCAAAGACTAGAGACCGCAGATATGAGAGTCCTGAGAAAGATTAGAGGCATGAACAGATGGCATCAATGGCAATATCATATTAAAAATGAGGATATTAGGAAAGAACTTGACATTGTCAGCATCCAGGAATGCGTTAGCAGAGCTAATCTCAGATGGTATGGTCACTTAAATAGAATGGGAGAGGAAAGATTAGCAAAACAAGTGTTCTCTGGCAGGTTGGCAGGAAAACGACCCAGAGGAAGACCAAGATATAGGTGGATTGATACGGTACAAATTGCCTTAGACGATAGAAATATAAGATCTGATAATGTTGGAGTCTTGACAAGTAACAGACTGATGTGGAGGAAAATTGTAGATAGGAAGTTAGTGATGATGTAATTTTTTCATGTAGTACTGTCATATCCTGTACACCCCTTGAAGGTACATGGCAGGAATTTGATGATGATGATGATGATGATGATAAAATTGTTTTTAATCCTTTCTCAGTGCTGATAATATTTCATTAAACCTCTTACATGAACAAGCAAGGAACTTGACAACTATTAATGCTGTGTTTATAATTGAGGGGTGCTTAAGGGTCAAAGCTATATAACTGAGATGAGACCTCCACATAACCTTTAAAAAAAGATCTCAGACCTTTTGTGTTTTGATAATGTTGAGTTCAACAGTCAAGACCAAATCTCTCTTCTCAGACTGACTGTTATTCCAAACCATTCCTAGCATAATCATATCACTTCTATAGCATTATCAGCTTCCAAAAAACTTGACATTCCTTTCCACTCAAGATAGTACTTTTCTTCTGGACATTTACTTATTCTGTAGTAGCAATCCAAAATCCAGCCATCCTTGGAATACTGATCTCATGTTTGGGGTGGCGCACCTGTGACTGCCCTAAAATTTCTTGATGCTCTTTCAGAAAAGAGCAGTTATTATTTATTCACATAATTGATACACAGTTAAAACAAGATATCATTTAAACAACAATTTGACTGCTTATACAGAGCAATTCAGATTCTACCCAAGAATATATTATTATTATTATTATCTGATTTCCATGGAATCAGAGACTCAGCATTGGAGGTACACACTATTGCACACAATGTTCATCCTGATTCTCTGTCTACATTCACAGCACACTCAGGCAATGCATTCCAGTCTCCATGAAAAGAACCTTCTCCTCACTCCTCTGCTCACACCCTCCTTATACAGTTTCCAGCAATGGCCTCTTATTCTACCCCCCATCTCCCATTCTATGAAAAATCTCTTCCATGTTAACCTGATAACAACCCCTAACTAGCTTATATGTCTCACTTAAATCCCCCCCCCCCAGACACACACATACACACGCTTCCTCCTGTTCATAAGGCTTTGCAATTTACATTCTCTCAATTTGTCCTCATACTACACATTCCAAAGACCACTGACCATTGTGAATCTTTTCTGGACCCTTTCCAACATATCTTCATCACTATGAAGACCTGTTGACCAAATCTGTGCACAATAATTATGAGTCCTGATCAAGGCCTTATATAATAGTGTCATAATCTCTCTATTTCTGCATGTCAGGTTCCTCTGCATCATTGTCGTTATCTAATGTGACGTCTTCACAACTTGTGCAATGTGAATCTGAATTTCAGGTCCTCGTCCACTGTTCCTTTAAAGTTTTTTTCACCAAGTGTGTACTTTGCATTCCATCATTGCTTACCAAATCTCAAAACCTGATACTTAGCAACATTCAATTGAAAATTCCACTTACCAGCCCATTCATTCAATCTACGCAAGTTCTCCTGTAAGGCCATAACATTGTAAAATTGTTCATAAAAGCGTTCGTTCTTCTTGTACAATCATTCGTTTTCTTTTTTGTATCTATCTACTTTATATATCTATCTATTTACCTAGTCTAAACCTTTACCTATCTATCTCATCTCTATTCTAAACCTTTAACTTTAATCTTAATACTCTTAACTTCATTATCTCCCTTGGCCGATCTATACTTACAAGAATGATGCTATTGGTTTATGGGACAATGGAATTATTAATGGCGGATACCTACTCCTTTGTCTCACACTGGTTCTAGTTCCTTTTTTGAATTCAGAAAAATATATTTTTCACTGCGCCACCCCGAATCCTAGATTAACAATTATTGCAGAATCGAGAAACCTGAACACAGTTTTAGCATACAATCTTTTGTTACTAAGAGTTACGTTTGCAGTCGTAGCCTCTCCTATAAATCAGTCTCCCACTGTGGTCCGTAATTTATGAGCAAGTGCAACAAAGAAGAAAATCAAGCAAGTCATGAGTTAAACAAAAAGAACAAAACATTTAATTCACTTGAGACATATACATACTAAGAATTCACTCTTACTAAGTTATCTGCAACTGCTAATAAATGAGCACTAATTTACTTAATTCTCAATATCTGACTCAGCATGTATGACAAATAAACTCAGTTAAGGCATACAATCTTCACTAAAAAAAATTTCACACTTGTTCATTAGACAAAGGACAATTATTAATACCTGAACAACTAGACTAGCTTCATTCACTCTTATACAATTTCTTATCACAAAATCCCCATAACTTTTCTTATTATTAAAAGACAATTCTTACTCCACGTGCTCTCAATTAATGTACTTAACAAGACACTCAAAATTTTCATTACTACTTTTTTCATTCAAAGAAAACCTTCCCTAGAGTCCTTCCTAATTTTTACATATGTTCTTCAAACTATACACATAATTGAACATAGACTGTACTGGTTAAATAGATAAATATATAAAATAGATAGATACAAAAAAGAAAACGAACAATTGTAAAATTGTTCGTAAAAGCGTTCGTTCTTCTTGTACAATCGTTCGTTTTCTTTTTCGTATCTATCTACTTTATATATCTATCTATTTACCTAGTCTAAATCTTTACCTATCTATCTCATCTCTATTCTAAACCTTCAACTTTAATCTTAATACTCTTAACTTCATTGTCTCCCTTGGCCAATCTATATTTACAAGAACGATGCTATTGGTTTGTGGGACAATGGAATTATTAATGGCGGATACCTACTCCTTTGTCTCACACTGGTTCTAGTTCCTTTTTTGGATTCAGGGAAAATTTATTTTTCACTGCACCACCCCGAATCCTAGATTAACAATTATTGCAGAATCGAGAAACCAGAACACAGTTTTAGCATACAGTATTTTGTTACTAAGAGTTACATTTGCAGTCGTAGCTGCTCTATAAATCAATCTCCCGCTGTGGTCCGTAATTTATGAGCAAGTGCAACAAAGAAGAAAATCAGGCAAATCATAAGTTAAACAAAAAGAACAAAACATTTAATTCACTTGAGACATATACATACTAAGAATTCACTCTTACTAAGTTATCTGCAACTGCTAATAAATGAGCACTAATTTACTTAGATTCTCAATATCTGGCTCAGCATGTGTGACAAATAAATCAGTTAAGGCATACAATCTTCACTAAAAAAAAATTTCACACTTGTTCATTAGACAAAGGACAATTATTAATACCTGAACAACTAGACTAGTTTCATTCACTCTTATACAATTTCTTATCACAAAATCCCCATAACTTTTCCTATCATTAAAAGACAATTCTTACTCCACGTGCTCTCAATTAATGTACTTAACAAGACACTCAAAATTTTCATTACTACTTTTTTCATTCAAAGAAAACCTTCCCTAGAGTCCTTCCTAATTTTTACTTATGTTCTTCAAACTATACACATAATTAAGCATAGACTGTATGTTACCGATTGCTGGGGAATTCTATGGCCACTTTACATATCTCGTCTGGGCACTTATTTTCAACACCACGTTCCTTCTGCTGGGCTGTTCGTCGACCTGTAGTTTGTTGGAAATCTGTGGCATACTTCCTCCGACTTTGTCTCGAGTCCGTGGGGAACGAGGGAACGCCATGAAGAAAACTCCATACACTTCAGCAGGATCGCCTGAAAACTCCGGAGCGTAGCTCCACACATGATTAAGAGAAACCTTCCTTCTGGAAATCCGAGCACAAGAACACAAGAGAGCTCTCTAGGCGCTGCACTGCCTTTTTAAATTGCACGCCACCATTCCCTCCACGTCATCGATTACTCCCATTTCACTGCGTCACCAGCACATGCGTGCCACACATGGAAATCTTAGCCTACTCTTCTGCACGTATGAGTGTGGGGGGGGGGAGGATTTTCTTTGCTAACTCGAGGGTGCACCTGTACCAATTGATGCACGTGTTTCGATTCCGGCCACTTTTAATGTAATCGGATTAGCTCCTTATCCCAGCAATCTATAAGTACTTACACTTAAGTAGTCTAGCAATTCTTAATACTTTATAATATCACATATTAAATGAAGGATTTTCAGCTTAGTACTAGTTTAGTGGAATTTACAAGTCTAATACATTCTGGCACATCAATAAATGAATTACAAAATTGCAAGCCCATGTTAAGTTTGAAGGAAACGTAAAATAATTTAATTTTTGTTTAATTCAGAACTTAACAACATCTATTTGACTCTGCATTTTCCCTCCCAATTTTGTATTATCTGCAAACAGCTGCATATCACTAGTTAAACCTATCCCAATATCATTAACATACAAAATGAACAACAGTGGTCCCAATACTGACTTGTGGTACACCACTAGTAACTTTCCTCTTTTGGAATACTGACCCCATATACAACTTTCTGATACCTATCTGACAGCCAGTCACTGGTCCAACTCAGAAGTCTTATTATCCACTCCCATCTGTTTCAGTTTATTAGCAGCTTGTCATGTGGCAGTCTATTAAAAGCTTTTCCAAAATCCCAGTACACCACTGTATATGCATCTCCCTTGTCCAGTACATATGTCACCTTGGTATAGTACATAAGTAAATTAGTAAAATATAATCTTCCTTTTACAAACCCATGCTGATAACCACAAAGAATACTGCTGTTTTCAACCCAATTCTGTATCTTACTTCTCACCAATCTCTCTAATACCTTCACCACAACTACAGATATACAAGTTGGCCTATAATTTGAAGCAACATTCTCTTCACCATTTTTATGCAGTGGAACAATTTTGACCTTCTTTTCAGTCCCTTGGAACCTGTGCTGTTGTAAAACTTATTAAACAGGCATGCCAATGCTACTGCCAATTCCCTGGAACATTCCCTTAAGATATGTGGTGATGTTTCATCAAATCCTATTGCTTGATTGACATAAATTTTATTTATTTCCTCAAATACTTCCTGCTCACTCAGGATTAAGCCATCCTCTCCTATGTCCCCTACACTTAAGTTCTTCATGATTCCATCCTGATCAGGATGAAACTCCCCATATGAATAGATCACTGAATACCTCAACATGCATTCAATGTCTTCTGCTTCAATTACTTTGTAATTGCAGCAGAAGACATTGAGTGCATGTTAGATTAGTTGACTTAACTAATCTAACATGCACTCAGATTCAACACAATACTGTATTGTGTTGGATTTGAGTGCATGTTACATTAGTTTTTTGTAATCCCTGAAAATGTCTCAGTGACTGAGATGAAATATTGGAAGTATTAAAAATCAGTTTTAATCCTTTCCAAGTGCTGTATACATTCCATTAAGCCTTCAACATGATTCTCTGACCTATAGCAACATCCAACTAATATATATAAATATATCTTCCTGTCAATCACCACATTACACGACACTGCCTCATAACCATTGCCATTATTTCCATCTTTCACGTTTACCTTATGTGGACATAATTTCCCTGCTGTCATCAGCAACAGCACTCCACCTCCCTACTTGTCCTTCTATCATCGCGAAAAATACTATATCCTTCCATTTCTATTCCCATTAGAATATAGTTTGGTTGAATAATAACAGATCTCTTACAAGCTCTCTTTAGCCACTTTCCAAGATCAGTTTTTGCATTGTGCCTCTTCTAATGATATTTCCATGGCCATTGTTCTGCAGAATTAGCATCCATTATGCCTCCCATTTTTTGCCATATCAGCAGGAATTCAACAGCAGATGATCAACATCTCTTCACAATGAAACTGCATATTCACCCAACTTGATACTTCGTCATCTTTCATTCCATCCACCATCTTTTTGTGCATTATCCTGCTTCTTGAACCATTTCCAAAGGATTACAAACTCCAACAGCAGTTCAAGGGGAATATCAACAGATTGCTATAGCCCCTTCTGTGTTTCATACATGGGAGTAATAATAAAAAAATGTTATGGAAAATTTTAAATCATTACATATCAGACTAATCTTATTTTCTGCAATTTTAATAGCTTTACAAATATAAAATTTTCCTTTATTGAAATTCGTAGTAATGATAAATTGAAAAGGTTTTTCAAGGATAAAAATTCCCAATTGTTTTATACCATTTTGGTCAGATTTGTATAACAGTTGAAGTGGATGTAAAGTTTCAGTAGCTCTACTTTTATCAACATTTGCAACAACAGTTTACTGTGAGCAAGCTTTTAATATGTTGCACTTTATTTTTAAAAAAAAAATCATAACTAATTAATAGACAGAAACTTGATGGCACTGCTGAGCTGAGATTTGCATTCGAAGATAGAACCAAAAAAGAAGTTCCTTTTGAAAAAGTACTAAAGTGTGATACAGTTCATTGTATTAAATCAAAAACAGGTTTGCTTTTTGTTGAAATATGTTTTGGAGTATCATTTGGTTATTGTGTTTACTATTTTATTTTAATAAAAATATGCCTATTTATGTTACATTTTATTATTATATACAATAGTTTAATTGTGTTTACCATTTTATTTTAATAAGTGCTGATTTTTTACTTGCTCATAGATCTTTATTACTGTACATTAGATTACTTGAAGCTTAAAAAACCTAAATACAGTTTATTATTATGAGTTTATAATAATAAATCCTGTTTAGTATAGAAATGACTTCTATTGGGATTTATTGATCAAGTATTGCTTTAGAACAACTATGTTATACCAACTGAGGCTGTTGGCATCTTCAGGGGGTATATAACTGATATAAGGCACTTAAAGCTAAAAACTGTTACAGACTATAAATCAACCGATTCCAATTATATTTGACAAAACAAAACGCATACCAAACATGCATAGCGCATGTATGATTTCACTTGTTATTTAGGAACGTTCTATAATTGGCACTATAATTCAGTTCTTGTATTATGACCTTTTTCTTGACTACTAGTATTAATAATAAATTAATAATAAAGACTTAATTCTGTATGTTAGTCAAGTAAATAATAGTTTAATATCTGACATGTGTCACTGAATATTATCTGTCAGCATTTTCAAGGATACACTGGTAAGCAATGGAGGAAAGTAACAAAAACTAGGAAACTAACTGACAATTCTAAAAATTATATAAAGTTATCACTGTGTGTGTGATGCAATATGTGTGTCACAAGTACAATTGTTGAGATATTTATTGTAATTTTCATGAAAGTTCATTTCTTTTTGGTTAAATGATCTGATTAGAGTTTTCCATATATCTGGTAGGATTAGGCCTTGATTCTTATTTAAGTTACCTGTTGAATGGGCAACTGTAGCAGCTTCTTTGAATGTTCTGGAATGGTAGTTCTCTTCTGTGTAGGGCATATGACTCATATCCCATTCAATATTATGGTTGGTAGAGGTGAAATGGGAAGAAAGGCCTGATATGTCTCGTCTGTTATTCCTTACATAGCCAATGTGTTCTTTCTTGTTTCAAAACTTTTAGATGTCTGTCCGATGTAATTGATAACACATGAACAGGATATGCTGTAAACTCCAGAGTATTTGTAGAAAGGATGGCTATCTTTCGGGGATCTTATAAACTTTTGAATGGTCTGAATAGGTTTGAAGGTTACTCTGATATTATATGGTTTTAGAAGAAGAGCTAATTTTTTGGATATGGTACTAACAAATGGAATTGTTACCGAGCTGATGTATTGGGGTTCATCTCGTTGTCTTTGCGGTATGTCATTAAAGAGAATCTTGTTGATGATTCTTGTAGAGTAGCCATTTATGGATAGGTCTCTGGATATTTTCATTAATTCTGCTTGTAAGTCACCAGGGTCTGTGGTACACTGTATAGCTCTCTTTTTTGAGCATATGAATAATACTGAGTTTCTGGGATATGTGGTGAGATGAGTCAAAATGGAGGTAGCATCCAGTGTTAGTAGGTTTTCTATATACCAACAGGTTGATGCTATTGTCAGTTTGTTTCTTAATAAGGTCGTCTAGGAATGGAAGTTTATTATCTTTTTTCTAGTTCCAATGTGAACTTGATAGTGTTGTGGAAGCAATTAATTTTGTTTAAATAATCTATTAGTTCTTTTTTGTGATTTCAAATGATGCTGTCGTCAACATACCTAAATCATGTGGTTGGTTTCGGGATAATTTGGGATAAAATTTGAGTTTCCAAATTTTCTAAGAATAGGTCGGCACAAGAAGGAGAGAGATGGCTACCCATGGCTAATCCAGTAAGTTGTTTGTAGTAGGTTTCTTGACATGTAAAATAATTCAAAGTTAAACAATGCTTGAACAACTTGGTGATGTTTGGTGGGAACAAGTTTTCTAAGATGTCGATGACTTCTATAACTGGGATATTTGTGAATAGAGATGTGACATCCAGGCTAGCCATAATATTATCTTCAGAGATACGGGTGTTTTTTAATTTCTCCAAGAAATGTTGGGAGTTCTTGATATAAGAATCCGTGTTGTGAATGTGTTCTTGTAGCATTTTGGCTAGATATTTTTATAGTTTGTAAGTAGGGGAATGGATACCATCTACTATTGGACGTAATGGTGTACCTTCTTTATGGATTTTGGGAACACCATATAGTCTTGGAGTTAATGGTTGGACAGATTTTAGTTTTTTGATCAAGTCCACAGGCCAGTTAGTCATATCACGTAATAGTTCGTTGGTATCAAGATGGTTTTTGTGAGTAGGATCTGTGTTGAGAACATCATTGACAGATGTGTCTGATAATAGATTATTGATCTTTTCTTCATATTCCTTAGTATTTAAGATGACAGTGTTGTTGCCCTTGTCTACTCTCAGTATAATGATTTCTTTGTTGTTCTTTAATTTCAGTAGGACTTTTCTTTCCATAGTACTAGAGTTGGTGTGAGAATATCTAGAGGGAGCAGAGATGATTAAGCTGCTTTTTAATCGTAGGTCATTGGCTATTGTGTGTGGAAATAATGAGAAGACTTTCTCTAAGTTGCAGATAAAGTCGATTTTTGGAATAGTAGTTGGTTTTAAGGCGAAATTGAATTCTTTTTTTTTTTGAGAATAAAAATCTCTGGTTTTGTTAAGATGTAATTAGATTGGTTCACAATGACTTGGTTGTCTGGTAGGGAAGGTTTAGAGTTCATGTGATTATCATATAGTGCATTAAATTTTTTAATTTGTGTCTTTTTACTTTGATTGAAAGTTTTTGTATATTTTTTTTGAATCATGTTGTCCAAAAGTTGCCAAGTTTCTTCATCTTAGATATTAGAAACGTCTGTGAATAAGTCATAACATTGAGAGTCTATTTGGTTGAGTATGAATCTCGAATGACAAATTCTTTCTCTAAGTAGAGCGAATGCTGTATTGAGGTAAATGATATTAGCTTTTTTTGACTTAAAAAGTTGTTTTGGGCGAAGAAATTTTGGTATAACGTTGTTGTCACTACACCTTTTTAAGAATGTCAAATGGTTCAAATGCCTATCCTTTTTACTTTTTAAACTTTCAAGATTGCGTACCTTTCGTTTTGTGATTTCGTCGATTCTATTCATATTATGACCTTTTTCTTGATATTTAATTGTATTAATAAATTAAAGACTTAATTCTGTATATTAGTCAAGTAAATAATAGTTTAATATCCGACATGTTTCACTGACTAATATCTGTCAGCATTTTCAAGTATACACTGGTAAGCAATGGAGGAAAGTAACAAAAACAAGGAAACTAACTGACAAGTCTAAAAATTATATAAAGTTATCACTGTGCGTGATACAATAATGCGTGTCATAAGTACAACGTTTTATTTGTTGAGGTATTTATTGTAATTTTCATGAAAGTTCATTTCTTTTCGGTTAAATGAGCTGATTAGAGTTTTCCATATATCTGGTAGGATTAGGCCTTGATTCTTATTTAAGTTACCTGTTGAACGGGCGACTGTAGCAGCTTCTTTGAATGTTCTGGAATGGTAGTTCTCTTCTATGTAGGGCATATGACTCATATCCCATTCAACATTATGGTTGGTAGAGGCGAAGTGGGAAGAAAGGCCTGATATGTCTCGTCTGTTACTCCTTACATAGCCTGTGTGTTCTTTTTTTCTTGTTTCAAAACTTCTAGATGTCTGTCCAATGTAATTGATACCGCATGAACAGGGCGTGCTGTAAACTCCAGGGTATTTGTAGAAAGGATGGCTATCTTTCAGGGATCTTATAAACTTTTGAATGGTCTGAATAGGTTTGAAGGTTACTCTGATATTATATGGTTTTAGAAGAAGAGCTAATTTTTTGGATATGGTACTAACAAATGGAATTGTTACCGAGCTGATGTATTGGGGTTCATCTCGTTGTCTTTGCGGTATGTCATTAAAGAGAATCTTGTTGATGATTCTTGTAGGGTAGCCATTTATGGATAGATCTCTGGATATTTTCATTAATTCTTCTTGTAAGTCGCCAGTGTCTGTGGTACACTGTATACCTCTGAGTTTTCCCAGAAACTCAGCATATGGATAATGCTGAGTTTCTGGAACGTGTGGTGAGACGAGTCGAAATGGAGGTAGCGTCCAGTGTTAGTAGGTTTTCTATATACCGACAGGTTGATGCTATTCTCGGTTGTTTCTTAATAATGACGTCAAGGAATGGAAGTTTATTATCATTTTCTCGTTCCAATGTGAACTTGATAGTGTTGTTTAAGTAATTAATTTTGTTAGTACCATATCCAAAAACTTACCTCTTCTTCTAAAATCATATAATATCAGAGTAACCTTCAAACCTATTCAGACCATTCAGAAGTTTATAAGATCCCCAAAAGATAGCCATCCTTTCTACATATACTCTGGAATTTACAGTATACCCTGTTCATGCGGTATCAATTACATCGGACAGACATCTAGAAGTTTTGAAACAAGAAGTAAAGAACACCTAGGCTATGTAAGGAATAACAGACGAGACATATCAGGCCTTTCTTCCTGCTTTGCCTCTACCAACCATAATATTGAATGGGATATGAGTCATATGCCCTACATAGTAGAGAACTACCATTCCAGAACATTCAAAGAAGCTGCTACAGTCGCCCATTCAACAGGTTACTTAAATAAGAATCCAGGCCTAATCCTACCAGATATATGGATTACTCTAATCAGCTCATTTAACCAAAAAGAAATTAACTTTCATGAAAATTACAATATCTCAGCAAATAAAACGTTGTACTTGTGACACGCGTATTGTATCACGCACAGTGATAACTTTATATAATTTTTAGAATTGTCGGTTAGTTTCCTAGTTTTTGTTACTTTCCTCCATTGCTTACCAGTGAAGCATGTCGGATATTAAGCTATTATTTACTTGACTAACATACAGAATTAAGTCTTTAATTTATCAATTCTTGTATTTTTAGAGATCTAATAAAGGTCTTCCAGATCTCAGGCAAGATTAATCCTTGGTTCCTGTTAAGGTTTTGTACAGAACGGGCAACTGTTATGGCTCTTTAAAAATTCGGGAGTGGAAATCCTCCTATATGTAACGAATGGAGCTTTTATCCCACTCTATGATATGGTTAATTCTTGAGAAATGAAAGGATAAACCCGATTTTTCTTCTCTATTGTTATTAATGTCTCCAATGTGCTTCCTTTGTCTAATCTCAATTCTTCTTAAAGTCTGGCCGATGTAATTTAAACCGCACGAGCAGGGTATGTTGTAAACTCCAGCATATTTGAAGAAAGGATGGCTATCTTTTAGAGATCTTAAGAGTTGTCTAATTGTTTCTGTAGGTTTAAAAGTCACTCTTATTCTATGGGGTTTGAGGAGTCTTGCAACCTTATTAGAAACTGTCCCCAGATATGGAATGACGATGCAGAAATATACTGTGTGTCGTCCCGTTGTCCTTGTGTGTGGGGGGGGGGGGGGTTCAGAGAAAAGTATCTTGTGGACGAGTCTCCGAGGGTAGCCATTCATGGTGAGGTTGTTAGATATCAGAGATAATTCATCCTGGAGATCTTGTTGATCTGTTGTAATTCTGAAAACTCGATTTTTTAGCATGTGTACAATGCTGAGTTTCTGAGAAATGTCATGGGAGGAGCTAGTGCAAATAATGTCCTGTATTTGTGGGTTTTCGATAAACTAAGAGGCTGAGACGACCATTCGTTTGCTTCTTAATTAGGGTGTCCAAAAATGATAATTGGTTATCTTTTTCAAGATCTAGAGTGAATTTGATTGTATGGTGTAATTAGTTGTTCTTGTTTAGAAAATCAAACAGGTCCTTTTTTGGGTGATTCCAAACAATGAAAATATCATCTACGTATCTCCACCATAATGTGGATTTAGGGTCTACTTGAGATAAAATTTTACTTTCAGGATAATCCATGAAAAGATCAGCACAAGATGGTGAGAGAGGGCTACCCATTGCAAGGCCTTTCATTTCTCAAGAACTAACCATATCATAGAGTGGGATAAAAGCTCCATTCCTTACATAGAGGAGGATTTCCGCTCCCGAATTATTAAAGAACCCACAACAGTTGCCCATTCTGTACAAAACCTTAACAGGAACCAAGGATTAATCTTGCCTGAGATCTGGAAGACCCTTATTAGATATCTAAACATACAAGAATTGAGGGATCACTGCATTTCATGTATACTAATGCCAGGAGTATTAGGAACAAGAAGGAAGAATTTTTGGCCTTGATTGGCTCTTCCTGGCCACAGGTTATTGGCATTAGTGAAACATGGCTGACGGAAGATGATATAGTTAGTGGGATAGAATGTGTAGGTTATAGTGTGTTTAGGAGGGACAGAGAGAATAAAATAGGGGGAGGGGTATTATTGATGATAGTTAATGAACTGCAGCCAAGGAGAATGGAAGTTGTATCTCAGGATAGTGAAAGGAGCTCATTTGAGGCTATTTGGTGTGAGATTGAGGCTGGCAGAATAAAATATACAGTTGGATGCTGCTATAGACCAGGTGATGGAATAGATGGTGGAGATAGTATGCATAAACAAATTGATGAAATGAGTGGAAGGAGGGTAATTAATTATGGGGGATTTCAACTATGGTAACATTGATTGGAAGGAGGAGAGGACACATGTGAGGAAGGAAATGGATTTTATTCAGTTATTAAGGGATAACTATCTGAGACAGCATGTAATTGAAAATACTAGGGGTGTGAGAGTGCTCGACCTGGTAATAGCATCTCAGAATTTGACTGTAATGAATATGATCATGTTGCCACCTATTGGTGAGAGTGATCATAAGGTCTTGACCTGGGAGGTGGCTAAAGGTGTAGAATTTTCGATTAAGACAGGGTATATGTGGAATTACCATGCTGGCAAGTATGACAAGCTTAGGAGATTGCTTGGATCAGTGCCATGGCTTGTACAACTGCAAGGGCTGGACGTTGATAGAGCATGGAAGTGATTAAAGAGCATTTACAGGAGGTTATGGCTGATGGTATACCTAGGGTCCGAATAGTAAAACAAGTAGGGGTTAAATGGATGAATAACACCATTAAGCTTGAGCTGCAAAAAAAGAAACAACTGTGGAGGGAATTTAAAGAAAGGGGTGACCTGCAGGCACACGAACAGTATAAAGTGCAGGCCAGAAGGGTAACAAGTGTGGTAAAAAAAAAGCAAAAGCGGACTATGCAAGCAAAAGAGAATCCCAAACAGATCTTTCAATATGCTGCAAGCAATAAAAAAACTGTATATGGCAGAATGATTTTAAAGAATGACGATGGTAAGGAGGTCACTGAATCGGTCAATATAGTGGAGTTACTGAGCGAGCACTTTGCAAAGGCATATCATCCAGGTGGTGATATTGAAAAAATGAAGGAACCATTAGTTTATAATGGAATTGTGATGAATGAAGTGGAGGTGAATAGTCTATTACAGAACCTTAATGTGAATACACCTGTGGGATTGGATGGTATACCAGCACGGGTCCTGTGTGAAGCGGCTAAGGAATTATCAGTGCCCTTGTTCATGTTGTTTAATCTGAGTCTCGTGTCGGGTTTTGTCCCGAAGGTGCGGAAAGAGGGGAAAATAGTTTCACTGCATAAAGGAGTATCCAAGACTGCGGTTGCAAATTACCAACCGATCAGCATATCAGGAGTCGTTGTCAAGGTCTTGGAGAAAGTAGTCAGGGGGAAAATACAGGAATGGATTGATGATAATGAGATACTGTACAGGGGACAGCATGGCTTTGTGAAGGGTAGATCATGCCTCAGTAACTTGCTCAAGTTTTATAACACAGTAACGGCTGAACTGGATAAGGGTAATGGGTTTACAGTGATACTGCTAGACCTGGCTACGGCATTTGACAGAATACCACATGGAATTCTAATCCGTAAACTACAACATATGGAATGGATATAGGGTTGGTGAGATGGATAGGTGGGTGGTTGATGGAGAGATGTCAGAGAGTAGTTTATTCAGGAATAGAGTCCAAAAGATGGCCTGTGACTAGCGGTGTGCTGCAGGGTTCTGTTCTTGGACCACTGCTGTTTAATTTGTTCATTAACGATATAGGGAAGGATCTAAGTGGAACAGTTCATTTGTTCGCTGATGATGCAACGTTGGGTAGGGCGATAGTGAATGCAGAAGATGTCAAAGTCTTGCAGGATGACTTAAATAGATTGGAGTTCTGGGCTAAGGAGAATGGATGTCGATTTAATGTGACAATGTAAGGTTATGCATTTTGGGGTGAAAAGATTAGCAGCAGTATACTACATTGGTGGAACTGTACTCCAAGAGATTGATGAGGCCTGGGACTTGGGAGTGTTGGTGGATAGGGAGATGAAGTTTAGGGGGCACATTGCAAAAGTAGCTAAATCAGCTCATCAAGTCATTGGTTGTTGAAAAATACCTTGACGAGCAGAGACAAGCAAGTTATTGTACCTCTGTACCAAGCCTTGATAAGACCTCATCTTGACTACTGTGCCTAGATTTGGTCACCTCGGTTCCTTCTTGATGGGGAGGAGGTGGAGAGGATCCAGAAGCGAGTGACTAAGATGATAGCAGGTCTATGGAATGAACCATATGAGAACAGGTTAAAGATTTGTGGGTTGCAGAAACTGGTTGATAGGTGGAAAAGGGGAGATATGATTGAGATATTCAAATTGCTGAAGGGATTCTATAGGATTAATTCAGAGGATATTCTTGAGATCAGTCCTGGTGGTGGGAGAACCAGGGGACACCTATGGAAACTGGGCAAGAGTGTGGTTAGTAAGGGTGTTAGAGCTGGGTTCTTTACTTTTAGAGTGGTAAATGAGTGGAATAAGCTGCCAGAGTCTGTTGTGGATGCTACGACAGTGAGCGAGTTCAAGGCAAGGTATGATAGATACTGTGAGAATGTTGTATAGTTGTGTGGGCATGATGTTTGGGGCCTCCCTCGATGAGTCTAAGGACTCCCTGGAGTCGCCCGAAATAATCATCATCATCATCATCAAATTCCTGCCATGTACCCTCAAGGGGTGTACAGGATATGACAGTACTACATGAAAAAATTACATCATTACTAATTTCCTATCTACAATTTTCCTCCAAATCAGTCTGTTACTTGTGAAGACTCCAACATTATCAGATCTTATATTTCTATCGTCTAAGGCACTTTGTACCGTATCAGTCCACCTATATCGTGGTCTTCCTCTGGGTCGTTTTCCTGCCAACCTGGCAGAGAACACTTGTTTTGCTAATCTTTCCTCTCCCATTCTATTTAAGTGACCATACCATCTGAGATTAGCTCTGCTAACGCATTCCTGGATGCTGACAATGTCAAGTTCTTTCCTAATATCCTCATTTTTAATATGATATTGCCATTGATGCCATCTGTTCACGCCTCTAATCTTTCTCAGGACTCTCATATCTGCGGTCTCTAGTCTTTGGTCAAGTGTTTTACTTCTGACCCAGCTCTCAGATCCATAAGTTAAAATTGGTTTGAACACAGTCTTGTATACAGCTAATTTAGTGTTCCAACTAATTTCTTTCTTATTCCATATGAATTTATTCAATTGACTTCCCACGATACCAGCTTTGCTGATTCTGTTGTCTATTTCTATATTTAGTTTACCATCTTCAGTAAAAATTGTGCCTAAGTAGCTGAAATGTTTTACTTGTTCCACAGGTTCTCCATTCACAACACAGTTGACATTTTCAATGATTCTGCCTATTTTCATTGTCTTTGTCTTTTTATTGCTGACCTTCATACCATATCTATTACAACAGCTATTCAATTCAGTCAGAGAATCTTGCAGACCGAAATAATAATAATAATATTAATAATTATAAAACTTTCCTAAATAACAACAAGTGAAATCACACACGCGATATGCATGTATTGTATGCGTTCTGTTTTGTCAAATATAATTGGAATCGGTTGATTTATAGTCTGTAACAGTTTTTAGCTTTAAGTTCCTTATATCAATTATGTACCCTGACATAACAAATAACAACCTAAGTTGGTGAAACTAGTTGGTATAACATAGTTGTTCTAAAAAAATACTTAATTAATAAATATCAATAGAAGTCATTTCCATGGTTTTCGTGTTCAAGAAAATAACATTTTAAGATCACCTCTGTTTAGGTTTTTTAGTCCTAATGTAAATAATAATAAATATTCTATAATTTTTACTTTGTGTAATTCATTTACATGTGAAAAGAAAATGTAAAAATTTAAATACCACATAGTTTGGCTGTCCATCTGATATTTTTAATTTGTTTTCATAGTTGTTATTTTATAGTATAGTATTATAGTAGTTATAATTTTACATGATATTCTACAAAAATCAAAAATATATACTTTTCTCAACTGACTTCATTTTAGAATCTTAAAATTGTGTACCTTCTTGTTATTAGTTATTAGTTTTTACAAAACATTAGGAATTTTATTATTATTTCTATGTAATATGCATGTAAATTCCATTTGTCATCGTTGTCAGTAATAACTTAATAAAAATGAATTATGCTGCCTCCAGCTGAATCTTGTGGCTAATGTTTTGTAGCCACCAAAAAAAAACAACAAAAAAACTTGAGAACCATTGATCAATATAAAGTATAAATATATATGTAATTAAATATAGAAACAGTTCTGACTTTGAATCTTGTTGTTGACTAGAGCAACTTTTTCTAATCCTTTTTTTGACTGGTTCCTGAGTTAGTTGGTCATGTAATAGTAGATTTTTTTTCCCAGAAACTCAGTTATTTCATCCCATAAACTCAAGAACATTGACTGTAGAACCCGTGCTATTTCAGATAAATAATATACTGTGTTAGGGACCCCAAGATGCAACAGTTGTTTCCTCTCTCTCAATGCCATTTATAATTAGTGATAGTCTTGGGTCAGCTTTCTCTGATTGGCTCATGGAGATTGACCCCACCCCCATCTCCAAAAGTTAGATAGGGTAAAATGACCTTGCCTACTCTCCGTATAGGTAATAAAAGGTGTTAGCAGATTTATTTATGTATATAGCTATATATATAAAATAAATAAATAAATAAAAAATAAAAATTATAAAAAAAAAGTTTGTGTATACCAAGAAAAAAAAAAAACACTTGATATAATATATATATATATATATATATATCAAGGTTGTTATTTTCCAGAATTTAGAAATTTTTAGACTATCGTTCTAATTAAGATTGGGTTGACAGCATTCTTTGAAGAGTTTTTCATATTTGAAAAAGACTTGTGTGAAGAATTTTTAGATTGTTTCATAGGATCCTGTGAATAGTAGAAACTCAGTATTCTGCAAGAACAGATTTCTCAGCTTGGAGAAAACAGATATAATTCATACTATCTGATTTTTGGTTGTCTGCCACGTGGCCAAAATAGGAAAAATTGCTGGGACATTGGAACCTGGTATACTCCTGGGTGAGTCAAGTGAGGAAGTTTATGTTTAGTGGAAAGTAGAATCAAGGTAATCTATTTCTTGGCTCGAAGGAATTCAAATTTTTTAAAAACTTTTCAGA
The DNA here is from genome assembly GCF_054136105.1 of Typopeltis vanoorti. Taxonomy (NCBI): domain Eukaryota; kingdom Metazoa; phylum Arthropoda; class Arachnida; order Uropygi; family Thelyphonidae; genus Typopeltis; species Typopeltis vanoorti. The sequence goes on from NC_143561.1 coordinate 2,918,953, forward strand.
TGCATTCAGAAATGTCTTTTATCTATTATGTAGACATCTGATTCTTGTTGAATGTGTGTCAGTTATCAAGTGTAAATGGGATATTACTTCAAACAATACATAGTCTCTTTTTGTTTCATAAGTCAACAGGTGGAATTGAATGAGGTAAAAGAAGATGGTTTGATGTTTTATTATTATTATTATTATTATTTTATTTTATTATTTTATTATTATTACGGGTATCTCCATGGAGTCAGTAGACTCATCGCGGGAGACCCAAACTAGCAAAACAATATCTGTCATATCTCTTCTTGAATTCATTTACAGACGAAGAGCTCACAACTAAGTCAGGCAATGAATTCCACTCATTCACCACCCTCCAGGCAAAAAACCTTGTTCTGACACCTTTGTTAACCACACTCTTCTTTAATTTCCAGAGATGACCTCTTGTTCTTCCATCACTTTCACACAGCTGAAACATTTCCCCTGCATCAATCCTATAAAAACCTTTTAGTAATTTGAATGTTTCTATCATATCCCCTCTTCTTCGCCTATCAACCAATCTCTGCAATCCACAAGCTCTCAATCTATCAATGTAGGGAGCATTTTTTATATCACTCACCAACTTGGTCACTCTTCTCTGAACCTCTCCACAGCCTCCTCATCTCCAAGGAATCCAGGTGACCAGACCTGAGCACAGTAATCCAAATGTGGAAGTATCAATGCTTTATAAAGGGGAATAATAACCTCTTTATCTCTGGATGTCAGTGTGTTCCTCAACAACCAAGTAATCCTATGTGCAATCTTGGACACCTTAGCAATGTGTCCTCTGAACTTCATCTCCCTATCTACCAATACCCCTAAGTCCCTAGCCTCATCAATCTCTTGGAGTACCTTTCCATCAATGTAGTACACAGCTGGTAATCTTTTAATCCCAAAATGCATGACTTTACACTTTTCCACATTGAACTGACATCCATTTTCTTTTGCCCATTTTACCAGCTTATTTAAATCCTCCTGCAAACTTTCAACATCAGCTTGATTTTTTATTGCACTACACAACTTTGCATCATCAGCAAACAACTGAATATCTCCCTTTAAGCCGTTTCCTATATCATTTATATACAAATTAAACAACATTGGCCCAAGCACAGAGCCCTGAGGCACACCACTGGTCACCTGCCTCATTCTGGACTCGGCTCCTCCATACACCACCTTATGGTATCTCTCCCTGAGCCATTCTCCTATCCATATCACCAATTTAATATCCATTCCCATCTGCTCCAATTTGCGTAACAGTGTTCTATGGGGTATCCTGTCAAAAGCCTTAGCAAAATCCAGAAGTACCACTGTGTAGCCAGTTCCTTTGTCCAACTCAGATGTTATTCTATTATGAATAGTTAATAGATTGCTAAGGCAGGATCTACCTTTAACAAAACCATGTTGGCCTCTATAGAGTATCATATCCTGATCCACCCATTCTTGAATTTTGTCTTTAACCAACTTTTCCAATACTTTTACCACTACTCCTGAGATGGTGATTGGTCTGTAATTCAATACCGCAGTTTTAGAGCCACCCTTATGCAAAGGAACCACTTTGCCTAACTTCCACTCCCTAGGGACCATACCAGAGTTCAAACTTAAGTTAAATATCCAGGTGAGAGGGGTTGACAATTCATTTGCACATTCACGCAACACCCGAGCTGATATTCCATCTAAGCCTACCGCAGTGTTTGCATTTAAGTTTTGCAATATATTTAATACCTCTGATTCTTTAGCTTCAATTCTCACATTAGGTATTGCTGTAGGTATAGAGATATCCTCACTTGGGTGATAGACTTTTGAAAAGTGATCACTCAGTAACTCTACTGTTACATCTGATTTTGTCACCTCAATACCATCAGCACCCACTAAGGTTATCCTTCCGAAGTCATTCTTCCTCTTACTTGCCACATAGCGGAAGAACTCTTTGGGATTACCCTTGATCTCTTTGGCTAAGGTCTTCTCATAATCTGATTTAGCTTTTCTTACTATGCTGGTAACTTTCCTAGCTTGAGCCTTGTACTGCTCATGGGTGTCCTGATCGCCTTTCTCCTTGTAAATTCTCCATAACATTTTCTTTTTTTGCAGTTCAAGCTTGATACTACTGCTCATCCATCTAATGCCTGCCTTGTTTGACCTCCTAACCATGGGGACACAATCTGATATTGCTTTCCTCAGATACCCGCTGATTTTATCCCAAGCACTGCTAACATCTTTCCCTTGCAATATGTTCTGCCATGGGATGGCTGCAAGCTCACTCCGAAGCTTGTTATAATTACCTAACCTGTAGTTCCGTACATACCCCTTCTTAATAGAAAAATCCACAGATTTTGCAACCTCCCAAGTCAATACCACATGATCGCTTTCACCAACTGGAGGTAACGAGGACACCTTACTTATGCATATAACCTCTGAACCAATAACCAGGTCCAACACTCTCACACCACGTGTCCCTTCAGTTACGTGCTGTTTCAAGTAATTATCTCGTAGAAGATGTATGAATTCCATTTCCTTTTTGCTACGTGATATTTCCTCCTTCCAATTGATATCACCGTAATTAAAATCCCCCATAATAATCACCAAGCCTTCACTCATTGCACTAAGTTGCTGATGCATGAATTCAATATCTCCCCCCGTACTCCCTGGCCTATAGCAGCATCCAACTGTATATTTGGTTGCGTTGGTCGCTATTTCGCACCAGACTGCCTCAAATGAACTCTTATTCACATGTCTATCATCATGATATACTACTTTCTTTGGCTGCAACACATCAGCTATCATCAACAGTACTCCTCCCCCTGTTCTATCTTCTCTATCCTCCCTGAAAATAGTGTACCCATCACATTCAATTCCAGTGACCACATCTTCTGCTGACAGCCAAGTTTCACTAATGCCTACAACTTTTGGTGAGATTTCACTGACTAATGCCAAATATTCTTCTCTCTTATTTCGAATGCTTCTAGCATTGGTATACAAAAATTGCAGATTCCCTCTAGATCTTGTACCGGCTTTAGAACTGATATATAAGTCATTAACTACCGTAGTCCTATGCCGATTTTTATCCCCTCTCTTCTGCAATTTATTCAGCCTATAAGGATCAATAAATACACAATCAGTGCTAAAGTTTCTCTCTCTTACACTCAACCTTTTCAATATTAGTTTCCCTGCCCAATAACTTCAACCTGTTCAGAAAACAATAACTTCTTCAATCGCTTATGTCCTTCCATGTTAAGATGCAGTCCATCTCTAGCATACAACTGCCTTTTTCCTTCAAACACACTCCAAACATCAACAAACTCCAGACCTCTTTTTCTGCACATTCTTGCAATCATATCATTCATTATCATTGCTCGTCTACTTAACTCGTAATTGTCAAAACGAGGCAGCACACACACTATTCTCCCATTGACACTTTTCCTCTTCACAATATCTAATAATGTTCTTAAATCTTTTCCTACCCGATTTATACTACCTCTCAGGTCATTCGTACCCACCATAACTATCATCTTGTCTGCTTCATGCCCTCTCTTTATTGCTAAAGCCACTCTTTCTATTGTCCCATCAGCCAAGCACTCCTCATGCATACCACTCTCCATACCCTTAATCATAGAATCACCATATATTTTACTACTCTTAACTTCATTCAAGTCCACACTCATGGACTCCTTCTCTACACTATTCAGCATGACTCTCCCAGCTTCATTACTCAACTCTCTATTACTTACCCCCCCCCACTCTCACTACATCTCATTTCTTCTAGGCCACTTGTGGTTTTATTATATTGATTCCCAATCACTCCCATACTATTTATTACTGAATCATTCACCAAAGACTCACCCATATGTAATCCTGTTCTAGTTACTTCAGCTAAAGTAATCTCTATAGTCCTAATTTCTCTGTTTAACACATTAAACTCCGCTTTAACTTCCAGTATCTCCTTACCGATCACTTCCACTTCCTCATGAAGAAGATGAAGGTCATTTTTCATTTTCATAAACTCCCGCCGAAGTTCTTCCGCTACGGTCCCGATGTCAGCTTCCATTCCTAAACGCTCCAGCCTATCCCGACACTTCTCACATACGTCGACATTTTCGTTCTTTTCATTTTGCCAGACCGACCACAGATCCTTCACATTTTTCGGTGCATACATATAGCAGTTTCCGATGTTAAATCAGGTGTGAGACAATTATTAATCTAAGAAACTAATTCTCCATTTGTGTGTAACCAAATAGCAAACACATCGCCAATGTAATGAAACCAGGTGGATGATGATGAAGACGTGATGAGATACCCATCGTGAAATATTATTTGTTTATATTAAATTACTTGTTTTCCTTACATAATTTGCGTGTAGTCTTTTAACCTCCTTACCAGCCAGGATGTATATATATATGTTCATTAAAACCTGGATACAATGCATACTACCTGTTGAAAAGAACATGGATAAGAATGACAAGCCGGCTGTCATGTCCATTACAAGGTGCGGTAACCCTTCATGGTGAGGAGAACACTTAACTATAGAACCTTAAAAGTGTTGGGGTTCTATATTTTCCATATTTGCCGGCGTATAAGACGCACCGGCCTATAAGACGCATCCCCTTTTTTGTACACATTTTTTACGAAAAAAAAACTTTATCACTGAATATTATAATGAATTTACAGTATTTCAAATATAAAGTAATAAGTAGATCTACTTTCAACAAATACTTAATCTAACAAATTGTCCTCTGTACCATCCAGTGCATTACTAATGCCCTGTCTATTTTCACAGCATCCCATGAAGCTTTGACCCACTCACAAACTTGCAAAATGCTAGGCTTCTTCCTCATGGCATAACCTCAAAATCTGAAGACTGCATCCAGCTGTTCCACTTCTCCTTCGTAAATCCCTTAAATGATTTATTAACACGTTCGCCGCCAACTACAAGTATACTTGTAGTTGATATATGAGCATCACAAGCCAACTACGAATATACTCGTATGACGCTTACTGCCAGCAACGAGATTACCCATACTGGCCTTGAAGAAGTGAAAATGCTTGGTGTGCGGAGCTAGCAGCGAAAGTGTGTATACTCGTAGATGGTATATGAGCCTCACAAGCCAACTACGAATATACTCGTATGATGCTTACTGCCGGCAACGAGAGGTTTGTTACCTTACGCCAAGCTTATTGCTTGGCGTACGGTAACAAACTATGTCCGAGTAGTGTGGCAGCGAACGTGTTAATACAGACATCTAAAGGTTGAAGCTGACTAGTTAGACCTCCTGGAATTACAGCTGAGTTTTCAATTCCTTGAGTTTCTTTTTAACATCTTCTGTTCTGTGAGAACGAAACTGATCCCATACTCGCAGGGCAAACTTCTTCAACAGTCCGTCAGGACACCTAGACCAAATTTTATATATCCATAACTTCATTCCTCCTCCATCCATCCAGCCTTTTGCGTGAACATGTACAAACACTCCTTTAAGCAGTTTTTCTTTGGGTAGTGTCTTCCTTTTAAAAATCAATAGTGGTGGCAATTTTATCCCATAGCAGGATAAAACAACCATGTAGTGAGTTTTTTCATGCCCCGAAGTTTTAGTAGTAACACTTTTAGTGCCCTTGGAATCTACAGTTTTATTTGAGGGCACATCAAAAGTCAGCGGAAGCTTGTCCATGTTTCCTATTTGCGCAAGTTCAAAATTTTCTCGTTTCCTTGCGTTAATGATGAATCAATGAAATTCAGTAATTTTTTCTTCATATTTAGCTGGCATCTTTTGTGATATTTTTGTTTTATTCCACATGCATAGCTGGTTTCTCTTCATGAATCTTGAACACCATGATGTTGATCCAGTAAAGTTAGCGATCCCTCTGTTAGTGGCTATCACTTTTGCTTGATGAATAATCATTTTTGTAGACAGAGAAAGTCCCACTTTTCTGTGGTCTAAAATCCAAGTATTCAGTTCTGCCTCAAGTTCTGGCCATTTAGCAGTTCCACTTTGTAGGTTATGTTTGTTGTGAGTTGCTTTTTATAGATCCTCTTCCTGATTCCACCAAGTTCTTATCATTTTCTCAGCTGGGGGTGTCCCAAAATGCCTCTCTGCAGCCCTCTTTTCATATTCTTTAGCATACGCAATCACACGTAGCTTGTATGCAATATTGTGGCAATGCTGAATTTTTCAGCCATAATTTGCCAAGAAAGTTAGTGAAAATTTAACGGCAGAAATTTATGACTGTTCACAACAACTGCAACAACAATTGGAAAGTTTAAACGAACAGGAACACAGCTGTGATCATCGATGTCAGCGCATACACATCCACTGAACTCTACGTAACTGAAATGCTCTCACACACCACAAGGAAGCAAGAAAGAAATCGCATAACTCAGAACAGAGAAAATTTCCAGAAATGAAAGTAATAAAAAACTGAGTATCGGCATATAAGACGCACCCTGTTTTTCAGACCTATTTTCAAATAAAAAAAGTGCATCTTATATGCCGGCAAATACAGTAAATACTTTATATATGCTAAATATACGAAGAGCCAAAGGCTTCAATTCTTATAGTAGGATTGTGTAAGCTCTGTTCGTTACAAACTTGGTATTATCTAGGTCTAGCTACTCACTGGTCTGGGTAGTGACCTTCTCTCATAATGTAGAACAGTAATACAGCTCCTAGGAGCTGGGTTTCACATTATGGGTAAATACCAAGAATAGTGATCGGAGCTTGCTCCACCCTTACTATGAGTTGCCTCAGTGTTGCACTATCCAGGTATTTGCTTACGCTTGGACTCGCCGAACTTTATATAGTTTCTATATTTGGCATGAAACTCTTTGAGTTTCTTTTTCGGCTGTGAAACAATATGGGATGCAATATTCCTTAATTTTAAATAACTTTATATATGCACCTAATGAGAGGTCACTTATGAATAATATAATTTTCTGATATAGGATTACTATGGTATTAAACAGAAGGTTTTCTGCCTGGTCTTTGAAAACTAACAGGTTAACAGCTGTCATAGCAATGAAACCTAAAAATGCACTGATAAATGGCAAAAATATTGATCCTGAGCAGAGTTCATGTCTTAAGAAGTACAAACCAAGGCAACTCTGTTGCTGAAGGTTATATTCTTATGTGTTGCCTAGCAAATTACAAAACTTTTAAGTGTCTGTCTGGTGTTTAAAAAATGGATATATAATATCCTTAATAATGTTATGGGCTATGTTGAAGAGCTAAATATATAAAAGCACATTGCAAGAATCTCATAAATAATGGTAGGAGTAATGTTGATTTCTGTTATTTCTATTTTCCTGAAAATATAATGGCAATTGATAACAACAAATGCGTAATTTTAGATAGTGAAGTTTTCTTTGTAATTTTTGAATATCACTATCTTCATTTCATGTTTTGTCTGTTATCAGTTGTTCTAAAGAATAGAGCACCTTAATTTCAGATTTTATTTCTATATTTTCTTTCTTTGTTTAGAAATGACAAAAGGGAGAGAGGTAATTTCTGGTATAGCAGAGGAGACTATTCCACTGCTATTCACTGTTATCGAAGGTAGGCTGTATTTTTTTTCCATATGAAATTTTAATTAAAAACTTGTACATTCACTCACTATAACAGATTTGGCTGAATGGACCACAGGACTAATTTGCTATAGTGAATTATTATAACTATTTAATTAATAATTGAGAATAATATTAATAGCTGTTTCTTCAGAACAGCAGCATAATGTGTATAGGACTTCAGTTGTAGTTATAATAAGTGTTAGCTGTATTTCTCATAAAACAGTTGCTTTCACCTCTTATACACTCTTGTCATTATGTATGTCACAAAAAAGATTTGAATCAATTTTCAATTAGTTACTAACGACAGATTCAAAAATGTCCAAAAAGAATGGCATGTGTATGTATACACACAGGTGTAAGTGTATACATACACATTTCTTATTGTTTTATATAATTTCCACAGTCAGGTATCCATAGGACTTATTAATAGTGCTTGTTGTGGATTAAGAAGTACAGAAGAGAGAGAGAGAGAGAGAATGAATGTTATTATTATCATTTATACAGTATCTCCATGGAGTCCAGAGACTCATCATGAGACACCCAAACTAACTACTAACTGTTATACACACAAAACCTATCATGCCTCTCCTTAAACTCATTCACCACTCTCCACAGAAAAAAATCTAGTCTACACTCGAACCAACCACAATATGACAAATAGATGACATCTATTTGTCATATATTGAAATTTTCCTTTGCATCAATTTTATAAATCCCCTTTAATATCTTAAAATTTTCTATCATGTCCTGTCTTTAGTGCCTATCAACTAAACTTTGCAACCCATACACCTTCAGCCTATCTACAAAAAGGAGCATTCCACAGATCTGTTACCAGCTTCATCACTTGTCTCTGAATCTTCTCTACCACCTCCTGGTCCCTCTGCAAGAAACCCAGATGACCAAGTCTGTGCACAGTAGTCAATATGTGGCTGAATCATAGCCTTAGAGAAGGAGAAATTATCCCTCTTTATGTCTTTACTTGTTATTGTCTTTTTCAACATCAAAGTAATCTTTTTTTTCAAGGCATTCATTGTGTAGAATTTATGGAAACAAAAACACTTGTGTTGAAGTAATTACTATATTTACAATTAAGCAAATAACACTCGACGTTTCAACCTCTGTATTGAGGGCATCATCAGGAAAACATACATATGCACAGGACACAAGTTACATGACATTAAAAAAAATACAGTAGAACTACATCAAATACATCTCTAATGTCCTTTTATCTTAAGGTTTTCTTGTGTTGAGGTTTTGCAATCATGTTTTGAATGCTGTATAGGTTGTAGATTGGTCTTCCAGATTCTTGGAATTACTAATCCATCATTCTTGTTGAGATTAGTATGATGTTTCAGCATCTCATGAGCATCCTTGAATTTTCTTTCAAACTAGGTTTTTGTTTCAGTGCAGGGACTTGTGCCTTTCCAGTTGATTTTATGGTTTGTTTGAAGTGCATGTTTTACCATAGTTAAGGAATTTAATGTAGCATTTGTGTTCATCTTTTCTTGTTGGAGCAGTGTGTCCTGTTTCCCTCTATGTAAGGTAGGTTGCAGGTGCACTGAATTTTGTAAACCTCTTGGTGGGCAAATGAGGGAAAGGGATCTTTAGATGAGCTGAGTATACTTTTTAATTTTCAAGAAGGTTTGAAGGTTGCCCTAATGTTGTATTTATATAGTGTTCTATCTATTTTTTCTGATATTAGTTATTTCTGATACCTATGTATATCAGATTTTTTCTGATATATAGATTTGAATGCAGCATACATTTGAGTGTATATATATATATATATATATATATATGTACTGATTTTAATTTACAAAGCGCTCATTCTTATTAACTGTTAATTTAATTAATGACACACACACATATATATACATATACAGGGCTCGACAAATAATATGCTCTCCCGTGGTGAGAAAGTTTTACCAGCTGGCCAGTTGCTCCAGATTGAACAAAATAGATTTTTTTTTTTTAATAACTTTCTAAACAAAATCTTCTTTTTATTTATTTTTTTAAAGAAAACATAGAAGAATATGCATTATATAAAGAGTCATTCCAGTTGCAAAAGTTAATGTAACATATTAATGTAATCTATTCACTAAGGTGGTTTCTGGTCACTGGAATATTGAATAGGAAAATATTGAGGAAATGCAAGCTGCAGAGACTAGTGGACAGAAGGGAGGGATATGATTAAGAAATACAAGTTATTCATGGTTTGGTACCAGATTAATGTGGATGATGTTTTGCTTAGAATGAAGAAAAACAAGATGTAATTTGTGCAAGGTGCACAAGGAGGACATGGGCAAGGGGGTGAGGAGTAGATTTTTTTGCATCGAGAGTAGTGGGTGATTAGAATGCATTGCCTGAAGTGTTGTGAATTTGTGAATGAGGAGATGAATATATTTAAAGCATGATATGACGAACTGTGTGTGTAATAGTGGGACTTCTTGCGATGATTCACTTGACTCCATGGATGTCTAATAATAATAATTAACATTATTTCTTTTCTGCCCAACCTTAGAATGTTGTTCCCACATCTAGGTTGGTGCATCAAACTCCCTCAGAATGCTAGATTTGTATCTAGATGAGTTTTTCTCTTAATAGATGACCCTTTTCTGATTCCCTCCAAATGCTTTCCCATATATCTTTTGTATAGATATTTTTATGAACATTGCCCCACTAAACTGACTACCACTATTCATCCACTTCATGTTCAAACACAGGCAGCTGCTGGCCAATATCCATATACCATTCAGCTTCAGACTCATCAAACCAACTTTACATTCTCTCTGATTCCACATAGCTCTATCCTTTGGAACAGCCTTTCTCCCATACCTCCCCTCCCACAACACATATAACCTCCAACTCTTCAGGAAACACATTAATAGATTCTTAGATTCCTTTTTTCTCTCTTATCACTTGCCCACATATGATACTATCATGTTATAGATATGGGGGCCTCTCACGTGTGGATTTAAAAATAAATTAATTAGCAAAACTGTGTTCATTTATGTTCATTTTTATTCTAGAGCATGGTGTTAGTGATGAATAGTCCCTGTTGTGAACCATCTGTATGTTCACTGGGCATCCACAGATGTCGTATGGTCACTCCGATGCTCGGTGATGTGCCACACCAGGCCTCGCCATGTAGTCCTGTTGCATGCTTTTCTGGAGGCTTCAACTCTCTGAAGATCAGTCATTCCACATACACCATCCATCCATCTCATTGATGGTTTACCCCTTCCTCTTTTTACTTCTGTTACTGTTCTGAGAAGTCTTCCTTCAATCCTTTCAATGTGTCCAAAATATTTTAACTTTCTTCTCTCAATATCTTTAAGAAGTCTTAAAGTTCTACTGATCTTTTCTAATACCCATTCATTCGTATTGTTATATTTTGTATTTTTCTTTATCTTATTTTATTTTATTCAGTCTTTCTTTCCTATTTAATTCTATCTTAACCTTATTCTATCAATTTCCTACCGGCTGCGTGTGAGCCACTGTTATAACTGCCGCACACATGTTAACATTGCGTCGTTTACGCCTATGTTATATCAGCCTCCACGTGTTAACATTGCGTCATTTGCACCTATGTTAAATATCGTTGCTCTTCCATTATTTTTATAAACCTCCCTACTTTAACTACATGACTTACAAAATTTCCCTTACTCTAATATCTATATCACTTCTTACGAATTCATTCTATAAGGGAAGCAAATCCTATATCTCTGGCCGATTCCTAAATTTACTCACGTGCATACCCTGACTGTTAAAGGTTATTCCTTACTATAAGGAACGAATCCTCTAATTTCTATCTGGGGCCGTCTCCTCTTCAGATGTTGACAAATTTATTTTTTAACGCTGCGCCAGCCAATATCTTATAATAGAATGGACTCTTATTCAGGGAGACTTTTCCAGACCTTTGGTGCACATAGGTGAATAATTTAAATGCTCTACAATGGCTAAGTAAATTCTGGTTTGCAATCGTAGCCTCTATAACAACAAGTTATACCTTTCTTTCAATTCCTTCCCCTTCGCTATGGTTCGAATTAATGAGTGGTAGTTGTGGTTCATATCACAGGTGAAACTCAGGTATAAAAGAAAAAAACATATTTATTGGAATCTAAAGACATGATATACACTTTCAATTAGTTCACTGACATGCTAAATCAAACCTTTTCAAACTGACTAATACTCTAATACATGAACAAAAAATCCTTCTTTTGAGTTAGAGACTTAACATACATAATACACACATTATACACTTCTACCATATTTCCTACCTACAATTTTAGTCTTGCCTAATACTAGTCACAATCATCTATAATCATTCCTAACAATTTGTCTTATGGACATTAGCACTGCTAAATAATCACTTAAAGTCCTTAAGTACTTCCCACACTTGATTAATACACTGCAATAATTCTTCCCTTTTACCTACTGGGTAATTATACAACAAAATCTGTACTTTACCATTTCTTGGGGAAGGGTCTCCAGGTCTGTCTGAACTGCCCTTCTTTGTTTGAATTCGCTTTCGATACCTCCATAAGCCTACGTCCACATGGTGGGTCACTATGGTCGTTAGATTAGGCTATGCCCTGCACCTGGCGTTTTGTCTCGTCTATTCCCGATCTGCTTCGGATCATCGCTTCTACTGTCAGTTCTGGTATACGTTCGCGATGTTATTCTGTCGGGATTTTCAGCGAAGATATCTGATGCTTTTGCACTGGCAGACGTTCAAATATCGAAGGGAAAAATGTTCCCTCCGATACCGAACCATTGCCACGAAACACCGTCAGGAACCCTCGATCCACCAGAGAAGTCAAATCATCATCCAGGAAGGCAGGCGAAAAAAAGCCTTGAGAAAGCGATGCAAAACCCTTTTATTCACCTTCACTTCTCCCCCTTTTTGGCACCCTCGTTGCTATCTTCGATAGCCCCCTCTTAATTTTCCACAGGAACTTTCGTTACATCGCGAGATTGCAGCAGCGTCTTCCGGGAAATGAATGTGCATCACCTTCCGTGAGATCAAAATTGCCTCAGGCCCACCCGTGACCTTTGGACTAATGCTTGCATCTAATTTACATTTCATTGTGTGCATGATGCATTTCACATAATACTAATTTATATACGCAGTTCCTTACGTAGTATTACAAATCTACTACAATAAAGTAATTCTGTTTCCATTTACAGTTAGTACTTTAATTCTTCTGCTTGAGTATAAGTTTTTTTCTCTCAGCTGACTTTTCTGACTTGTTAAATCCTGAATGAATCATTTCTTTCTTTAATAAAGTGCTTCATTCAGGATGTAACAGTATGTCTTTCAGTATATGATATCCTCAATAGCTTTCAGTAACACCACATCTCAGAAGCAGCAATCCTTTTCTCATCTGATTTCTTCAGTTTCCAAGTCTCATATCCATAAGTCGCTGTTGGAAAAACAACTGCATCCAAAATCCTCAACTTTGTTCCCATGAAAATAGATCCATCCTTCCAGATTTTAGACAAATCTCTGACTTTTGTTTTAGCCATTCCTAATCTTCTGAACAGTAATTCTTCATATTCTTAATGGATCCCAGCTACTCAAACTTGCTGATTTCCTGAATTCTTTCTCCATTAAAGTATACTTGTTTCTCAAGAGCTTCCCTGTTTGTATTTCCTTTGAGAACCATAATCTTTGTCTTGCCCAGGTTGAGTTGAAGTCCTCTGTTATTACTAATCTTGTTAGCATTGTCAAGAATTTGGTGTTCTTCCTTGTCATTACAAAGGAAGTACTGTATCATCAGCATACCTCAGATTACTGATCAATCTACCTCATTCTAATTCCTGTCTTGAGCTTATCCAGTGCTTCATGCATAATGTCCTTTGCATATATACTAAACAAGTGAGGAAAAAGTAAACATCCTTGCCTAACTCCTTTTCCAACCTGAAGCCAATCAGTCAATCCAAACCTGTTCTTACTGTGGCTTCTTGCTCTCTCTGTACAAGTTGGCTATCGACCTGATAGTGTGTTGAGGAAAACCCATTCTTTTCATTACTTCCCACAATTTCATGTGCTATTGTGAACAGAAACAAATATAAATCTTCCATTCTGGTTGAAGAGCAGAGAAACTCTCTAACCTAGAAGAGTTAATTATGCAACATGCAGGCTTTTTTTTTTTTTTTGTATGTATCATCATCATCATCAACAACCATGGGTCCAGTGCCCGTAGGTGTCTGCTGCCATCTTGATATGATTCTTCCATTGCATTCTATTTTGTGCAAGATTTGATGATGTCATCGCCCCATTCTCTGTTTGGTCTTCCTCTTTTGTTCTTTCCTTCAATCATTCCAAACAGCAACGTTTTTAATTTTCTCTCATCATTCATTCATTCATTCATATATGGCCAAATAGATGTAGTTTCCTTTTGATTATTTTCTGGATCAGGTTTTCTTTTGGTTGTATTTGTCTGTAGATTTCCTCATTGTTCACTTTCTGTATCCAGCTTATTCTCAAGATCTTTCTGTAGCACTTCCTCTCAAATGTCAATATCCTCCTTTCAGATTCTCTCAGGAGTACCTAGGCCTCACATCCATATGATAAGCTTAGTTTAATCCTTTATCCAAGTGTGAGCAAACAAAGTTTGCGCCTGAAAGTATCTTCAGGACTGGGGTAAGAAGGTGCAACACCAGGGCAACTCCTTGCAAAGGTGGAGCAAGCTACTAACACTCCTATCTCAGTATCTCCCATAATGCAAAACACATCTTCTTGTGGATATGTCTAATGTTATGCATTAAGGAAGGGCCACTTCCCTTTCAACATCTTTCTCTAAATCCGGAGTAATTTATTAAAAAGGTGGCACACCATTTGGCAACTCCTGTAGGTGGAGATGACCTTGCTAATGCCTCTGGCTGGTATCTTCACTTGGGCCTGGCTCCCACTGAAGAGACCTCAATAAAGGTCGAAACTAGTCTGGGAAGTGGCCCTTCCCTTAATGCATAACATTAGACATATCCACAAGGAGATGTGTTTTGCATTATGGGAGATACTGAGATAGGAGTGTTAGTAGCTTGCTCCACCTTTGCAAGGAGTCGCCCTGGTGTTGCACCTTCTTACCCCAGTCCTGAAGATACTTTCAGGCACAAACTTTGTTTGCTCACACTTGGATAAAGGATTAAACTAAGCTTATCATATTCTAACCAAGTGAAAAATAAACTTTCAACCTCACATCCATAGAGCATGCTGCTGAAGATACAGGTTTCTACAATGTGCAGTTTAGTTTGCATCTTTATAGCTCAGCTCTTCCATATTTTGTCCATGGCTTTTAAAATAGTTGTTGCTCTGGCTATTCTAATTTTTATCTCTTTTTTTTGGGGTCCAAGTGATGCGTCATATAGCATCCAAGATATGTGAAGTGTTCCACATTTTCCAGTTGAAATCTGTCTATCCAGTGAAATCCTGTTCGGACAACAGGAGTTACTGAACTCTGTTTAGTAACTCCTGTTGTCTGAATATCATTGTTTTAATTTTTTCAAAGTTGACATTTAGTTCATATCTTTTTCCTTCTGTGTATAGTGTTTGCAATGTCTGTTCCTGCCTTGCTGCGTCGTCTTCATTCAGGACGATGTCATCTGCAAAGCAGAGGTAGTTTATTCTCATTCCATTTATTGAAATGTGTATATATATTTCACTATATTATGCATGTTTGTGAAAGTTATATGGTAAATGGTTTTCATTGCTTAATGTGAGACTACTGTGCTGCACATTTACTGCCCTAAGATTCTTCAAGGGAAGAGATGATGTTGTGTTCATAGCAACCATTCCCAGCTTATCTAGCAGCCCTTAGCTCCCATGGTACTAGAGTACTGTAGGTTTACAACTTTATACAGGTGGGAGGGAGTGAGATTTACATAATAAAAATAAAACACCATTATTACCTATGCATTTTCACCATATTTTATCAGAAAATTTCTGCAGGTTTCAGATTGATTTCCCACTCAGCAGTTTACATTTTCAACATGAATTTCCTTTTCAACTTTCTCTGTCAGCCACTCTCTCTAATGACTCAAAGAATTCATCCATTTCTTCACTGCTGGTACTTCATTGGGACCACAGGCATATATAAGCTATATTTTTAAGTTTCCTGTTTAGAAATTGCCAAGCCACTTTACTCGAATTTTCTTGCCATTCAAGAAGTACATGTTTAGTGTTTAATATTATAGCAGCTTGTTTCTTTCTGTGATCAGTATTCTTGTAAAAATATTACCTAGGTCCTCATCTGTTTTAGTGTTCATTTCAGTAATGCCAGTTATATTTATGGTCTGTCTGTGTGTCTGTATTGACTTCACTAGTATAGCTTTCTTATCCATTGATGCTTTTTATTTTAATGCTGTCTATATCAATTCTGTTAAGTTTGAGGTTGTTTCAGCAGCCAGTATTTCATACTTTGTCCTGATTTCTTTGGGACCTTGTTTAAACTTGATCCTTGATTGTAGTCATATCATTTCTGTGTCCTGTTAGTAGGTATTGAACTACTGACATGGGAAGTAAGGATTCAACATTCTGCAAGTAGGTTAGTTTCAGTTCTCCACATAACTATTAGGGTCTAAAGTTCTCTTCCCCATTATCTAGCTTTCATCCTTAAGAAACTTCCATTTTCAACATTTCATCATCATCATCACCAAATTCCTGACATGTACCCTCAAGGGGGTGTACAGGATATGATAGTACTACATGAAAAACTTACATCATTACTAACTTCCTATCTACAATTTTCCTCCAAATCAATGTGTTACCTGTCAGGACTCCGACATTATCAGATCTTATATTTCTGTCTTCTAAGGCACTTTTTACTGTAAAATAAATAAATAAATTCCGTGTGATGTTACAGCATTCCCCATTTATACGAGAGTTCACGGTGGCATCTAGTCCCCACAAATTTTATCCGGGAACCGGCATAGGCTGACGAATCAGACCTATGGCTGGGTCAGTATTCCCGACTGTAATTCGTGTGTGTCCTCGGACCTGCTTGGATGAAAAACGCCAGATAAACTGGTGGAAAAAACCCTGCTGTCCATGCCCAAGACCGGCTAACTTGGCTATGGCTGAGGAAGATCCTTGAGCTCCTCATGTCGTTGACGGGAATCGAACGTAGGACACTCCTTCCCCAGGCAAATGGTTGCGAAGAACAAAGCCACTAGGTTAACCACACATACTTTTTATGGTATCAATCCACCTATATCTTGGTTTTCCTCTGGGTCTTTTTCCTGCTAACCTGGTAGAGAACACTTGTTTTGCTAATCTTTTTTCTACCATTCTGATTAAGTAACCATGCCATCTGAGATTAGCTCTGCTACACATTCCCGGATGCTAACAACATCAAGTTCTTTCTTAATATCCTCGTTTTTAATTTGATATCGTCATTGATGCCATCTGTTTATTACCACAATCTTTCTCAGGACTCTCATATCTGTGATCTCTAGTTTTTGGTCAAGTGTTTTACTTCTAACTAAGCTCTCAGATCCATAAGTTAAAACACTGGTTTGAACACAGTCTTGTATACAGCTAATTTAGTGTTTTGACTAATTTCTCTCTTAATCCATATAAATTTATTCAGTTGACTTCCTACCATTGTGGCTAGCAGAACTAAATATACAATTGGGTGCTGCTATAGACCAGGTGATGGAAAAGATGGTGGTGACAGTATGCACAAGCAAATAGAAGAAATGGGTGGAAGGAGGGTGATTATTATGGGAGATTTCAACTATGGTCGCATTGATTGGAGTGAGGAGAGGACACACGGGAGGAAGGAACTGGATTTTATGCGGTTATTAAGGGATAACTATCTGCGACAGCATGTAATGGAAAATACTAGGGGTCAGAGAGTGCTTGACCTAGTAATTACATCTGAGGATTTGGCTGTAACAAATATGACCACATTGCCACCAATCGGTGAGAGTGATCATAGGGTCTTAACTTGGGAGGTGGCTAAAGGTGTAGAATTTTCAATTAAGACAGGGTACATGTGGAATTATCGGGCTGGAAAGTATGACAAGCTTAGGAGTTTGATTGGTTCAGTGCCATGGCATGTACAACTGCAAGGACTAGAAGTTGATAGTGCATGGGAGGTAGTTAAGAAGTGCTTGCATGAAGCAATGGCTGACTGTATACCTAGAGTCCGAATAATAAATCAAGTAGGGGTTAAATGGATGAATAACACCATTAAGCTTGAGTTGCAAAAAAAGAAACAACTATGGAGGGAATTTAAGGAGAAGGGTGACCGGCAGGCACATGAACGGTATAAAGCGCAGGCCAGAAGGGTGACAAGTGTGGTAAGAAAAGCAAAAAAGGATTACGAAAGAACATTGGCCATGCAGGCTAAAGAGAATCCTAAACAGTTTTTTAGATATGTAGCAAGTAAAAGGAAAAATGTACATGGCAGATTGATTTTAAAGAATGCCGATGGTAGGGAGGTAACTGAATCAGTTGAGATAGTTGAGTTACTGAGTGAGCACTTTGCAAAAGTATATCATCCAGGTGGTGACATTGCAGAAACGAATAAACCAGTAGATTATATGGGAATTGTGGTTAATGAAGTGGAGGTGAGTAGTCTATTGCATAACCTCAATGTCAATACATCTGTGGGATTGGATGGTATACCAGCTCGTGTTGTACGAGAAGCAGCTAAAGAATTGTCAGTACCCTTGACCATTTTGTTTAATTTGAGTCTCGGGTCTGGGTTAGTCCCGAGCGGGTGGAAAGAGGGGAAAATAGTTCCACTGCATAAAGGTGGTTCCAAGACTGCTGTTGTAAATTACCGACCGATTAGCATATCAGGAATCATTGTCAAGGTCTTAGAGAAATTAGTCAAGAAAAGAATACAGGATTGGATAGATGAAAATGGGATATTGTATGGGGGACAACATGGTTTTGTGAAGGGTAGATCATGCCTCAGTAACTTGCTCTCGTTTTATAACACAGTGACGGCTGAACTGGATAGGGGTAATGGGTTTACAGTGATACTACTGGACCTTGCCAAGGCCTTTGATAGGATACCACATGGAACCCTAATCAGTAAACTGGAGCAGATGGGTATAGATATAGGGTTGGTGAGATGGATAGGAGGGTGGTTGAAGGAGAAATATCAAAGAGTGGTTTATTCAGGAGTGGAGTCTAAAAGACGTCTTGTGACTAGTGGAGTGCCACAGGGCTCTGTTCTTGGACCACTGCTTTTCAATTTGTTCATCAATGATATTGGAAAGGATCTGAGAGGAAGTGTTCACTTGTTTGCTGATGATGCAAAGTTGGGTAGAGCAATTGTGAGTGCACAAGATGTCAAAATTTTACAGTATGATTTGGATAGTTTGGAGGACTGGGCTAGGAAAAATGGATGTCAATTTAATGTGGCAAAGTGTAAGGTTATGCACTTTGGGGTGAAAAGAATAGCAGCAGTATATCGCATTGGTGGAATCATACTCCACGAGATTGATGAGGCCAGGGATTTGGGAGTGTTGGTGGATAGGGAGTTGAAGTTTAGGGAACACATTGCAAAAGTAACTAAAACAGCTCACCAAATCACTTGGCTTCTGAAAAATACTTTAACATGCAGAGACGAACAAGTTGTTGTTCCTCTGTATCGAGCCTTGATAAGACCCCATCTGGACTTCTGTGCCCAGCTATGGGCACCAGGATTTCTTCGTGATGGGGAGGAAGTGGAGAGGGTCCAGAGACGAGTGACCAAGATGATAGCAGGTCTGTGGAATGAACCTTATGAGAATAGGTTGAAGATTTGTGGGTTGCAGAAATTGGACGATAGGCGAAGGAGGGGTGATATGATTGAGACATTCAAATTACTGAAGGGTTTTTATAAGATTGATCCAGAAGATATTTTTGAAAATATGACTGGTGGTGGGAGGACTAGGGGCCATGCATGGAAGCTGGGCAAGAGCGTGGTTGACAGGGGTGTTCGAGCTAGGTTCTTTACTTGGAGAGTGGTAAATGAGTGGAATAAGCTTCCAGAGTCTGTTGTGGGTGCTACGACCGTGAATGAGTTCAAGGCAAGGTATGATAGATACTGTGTGAATGTTGAATAGTTGTTCTTGACATGATGTTAGGGCCTCCCTCGATGAGTCTGTCGACTCCGTGGAGTTTCCCGGAACAATAATAATAATAATAATACCAGCTTTGTTGATTCTGTTGTCTATTTCCATATTTAATGTACTATTTTCACTAAAAATCGTGTCTAAGTAGCTGAAATGTTTTACTTGTACCACAAGTTCTCCATTCACAATGCAGTTATTTTCTGTGTTTCTGCCTATTTTCAATTGTCTTTGTCTTGTTATTGCTGACCTTCATACCATATCTATTTCAATAGTTATTCAATTCAGTCAAGGAATCTTGCAGAATTGTAGCAAATTTATTTAGAAGTATATCATCTGCTTAAAGCAAAGAGCTGACATTAGCATCCCCAATTTTGATATCAAGTTTAATACCACTTTCGTTCATAATGTAGTCTATATAGATAATGAATAACAGAGGGGACGGTGGTGTAGCCAGGGGGGGGGGGGGGGCGATCCACCCTGGGCGGCACTTTTCACGTGAGACACAACTTTTATTTTTTGATGATTCTTCTATTTATGTTAACTTTGTAATTTTAGTACTTTATTAATAATTAGTTTTCAACAACTATGCTTACAACTAAAATAAACATAAACATAGTGTTTTCATTTCTTTCCCTACGTCGTTTTGACTTTTTGTAATATTTTTGGTGTGTATTGAGAGGGGCGGCAAATTCAGGGACTGCCTCGGCCTGCAAAAGTTCTAGCTACGCCACTGAGAGGGGATAATGCACATCCTTGTCTGACACCAGATTTAACATTGAACCATCTTGCTATACTTCCTTCAATTCTAACTGCTGACTTACAACTCAAATAAAGACTAAGTATTCCTTGATATAATTCCCCATTGACACCATGCAACTGTAGCGTTTTAATAGCTGCTCTCTCGGCGCCTTGTCATATGCCT
Source organism: Typopeltis vanoorti (assembly GCF_054136105.1). Classification (NCBI taxonomy): domain Eukaryota; kingdom Metazoa; phylum Arthropoda; class Arachnida; order Uropygi; family Thelyphonidae; genus Typopeltis; species Typopeltis vanoorti. The sequence continues at coordinate 2,939,523 of NC_143561.1, forward strand.
TTTCCAGATCTACAAAACTTAAATACAGATCTTTGTTATATTCCCATGAATTCTCAACAATTTGTCCTAAAGTGAAAATCTGATCCTGACAGCCTCTATTTGGGCCTGAATCCAGATTGTTCTTCACCAAACTTCTCTGTCACAATATTTCTCAAGTATACTTGCATAGATCTTATCAGGAACACTCAGCAGAGAAATACCTCTGTAATTCTCACATTTAGTTTTATTTCCCTTTTTTATATATGGGTACTATGAGAGCTCTACTCCAATCATCTGGAATTTGCTCCCCTGTCCAGGCCATCTGAACTATGCAATACCGCCTCTGTAAGACTTTTATACTTCCATACTTGAGTATTTCTCATCGAATATCATCTACTCCTCCTGCCTTTCCACATTTCAGGCTTTTGATGGTTTTTTCTACTTCAAGTATAGATATGTATTCCTGATTGCATGTCTGCTGAGTGTTTTTTATTACCACTGTGCTGTCATCAGTACTTGTTTCATTTAGCAATTTTTCAAAGTAATTACTCCATGCTTCAAGGATATCTTTTTCTCTAGTTTTCATGTCACCTTTATCATCTCTAATTCCTTTTACAGCACTCTTTCCTCCATTTCTGAGCTTCTTCAACAACCTCCAGAATATCTTGTCACCTTCTTGATATTTATTTTCTATGTTCTTACCAAAGTCTTCCCATTACTTTTGTTTAGCTAGTTTTACACAGTGTTTAGCTTTCTTACATTGGTCTCTGTATTCTCTAAGAGCACAAGCTGACTTATTTGCCCGCAACTTTTGATAAGCTTTCTTCTTTTCCTTCACTGCCTCTTTAACTTCTTGTGTCCACCATGGAGTTCTGATTTTTCTATCCTTGCAGACAACCTCACCCCATTCCTTTCTGGCTGAATCAATGAATGTTTTCTTCATGGCTTGCCACTGAATCTCCAAGGTTCGGTTCCTGTTCTCAAACTCTTTCATTTTTTCTTCAATAATATTTGTGTATTTTAGTCTATAGTTCACATCTGAGAGCTGCTCAACTTTTATTCTCTTTAAAACTTTCTTGCATGTTCTTCTTTTCAATATGAAATTCAATTTTATTCTGCTCAGGACTAAATCGTGATCACTTCCAATTTCAAATCCTCCGTTCACTCTAGTGTCCTGCACCAGGGAGAAAACATCACTATCGAAAATAACATATTGAAGTTGAAAGTTTATTTTTCACTTGGTTAGACTATAATAAATTTAGTTTAATCCTTTATCCAAGTGTGAGCAAACTAAGTTTGCGCCTGAAAGTATTTTCAGGACTGGGGTAAGGAGGTACAACACCAGGGCAACTCCTTGCAACGGTGGAGCAAGCTACCATCCCTCCTGTCTCAGTATCTCCCATAATGCAAAACACATCTCCTTTCAGATATGTCTAATGTTATGCATTAAGGGAGGGCCACCACACCATTTGGCAACTCCTATAAGTAGAGATGAACTTGCTAATACTTCTGCCTAATATCTCCACTTGGGCCTGGCTCCCACTAAAGAGACCTCAATAAAGGTCGAAACTAGTCTGGGTAGTGGCCCTCCCTTAGTGCATAACATTAGACATATCCGCAAGGAGATGTGTTTTGCATTATGGGTGATACTGAGACAGGAGTGATGGTAGCTTGCTCCACATTTGCAAGGAGTTGCCCTGGTGTTTTACCACCTTACCCCAGTCCTGAAAATACTTTCAGGCGCAAACTTTGTTTGCTCACACTTGGATAAAGGATTAAACTAAATTTGTTATCAAAAATAACATAGTCAATGAGACATTTCTTCAACATTTTCAACGTTTCATATACTAAATATTAGTTTTATTTAAATTAGTTATAATAAAACTTTTAAAATCCCATTAAATGATCTAGGCAGATACTTGATAATTACTAAATTAATACAAACCGAATTGTATTGTATCCCATACATCCTTTGATGGTACGTATGAAACATTTTTAATAATGTAATAGTAAATGAGTTTCATTGAGTAACCTCTTTTGTAGCGTTCAATTCAAACCAGGTTAAGAGAATTATTGGCAGAAAGGTCTAGTTTCATAGTTTTAGCACACTTGTCTAACACAAACCATACTGTAATGTGTACAAACATCTTACATTCTTTGCAAACAAGTTTCGCTAGCAAACTGTCTAGCTTTTTCAAGGCGTTGACGGAAAAGCATAAAAAACTAGTAAATGCAAATTGAAAGGAACATAAAAACGTTGTGAACAGTCTAGTAGCTAGGGTTACACATATGTTTGTATGCATTACAGTATGGTCAGCATTAAAACAATAAATTTGTATGTTTAACAGACACAAATCTTAAGTATGTTATACCAATTTTCATGCAAATTATTAACACTGATTTTAGAAAGTTTAATACATCATACGAACCATGCTTTTGTTATTATTTTATTAACTGTCATTTTTTATTGATTTTTTTTTCAAATTTTAAATTTTAGGTAGTTTTGAATTCATGTTTTATTTTTAAGTAATGTATGTCTCATGTTTTTGTGCTTGCATTACTTTAGACTGAGTCACTTGAAAAAAGTGGTATTTTTAGTGTAAAGCAAACCTTTGAAGTTATATAACCAAGTATTATTCTTTAGAATTTATATTTTTAAACAGTCTTAAGTTTAGTTTAATTAATCTTTACATTTTTATCTTTTAGGGCTACAGATTTCCTTGATGATAATAATCAGGTAGGAATCAGTCCTTTGATTGCTATCATATCAGTTATTTCATTATTGGTGTTATGATTACTATCACAACTACAGTTTTGTGAAATGACAATATTGCATTATTGAGTAGCTCACATTTGAATTAAAGGGAGTGTTCATGAAAAAGTCATTTAAAGATAGATAACTAGAAGGAGACCTCTACCTCACTGATAAAGAACATAGAGAACAAGGTAGGGCTACTGACGTGGAGCTCCCAGTTTGTAGGTATCCTTTGGATGCTAAACAAACAAGGATGAGCTGGGAATATGGGATTTAGTTGACCAAATTTTATTCTGTATTGGTTTAAACTAAAAACAAATATAATGGTTCGATATGATGAAATTTCATGCTGCAAGAGCATCACCTGGTAAAAAAAAAAAAATCTGCTGTTTATTTTTTCAGCAATTAGAAAATCTTAGCTCAACATTATTCTGTATAAACACCACAAACATAAGAAGCATTTGTGAAAAAGAAGTCCCACTAGTAGGACTAGAGCATTACCATGCAAACAAATTGTGTGTTATGTTTCTCCTACAAACACACATGAAATGCAGATGGATGAGCTTATAACAAACAGATGTTGTGTGGACAGAGTTAGGAATAGAATAATCTGTTGATATTCTTCGTGAACTATTGGAGATTGTAGTCTGTTGGAAATGCTTCATGGAGAAGGCTGCTTCACAGAATTGAAGTGCAATGATGACTAGGTGTAGCAGGTTTGGTGAGTATGCAGTTTGACTATAAAGGGATGTTGAGCAGCAATTATAGCAAGAGTTTCTGTAGATCTGGCAAAAATGGACCTGCATAATGAGCCTCCAACCTCTATTCCACCCAAGCTTGCCTTTAATTGCCAAACCTTCCTGTCCAAGGTTACAATGTCAAAAAAATCTACAAATTATGTGTCCCTTCCTACTTCTCATATTGCTCTCAACATAAAGACCACAGTAATGCCATTACTATACTTCAAACACTTCAGAACTTTGAAGAACTATAATCTCTGAACAGCTTTCAAACCTCATTTGAAGCTGGCTTCCCTTCTCTGCTCTCCTAAGGATTCACTTCCCACCCTCTCTATTAACATCTGCCTAGAAAAACACAAAAAATACATTTGCTGCCATAACCATGATCAATCAGGGCTAGCAGGCATGCCTTGGTTACTTTACAAAGAAAACGACCATGCTCCATCGCAGCAAATACAAACTTGACACTTTTTAGAATCTGCAGCAGACTTAAAAAACCAGCTTAATCTTAATAAATCTGGTTGTATTCATCTTTCCAATAAGACTTCTTCATTGTCAAATTCCTGACATGTACCTTCAAAGGGTGTACAAGATATGATAGTACTACATGAAAAATTTACATTATTACTAACTTCCTATCTACAATCTTCCTCCAAATTAGTCTGTTACTCGTCAAGACTCCAATATTATCAGATCTTATATTTCTATCGTCTAAGGCACCTTGTACCGCATCAATCCAACTATATCTTGGTCTTCCTCTGGGTTGTTTTCTTGTCAACCTGGCAGAGAACACTTTCTTTGCCAATCTTTCCTCGCCCATTCTGTTTAAGTGACCATACTACCAGAGATTAGCTCTGCTAACGAATTCCTGGATGCTGACAATGTCTAGTTCTTTCCTAATATCCTCGTTTTTAATATGATACTACCATTGATGCCATCTGTTCACGCCTCTAATCTTTCTCAGGACTCTCATATCTGCGACGTCTAGTCTTTGGTCAAGTATTTTACTTCTGACCCAGCTCTCAGATCCATAAGTTAAAACTGGTTTGAACACTGTCTTGTATACAGCTAATTTAGTGTTCCGACTAATTTCCCACTTATTCCATATGAATTTATTCAATTGATTTCCTAGCATACCAGCTTTGTTGATTCTGTTGTCTATTTCCATATTTAATTTATCATCTTCACTAAAAAGTGTGCCAAGTAGCTGAAATGTTTTACTTGTTCCACAGGTTCTCCATTCACAACACAGTTGGCATTTTCAATGATTCTACCTATTTTCATTGTCTTTGTCTTTTTATTGCTGACCTTCATACCATATCTATTACAACAGTTACTCAATTTAGTCAGGGAATCTTGCAAACTTGTAAGAAATTATTTAGAAGTATAACATCATCCTCATAAAGCAAAGAGCATACATTAACATCTCCAATTCTGATATCATGTTTAATACCATTTTCCTTCATAATGTCATCCATATAGATAATGAATAACAGAGGGGATAATGTACATCCTTGTCTCACAGCAGATTTAACATTAAACTATCTTCCTGTACTTCCTTCAATTCTAACTGCTGACTTGCAACTCAAATAAAGACTAAGTATTGCTTGATATAATTGACACCATATAACTGTAGTGTATTGATTAGCTTCTCTCTCTTGGCACCTTGCCATATGCCTTTTCCAGATCGCAAAACTTAAATACAGATCTTTGTTATATTCCCATGCTTTCTCGACTATTTGTCGTATTGTGAAGATCTGATCCTGACAGCCTCTATTTGCCTGAATCAAGCTTGTTCTTCACCAAGCTTTTCTTCTACAATTCTTCTCAACCGTTTCTCAAGTATGCTGGCATAAATCTTGCCAGGAACACTTACTGAATGTGAGAATTACCTCTGTAATTCTTACATTGTTTTATTTCCCTTTTTATATAAGGGTACTCTAATAGTACCCTTATATAAAAAGACTACTTCAATCATCAGGAATCTGTCTCTCTGTCCAGGCCTTCTGAACTATGCAGTACAGCCACTGTAAGACTTTTATACCACCATACTTCAGCATTTCTGGTCGAATATCATCTACTCCTGCTGCCTTTCCACATTTCAAGCCTTTGATGACTTTTTCTACTTCAATTATATATATGTGTATTCCTGACTGTATGCCTGTTAAGTGTTTTTTACTGCTGTGCTATCACTGCTTGTTTCATTTAGCAATTTTTCGAAGTAATTACTCCATATTTCAAGGATATCTTTTTCTCCCATTTTCTTGTCACCTTTATCATCTCTGACTCCTTTTACAGCACTCTTTCTTCCATTTCTAAGCTTTTTCAACAACCTCCAGAATATCTTACCACCTTCTTGACATTTATTTTCTGTGTTCTTGCCAAAGTCCTCCCATGACTTTTGTTTAGCTAGTTTTACACAGTGTTTAGCTTTCTTACATTTGTGTCTGTATTCTCTAAGAGCACAAGCTGACTCATTTGCCAGGAACTTTTGATATTCTTTCTTCTTTTCCTTCACTGCCTCTTTAACTTCCTGTGTCCACCATGGAATTCTGATTTTTCTATCCTTGCAGACAACCTCACCACATGCCTCTCTTGCGGAATTAATCAGGGTTTTCTTCAAAGCTTGCCACTGAATCTCCAAGGTTTGGTTCCTGTTCTCAACCTCTTTCATTTTTTCTTCAATAATCTCTGTATATTTTAGTCTACAGTTCACATCTAAAAGCTGCTCAACTTTTATTCGCTTTAAAACTTTCTTACATGTTATTCTTTTCAATATATGAAATTCAATTTTATCCTGCTAAAGACTAAATAGTGATCTTTTCCAATTTCAAATCCTTTGTACACTCTGGTATCCTGCACCAGGGAGAAAACATCATCACTATCAACAATAACATAGTCAATGAGACTTTTCTTATTCCTTGCCTCTTCTCTCCATGTGAATTTGTGCACATTTTTATGTAGGAACATAGTGTTAGTAATAACCAGTCCATGTCCTGAGCAGAAATCCAACAGGTATTTGCCATTATTATTAGCTTTGCTCTTTTCTCCAAATTTTCCCAAAATATTTTTGTATGTCTATCAATCATTTCCTATTCTGCTATTTAGATACCCAACAAGAACCAACGTTCCCTTTTTCATTGTATTAGTTGCTTTCTCTAAAGCCTCAAAAAATTCCACCACTTCTACCTTAGTAGAAACCTTCTGTTGGACCATAGGTACAAATAAGTCTCATTGTCCAAGTCCCCATTCTGATATTTATTTGCCCACATCACTCTACTTGAGACTACCTGCCATTCAAGATTAGCCTCATATTTTGTGTTGAATACTATGGTTACTCTTTCTTTTCCTTGATTGTCATTGCCTGAATATAACATTTTGTATTTATTGCTCAGAAAGATCTCACCAGTTTTTGTCTTTTTTGTTTCAGTCACCCCTATTGTGTCGATCTGGTACTTATGTAATTCCTCAGCTAGCTTAATTTCTTTGCCATTCAGGCTTCTTATGTTGATAGTATTAGTCCTTAATTCTGGTGATATTGAGTTGGGGTGTGCTTTCAGATTGTTCCAGTAGCTGACTTTTCGCTGTTTGTCCTGTTTCTCTGGTGGAAACAATGGGGCCTTGTTTAACTGGACGACTCCCCAGCCAGCATGAAATTTTGACATGTTGTATCATCATTGGAAATTTTGGTTTAAGCCAATAAGAATACAATTTGGTCGGCTAAATCCCAAATTGCCAGCCCATCCTCGTTTGTTCAGCATCCAGGTAGATATCCTATATCCTACAGGGTGCACTATGAGAAGGTGAGGATTGAACATTAGGTCAGTATCCCTGGTCGATTCTCTGCATTCCTTTAAAGGCTATGTGGTGGTCTCCTCTCAGTTATACAGCTTTGACTCTTAAGTACCCCATAAGACTTCAGTCTGTATTTATTCCGTCTCATTTCTTCTACTGTTTTTGTGCGTGTGTATGTTATTACAATTTTAACATTTTTTTTTTTTACATAACTCTTTGACAAAATATTAAAATCAATTAAACCTATTGTTTAATTATTTTTATTAAGAGAGACCTCCAGGAAGTCAAGAACTCATAGAGAGAGTTGGAAGTTTTTTTCACTTGGTTAGACTATAATAGATTTAGTTTAATTCTTTATCCAAGTGTAAGCACACAAAGTTTGCACCTGAAGTATCTTCAGGACTGAGGCAACTCATGGCAAAGGTGGACCAAGCTTTCATCACTCCTTGTCTTAGTATCTTCCATAATACAAAGCACATCTCCTTGCAGACATGTATAATACTATGCATTAAGGCCTTGTTTCTCAACCTTTTTTGGATCATGCCCCTCCTCAACATCTCAAAGATTTTGATCCCCTCCCCCTAGCATAATAGTCATCCAAATTCTGAAAAAGTGTAATATAAATATGTACATGTACATTTTCTAAGTGCCCCGCCCAAAATTTTCAAATTGCTCCCTCCCCTGTGGGGCGTACGCCCCACGTTGAGAAACTCTGCATTAAGGGATGGGCCACTACTAGACCGGTTTCTACCTTTATTGAGGTCTCGTCAGTGGGTGGCAGACCCAGAAGTGGTGATACTAAGGTGGAAGCAATGGAGAAGTCATCATATTTACCTATACGAGTTGCCAAAAAGTGTCTCACCTTATTATTAAATTACTCTGGATTTAGAGAAAGATGTTTGAAGTTTTTTTCCACTGTTAGATTATAATAAATTTAGTTTAATCCTTTATCCAAGTGTAAGCAAACAAAGTTTGCACCTGAAGTATATTCAGGACTGAGGTAACTCGTGGTAAAGGTGGACCAAGCTGTCATCACTCCTTGTCTTAGTATCTCCCATAATACAAAACACATCTTCTTGTAGACATGTATAATGCCATGCATTAATCCCTTAACATACAAAGACGTCTGTGACACGTCTTTTATTTATTGCACCAAAATTGATTTTGAATTTTGGTTTCACATATAAATACAACTGAACATAGACGCTAGACAATCTTGTGCCTATTTCCTTTCAGCCGAGAAAAGTTGCCAACAGCGTGTATCGGCTATTTTGTTTTTCGTTTGCACAAATTCATCATTATTTTTCAAATAATGATGAATTTGATCCAGCAAATCACCCTTGCCCAAAAAATTGGCAGAAAAACGACTGCTTTCTGATTTTTAATTGGTACGTTAAGGGAAGGGCCACTACCAAGACCGGTTTTGACCTTTATTGAGGTCTCGTCAGTGGGAGCCAGACCCAGATGTGGTGATACTAAGGTGGAAGCAATGGAGAAGTCATATTTACCTATAATGTGGTAGATACCTTTACCAGAGTTACCTCAGTCCTGAAGATACTTCAGGTGCAAACTTTGTTTGCTTACACTTGGATAAACGATTAAACTAAATTTATTATAGTCTAACCAATTGGGAAAAAACTTCCAACATCTTTCTCTAAATCCAGAGTAATTTAATAATAAGGTTAGATACCTTTTGGCAACTCGTATAGGAAAAAATGACTTCTCCATTGCTTCCACCTTAGTATCACCACCTCTGGGTCTGGCTCCCACTGACGAGACCTCAATAAAGGTCAAAACCAGTCTTGGTAGTTGCCCTTCCCTTAATGCACAGCATTATACATGCATAGCAAAGCACATCTGCAAGGAAATGTGCTTTGTATTATTGGAGATACTAAGACAAGGAGTGATGAGAGCTTGGTCCACCTTTACCATGAGTTGCCTCAATCCTGAAGATACTTCAGGTGCAAACTTTGTTTGCCTTACACTTGGATAAAGGATTAAACTAAATTTATCATACCTTTTCTTCAATTCAATCATGTGCCACTCTAAGAGAGAGATAAATCTATCTCTCACCCTCTTCTTGACAGCATTTATTCTCAATTTCCAAGGATGCCCTCATATCCTTTCTCCACCTTCTATAAAATGAAAATTCCACCTACTGAAATTCTGTATAATCCTTTTAGAAGTTTGTACGTCTCAATCATATCACCAATATTTCTCCTGAATTTTTTGAGGCTTTAGAGAAAGCAACTGACATGATGAAAGAAGAAAAGTTGGTTGTTGTTAGGGATCTAAATAGCAGAGTAGAAATGATTGTCAGACATACAAAAATATTTTGGGAAAATTTGGAGAAAATAATAATTGCAAATACCTGTTGGATTTCTGCTCAGCACATGCACTAGTTATTACTAACACCATGTTCCAACATAAAATTGTGCACAAATTCACACGATGAGAAGAGGCAAGTAATAAGAAAAGTCTCATTGACTATGTTATTGTTCATAGTGATGTTTTCTCACTGGTGCAGGACACTAGAGTGTGCAGAGGGTTTGAAATTGGAAGTGATCACCATTTAGTCTTGAGCAGGATAAAATTGAATTTTATATTGAAAAGAGGAACACCTAAGAAAATTTTAAAGCAAATTAAAGTTGAGCAGCTCTCAGATGTGAACTGTAAATTAAAATACACAAACATTATTTAAGAAAAAATGAAATTGTTTGAGAAACCAAACATTGTAGATTCAGGTGGCAAATCCTGAAGAAAACATTGAATTGATTGATTCATACAGAGAGGCATGTGGTGGGATTGTCTGCAAGGATAGAAAAATCAGAACTCCATGGTGGACACAGGAAGTTAAAGAGGCAGTTAAGGAAAGGAACCACAGGCAGATAGCTTGGAGGGAACCTCAAGATGCAATGAACCCAACTTGACTTGTAAACACAACTCAAGGTTCTGCAGGTGGTGTCATGGTGTGAGGCATGTTCTGTTGTATGGAATGGATCCCCTGATATTGCTGGAAGGTTGGGTGTCCTCCAAGAAATATTTGACTATTGTTGCTGATCAAGTCCATCCTGCAGTGTTGAATTTTTATCCAGCAGGTGATGGTTTTTTTTATGGTTGACAATGCTACTGTCCATTACACATGAATTGTTCAGTTAGCACAATATCAACTTCCACCACAAAGCCCAGATCTGACCCCCATTGAGAATGTATGGGACATGTTAGCAAAACAGATCTGGGCACAAAGTCCTCTTCCATCAAATCTGATCCAGCTAAAGGAGTACTGTCTGGCAAATTCCTAGTATCTTGTAGATATAGATGCAGTCCAACACCTTGTGGAATCTGTGCCAACTGCATATGTGCTGTAATTGGCTAAAGGAGGTCCAAAATGGTATTAAATGAAAGTTTCTAATTCAGTGACCAGTATTTATATATCTCAAACAGGCATCAAAGTTGATAGCACCAGTTTTTATAAATATGATGTATGTACCACCTTCAGAAATTTTGAAAATGTATGCTTTCTATCTACCACCAAGGACAAATTATCTCCTCCACCCTAATGAGATACTTTGTTCAAAATACAAAATATGATTGGGGCAAATTAGCTAGTCAGCTTAGATCAGAATTTAAAGAGCATAAGAATCCAGTAATGGACTTGCATCCCATGTCATTGACTAAATGAATGTCATTCACTTCATCATTCACCTTAGGTGGGTTGAAACTACCGATTAATATATCTTTCCTTCTACTCTTCTCTTTTCGAAAGATTGAGTAGGCATGTGTCTATATGACTGTAATTATTTTTCTTTGATTCTTGTTATTATTGAAATATGGTAGTGTCATTCTTCTCTAATCTGAATGGTTTTGATTTTATTTCATTCTGGTTTATTTATTTTCTTCAAACACTTATTTTCAAAGCCATTTCACAGTTGTTTGTAAGGAGAGATTTGGTTGGTTGGTTTATAGTTTATTTGGCACAAAAACTACAAAGGTCATACTGTGCCATACTAAAAGGTTATAACATTAGCATTTACAGAAAATTGTAAACATTGTGTCTGTACAAGAATCTAGTTTCACAAAACAGCATCTCTAGGTAAACAGAACTGCTGCAGAGGGCACAGCAACACACAAGGTCAGAGATTATTACACTAGTGCAAAAATAGTTAACAGTGTAAATTAATACATAATATATGAAATACTAAGCCAAGGAATGCAGTATCTACATATATGTAAAATTATAATAGATGCATTTATAGCAGTACAGAAATAGGCAAAAAGGGATTATTATACAATATGCATGGATGAAAATTAAATTTAGCAATGCAGTATAAACAGAATTTAGCAATACATATAAACAGAATTACTAGAAAGTACACAAGTAGATAAGATGTCCTACAGCACTACATGATTATTTAAAAAATAAAGTAGTAAATAAGATGCATACACAAAATGTATGTTGAGTGATGCAGTATCTACATACAAACAAAATTACTGCAGAGGTTTCAGCAATACATAAATAGATACTATAGGTTAACATATGTATATACAAAACAAGTCAAGGAAAGCAGTGTCTACATCTGGTAAGATTACAACAAACATTATTATAATAATACTTAAAGAGTCAGAAAGGAATTATTATTCAGCATTGATGCATAAAATTTAAGTTTAGCATTATGGTATTTACATATTAACAAAATTACAGCAGGGTGATACAAATATACAAGATCAAGGCCTATGGTAATACATAATTGGTCAGATTTAACCTAATGAATAATATGTATGTATAAAAGTTAAGTTAAGCAAAAAAGTATTTACATATAAACAAATTTATGGTCAAATGTGTTTGTACAAATTAATTCTTTCTAAAAAAATTAAAAACATTATGCAATTTGCCTGAGTCTGCTAGCATTTACACCATATACATTCAGGGTAATTTCCCTTAGTGTATATGTCTTGGTTAGATAGGTGAAAATTTCATTCCTCTCTCATGTAAATTTTTGACAATCTACCAGAATATGATAAATAGTGAGATGTGTGTTGCATTTTTCACATATGGGAGGGTCATTAGCTCTCAGTTAATGAGAATGAGTAAGGTGACTGTGACCTATGAAGAGCCTAGCAAGGACAACCTCCTCCCTTCTCTTTGCACGTTGACTAGAACGTCAGTGTTTAATTTCAGGTTTAATGTTATATAATTTGTTTGTTGATGCTTTTTGCCATGTTAACTCCCACTGAGCAATTAGCTTTGATCTTATAAACTGTCTGTAGTCTATATATGGAACTGTCAAACAGTATATGGAGAAGGTATGAGCTGATTTAGCAGCTGCATCTGCAGTCTCATTTACTTTGATTCTGATGTGGCTGGGAATCCAGCACAACTGAACATCGAAATTAAGGATTTTCATTTTGCGAAGCAGATGTATCACTTCATAAAGTACTGGATGAGGATTATACATAGGAGAAGAGATAGCCTGTAAAGAGCTCAATGAGTCTGTATAAATTATATACTTTTGGTAGCAGTTTTCTTTTATATGCACAAGTCAAGTGCAAGCTGAATGGCCTGTAACTCTGCTGTATAATTACTGCAATCTGGTGGGATCTGATTTGAGATAATAATGTTAGGAAACACAGCAGCACAGCCAGCAGAGGTGTTAGTTCTTGAACCATCAGCGTAGATGGGTAAGAAATCAGCGTGTGCTGCTCTGTGTGCATTAAACAATTGCAGGTAAATGGATGATGGGGTATAAGATTTCTGTAGCTGACGAAGTGTGAGGTTACAGGATGGTGTGCAAACCTGCCACAGAGGAATGCTGTTATGTTTAGTGTAGCTAATGTTGTCAACATTTATACTAACAGCTTGCACAGTTTCTTTAATATGCATACCAAGAGGATGTATAGCAATTTGATGTGTGTGATATTGAGCTTCCAATGCAGAGAGAAGATACTATTCCATGTAGGGTGATCACCTGGAGAGATTTTATTTTTAGGGCATAATTAAGAGACAACTGTTTCTGTCGAAGTGATAGAGCCAGTTCATTTGCTTCAATATAGAGACTTTGAGTGGGTGAGGTGCGACAGGTACCAGTAGCTATCCGTATACCCTGATGATGGATGGAATCCAGCCATCGTAGGTTACTCTGTCTTGCCGAACCATAGACTTGGGACCCATAATCCAGCTTTGAACGTATAAGTGCACGATAAAGATGGAGCAATGAAGCTCAATCAGCACCCCACTCAGTAGAGGATAGAGTGCGAAGGAGGTTCAAAGTTCTTTTGCACTTTTCTCTTAATTGACAAATGTGTGCTAGAAATGTGAGTTTTCTGGTGATGGGTGCGTTTTCGACAGAAGTGTACACAGACACTTTTTTCTGTTGAAAACCTAAATCCATTATTAAGAGCCCGCAGAGAGACATGATCAATTGCTTGCTGAAATTGCCTTTCAATTACCCTCATGTTATGTGAGTGACAGTAAATTGTGAAGTCATCAACATATAGAGCATTGTCTACAGTGGGAGGAAGCTGTTCAATAATTGAGTTAATTTTAATAGAAAAAAGGGTTACACTTAAGATAGAGCCTTGGGGAACACCTTGTTCTTGATGATATGGTCGAGATAGCGTACTTCCCACTCTGACTTGGAAAGTTCGCGTGGACAGAAAGTTTTTAATAAATATAGAGAGGTGTCCTTTGAGACCTAGGTTACAGAGGTCTTTTAATATAACATATCTCCAGGCTGTGTCATAAGCTTTTTCCATGTCAAAAAACACTGAGACAAGATGTTCTCCCTTCAGAAATGCATCTCTTATACAAGTTTCTAACCAAACTAAATGGTCTAAAGTTGATCGATGTCTACGGAAACCACATTGGGTATTGGAAAGAAGACTGTTGCTTTCTAAATACCAGAGAAGTCTGACATTAACCAATTTCTCTAGTATCTTACAAAGACAGCTGGTCAGAGCAATAAGTCGATAATTATTTGCTTGTGTTGGATCTTTTCCTGGTTTTGGGATAGCAATGATAATTGACTTACGTTAAGAATTTGGAAACTCTTCCTCTGCAAGTATTCTATTGTATAATAAGAGAAGATCCATAGAAGATGATGGTAGATGTTTTATCATTTCATAATGGATGTCATCAGATCCTACTGCACTAGGGTGAGTTTGTAGGAGAGCTCTTTTTAGTTCCCCTTGACAAATGGCTGATTATATGGCTGAAGAGAATGTTGGTAGAAAAATTAAGCCTTTGTTTCTCTTGCTGAGATTTTAGCAAAAGTTTCTCCCAAAGTATCTGCAATAGCTTTGGGATCAGCAAGAACACCTCCATTAATGTCTAAGGTGGACAAACGATGTGTACTATATCTGCCTTTCATCGTCCCGATTTTGTGCCATACAATTTTTGGACTGGTCATTTGATTAATTGATGTAGTAAATTGGATCGATGATTGTTTTTGACTCTGACGTCTTACATGATGTGCTTTGGCTCGAGCACGCTTGAAAGTTATTAAATTTGATGTGGTGGGGAATCTACGAAATATACTCCATGCTTTGTGTTGATCTTTTTTAGCTGTCTGACATTCTGGGTTCCACCAATGCTTTGGATAGACTGGGAATCGAGATGATGTTTTTGGGATGGAGGTTGTTGCTGCCTGGACAATGCATTCTGTTATATGCATTTTTGAAAATTATGGAGACAACTACCGTGTTTGAATAAAAACTTTAGTTTAATATTACTAAAATTTTACAATTCGACGTTTAGACCTTTATGTCAAGGTCATCTTCTGGAGCGTACAAATATACACAAGAAACAAGCTATACTACAATCATACTGGTTCGTTAAAGACACTGACTAACCGCTACCACAATTGTTGGCCTGACCTCTGGTGAGGAAAAAAAAAAAAAAAAAAATTATACATCAATGCTAGAGTCCTATTATTTGTGTTGTCTACTATATACATATATTAACATCATTCCAGCCAGTTGGAGTGGAAAGGTTTCTAATACTAGTGGATTGGCTAGAGTCCTGACTAATGTTGAATCTTTCATATTAGGTTGGCTGAATGTGTGCCATCCAGATCCTTGGAATTTTCATACCATCTTTATTGTTGATATTTGGGTGGTTTATCAGGATTTCGCAGGATTCTTTAAATTTTCTTTCGTACCATGTTTTTGTGCGGTGTAAGGAGCAGGTGCTTTTCCAGTTGATTTGGTGTAAGGTGTTAAGTGCATGGTCTGAGAGGCCTGCTTCACCATAATGGTTATATTTAATGTGTCTAATGTGTTCTTTCTTGTGTATCGGGATTGTCCGTCCTGTTTCACCAATGTACAGTAAGTTACAGGTGCAGCAGATGCAATAGACTCCAGGATGTGCTAATGGGAGGAGAGGATCCTTAGAGGAGCTGAATATGGTTTTAAGTTTAGTGGGTGGTTTAAAGGTGGCATTGAGGTTATAATGTTGTAGGATTCTGTTGATTTTTTCTGATAACCCTTTAATGTATGAGATGGCTATGGTTTTACTGTAATCCAGATTCGTTTTTGTTGTGGTTTTATAGAGTATTTTATTAACAGTATTTTTGTTATAGCCATTGTTTATGAATGTGTCACTAATGATTTTTAGTTCTTGTTTCAGGGCTTGCTGGTTAGAACAAATAGTTGTGGCTCTGTTTTTAAGGGTGTTTATGACTCCATATTTTTGTGCTGGGTGGTGGTATGAATTCACATGTATGTATTGGCCCATGTGTGTCGGTTTTCGGTAGACCGTGAAGGATAGACTGCCTGAAGGAAGATGTGTAACTAGTGTGTCTAGGAACGGGAGCGAATTTTGGTTTTCGATTTCGATAGTAAATTGTATGCGTTCGTGTTGTTTGTTTAGGTGGCTGAGGAATGTGTTTAGCGTTTGTCGCCCGTGCGGCCAGATCGCGAACACGTCGTCAACGTATCTGAGCCAGATTGTCGGTCGAAGCGTGGCGGAATCAAGGGCCCTTTGCTCAAAGGTTTCCATGTAGAAGTTCGCGATTGGGGGGGGATAATGGTGAGCCCATGGCTGTACCTTCCTTTTGTAGGTAGAATTTGTTTTGCCACACGAAGTAACCGGACTTTAGTATGTGGGCAAAGAGGGCCGTAATGTCGGGCGGAAATTTGTTCTGTAGTAGGAGAATTGTGTCATTGATGGGGACATTAGTGAAAAGGGCAGAAACATCAAAACTGACTAATAAGTCGTCTTTGTCGAGTGTTATGTTTTTGATTTTGTTTATAAAGTGTTGTGTGTTTTTTATGTAGGAGGGGGAATGACCTACCAACTCCTTGAGTGTTGCCGCTAATTTCTTGGCTAGGTGGTAATTGGGACTGTCTATTCCTTCCACTATTGATCGAAGGTTCACATTTTGTTTGTGTATTTTGCGGAACCCCATATATTCTGGGGGGGGGGGGGCGTCATGGGGTTTGAGTTTTTTAACTGTGTCTGGTGGCCAAGAAGTGACTGACTTTAGTAGTTTTTCTGTTTTGTCCTTTATCCTTTTTGTTGGGTTATAATTTACCATTTTATATGTGTTGTTATCGCTACTAGTTTGTTCATTTGCAGTATGTATGTTGACCTGTCAAGGACAACAGTGGCACTGCCTTTATCAGCTTTCGTTATTATTATGTTTTGTTTGGCTTTTAATGATTTAATTGCTGCTAATTCTGTTTTAGTCAGGTTGTTCTGTATGGTTTTCTTGGTATTTAGATCCTTACCTAACAACTGCTATGTTGTTAGGTAAGGATCTGATGCCTCTTTCAATGTGGTAGATAAAATCCAGTTTGTTTACCTTTTTAGGCGCTATTGCGTAGTTCAGTCCTTTATTCAGCAGCGTGAGTTCACCGTTGTTCAGGGTGTGGCTTGATATGTTAATCACATGGTTCTTGCTTGTCGGTGGTTGGTCGCTCCTTGTCTCCCTTGTTTGTTGTTCATTGTTGTTTCTCGGGGAGGAAGTCCTCTGATTGGCCGCCATATTTTGCCGTTGTTTCAACCTGTGGAATTTTTTTCTTGAGTTTCTCTTTGTTCTTTTCCAGGGTATGCTTGGCCAAATTGTCAGTAATTCTTTCAAGTGTTTGTAGAATGTCTGGATTAACATAGTTCGATAGTTCTGATTGTAATTTAGAAACTAGATTTTGTGTTGTAGCTAGGTTTTGGCGGGCTGTTTGGATCTGTTCTCTAAGCATTGCTTTTTCTGTGCGGTCATAGATACGGAGTGCCTTAGCGGACGTAAATTTCTTTTTTAGCCTGATGCAGATCGGAATGAGGTTATTGTCTCTGCATCTTTTTAAAAAGGCCAGTCGATTGATCAGGAGAGAAATACAAATCTTTAGCTTACCATAGCGATTGCAGTGCTTGTGGGTATCATTTCCATGGATGATCTGAATTCTTTCTTTTAGGCTTGCACGGTGATCCGAATGCATTTTTGGAAATTATGGAGACAACTACCGTGTTTGAATAAAAACTTTAGTTTAATATTACTAAAATTTTACAATTCGACGTTTCGACCTTTATATCAAGATCATCTTCTGAAGCGTACAAATATACACAAGAAACAAGCTATACTACAATCATACTGGTTCGTTAAAGACACTGACTAACCGCTACCACAATTGTTGGCCTGACCTCTGGTGAGAAAAAATAAAATAAAATAAAATAAAAAATTATACATCAACGCTAGAGTCCTGTTATTTGTGTTGTCTACTATATACATATATTAACATCATTCCAGCCAGTTGGAGTGGAAAGGTTTCTAATACTAGCGGATTGGCTAGAGTCCTGACTAATGTTGAATCTTTCATATTAGGTTGGCTGAATGTGTGCCATTCAGATCCTTGGAATTTTCATACCATCTTTATTATTGATATTTTGGTGGTTTATCAGGATTTCGCAGGATTCTTTCGCAGGAACCCAGAATGTCAGGCAGCTAAAATAAGATCAACACAAAGCATGGAGTATATTTCGTAGATTCCCCACCACATCAAATTTAATAACTTTCAAGCGTGCTCGAGCCAAAGCACGTTATATAAGACGTCAGAGTCAAAAACAATCATCGATCCAATTTACTACACCGAATATCAACAATAAAGATGGTATGAAAATTCCAAGGATCTGGATGGCACACATTCAGCCAACCTAATATGAAAGATTCAACATTAGTCAGGACTAGCCAATCCACTAGTATTAGAAACCTTTCCACTCCAACTGGCTGGAATGATGTTAATATATGTATATAGTAGACAACACAAATAATAGGACTCTAGCATTGATGTATAATTTTTTTTTTTTTTTTTTTCCTCACCAGAGGTCAGGCCAACAATTGTGGTAGCGGTTAGTCAGTGTCTTTAACGAACCAGTATGATTGTAGTATAGCTTGTTTCTTGTGTATATTTGTACGCTCCAGAAGATGACCTTGACATAAAGGTCTAAACGTCGAATTGTAAAATTTTAGTAATATTAAACTAAAGTTTTTATTCAAACACGGTAGTTGTCTCCATAATTTCCAAAAATGCATTCGGATCACCGTGCAAGCCTAAAAGAAAGCATTCTGTTATATATTTTACAGCTTCATTGATGGGTGTTTGACTGATGGCATCAGCATTAAATTTTGCAAGATGAGAGAAAGTGTTTCAGTCAGTCTGGTCCATTTTCCATATAGGTATTCGTGTGGGTGAGCATGGTTCCTGTGATGACATTGTACAAAGGACAGGAAAGTGATCGCTTCCATATATGTTCTCTTCAGCGTCTCACATGAGCAGTGGAAGAATGGAACGGGAACAGATTGTAAGATCAATTGTAGAATATGAGCGGGTAGGCATATGGAAGAAAGTATTGAGTTTATTATTTAGAAGGGAATGGTTATTATTATCAAGAATTTTTTCAATGATTCGACCTTGTCTATTAGTGTTGGCACTACCCCATAGAGTATTGTGGCCATTAAAGTCACCCATCAAAAGTAAGGGTTCAGGCAAATACCAGATAGGTTATCAAGATCAATTTCATTTAAATCGGCATTTGGTGATAAATAAATTGAACATACTGTAATAAGAAATCCCACAGAGAAGCAAATCGCTACTGCTTCCAGAGAAGTATTAATTTGGACTTGATGGAAAGGAATATGACTGCCCACTAGGATAACTACACCTCCATGAGCAGGACCATCTCCAGTTCTATCCTTACGTACAACAGTGAAATTCCTAAAGGTACTGTCTTCATTGGGTCTTAAGTAAGTTTCCTGTAGACAGAAACAGAAAGGTTTATGTTTCTGCAACAACATCTTGATATCGTCAATATTTTGGCGGATCCCACGACAGTTCCATTGTAAAAATTTTCCTGTTGTTTTGATTTTATTGACTTGTCCGGTTTTCGAGAGGTTGAGGGCTTACCTTTGTCAGATTTATATTTATCCATTGTCTTAGGGAAGTATGAACGGCCAGTGTCCATCTCCTCCTCTGGTAGAGTGTTCAAAACATCAAATGTGTTAGGGTCAGTTGGTATGTTTAGTTTGCTTTCAGTGGGTATTGAGGTATCCATTTTTACTGTGTGAGTGTCTGGTGTTTCATCTTTGGGTGGAGTCTCCACCATAATTTTTTGACAGGTGAGTTTTCATCGAATGGGACCATTTTTGAAGTTGTCTCTGGAGTAAGGCCATAGATCTTGTGATTAATGCACTCAACAGAGAAGCACTTGCAATCGTAAAGTTCAGGTATGATGAAATTATCAAATGGTGGAATGGACATACATGTTTGAGTTGCTGTTGGCATTTTTTTAATTGTTACTTTTTCAGCATAAGAGGATTGTAGAACAGGTTTGTAATGGTGTCCAGCTTTCTTTTTGCATACTAATATGTTATGTTTTGTTCAGTTTTAATTTTTTCTATCTCTTTTTCATCTTTCCATTTCTGACATTCACGAGAGTATGCTGGATGATCTCCCTGACAGTTGACACATTTAGCGTTTTTTTCACAGCAAGAGTTATTATCATGTTCTTTACTACCACATCAGGCACAGGTAGTAGAATCACGACAGGCAGTTTGGGCATGTCCATATCTTTGACATTTAAAGCATCTCAGCAGGTTAGGGATGTACATTCTAAAAGGACAGCTGAGATGCTTTTACAGATGTCGGAGGCCTAGGTATATCAAAACTAAGGATGATGTTCTTGGTTGAGACCAGGTGACCATCCCTGCATATCAGGATGTGCCTCACACCCGTCACTCCTTGATCTTTAAGTTCTGAACATATCTCCTCATCAGGAACATCAAGGAGATCCCATTCTGGTATCACTCCTCTGGAATTGACTGTTCTGTGAGGTGTTGCTGCAATTTGTATTCCACCCATTGTCGTTGCTCTCAGTAGTTTCGTGGAATGTTGTTTGCACATTGTTTCCACGAGGATATCACCAGAACGCAATTTCTTGACAGTTTTGGGATGTCCTGCCAGTCCTAAACCTTTTTGGACAAAAAGGGTGACATTTTCCCAATTGGTTTTTCACCTGTTGCATGATTGATTAAAAAGGTTGGTACATTTGTATTAGTATCCGATATCTTTTGTTTCTTACTTCTGTTTCCATATGCTGTGTCTATATTATCAGTACTTGGTTGGGAATTTGTTAGGGTCCCTAAAACATTTGAGGATGAAGAATTCATATTTAAGGAATTTTTAATTCAGCACAAGAGCTCACCACGGAGCCACACATGGACGCCCACTACCTGGCAAGCAAACACTGCACTCAGGAGTGGAACGTCAGGGCTACCCTGGACGCTATACCAGCACTGCAGCAGGTCTAGGATCCCGACCCCAGGATGCAGTAAGTCTCTCACCATGGGGTGAGAGACTTACTGCAACACCATTGCATTAATATAGTTGAGCTTCGTTGTAGTTTTGTGGATTGAGTGAGTGGTGGAGACAGAGAATTGTAGAGTAGATGCCCTCCCTTCATGAGTCTTTGGACTCCCTGGAGGTGTCAGTAATAATAATAATAATAATAATAATATTTGCCATTAACCCCATGGCTACAAAACATGAAACATGTTCCTAAGTCATCTGAACAGTGCAGATGTATCCAATTTGCCATTGAGATCAAAAACAATGACTCTTTTTTTTCTAGGCACACTTGTCACAAGTCCTCTTTCAGGCCGCCTTTCCTTCATAGTCTACTGCAAACCTACACACATGCCAATACATACACAAAATTACATACATCATCCAGCACAAAAACTAGGGGTCATCAGCATCCTCATACATAGTCATAACAATTTGCTGCAGTGAACATGTGCTGAAGTAGGAAGTTCAAATTATTAGCCAAATGTTCATGAAAAATGGCTACAAACAAAAATTCACAAGATCCTCTGCAATAATACCATGAAAAGCAAAAAAGATTACAAGAATGTCATAACCATACCATACCTTAGGGGAATATCAGAAAAAAATCGTCACTTCATAAATATAACATTAAGGCAACTTTCAAACCTGTAAAATTAAAAAGTATACTTTGCTCATCCAAAGATCCTTATATTACCCACATGGGGGTTTACAAAATTAATTGCACCTTCAACCTACCCTACATAGGGGAAACAAGATGCACTGCTCCAACAAGAAGAGATGAACACAGATGCCACATTAAGTTTCTTCACTATGGTAAAACAGGACTGTCAGACCATGCATTTCAAACATGCTGCAGAATCAACTGGAAAGGCACCAAGTCCCTACACTGCACCAAAATCTGATTTGAAAGAAAATTCAAGGAAGCTTGTGAGATTCTAAAACATCGTACTAATCTCAACAAGAATGATGGATTAGCAATTCCAAGAATCTGAAAGACTCGAATCTACAACCTATATAACATCCAGAACATGATTACAGAACTCCAACACAAAAAAATCTTAAGAGGACATTGGAGATGTGTTTGATGTAGTTCCACTGTAAATTTTTATTTTTTTTTTTCATCTGTATATTATTATTCCTATTTTTATATAAAAAAAATTATTTTTTTTATGTTAAGTAAGTAATTTTTATTATATATATATATATATATATATATATATATATATATATATATATATATTCATCAGAGGTCAGGCTAGTGTAAACATTAACAAAGCATTTAGATTTAACTTACTGTGGTGCAGCTGGGAGTATATTACTGAGCTGCTTACTTTGATTTGAAGTCCTTTGGAGAGATTTATATTTTTCCACATATGTTTTCATGATGATGATGACCTTAACATAAGGTCATCATCATTATGAAAACATATAGAGGTTGTTGAAACATCGACCTCTATATCAGAGGTCTATGTTTCAACCTTTGACATAGAGGATGAAACACTGAGTTTCTTATAAGTATAATTATGAGTAAAGTAATTACTCCAACACAAGTGTTTTTGCCTCTGCAAATTTTATGCAATGAATGTTGATCACCATGTAACCTTGAAAGAAAGAAATGCTGTGTCTCTCACTGTTCATCTTGTTCTGGTGAAGAGCTCACACTTCACTTGAGAAATGAATACATTTTATGAATGAATTTACCAATCTGGCTGATCCATGTACTCTCAGGTAGATCTTATTAGACTTGGGCAAATTGCTTGAAATTTTTAACTTTCTAAAAATAATTTATACATACTCATTCATTTATAAATTCTGTTTATATGTAGATACTGGTTTATTTAAATAATTTTTGAAAATTTGCTTTTTTTGTACAAATTTCTTTATTATTAACTTGAGTATTGCTGTGGCATTTGATTTGGCACAGTGTGATCTTTGCTGTCTGCCAGTAAACCCCTAATCAATCAACTTGTTTTCAAAGCCAGTCAATCTTTGTTCTTTCTTCTGTTCAAAAACAGTGGGCTGTGTACTGTGGTGCAGCTGGGAGTATATTACTGAGCTGCTTACTTTGATTTGAAGTCCTTTGGAGAGATTTATATTTTTTCACATATTTAAGTTTGGCCATTGTAAAACTAACCTAGATTTATTCTTTATTTGATAGTTCTTCATATTTTAACTTGCTTGTGATCTGTGCTTAAGTAATTAGATTTTTTAATCTATTTAGGTTTATTTGCTTACAGTTTATTTCCTTAATTAAGCTCTTCATTTTACTTGTTGCTACTAAATATTAATTTAAATAAAACTAAAATAATAAATTTTAGTTTTATAAAATTTATCTGCATTGCACATTAGCTTATCCTTGCTGTTTTTCCCCCAATCATAGGCTTTAAATTATTCTTATTAACTGTAAATAATACTATATCATCTGCATAATTTATTATTATGTAAATTTTGTCATTTGACAGTTATTTCCATGATTTCTGGGACAGATATACTAATTCCTCCAGACAGAGGTTAAACAAATACACTTTGTCATCGACATACGACCGACTTCCGTTCTGGCTGACAAGTCGATCTGGTCATATGTTGGCCATATATTTATTAACAGTATTCTTTAACCTTTCTAATCTTTTTATCATCTTTATAATTTATTTTTATAATCTTTTGAATTTATGATTATGTATATTGTACATAATGTGAAAAATAATACTGTACTGTAAACACAAAAATGCAATCTAAAATTAATGTAAAAATTAATACAAATGAAATTTACGAAATCAATTTTTAATCTTTGCTTGTGCTGGGTTGTGATTCGTCAGGGTCATGTTCTTGGGTTGAGGTAGGAAATGTTCTCTTGATGATGAACATGCTGAGCTTTGTTTGAACAGTTTGTTTCTTTTTTCCTTCATATATCTCACAATAACAACGCACAGCATCTTGAATGATACGTTCAACCTTTGTGAATCGTTCAACATTAGGGACCATTGCTTCAAAACTGGCAAGAGCTTTATTCAGTTGCGAAAAAGAATCTGTTAAACTCTGTGCAGTGAATTTCTTTTCTGGCTCCTCTTCTTCCTCTCTCGCTTTTTCTTTTGACACTCTCTGTGCTTCCATTTCAATCAACTCTTCATCCAAAAGTTATTTTATTTCACCATCTAGCAACTCCTCTACGTCTTCTATTTCACATTCTAATTTAAGATTTTTTGCAAGTTTAACTATTTTTTCTGTAATCACTTCCAGTTCCTCTCCTTTTTCAAATCCTTCAAATGTATTTGCATAACATTTTAGACACTTTTTCCAAATTCCTGACATATAATTCTTTGTTACACATTCCCATGCGGTCAAAATATTTTTGATACACTGAAGAATGTTGTACTGCTTCCAAAAGTCTCGCAAAGATAAATCAGCATCAGAATCTATCACTGCGATGGCTTGTGCGAATGTCGTTCTGAGGTAGTGAGCCTTGAATGCTGAAATAGCACCTTGATCCATGGGTTGAATGAGAGCGGTTATGTAAGGTAGCATAAAATCCACTCTAACATCATGTTGAAGGTCGTCCAGATAAGGAGAGTGGCCAGGGGCATTGTCCATAATCAATAAAATCTTGAAAGGGATACCTTTCTGTGCACAGTATTCACGAGCCTGGGGAATAAAGCAGTTCATGAACCAGTCTTCGAACAGTGCTTGAGTCATCCAAACTTTACAGTTTGAACTGTAGTAAACGGTCAGTGTGTGTGCTTGTTGATGTGCTTAAATGCACGAGGGTTTTCTGAATGATAAATGAGAAAAGGCTTCGGCTTAAAACCTGCGGCATTCCCACCAAGCAACAAAGTCAGCCAATTCTTAAAAATTTTGAATCCTGGCATCCTTTTTGCTTCTTGGTGTATGTACGTATGATCAGGCATGCATTTCCATTGCAAGCCGGTTTCTTCTACGTTAAATATTTCTTCCGGTAGATAACGTTCTTCTTTGATTAAAGAGTCGAAACTATCACCGAATTTTTGCGCTTCATCTTCATCTACACTTCCTGCTTCTCCTGTGACACATACATTATGCAAAGCAAATCTTTTTTTAAAATGCCTAAACCATCCAGTAATAGCCTGAAAATCTTCTACGTAATCGTCTCTGGTGTGCGTGATTTTAAACTCTGAAACAGACTTCTAGCCTTCGCTTGCACTGTGCAAAGACTCATGGGTGAATTTTTCTGTATTAAATCTTCCATCCACATAAACAACAATTTCTCCATTTCGTGGATGGTCCCTGTCGTTGTTTGGTTAAAATTGTAGACTTCATAGGTGCGGAACCTTTCACAGCTTCCCGAATTCTTTCCTTGTCCTTAAGTATCGTCGATACCGGAGAATGTGATAACTTCAAGTCATGTGCTATCGTATTGTGCTATCGTATTCATTTTCTTTCTGCCTTCATACTTCTGAATAACTTTCATTTTACACTCTAAATCAATAGTTTTCCTTGACTTCTTAGCTGGCGTATCTGTAGATGAAGGCATTTTCTTTTACTAGACATTTTATGGGTAGTGTTTCAGTAGAATTTTAATTAATACACCACATGCAACAGATGCTTGAAAGCGACTGAGTGTATATGAGAGATAGTTATCGTACAATAACTATCATATCCCATAGTTATCGTATGTGCAGCTACCTGATTTATTATTAATTTAATAATTAATTAATTATTTTTTTTTGTGGTCGTAAGTGTGGACAGTTGTAAGTCGACGACCAGGCATATACTTAAAATGGACACCCCCATCATGACACCTTTTTCGGCTTCTTTTTCAGAACTTTCAATTTGCTCCAAATTTTATTATTGCATAGTATGTTTATAGTACTCGAGTGGATGATATTGAGTATATTTTGTTCTAAAATTTCTGATAACTTATTTTTACTTTTCATTCAAACGTATTTAATATTACATTTACATCAGCATTAAAGGTTTCCATTTTTTAACCACATCAGTTCAGATAAATTTCACCAGTTATAGATCTCCCTCTCCTAAATTCCATTTGCTTTTGCATTCAGACAGTTTCTTGATCCTTGTTCATCTTGGAAAATCAGCCATTAAATTGAAATCTGTGATCCTTGTATAAGCTGAAAGTGTTTAATATTAAGATGACTTCTCTCTCTCTCTCTCTTTTT
This sequence comes from Typopeltis vanoorti, assembly GCF_054136105.1. NCBI lineage: Eukaryota > Metazoa > Arthropoda > Arachnida > Uropygi > Thelyphonidae > Typopeltis > Typopeltis vanoorti. The sequence goes on from NC_143561.1 coordinate 2,965,775, forward strand.
TTTTTTTTTTTGAAAGAAAATATTGTTTTGCAGAACTTGACTGAAACTCCAGGAGACCTTCAAAATCTTCTTGATGCTAGATTGAAAGTTTATAATAATATGGCTGCAGCTCAGTTAAAAGTAAGTAGGGGATACCAGATTTTTTAGTCAATAAAATTTAAGTTTAGATACTTAGTTTTGCTGTTAATCATGAATATTTTAATAATGTGTAAGAATGATATGTTTTGAGTAATTCCATTTGACATGTGATCTTTGTAATAACTAATGATAACATCCCATTAATTACAAACCTGTTTTTTAGGTTTATGATGAGTATTTTTCAAAATTTTTTCAACATCTGTTGCTTTGCAAGATCCCAAACACGAAAGATAAGGTAAAAGAAAGATGTAGTTAGTGGGTTGTGGGAATTGGAAACATTAATTTTTTGCTACATAAAGCAAAAATGTTTAGTTCTGTTTATTTTTCATGTATATGGTTTAGTTATACTTCAAAAGATCAGTATTACATTAAGAATCAGTATAAAGTATTTCTAATGAAGGATTCAAGTTGAATAAGGAAATACAGTAACAGTCATGATATTGAAAGAATTTGTCTGTCATGGAAACATTGGGATTAGGTGAGGAACAGAAATATGCATGTACTTTAAGTGTAGGCAGTAAAACGTGCTGAGTGACTTCATCATTACTGTCTAGGACATTAGCAGCAGGAAAAGTATCTTGGAAATTAATTAATGCTGACTTATAGATATCTGTAGCATTAGAGGGTGAACATAAAAAGAGATGTCTGTGGATTTGACTGTGGACAGTGTGCGAGAGGGAAATGCTTTGGCAAATGGTAATGATTTTGTGAATGAATGTTAGGTGAAAGCAGGACATGTAGAGAGAGAGAGAAATGGAACTGCTGAGAAAGGAACTGGAAGGTATAAAGACTGAATGAAGGAGGGTAAATGAAGAGATTAAGAGACTAAAGAAGTTAGCTATTGCATGGAGAACAAGAGTAGGTGTGAGAGAATGATGTGAGAAAGCAAGGAAGAGAAGAAAGTTTGAGAATGGGAGAGACAGGGAAAGAAGAAATTGGAGAAAGTTGAACAAGCATGGAAGCAGCAGAAGTATCATATGGAGATTTGATGATTTGTGGTATGCAAAATAGAATGCAAGAGGGAATGCTTGCCTGGAGGAACAATGATGAGTAGTGATGGTAATAAAGCCAGGTGAAAACACAAAAGGGATGATAGTGGACGTTGACATGAATGACCTGAGCGGTAGTAAAATTCATGTAGTGAGAGATTCGAGATTGTTGCAGTATGAACGTGTGAGACGGAAGATAGTGAGTGTGTTGACTCTCTGCGATAATGCAGAGTAAAGGAGAAGAGCAGTGATAATGAATGAGATGATAGCAAGAATATGTAGGAAAAGAGGTTTGAAATACAAGGATGCTTAGAGTACGTTTAAGAATAGAACAGAGCTATATGCAAGAGATGGATTGGATTTGAATATGGAATGACACAGGTCTCTTATTTTCTGGGCAAGTGATAGTGGTAGGATAGGAAAGTTAAGAGTTAATGGTTGGAAGGTAGAAGGAATGAAAATATACAGTAACAGTTCTGCAATATAGTGACTTGAAAAATGAGAGGGTGCATGCTATATTGCAGAGTAGTAGAGCCTGTGGAGAGTAAAATCAGCTATGCAAATTGTACTAACAGTGTGTTGGATTTTCTGTATATGAATACTAGGAGTAATAGAATAAAGAGAATGAGTTTGTGGCATTGATTGACTCATTCTCTCTGAAGATTGTTGGCATCAGTAAAACTCAGTTAACTAAGGATGATATTCTGACAGAGATATAAATTGAAGGGTATAGCATAATTCACAGTAGGATAGTGAATGCAAATAAGGTAGTAAAGTCCTACCTGTGGTAAGATATAAATTGTGTCTTATCAAAGTAGACAATCATAGGAAAAATAATGCTGACAGCTTTGGGAGGATATATATATATATATATATATACACACACACACACAGTATATGGTGTTAGGTAGAAGCAGATAGGACAAGATATTTAGTGGGATGCTGCTGTAGACCAAGTATAGATGGTGACGAGTAGGAAATGTTTAGGCTATTTAGTTTGGTAAGTTCAAAGTGAGTGATCATTATGAACTTTGCACATATCATCAGAGGATTGATTATGACTAAGATGTTTACTTTCCTCCAGATGATGAGAGGGACCATGTCTTAACTTGGAGGGTGAATAGACATCCAGAAATATCAAGGTGGAGGGAATTTATGTGGGATTATAAGAGTAGGTAACCATAACAGACTTAGAAACCAGCTTGGAGCTGTGGAGCTATGTAGTGAATTAAAGAATTTGAAGGAAGAGGTCCATGGTGATGGAGATAAGAAATTGTTGACAGAAATCAGAGATTTGTTGGTATGATAGCTGGTGTGGGTGATGTTTGGCCCTCTTTCTTGGGCCGTTGACTATCTGAAGGTCTAATAATATCCTTCCTGACTGGAGATGACAATTGGGTTCCATGTGTTGAGGCTTAAGTGCTGTGAGGACATCATGTTGGAGGCTTAATGGAATGTATGCAGCACTTGGAAAGGATTAAAACTGATTTTAATACTTCTAATATTTCATCTCAGTCACTGAGACATCTTTAGGGATTACAAAAAAACTAATGTAATTTGTAACATGCACTCAAATCAAAAACACAATACTGAGCTAAACACATGGATGACTCTAAAGTCCTATCTAGGTGATGCACCCTCTATGGGGGAGATTGTAGGTAACCTGGAATGTAAGGTGGGATCTCTGATAATTAATGTTTTCCAAATTTTTGGAAGTTTAATGCAACCATATTTATTTAGATCAGGTTGATTTCCGAGAGCTACTGCAGATTCTAAAAATAGTCTTTTTTTGAATTTACTGTGGTGGAGCATGGTGGTTTTTTTAGAGATCCTGTGGGTTGGATTCAACCCACAGGAGCTCAAGACAGACCATAGTCATGGTTGCTGATCTACCTGTCTGTCCAAAGTACGCCAGCTTGCAGGAACAGGGTACTTTATAAACTCCAGGCACTGAGAGAGGAGGGAGCTGATCTTTGGTAGAACGGATAAGGGTAGCAAGTTTGTAGTGGGATTAAATGTTGTGTGGAGGTTCTGTCTACTTTTTTTAAGGTCTTGGCTATTTTTTCTGATGTGCCACAGATGTAGGATATGGTGATGGCATTTCTAAACTCATTCTGAAGAGATGGAATTGGGGGGAAACTGATTATTTTTTTAATACTGTAATTGCTGTAACCATTGGAGAGGAAGGTGTATGTGGTTGAGCTCAGTTGACAGGGCATTTCCACTGGAACAAAGATTGTGGGCTCTTTTGGTTAGATTTTTAATAATTCCTTAATTGTTGCACGGGATGGTGGTAGGAGAGTTTATGAATACATCTGCCTGTGTGCATGGGTTTTCTATATAGAGTGAAGGAAAGTGTACCATTAGGAAAGCGTGTAACTAAGTTGTCTAGGAAGAATAAACTATTCTTATTTTCCTTTTCCATCGTAAACTGGATTCTTGAATGTAGGCTGTTGAGGTTACTGAGAAAGGAGTCTAATGTGTCTGGGCCATGGGGCCAAATAGAGAACACATAATCTATGTATCTTAGCCAGATAGATGGTTTGAGAGGGGCTGAGTCTATGGCTCATTTTTCAAAATTTTCCATATAAAAATTGGTGTGTGTGTGGTGGGGGGGTTGAACCCATGGCGGTTCTCTCTATCTGTTTGTAAATTTCTTGATTCTTCCAAGAAAAAGAATCAGAATTGATTGCAAAGGAAAAGAGATCTAAGATGTCAGAAGGAAAAACGTTTTTTAAAAGTGTTCAGGTGTCACTTAAGGGGATATTGGTAAACTGTGAGCTTACCAATGTTGAGCTATTTAATGACCACTTTATTAAGGAATTCCATCCTGGTATACCAGAATTCCCTCCTAGAAGATAAAGAGTGGAAAAGGAGTAAAAGTGGATAAAGAAGATTCATTTCAAATACTGAGCACTCTAGATATCAGTAAGACAAGCGGTCTAGATGGGATTTTGCCACATTTCTTAAGTAAAGTGTTAAAGAACTAATTAATAAAAGTGTTGCAATGGGACAAATTCCTGAGGAGTGGAAGGGGAGGAAAATACATAAGGAGGATGGTATCAAATAGAATAGTTTGTATTTCTTCTGTGGTTGTTAGGATTTTGGAAAAATTGGTAAGAACTTTTATGCAGAATTTGGCAGATGAAGGCGATATCATTTATGCAGGCCAGCATGGATTTGTTAAGTGGCACTGTTGTTTTAGTAATCTGATTGCCTTTTGTAGTAGAATAATAAGAACACTGGAAATGAGTAGGGCATACACTGTGATATATTTTTGGATTTTTCGAAATCATTTGATAGGGTGTCATTTGATAAGTTGATATTTAAGGAGTAATATGTGGATTTGAATATCAGATTAGTGGACTGGATTAGTAACTTTCTTGTATTAGTGAAACCTATGGAGCTTTCATAAATAAACATTTACATGTGTGCCCCAGGAAAAAATGATATTAATTTTACAAATATTTGATCTTGCATATCATAAGATATGATCAGGGTGAAGAACAATTGTACAGAATATTATTATTATTACGGGCGACTCCAGGGAGTCCTTAGACTCATCGAGGGAGGCCTTAAACATTATTGTCCACACAACTATTCAACATTCTCACAGTATCTATCATACCTTGCCTTGAGCTCATTCACTGTCCTAGCACCCAAAACAGACTCTGGCAGCTTATTCCACTCATTTACCACTCTAAAAGTAAAGAACCCATCTCTAACATCCTTGCTAACCACATTCTTGCCTAGCTTCCATAGATGTCCCCTAGTTCTCCCACCACCAGTCCTGATCTCAAAAATATCTTCTGAATTAATCCTATAGAACCCCTTGAGCAATTTGAATGTCTCAATCATATCTCCCCTTGTCTGCCTATCAACTCATTTCTGCAACCCACAAATCTTTAACTTGTTCTCATATGGTTCATTCCATAGACCTGCTATCATCTTAGTCACTCGCCTCTGGATCCTCTCCACCTCCTCCCCATCAAGAAGGAACCGAGGTGACCAAATCTAGGCACAGTAGTCAAGATGAGGTCTTATCAAGGCTTGGTACAGAGGTACAATAACTTGCTTGTCTCTGCTCGTCAAGGTATTTTTCAACAACCAATGACTTGATGAGCTGATTTAGCTACTTTTGCAATGTGCCCCCTAAACTTCATCTCCCTATCCACCAACACTCCCAAGTCCCAGGCCTCATCAATCTCTTGGAGTACAGTTCCACCAATGTAGTATACTGCTGCTAATCTTTTCACCCCAAAATGCATAACCTTACATTGTCACATTAAATTGACATCCATTCTCCTTAGCCCAGAACTCCAATCTATTTAAGTCATCCTGCAAGACTTTGACATCTTCTGCATTCACTATTGCCCTACCCAACGTTGCATCATCAGCGAACAAATGAACTGTTCCACTTAGATCCTTCCCTATATCGTTAATGAACAAATTAAACAGCAGTGGTCCAAGAACAGAACCTTGCAGCACACCGCTAGTCACAGGCCATCTTTTGGACTCTATTCCTGAATAAACTACTCTCTGACATCTCTCCATCAACCACCCACCTATCCATCTCACCAACCCTATATCCATTCCCATATGTTGTAGTTTACGGATTAGAATTCCATGTGGTATTCTGTCAAATGCCGTAGCCAGGTCTAGCAGTATCACTGTAAACCCATTACCTTTATCCAGTTCAGCCGTTACTGTGTTATAAAACTTGAGCAAGTTACTGAGGCATGATCTACCCTTCACAAAGCCATGCTGTCCCCTGTACAGTATCTCATGATCATCAATCCATTCCTGTATTTTTCCCTTGACAACTTTCTCCAAGACCTTGACAATGACTCCTGATATGCTGATCGGTCAGTAATTTGCAACCGTAGTCTTGGATCTTCCTTTATGCAGTGGAACTATTTTCCCCTCTTTCCACACCTTTGGGACTAAACCAGGCCCAAGACTCAGATTAAACAACATGAACAAGGGCACCGATAATTCTTTAGCTGCTTCGCGTAAGACCCGTGGTGGTATACCATCCAATCCGACAGATGTATTCACATTAAGGTTCTGTAAAAGACTATTCACCTCCACTTCGTTCATCACAATTCCCATATAAACTAATGGTTCCTTCATTTTTTTAATGTCACTACCTGGATGATATACTCTTGCAAAGTGCTCGCTCAGTAATTCCATTATATCGACTGATTCAGTGACCTCCTTACCATCGTCATTCCATAAAATCATTCTGCTGTGTACGGTTTTTTTTTTTTTCACAGCATATTGAAAGAACTGTTTGGGATTCTCTTTAGCTTGCATAGCTAATTTCCTTTCATAATCCACGTTTGCTTTTTTTTTACCACACTCGTTACCCTTCTGGCCTGCGCTTTATATCGTTTGAGTGCCTGCTGGTCACCTTTCTCTTTAAATTCCCTCCACAGTTGTTTTTTTTTTTTTTTTTTTTGCAGCTCAAGCTTAATGGTGTTATTCATCCATTTAACTCCTACTTGTTTTACTATTCAGACCCTAGGTATACAATCACCATAACCTCTTGTAAATTCTCCTTGACCACTTCCCATGCCGTATCGACATCCAGCCCTTGCAGTTTTACATGCCATGGAACTGATCCAAGCATTCTCCTAAGCTTGTCATACTTGTCAGTACGATAATTCCACCTATACCCTGTCTTAATCGAATATTCCACACCTGTAGCCACCTCCCGCCTTATGATCACTCTCACCAATAGGTGGCAACATGGTCATATTCATTACAGTCAAATTCTGAGATGCTATTACCAGGTCAAGCACTCTCAAACCCCTAGTATTTTCACTTACATTCTTTCTCAGATAGTTATCCTTTAATAATTGAATAAAATCCATTTCCTTCCTCACATGTGTCCTCTCCTCCTTCCAATCAATGTTACCATAGTTGAAATCCCCCATTATAATTACCCTCCTTCCACTCATTTCATCAATTTGTTTATGCATACTATTTCCACCATCTATTCCATCACCTGGTCTATAATAGCACCCAACTATATATTTTGTTCTGCCAGTCTCAATCTCACACCAAATAGCCTCAAATGAGCTCTTTTCACTATCCTGCAATACAACTTCAATTCTCCTTGGCTGCAGTTCATCAGCTATCATCAGTAACACTTCTCCTCCCATTTTTTTCTCTCTGTCCTTCCTAAACACACTATAACCTACACATTCTCTCCCACTAACTATATCTGTATGTAGTTAGTGGGTTATAACTACATATATGAACAATAAAACAGTACATTTGACATTAGAAAAAGAAACATCAACTGGAATTTCCTTTCTGGATGTTAATATCGAATGTAAGCCTGATGGATCGCTTTCTATTTGCATCTACTGAAAACTGACCTTTTTAGGACGCTATATTCACAATACATAAGTACACCCTCCATCTCAGAAATATGGCATCATAAAATCCTTAGTGACCAGAGCACACAGGATTTTGTTCTTATGAAGGGTGTCTCAAACACGAATTTGAAACCATCAAACTATCAGCTCTTCTAATTGGATTCAACCCAAGAACAACAAAAAATAATTTACTCCACTCCAAGACATCCAAGAGAAGAAGTAGAATTACACAGGACTCTCCCTACCTTACATTAGAGGTATCTCTGAAAGAGTAGCAAAGATTATAAAAAATACCACCTTATTTCTATCTGAAAACCCATTATCCGAATTCATAATATGTTACCCTTTCCAATGGAATAACTCTCAACAGTAACACTACCGATTCCATATTCATGCAATCTATCATACATAGGCAAACAGGAAGATCAGTCTGTAAATGTATTTCTGAACATCAGGACCACATCTGGCTCATCAAGCTTGGCACAGTATGGAATTGAAAATTCTATAAAAATTAGATCTATGTATAGATATGAAAGGCTATTCAAATAAAGTACTGAAGCTCCCCTTCATAGACCAAACCTTAATAATAATGACTACTTTACCATCCTAAAAGTTTGGGAAAATGATATACTTAGTTGTGTTAAATAAATTGCATTATAATAATTAATTCACATTATATTTATTAATGTGATCTTTCTAAGCAACAAATATAAAATGTTATATTCTGCCAATAACAATCAGAGTAAAGAGGGAGTGCCATAGTATTCAGTGCTAAATATGAAGGTAATCTTCTTGAATGGCAGGCAACATCAAGTAGAGTGAAGTGGACAAATATCAGAATGAGGAACTGGAAAATGGGACTTATTTCTTATTCCAGAGAAGGTTCTACCAAGGAAGAAATGGAGGAATTTTTTGAGGCATTAGAGAAGGCAGCTGGCTTTCTCTAATGCCTCAAAAGTCATCAGCAACCTAAAATATGGAAAGATAGCTGGAGTAAATGAAATTCGGACAGTAACAGTCAGATATGGGTATATAAAAGTTCTAAAGTGACTGTTTTGAATAATTCAGAAGGTCTGGTCAGAGGATCAACTTCCAGATGATTGGAGCAGAGCTCTCATAGTACCCATCTATAAAGAGGGAAATAAAACTTTAGAATTGCAGAGGTGTTTCACACTATATGGCTAAGAACAATTGCGGAAGGGAATGGTTGGTGAAGAACAAGCTGGATTCAAGCCAAATAAAAGATTTTTATCTTAAGACAAATAGTTGAGAAATCTTGGAAATATAACAATAATTTGTATTTTAGTTTTGTTGATCTGAAAAAGGCATATGGCAAGGTGCCTAGAGGAAAGCTCTTCAAAATGGAGGTGTCACGTAATTATAATAATAATAAAAATGCTACAGTTATATGGTGTATGGGAAAGGTGCCCAGGAAGTGGAAGGAAGGTAAGATAATGCCATTGCATAAGGGTGGTAGCAAACTGGAAGTGTCTAATTATGGGTCAGTTTACGTTTTATCAGTAGTTGTTAAGATCTTGGAGAAATTAGTGAGGGACTGTATACAGCATTGGACAGATGAGGATGTGTTATCTATGCGAGTCAACATGATCTGTTAAGGGGAACTCTTGCTTTAGTAATATGATTGCCTTTTATAATGAAGTTACAAGATCAGTTGTTGAGGGAAAGGCATATACTGCCCTTTTCTTGGATTTAGCAAAGGCATTTGACAGAGTGCCACATGATAAGCTGATATTTAAGTTGCAGCAGATGGATTTAGATGTCAAGTTAGTCAACTGGATTCAGGATTGGCTGTCTGATAGGTATCAGAGAGTTGTGTATGGTGGGGCGGTATCAAGGAGGCAGAAGGTTACAAGTGGGGTCCCACAGGGCTCTCAATGACATTGTCAGTGGATTGCAGGGGGATATTCAGTTGATTGCAGATGATGTGAAGCTTGGAAAGGTTATTAGTAATAGTGCAGATGTGGCAGCCTTGCAAGAGGATTTGAATAAACTAGACAGATGGGCAAATGAATGGTGGTGTCGATTTAATGCATCAAAATGTCAGGTTTTGAAGTTTGGGAGACTGCATACTCAATTGGAGGAGCTGTACTGGAGGAAGTAGGGGACACAAGAGATCTGGTGGTGATGATTGATAGAAACCTGAAATTCAGGGGACATATTGTAAAGGTAGTGAAGGTAACCCAGAGGATTGCTGCTATGATGAGAAGGATGCAGACCTGCAGAGATAAGAGTTATCATTCCATTGTATAAGACCCTGATCAGACCACACTTAGGCTATTGTTCTCAAATTTGGTCCCCAGGATTTGAAGGGGATAAATTAACTGTGGAAAAGGTACAGAAGCAGATAACAAAGATGGTTTCAAGACTGTACAATGTTAGTTATGAGGATCGGCTGAGGGAATGTGGACTGCAAAATTAGGTAGATAGAAGGAGAGGTGATATGATTGAAACTTTTAAACTCTTGAGAAATGGTTACAGGGTTGACACTGGGGAGTTCTTTTGTTTGGTGGAAGGAGGGATGACAAGAGTCCTTCCCTGGAAGTTACGAAAGGAGGCTGTGAGCAAGAAGGTGAGAAGTGTTTTCTTTTCATGGAGGGTTGTTGAACTGTGAAATGCATTGCTTGATAGTGGTGAGAGCGAGAAGAATCAGTGAGTTCAAGGAGTGGTATGATAGACTTTGTATTTCCTAGGAAGGACCTCATGCGATTAGTCTTTTGACTCCATGGAGGCCTGGATAATAATAAAAATAATAATAAATGGGATGTTATATCAAGCAATACATAGTTGCTATTTAAGCTGTAAGTCAGCAGATAGACTTGAAGGAGGTATAGGAAGATTGTTAGTGGTTAAGTCAGGTATGCAACAAGGGTGTACATTAATAATCACATTATGAAAGAAAGTGGAATTAAATCCGATATCTGAATTGGTGATGTTAATTTTATCTCTTTACTTTATGCAGATGATGTTATACTTCTGAATAAACTCAGTACAAATCTGAAAGATTCCCTGACTAAATTGAACAACTGTTGTGATAAATTTCATATGAAAATAGGCAGAAACATTGAAAACTGTATCCTGAATGGTGACCTACAGAACAAGTAAAACATTTCAACAATTTAGCTATAGTTTTTAGTGAAGATTGCAAATTAAATATTGAAATCCACAACAGAACTATTAAATCTGGTATGGTAGGAAGAAAACTGAATAAATTTATATGGAATGATAATGAAATTAGTCATCATCATCATCATCAAATTTCTGCCATTTCTCATGGGGTGTACAGGATATGATAGTACTACATGAAAAAATTACATCATTACTAACTTCCTATCTACAATTTTCTTCCAAATCAGTCTGTTACTTGTCAAGTCTCCAACATTATCAGATCTTATATTTCTATCGTCTAAGGCACTTTGTACCGTATCAATCCACCTATATCTTGGTCTTCCTCTGAGTCGTTTTCCTGCCAACCTGGCAGAGAACACTTGTTTTGCTAATCTTTCCTCTCCCATTCTATTTAAATGACCATACCACCTGAGATTAGCTCTGCTAACGCATTCCTGGATGCTGACAATGTCAACTTCTTTCCTAATATCCTCATTTTTAATATGATGTTGCCATTGATGCCATCTGTTCACGCCTCTAATCTTTCTCAGGACTCTCATATCTGCGGTCTCTAGTCTTTAGTCAAGTGTTTTACTTCTGACCAAGCTCTCAGATCCATGAGCTAAAATTGGTTTGAACACTATCTTGTATACAGCTAATTTAGTGTTCCGACTAATTTCTCTCTTATTCCATCTGAATTTATTCAATTGACTTCCCACCATACCAGCTTTGCTGATTCTGTTGTCTATTTCTATATTTAATTTACCATCTTCACTAAAAATCGTGCCTAAGTAGCTGAAATGTTTTACTTGTTCCACAGGTTCTCCATTCACAACACAGTTGACATTTTCAATGATTCTGCCTATTTTCATTGTCTTTGTCTTTTTATTGCTGACCTTCATACCATATCTATTACAACAGTTATTCAATTTAGTCAGAGAATCTTGCAGACTTGTAGCGGATTTATTTAGAAGTATAACATAATCTGCATAAAGCAAAGAGCTGATAGTAACATCTCCACTTTTGATATTATGTTTAATACCACTTTCCTTCATAATGTGATCCATATAGATAATGAATAACAGAGGGGATAATGTACATCCTTGTCTCACACTAGATTTAACATTAAACCATCTTCCTGTACTTCCTTCAATTCTAACTGCTGACTCACAACTCAAATAAAGACTAAGTATTGCTTGATATAATGCCCCATTGACACCATATAACTGCAGCGTATTGAATAGCTTCTCTCTTGGCACCTTGTCATATGCCTTTTCCAAATCAACAAAACTTAAATACAGATCTTTGTTATATTCCCATGCTTTCTCGACTATTTGTCGTAAAGTGAATATCTGATCCTGACAGCCTCTATTTGGCCTGAATCCAGCTTGTTCTTCACCCAGCTTTTCTTCCATAATTCTTCTCAATCGTTTCTCAAGTATACTTGCATAGACCTTGCCAGTAACACTTAGTAGGGAAATACCTCTGTAATTCTCACATTCAGTTTTACTTCCTTTTTATATATGGGTACTATGAGAGCTCTACTCCAATCATCGGGAATTCGTCCCTCTGTCCAGGCTTTCTGAACTATTCAGTGCAGCCACTGTAAGACTTTTATACCACCATACTTAAGCATTTCTGGTCTAATATCATCTACTCCTGCGGCCTTTCCACATTTTAAGCTTTTGATGGCTTTTTCTACTTCAATTAGGGATATGTATTCCTGATTGCATGCCTGGTCATTGTTTTTTACCACTGTGCTGTCATCACTGCTTGTTTCATTTAGCAGTTTTTCAAAGTAATTACTCCATACTTCAAGGATATCTTTTTCTTCCGTTTTCATGTCACCTTTATCATCTCTAACTCCTTTTACAGCACTCTTTCCTCCATTCCTAAGCTTCTTCAACAACCTCCAGAATATTTTGCCACCTTCTTGATATTTATTTTCTATATTCTTGCCAAAGTCCTCCCATGACTTTTGTTTAGCTAGTTTTACACAGTTTAGCATTCTTGCATTTGTCACTGTATTCTCTAAGAGCACAAGCTGACTTATTTGCCAGGAACTTTGATATGCGTTCTTCTTTTCCTTCACTGCCTCTTTAACTTCCTGTGTCCACCATGGAGTTTTAATTTTTCTATCCATGTAGACGTCAACTTCACCACATGCCTCTCTAGCTGAATCAATCGGGGCTTTCTTCAAGGCTTGCCACTGAATCTCCAAGGTTTGGTTCCTGTTCTCAAACTCTTTCATTTTTTCCTCAATAATCTTTGTGTATTTTAGTCTACAGTTCACATCTAAAAGCTGCTCAACTTTTATTCGCTTTAAAACTTTCTTACATGTTATTCTTTTCAATACGCAATTCAATTTTATCCTGCTCAAGACTAAATAGTGATCACTTCCAATTTCAAATCCTCTGTACACTCTGGTGTCCTGCACGAGGGAGAAAACATCACTATCAACAATAACATAGTCAATGAGACTTTTCTTATTTCTTGCCTCTTCTCTCCATGTGAATTTGTGCACATTTTTATGTTGGAACATGGTGTTAGTAATAACCAGTCCATGCCCTGAGCAGAAATCCAACAGATATTTGCCATTATTATTAGCTTTGCTCTTTTCTCCAAATTTTCCCAAAATATTTTTGTATATCTCACAATCATTTCTTACTCTGCTATTTAGATCCCCAACAAGGACTAACTTTTCATTTTTCATTGTGTCAGTTGCTTTTTCTAAAGCATCAAAAAATTCCTCCACTTCTACCTTAGTAGAACCTTCTGTGGGACCATAGGCACAAATAAGTCTCATTGTTCAGTTCCCCATTCTCATATTTGCCCACATTACTCTACTTGAGACTGACTGCCATTCAAGAAGATTAGCCTCGTATTTTGTGTTGAATACTATGGCTACTCCTTCTTTTCCTTGATTGTCATTGCCTGAATATAACATTTTCTATTTATTGCTCGGAAAGATCTCACCAGTTTTTGTCTTTTTTGTTTCAGTCACCCATATTATGTCGATCTGGTACTTATCTAATTCCTTAGCTAGCTCCATTTCTTTGCCATTCAGGCTTCTTATGTTGATAGTACCGATCTTTATCTTTGGTGATGTTGAGTTGGGGTGTGTTTTCAGATTTGCTCCAGTAGCTGACTTTTCACTGTTCACCCCTGGTTCTCGCGAAAACAACGGTGGCCTTGTTTAACCGGGCGACGCCCCAGCCGGCATGAAATTTTGTCATGTTGTACCATTTTTTATTTTGGTTTAACCAATAAGAATACAATTTGGTCGGCTAAATCCCAAATTACCAGCCCATCCTCATAAGTTCAGTATCCAATTAGATACCCAACAGGGTGCACCACGAGAAGGTGAGGATTGGACATTAGGTCAGAAGCCCTGGTAGGTTGTCCGCATTCCTTTAAAGGCTATGTGGAGGTCTCTTCTCAGTTATACAGCTTTGACCCTTAAGCACCCCAATGAAATTAGTGAAAACATTAAATTAACTGTATACAAGACTGTGTTCAATTTTAACTTATGGATCTAAGTGCTGGGTTAGAAATAAAATACTTGATCAAAGACTGGAGACTTCTGATATGCTAGTTCTGAGAAAGATTAGTGGAGTGAGCAGATGTCATCAATAGCAGTATCACATTAAAAATGAATATATTAGGAAAGAACTTTCCATTGTTAGCATTCAGGAATGTGTTAATAGAGCTAATCTTTGGTGGTATGTTCACTTAAACAAAATGAAAGAGGAAAGATTAGCAAAATAAGTGTTCTTTGCCAGATTGCCAAGGAAAAGACCCAGAAGAAGACCAAGATGTAGATAGGCTGATACAGTGAAAAGACAGAAATAGATCTGATAAGATTGGAGTCTTGACAGATAACAGATTGATTTGGAGGAAAATTGTTGATCAGAAGTTAGTAGTGATGTAGGTTTTTAATGTAGTACTATCATAATTACTCTGTACTTCCGCTGACTGTACATATCAGGAATTTGACGATGATGCTAAATATTATTTCAGCACTAGTTTTAACATAAAAACCTACAGTTGCTTGTACAGTGTGTTTTAAATTTGGCACTGTGCTGTACTGTTTTATTGTTCCAATTCCTTACTCTTTCTTTGCTCTCATTGATGATGTCTTACAATATGTAAAATGAAATATTTGTAAAATAAATATCGTTTTTTACTATGGAACATGTGTGGATGTTTAATTATGGATTGGTAACTGACTTTCTGATAAATATCAGAGTTCCATGTATGTGTGTTTCAGAGGGTTCAGCCATGGGACTCTTTCTGTTCCGTCTTTCATCATCATCATCAAATTCCTGATATATATCCACAAGAGGTGTACAGGATATGATAGTACTATATGAAAAATTTACATCATCACTAAATTGATATCTACAATTTTCCTCCAAATCAGTCTGTTAAATGTCAAGACTCCAATATTATCAGGTCTTATATTTCCGTGTTCTAAGGCACTTTTTACTGTATCAATTCACCTAAATCTTGGTCTTCCTCTGGGTCTTTTTCCTGCCAACCTGGCAGAGAACACTTGTTTTGCTAATCTTTCCTCTCACATTCTGCTTAAGTGACCATACCACCTGAGATTAGCTCTGCTAATGCATTCCT
The DNA here is from genome assembly GCF_054136105.1 of Typopeltis vanoorti. Lineage (NCBI taxonomy): Eukaryota > Metazoa > Arthropoda > Arachnida > Uropygi > Thelyphonidae > Typopeltis > Typopeltis vanoorti. The sequence continues at coordinate 2,981,046 of NC_143561.1, forward strand.
GGATGCTGACAATATCAAGTTCTTTCCTAATATCCTCACTTTTAATATGATATTGCCATTGATGCCATCTGATGCTAAATCGTACTTACCGGGTGCGAAATTTAAGGATGTAAGTGAGAGTATTAGAGTGCAAAAACAGAGGGTGAAAGAATTAATAATTGTGGCGGGTACAAATGAATTGAAAGGTGATAAATTTTTTATGAGAGAAGACTTGAAAGTATTGTTAAAGGTAGCGAAAGAAAAGAGTGACAGAGTTAGATTGGTGAGTCTGTTGCAGTGGTATGACAGAGAGGAGTTTAGAAGGCGGGCCATAATCGCAAATGACATTATGCTCAGGTTATGCAGACGGTGTGGTGTGGAATGAGTTTGATGGGCGAAAGGACTTATACAAGATGGATGGCCTACATTTGAATGGACTTGGTGTACGGAGACCGGAAAAAAAAGTGTAGCTGAATGAAGCGAAAATGGATCTGCAAAACCAGGGAAACTAGAACTACCAAGCAGGGGGGGGGGGGGGGGGAGTGGATATGCAGACATCAGTGAGACAGTTGAGTGTAAGAATGTATATAATGTACCCGAGCCAGCACTAAGGAAAAAAATGGGAATGGGACATTTAGAATAACTCATCAAGATAGGGGTGGGACAAAGGGATCACTGCATTTCATGTATACTAATGCCAGGAGTATTAGGAACAAGAAGGAAGAATTTTTGGCCTTGATTGGCTCTTCCTGGCCACAGGTTATTGGCATTAGTGAAACATGGCTGACGGAAGATGATATAGTTAGTGGGATAGAATGTGTAGGTTATAGTGTGTTTAGGAGGGACAGAGAGAATAAAATGGGGGGAGGGGTGTTACTGATGATAGCTGATGAACTGCAGCCAAGAAGAATTGAAGTTGTATCACAGGATAGTGAAAGGAGCTTATTTGAGGCTATTTGGTGTGAGATTGATACTGGCAGAATAAAATATACAATTGGGTGCTGCTATAGACCAGGTGATGGAATAGATAGTGGAGATAGTATGCATAAACAAATTGATGAAATGAGTGGAAGGAGGGTAATTAATATGGGGGATTTCAACTATGGTAACATTGATTGGAAGGAGGAGAGGACACATGGGAGGAAGGAAATGGATTTTATTCAGTTATTAAGGGATAACTATCTGAGACAGCATGTAATTGAAAATACTAGGGGGTGTGAGAGTGCTTGACCTGGTAATAGCATCTCAGAATTTGACTGTAATGAATATGACCATGTTGTCGCCTATTGATGAGAGTGATCATAAGGTGGGAGGTGGCTAAAGGTGTGGAATTTTCGATTAAAACAGTATATGTGGAATTATCGGGCTGATAAGTATGACAAGCTTAGGAGATTGCTTGGATCAGTGCCATGGCATGTACAACTGCAAGGGCTGGATGTCGATAGAGCATGGGAAGTTGTCAAGGAGCATTTACAAGAGGTTATGACGAATTGTATACCTAGGGTCCGAATAGTAAAACAAGTAGGGGTTAAATGGATGAATAACACCATTAAGCTTGAGCTGCAAAAAAAGAAACAACAGTGGAGGGGTGACCTGCAGGCACACGAACGGTATAAAGTGCAGGCCAGAAGAGTTACGAGTGTGGTAAAAAAAAAAAAAAAGCAAAAGCTGATTATGAAAGGAAACTAGCTATGCAAGCTAGAGTGCAAAAGACGGCCTGTGACTAGTGGTGTGCCGCAGGGTTCTGTTCTTGGACCACTGCTGTTTAATCTGTTCATTAACTATATAGGGAAGGATCTAAGTGGAACAGTTCATTTGTTTGCTGATGATGCAAAGTTGGGTAAGGCGATAGTGAATGCAGAAGATGTCAAAGTCTTGCAGGATGACTTAGATAGATTGGAGTTCTGGGCTAAGGAGAATGGATGTCAATTTAATGTGACAAAATATAAGGTTATGCATTTTGGGGTGAAAAGATTTGCAGCAGTATACCACATTGGTGGAACTGTACTCCAAGAGATTGATGAGGCCAGGGACTTGAGAGTGTTGGTGGATAGGGAGATAAAGTTTAGGGGTACATTGCAAACGTAGCTAAATCAGCTCATCAACTCACTTGGTTGTTGAAAAATACCTTGAGGAGCAGAAACAAGCAAGTTATTGTACTTCTGTACCGAGCCTTGATAAGACCCCATCTCGACTACTGTGCCCAGATTTGGTCACCGAGGTTTCTTCTTGATGGGGAGGAGGTGAAGAGGATCCAGAGGCGAGTGACCAACATGATAGCAGGTCTATGGAATGAACCATATGAGAACAGGTTGAAGATTTGTGGGTTGCAGAAACTAGTTGATAGGCGGGAAAGGGGAGATATGATTGAGACATTCAAATTGCTAAAGGGATTCTATAAGATTAATTCACAGGATATTTTTGTGATCAAAACTATCAAAAACTAGGGGACACCTATGGAAGCTGGCAAGAGTGTGGTTAGCAGGGGTGTTAGAGCTGGGTTCTTTACTTTTAGAGTGGTAAATGAGTGGAATAAGCTGCCAGAGTCTGTTGTGGGTGCTATGACAGTGAGCGAGTTCAAGGCAAGGTATGATAGATACTGTGAGAATGTCGTATAGTTGTGTGGACATGATGTTTAGGGCCTCCCTCGATGAGTCTGAGGACTCCCTGGAGTCACACAAAATAATAATAATAAAAAATAATAATCTGTTCATGCCCCTAATCTTTCTAAGGACTCACATATCTGCAGTCTCTAGTCTTTGGTCAAGTATTTTACTTGTAACCCAGCTCTAAGAATAATAAGTTAAAATTGGTTTAAACACTGTCTTGTATACAGCTAAGTCGGGGTTTTGGCTAATTTCTCTCTTAGTAAATATGAATTTATTCAATTGACTTCCTACCATACCAGTTTTGTTGATTCTCTTATTTATTTCCATATTTAACTTACCATCTTCCCTAAAAATCGTGCCTAAGTAGCTGAAATGTTTTATTTGTTCTATAAGTTCTCCATTCACAATGCAGTTGATATTTTCGATGTGTCTGCCTATTTTCATTGTCTTTGTCTTTTTAATGCTGACCTTCATACCATATCTATTACAACAGTAATTCAATTTAGTCATGATATCTTGCAGACTTGTAGCGGCTTTATTTAGAAGTATAACATCATGCACATAAAGCAAAGAGCTGAGATTAACACCACCAATTTTGATATCAGGTTTAATACCACTTTCCTTCATAATGTGATCCATATACATAATGAATAAGAGAGGATATTATGTACATTCCTGTCTGACACCAGATTTAACATTAAACCATCTTCCTGTACTTCCTTCAATTCTAACTGCCGACTTACAACTCAAATGAACACTAAGTATTGCTTGATATAATGCCCCATTGACACCATATAACTGTAGCGTATTGAATAGCTTCTCTCTTTGCACCTTGACATATGCCTTTTCTAATTCTACAAAACTTAAATACAGATCTTTGTTATATTCCCATGATTTCTCAACTATCTGTCGTAAAGTGAAAATCTGATCCTGACAGTCTATTTGGCCTGAATCCGGCTTGTTCTTCACCAAGCTTCTTTTCCACAATCCTTCTCAACCGTTTCTCAAGTATACTTGCATATATCTTACCAGGACCACTCAGTAATGAAATGCCTCTGTAATTCTCACATTCAGTTTTTATTTCCCTTTTTATATATGGGTACTATGAGAGCTCTACTCCAATCATCTGGAATTCATTCCTCTGCCCAGATCTTCTGAACTAAGCAGTGCAGCCACTACAAGACTTTTATACCTCCATACTTGAGCATTTCTGATCGAATATCATCTACTCCTGTTGCATTTCCACATTTCAGGCTTTTGATGGTTTTTTTTCTACTTCAAGTATGGATATGTATTCTTGACTGCATGCCTGGTCACTGTTTTTTACCACTGTGCTGTCATCACTGCTTGTTTCATTTAGCAGTTTTTCAAAGTAATAATTACTCCATACTTCAAAGATATCTTTTTTCCTTCTATTTTCATGTCATCTTTATCATCTCTAATTCCTTTTACAGCACTCTTTCCTCCATTTTTGAGCTTCTTCAACAACCTCCAGAATATCTTGTCACCTTCTTGATATTTATTTTCTATGTTCTTGCCATAGTCCTCCAATGATTTTTGTTTAGCCAGTTTTACACAATGTTTAGCTTTCTTACATTTGTTTCTATATTCTCTAAGAGCACAAGCTGACTTATTTGCCAGGAACTTTTGATATGCTTTCTTCTTTTCCTTCACTGCCTCTTTAACTTCCTGTGTCCACCATAGAGTTCATCATCATCATCATCATCAAATTCCTGCCATGTACCCTCAAGGGGTGTACAGGATATGACAGTACTACATGAAAAATTTACATCATTACCAACCTCCTATCTACAATTTTCCTCCAAATCAGTCTGTTACTTGTCAAGACTCCAACATTATCAGATCTTATATTTCTATCGTCTAAGGCACTTTGTACCGTATCATTCCACCTATATCTTGGTCTTCCTCTGGGTCGTTTTCCTGCCAACCTGCCAGAGAACACTTGTTTTGCTAATCTTTCCTCTCCCATTCTATTTAAGTGACCATACCATCTGAGATTAGCTCTGCTAACGCATTCCTGGATGCTGACAATGTCAAGTTCTTTCCTAATATCCTCATTTTTAATATGATATTGCCATTGATGCCATCTGTTCACGCCTCTAATCTTTCTCAGGACTCTCATATCTGCGGTCTCTAGTCTTTGGTCAAGTGTTTTACTTCTGACCCAGCTCTCAGATCCATAAGTTAAAATTGGTTTGAACACAGTCTTGTATACAGCTATTTTAGTGTTCCGACTAATTTCTTTCTTATTCCATATGAATTTATTCAATTGACTTCCCACGATACCAGCTTTGCTGATTCTGTTGTCTATTTCTATATTTAGTTTATCATCTTCAGTAAAAATCGTGAATCAGTAGCTGAAATGTTTTACTTGTTCCACAGGTTCTCCATTCACAACACAGTTGACATTTTCAATGATTCTGCCTATTTTAATTGTCTTTGTCTTTTTATTGCTGACCTTCATACCATATCTATTACAACAGCTATTCAATTTAGTCAGAGAATCTTGCAGACTTGTAGCGGATTTATTTAGAAGTATAACATCATCCGCATAAAGCAAAGAGCTGACATTAACATCTCCAATTTTGATATCAGGTTTAATACCACATTCCTTCATAATGTGATCCATATAGATAATGAATAACAGAGGGGATAATGTACATCGTTGTCTCACACCAGATTTAACATTAAACCATCTTCCTGTACTTCCTTCAATTCTAACTGCTGACTCACAACTCAAATAAAGACTAAGTATTGCTTGATATAATGCCCTATTGACACCATAATACTGCAGCGTATTGAATAGCTTCTCTCTTGGCACCTTGTCATATGCCTTTTCCAAATCGACAAAACTTAAATACAGATCTTTGTTATATTCCCATGCTTTCTCGACTATTTGTCGTAAAGTGAAGATCTGATCCTGACATCCTCTATTTCGCCTGAATCCAGCTTGTTCTTCACCAAGCTTTTCTTCCACAATTCTTCTCAACCGTTTCTCAAGTATACTTGCATAGATCTTGCCAGGAACACTCAGTAGGGAAATACCTCTGTAATTCTCACATTCAGTTTTATTTCCCTTTTTATATATGGGTACTATGAGAGCTCTACTCCAATCATCGGGAATTCGTCCCTCTGTCCAGGCTTTCTGAACTATGCAGTGCAGCCACTGTAAGACTCTTATACCACCATACTTCAGCATTTCTGGTCGAATATCATCTACTCCTGCTGCCTTTCCACATTTCAAGCCTTTGATGGCTTTTTCTACTTCAAGTATGGATATGTATTCCTGACTGCATGCCTGGTCAGTGTTTTTTATCACTGTGCTGTCATCACTGCTTGTTTCATTTAGCAGTTTTTCAAAGTAATTACTCCATACTTCAAGGATATCTTTTTCTCCTGTTTTCATTTCACCTTTATCATCTCTAATTCCTTTTACAGCACTCTTTCCTCCATTCCTAAGCTTCTTCAACAACCTCCAGAATATCTTGTCACCTTCTTGATATTTATTTTCTATGTTCTTGCCATAGTCCTCCAATGATTTTTGTTTAGCCAGTTTTACACAATGTTTAGCTTTCTTACATTTGTTTCTATATTCTCTAAGAGCACAAGCTGACTTATTTGCCAGGAACTTTTGATATGCTTTCTTCTTTTCCTTCACTGCCTCTTTAACTTCCTGTGTCCACCATAGAGTTCATCATCATCATCATCATCAAATTCCTGCCATGTACCCTCAAGGGGTGTACAGGATATGACAGTACTACATGAAAAATTTACATCATTACCAACCTCCTATCTACAATTTTCCTCCAAATCAGTCTGTTACTTGTCAAGACTCCAACATTATCAGATCTTATATTTCTATCGTCTAAGGCACTTTGTACCGTATCATTCCACCTATATCTTGGTTTTCCTGCCAACCTGCCAGAGAACACTTGTTTTGCTAATCTTTCCTCTCCCATTCTATTTAAGTGACCATACCATCTGAGATTAGCTCTGCTAACGCATTCCTGGATGCTGACAATGTCTAGTTCTTTCCTAATATCCTCGTTTTTAATATGATACTACCATTCATGCCATCTGTTCACGCCTCTAATCTTTCTCAGGACTCTCATATCTGCGGTCTCTAGTCTTTGGTCAAGTGTTTTACTTCTGACCCAGCTCTCAGATCCATAAGTTAAAATTGGTTTGAACACAGTCTTGTATACAGCTATTTTAGTGTTCCGACTAATTTCTTTCTTATTCCATATGAATTTATTCAATTGACTTCCCACGATACCAGCTTTGCTGATTCTGTTGTCTATTTCTATATTTAGTTTACCATCTTCAGTAAAAATCGTGAATCAGTAGCTGAAATGTTTTACTTGTTCCACAGGTTCTCCATTCACAACACAGTTGACATTTTCAATGATTCTGCCTATTTTAATTGTCTTTGTCTTTTTATTGCTGACCTTCATACCATATCTATTACAACAGCTATTCAATTTAGTCAGAGAATCTTGCAGACTTGTAGCGGATTTATTTAGAAGTATAACATCATCCGCATAAAGCAAAGAGCTGACATTAACATCTCCAATTTTGATATCAGGTTTAATACCACATTCCTTCATAATGTGATCCATATAGATAATGAATAACAGAGGGGATAATGTACATCGTTGTCTCACACCAGATTTAACATTAAACCATCTTCCTGTACTTCCTTCAATTCTAACTGCTGACTCACAACTCAAATAAAGACTAAGTATTGCTTGATATAATGCCCCATTGACACCATATAACTGCAGCGTATTGAATAGCTTCTCTCTTGGCACCTTGTCATATGCCTTTTCCAAATCGACAAAACTTAAATACAGATCTTTGTTATATTCCCATGCTTTCTCGACTATTTGTCGTAAAGTGAAGATCTGATCCTGACATCCTCTATTTCGCCTGAATCCAGCTTGTTCTTCACCAAGCTTTTCTTCCACAATTCTTCTCAATCGTTTCTCAAGTATACTTGCATAGATCTTGCCAGGAACACTCAGTAGGGAAATACCTCTGTAATTCTCACATTCAGTTTTATTTCCCTTTTTATATATGGGTACTATGAGAGCTCTACTCCAATCATCGGGAATTCGTCCCTCTGTCCAGGCTTTCTGAACTATGCAGTGCAGCCACTGTAAGACTCTTATACCACCATACTTCAGCATTTCTGGTCGAATATCATCTACTCCTGCTGCCTTTCCACATTTCAAGCCTTTGATGGCTTTTTCTACTTCAAGTATGGATATGTATTCCTGACTGCATGCCTGGTCAGTGTTTTTTATCACTGTGCTGTCATCACTGCTTGTTTCATTTAGCAGTTTTTCAAAGTAATTACTCCATACTTCAAGGATATCTTTTTCTCCTGTTTTCATTTCACCTTTATCATCTCTAATTCCTTTTACAGCACTCTTTCCTCCATTCCTAAGCTTCTTCAACAACCTCCAGAATATTTTGCCACCTTCTTGATATTTATTTTCTATATTCTTGCCAAAGTCCTCCCATGACTTTTGTTTAGCTAGTTTTACACACTGTTTAGCTTTCTTACATTTGTCTCTGTATTCTGTAAGAGTAAAAGCTGACTTATTTGCCAGGAACTTTTGATATGCTTTCTTCTTTTCCTTCACTGCCTCTTTAACTTCCTGTGTCCACCAGGGAGTTCTGATTTTTTTATCCTTGCACACAACCTCACCACATGCCTCTCTGGCAGAATCAATCAATGTTTCCTTCAGAGTTTGCCACTGAATCTCCAAGGTTTGATTCCTGTTCTCAAACTCTTTCATTTTTTCTTGAATAATATTTGTGTCTACAGTTCACATCTGAGAGCTGCTCAACTTTTATTCTCTTTAAAACTTTCTTACATGTTCTTCTTTTCAGTATGAAATTTAATTTTATCCTGCTCAAGACTAAATGGTGATCACTTCCAATTTCAAATCCTCTGTACACTGGTGTTATGTACTAGGGAGAAAACATCACTATCAACAATAACATTGTCAATGAAACTTTTCTTATTCCTTGCCTCTTTTCTCCATGTGAATTAGTGCACATTTGTATGTTGGAACATGGTGTTAGTAATAACCAGTCCATGTCCTGAACAGAAATCCAACAGATGTTTGCCATTATTATTAGCTTTGCTCTTTTCTTCAAATTTTCCCAAAATATTTTTGTATGTCTGACAATCATTTCCTACTCTGCTGTTTAGATCCCCAACAAGGACCAACTTTTCTTTTTTCATTGTGTCAGTTGCTTTCTCTAAAGCCTCAAAAAATTCATCCACTTCTACCTTAGTAGAACTTCCCACATCTACTAAGAGTTCTTAGTAGAACTCTTAGTAGATGTAGGACCATAGGCACAAGTAAGTCTCATTGTCCAGTTTTTCAATTCTTATCTTTGCCCATATCACTACTTGAAATTGCCTGCCATTCAAGAAGATTAGCCTCGTATTTAGTGTTGAATACTATGGCTACTACTTCTTTTCCTTGATTGTCATTGTCTGAATATAACATTTTGTATTTATTGCTCAGAAAGATCTCAACAGTTTTTGTCTTTTTTGTTTCAGTCACCTCTATTATGTCGATCTGGTACTTATCTAATTTCTCAGCTAGCTCCATTTATTTGCCATCAGGCTTCTTATGTTGATAGTACTGATCTTGAACTCTGGTAATTTTGAGTTGGTTTAAGGTTTAGGATTTTTTCCAGTAGCTGACTTTTCGCTGTTTGCCCTGGTTCTCTGGCGAAAACAATTGGGTCGTGTTTAACCAGGTGACGCCCCTGAAGGCATGGAATTCTGTCATGTTGTACCATCATTTGAAATTTTGGTTTAAGCCAATAAGAATACAATTTGGTCGGCTAAATCCCAACTTTATGGAACAATATTTTCATTGGACTACAGGGTAATATTCAGTTGTTTGCCAATGATATTAAGCTATTAATTATAGCTTAACATTATAAATTATGTATTATAATTTATAATAATAGTAATAGTGTTTGGGCTGTTCAGTATGATTTCAATAAGTTGGAAGATGGCAAATGAATGGGGATTTGACATTTTAATGCAGCTAAATATATGATCCACAGATGGGATACTTCATACTCACTTGGAGTTATACTAGGAGAAGCAGAGGAAGCAAGGGATCTTGGGATGGTTGCATACAGATATTTGAAGTTCAGAGTACATGTTACAATGGTGATGAAGACAACCCAGAGAATTACTGCAATATTGAGGATGTTGATCAGCAAAAATGAAAATATGTGTTCCTTTGTATAATACTCTGTTGCTTGAATTTGAAAGGAATATAATAACCTTGGAAAGGGTGCAGCAGCAGCAGATAATAAATTATATCAGGAACAGTACAGCATTGGTTTTGAGGATAGACTGAATGAAGTCATGCTAAGTACCAAGTTTTATGGATAGTAAACAGAGGGGGGATATTATTAAAACATTTAAGCTGTTGAAAGGTATTTAATAGATCGACACTGGGGAGATTTTTCATATGGTATAACAATAGAAAAATTAATGAGGACAAAGTGTAATCTGTGTAGGCTGCAAAAGGAAGTAGTAAGTAAGAGATTAAGAAGCATTTTATGGAGAGTGGTAAGAGCATGGGAATGCATTGCCATGTGACCAGGTAGGTGGTAGTTAGAATTCAGAGACCAGCGAGTAAGCTAAGTAAGCTAGTGTCAGGTCTGTAGAATGCTCCTTATGAGAATAAGTTGGAAGTTTTGGAACCTACATACCTATCCTTCTTATGAGAATAGGTGTGGGTTGCAAAGTTTAGTTCATAGGTAGAAGGGGGGGGGGACACAAAAGAAACTTAGAGGTTATTAAAGAGGTTCTATGAGATTGACACAAATGAAAATTTTCAGTACCTGACAAATAGCAGGTCATCCTGAAACTTTTGTAGGAATGTGGTTAGTAAGAGTGTGTGCAGGATAGATTTTTTACTTGATGTATGCTTCAGTAACGAAATACCATGAGTAGACATAATACTTAAAATTATAATAATAATTTTAAGTTTAATTCTAATTAAACAATAATTGACATATCCACAAGGCACCACCTCAGTAGCTAATGTAAGATAACTAAAAAAGATCATTAAATATCCTAAACTTATTAAAAAAAAAACTATATATATGTATATACAAATACAAATGTTAGGAAAGATTAGTTGATTTGTAGAGTACTGTCTCCCATAAAGGGGATTTACGTAGACCATCGGATCTGTTTAAGTTTGGGGAGTGAAGTAATGTTTCACATGTTTCTTTGTAAGCCATTCCATGAGGAACCGACTTTTGTGAATGACTTTTGTCTTGTTCCAATGAACTCTATGTTCCTCTAGTTGGTAACTTCAATCAAACTTAAAGTTTTTCTTCTGCCAATATACATCAGAAGAACCTACCATGAGACTATATTATTATTATTATTATTATTATTATTATTGACAACTCCAAGGAGTCCTTAGACTCATCGAGGGAGGCCCTAAACATCATGCTTTGCCTTGAACTCATTTCACTCATTCACCACTCTCCAAGTAAAAAACCTAGTTCTAACACCCTTGCTAACCACACTCTTGCCCATGGAAGGCACCTAGTCCTCCCACCACCAGTCCTGTTCCGAAAAATATCCTCTGAATTAATCTTATAGAAATCCTTCAGTAATTCGAATGTCTCAATCATATCACCCCTTTTCCACCTATCAACCAATTTCTGCAACCCACAAATCTTCAAACTGTTTTCATAAGGTTCATTCCATAGACCTGCTATCATCTTGGTCACTCGCCTCTGGATCCTTTCCACCTTCTCCCCATCAAGAAGAAACCTAGGTGACCAGATCTGGGCACAGTAATCAAGATGGGGTCTTATCAAGGCTCGATGACTAGCTTATCTCTGCTCGTCAAAGTATTCTTCAGCATCCAAGTGATTTGATGAGTTCATTTAGCCACTTTTGTAATGTGCCCCCTAAACTTCAACTCCCTATCCACCAACACTCCCAAATCCCTGGCCTCATCAATCTCCTGGAGTACGGTTCCACCAATGTGGTATACTGCTGCTAATCTTTTCACCCCGAAATACATAACTTTGCCACATTAAATTGACATCCATTCTCTTTAGCCCAGTCCTCCAATCTATCCAAATCATCCTGCATAATTTTGACATCATGTGCATTCACTATTGCTCTACCCAACTTTGCATCATCAGCAAACAAATGAACAGTTCCTCTTAGATCCTTTCCTATATCGTTAATGAACAAATTAAATAGTAGTGGTTCAAGAACATAACCCCTGCTGCACACCACTAGTCACAGGTCATCTTGTGGACTCTACTCCTGAATAAACTACTCTCTGATATCTCTCCATCAACCACCCTCCAATCCATCTCACCAACCCTATATCCATCCCCATATGCTGCAGTTTACTGATTAGAATTCCACGTGGTATCCTGTGAAAGGCCTTAGCAAGGTCCAGCAGTATCACTGTAAATTGTGTTATAAAACGTGAGCAAGTTACTGAGGCATGATCTACCCTTCACAAAGCCATGCTGTCCCCCATACAGTATCCCATTTTCATCTGTCCATTCCTATATTTTTCTCTTGACTACTTTCTCCAAAACCTTGACAACCACTTCTCATGTGCTGATCGGTCGTAATTTGCAACAGCAGTCTTGGCACCTCAGGACTAACCCAGATCCGAGACTCAAATTAAACAAAATGGTCAAAGGCAATGTGTTTTGACAATTCTTTAGCTGCTTCACGTAAGACCCGAGCTGGTATACCATCCAATCCCACAGATGTATTCATCATTAAGGTTTTGTAATATGCTATTCACCTCCATTTCATTCCTGCAATATCACCATCTGGATGATATACTCTTGCAAAGTGCACGCTCAGTAATTCCACTATATCAACTGATTCAGTTACTTCCCTACCATCGGCATCCCTTAAAATCATTCTGCCATTCTATAATAACAGCTATTACTATTAACATATATAACTATTATTTTAATAAAGGCTATTATAGCCTGTTTTTGTTTAGGAGAATCCCTTATTTTAAATACATTGGCTATTATTACTCAAAAAAGGGGTGTGTGTGTGTATATATATATATATATATATATATATATATATATATTTTTTTTTTTTTTTTTAGGGAATTATGGGTGAGTATAGAAAGCAATTATAGCAGAATAAAAGAGGTGGAAAAATTTTGTACATACCTTGTTTTGATTCCAGGATGTCTTCCAATTTCATGATCCTGCTTAAGGTTGTTTATAAAGAGGGGGAGGAAGGAGGAAGGGAGCGTGGGGGTGTGTTTTGACGTGGGAAAATAAATTTCGAAACCTGGGTTTCCAAATTTATTTTCCCACGTCAAAACACACCCCCACGCTCCCTTCCTCCCCCCCCCCCTTCCCCTCTTTATAAACAACCTTAAGCAGGATCACGAAATTGGAAGACATCCTGGAATAAGGTATGTACAAAATTTTTCCACCTCTTTTATTCTGCTATAATTTCTTTCTATACTCACCCATAATGCCCTAAAATATATATATCCCTTTTTTTGAGTAATAGTAGCCAATATATTTAAAATAAGGAACACTCCTAAACAAAAACAGGCTATAATAGCCGTTATCATAATAATAGTGTTTAAGAGGAGTAGCATGGGAATTTTCCCAGAAATTATACCTAAATATATAACTTGAAAATAATTGCTAACGTATTCTCAATTTTACGCTACTGTATTGTGTAAATCCTAAAAAATCCTTCAAAATTTATCTGTTTTATTTCTTTATTTTCTTTCTTTAGTTAGAAGCATATGATGCAGCTTTAAAATCTGTCGAATTAGTTCTAAAAGTACAGCCAAAAAATGTGAAAGCATTGTTTAGGAAAGGAAAAGTAAGTAAGAATTTTCACTGAATTTACAGGTTGTTTGGATAACTTTGCATGATTTAAAGATTGTTAACATATGCTATTCATTCACTTTTTCATTTATTTACTTTAGTTACCTTATGTTTGTCTTTAATATAGGCATGATTAACTTTAAAAAGGATTAACTGAGATTTACATAAGAATGTATTTATCAAGCTTTTAGTTTAAGGAGCACCCTGCTTAGCCTACTTTTTGGTTACAATTTATGTATAAATTAAGGTAAATTGGCCAAATGATAGCATCTTAGTAACATCAAAAAAAGTGAAATGGTATGGACCTACCTTCAAAATTCCAAATCTTAATATGTTAAATGCTTCCAATTTTTCTAATGTATGAATGCAGTTTAAAACTTGTGCAGTAACATCAAAATTTTAGTAAGTCACCTAACTGAGAAGTAAAAACCATTTAAAAATTATAAACCCAAGCATTAAAGGAGCAGTGTTTTTCATTCTCCATGCAGGCAAATCAACCATGAGAATATGTGCAATTTTCAGACAGAAAATAGTGGTGACTGGTAGTTGGTATTTTGTCTATTTGGGAAAATTAAGTAGCGTAGATGGTTAGCTGGGTGTGTAGAGTGGAGTTGTAGAGTACAATGCCCTTCCTTGGAGGTGGAGGTGTCAAGTAGTAATAATAAGAGTAATAATAAAAGCACATACAAGTATATAAGAACATAAGTTACCTTCATATCTGTGCTATTAGTGTGTTCTTTCATGTGGTTATATCAATTGTTTCAGTATCGTTTTTGTCTAGGTTTTATCGCAACTCTCCAGACCCCCCCCTCCATAAAACAGGGTGTTTCAGTTATATTATAGCGTTTGTTACAGGCATAATATACAAACAAGATGGTTGCAACTATGTGAGTACCGACATGGAGAGAGATGTGTTTAACTGCAACAAGGCTCCAATGTTGAGTTCCCCACACTTTGAGAAACTCAAGTTCGTGGCCAGTCTCAGTGCTGTAAACATGCACAAGATTGAGCAGAAAGTGTTTTTAGTCAAATCATGTTGGACTATGGTTCATTCAAGGTTACGCACTCGAAATTCAGAAAATTTTTTAATGTTGCAGTGCAGTCAAAAAGTGTGATACAGAAGATGGTGAAAAAACTGGAGACAACAGTCACAGTGGTGAATGTCCATGGGGGCAGCCATCCTGCAGTGACCGAGGGAACAGTCCAGGATGTGCGTAACAGGTTGCTTAACTCACTGAGCAAGTCCTCATGGCAACTGTCCCAAGAAATTTTCTCTTGTTACCTTCAACTTGCCACAGAGCAGCAAAAAAGGGAGCATTCACCCTTGCATAGCGAGCGTCCGCAGTGCAGGAACTGCAGGGGCCCAATTTCACAAAAAGGATATTATACTGCAATTGGTTTCATACCTTGAATGAATGGCTGAAAACTATGACATTCTGGACAACATTTTTCTCATATGAAGCATGCTTTCACCTGTCTGAATACATCATTTTGCAGAATACGTGTTTGTGGGTCGAAGCGAATCCACATGTGTACCACAAAATTATAAAAATGATGCGTCTCCACAAATAAAAATGGTTGTTATTAATAGAATGCTAGAAAAAATCTAAAAAAACTTTATTCTTCTGTCTATAGTATAGAGTAATGAAATAATTCACTATCATCACAATACAAATTTATACACTTTCAATTTATTTTTTTAATTTGATGATTTCACATGAAATGACCCTTATGAATAATGTCCCTTATAGCTGCCCATTTTGCATTAATTTATGCTTAGCAGTTTATTCTTGGAAGTAAATTTTTTAAGCTGAAATAGTACAAAATGGGCAAAAGAGGTTCTGTGAAAAGTGGTTCACAGACAATTCATCGTGGAAACTATTCATTGCAGAAAAAATTTGTTAGAAAATTGAAATGATATTGCATTGAATGGCTATTTATATTAAATATATTAAATGATATTGCATTGAATGCAAAATAAATTTCAGAAAATATAGTTTTTTTATGTATTTATGTATTGTTTAGATTTTACTTAGATTTTCATATTTTTATTCTTATACAATGAAAGTAATATATTTATTGATCAGTGAGTTTCCTAATTTCAGTTTTATTGTAATTTTTATTCATTTTAACCTGGATGGAAATCCTGCTTAAATTCCATGACCAAACATGGAAACCACTTATGCCACTTCAGGCCTCCAATAAACAGTACTGTGGTCTCACATCAGATGACAAAATTCATCTCTTACCTAAAAACGATTACAAACATCCCAGCCCATTGCGAGTTTCGAATCCACAGCTCATTGGTAGGAGAGGGTATGCTAATTGGTTGTTACCAACATGATATTTCTGATTACAGTTTTATTTTTGAATGTTTCACGAGATAAATAATTCTTAAATTTTTTAAAATAAATATTTTTTTAAAAAATATTTCTTATATGGGAAATATTTATTTTTTTTGTTTCTCATATATCCGAAGAATTTTTGTGCAATTAATTTTCCCACAATGAATTGTCCAGACACACCTGAAGGTACCTGGCTGTCATCTTGAACAATATTTAGTTTATATGAAAATGCAAATAAAAATCAAAAAATACACACGTTGAATATTGAAATGGAATAAAAATTATGAGAGAGTAACAGAGCACATTTCTTTGAGAGTAATTATTCATCACGATGAATAATCTTCCTCAAAGAAATGTGCCCTAAGAAAAAAAAGCTACAAATAGTATTAATTTAATTAATCATCATGATTAAGTATAATAGATACAGTATGGCACAAAAAAAAAGTACTTGAACAACTACAATGATATATTTTATGAAGTTAAGGGTTTAATTGATAAAGAGATATCTGTTTATACTTAATATTCGCATCCACAACTATCAGTGGAATCTTGGTCGAATAAATAATTAACAATGGCAGATTACGTGTTAGAAATGAGCAGCTTATATTTCAAGACAGGTTTCATAGTGCATTCTAAGGTTCTCTGTCATCTTGAAGAACAAGGGTTGGGACTACTGCTGGACATATTGTGTAATTTGAACTAAGGTAGTTGAACAAGATTTGAAGGCAGGTCATGGTGGAATACTCATTCCTTCAACATAAACCAGATGAAGGCATCAAGCGATGTGAGATCAGGAAAACGTGAATGTATGGAAATTCTGTGAACCTTAAAATGAGCCTACTGGAGAAGTGCTCTGATAAATAGGCTCTGGAACCATGTAATGTGTTGCTGGTTGCTTCGTTCCATTAGAATACCTGCCAGTGAAATGGAATGTTTTTTATGACACATCCTATACAAATCCTGGGTGAATGGAACCAATACATTCTCAGTGGTCACGGTTACACCACCCTCTTGAATGAAGTAGGACCCAACTGAACCATGGCCAGAAACTGCACACCATGCGGTGACCTTCTCGCTGCAAAGAGGTTTCTTTCGACAAATTCAAGTCTTGAGAAACCAAGAAATCTGTAAATTCATCTGTTTACATGACTGTTTAGGCTTCATCTGAGATCCAGACATTATGGAGAAAGGATGGATCTTTGTAGACATTATTGCTTGGGGCATGTTTATGAAAATGATGAACAAACTGCCTCACAAATCTCGGCTTGTACCATTTGCTATACCAACTCTGCATGAATGAAAATAATGCTCAACAATTCCAAATCAACACCATTGCTACAGCTAAATATAATAGTCTATTATATTTATATAATAAATAAATATAATAGTGTAGACTCTACACGTGCCCTTCTGTTAATGTGCATGCAGTCGAACGGCATGTCGCATACCACGTTTGCTAACAGAGGTGTCGAAGTTCAGTAGTGTTTTAGTTTTTTTTTCCCTGCCATACTGTATAAGAAATGTATAATATTAAATAGGATTAAGTATGTTTGATTGTAAAGCATGGTTTGAATTCCAGCTATCTTGGTAGGAATGCTAAGATTAACCTGAAGAGTAAAAAAAAAATTAATGTAATTAAGCATTTCCTTTGAACCATTTTATATGACATATTGGTGGCTTCAGAAGAATTCATGAAGTATTTTGCAAATATGTGTGTGAGCACCAGTCAGTTAGCAAATGGAATGGCTTACTGAGGATGAAGATTTAGCATTAGATGGACCTCAGGAGAAGGAAATCATTTATCCTAAAATCATTCGCCAGTGACAAGATTGGATGTGGTGAAGATATCTTGTTTGGTAGTTAACAAATGTATGTATGTCAGGAGTAATATACTTTTAAACCTTCAGTGAATTATTTTGATCATCTTATTATTGTTATTGACAAAGTAATTAAAAAAAAGTATTTATGAATTGTATCCAGGTTATTTTTGATAGGAATGACTGGTTCAATAGGGTGCATCATGTATTTGTAAATGGAAATAGATTATTGCAAATCTTATTACTTTTTTTTTAAAATAAAATTACCTTGGTTTGTGTGTGTGACGCACGCATGGTTGCATCAATGCAGATATTGCAAAACCTTTAACACATCAGAGCCATGTGTAGTCAGGGTGTTGAGAAGAAAGAAAGAAAGAAACTTATTTTTTGAACAACTAAAAGGATTGAAGGTTGTCCTTGTGTAACTTTATGTGTGGGGAGTTTGAACAGAAGATTTTTCATTTTAAGAAGCTAAACATAGAATCATGTAACATTTTCACTTTTGCATAATTAATAAATGTGTTTCTTTATCGTTTCATTATTTAATGGCTATGTTTTAGTTTGGTGATTATTTTAGTATCGTAGTACATATTTCAAACCGTATTGCTAACAGCATCTGTTTTAACAATGGTAGTTTAGGAAACAAATAGGCCATAAATGCAAGTATCTGCTGTATATGATTTGGTAAAAAAGCAGTATTAAATAATGTTAGTTGAATGTACATTATTTAGAAAGAGTTAATGAATACAAAGATTTGTGCATTTTGGTTGATAGGGAATTTGAGCCTGGAATCATATTTTTTATTTAAGTAAGGAAGTTATGATACTGTTATACAAGTTTCTGTCAGACAAGCATTGGATTATTACTCATGACTTTATTTACCAAAGAATTTAAATGGATGTCCAAAGTATCTAGAGGAAATCAGGTGTGTGTGTGTGTGTGTGTGGAGTAATTATATTGAGACAGGAGTGCTTAAGGGTCATAGCTCTCTAACTGAGAGGAGGCCTCCACATATTCTTTAAAGGAATGAGGAGAACCGACCAGAGCTTCTGACCTAATGGTCAGAAACTCTGGTCGGTGAAGCTAAATAGAGCTTCACCTTCTCTTGGTGCACCCTGTTAGGTAGGTACCTGGATACTGAATGAAGATGGGCTAGCAATTTCGGATTTAGCCGACCAAATTGTATTCTTATTGACTTAAACCAAAATGTAAAATGATGGTACAACATGACAGAATTTCCTGACAGCTGTAGCATTGCCTGGTTAAACAAGGGTCCCCTGTTTTCCCCAGCAAACCAGGGAGAACAGTGAAAGGTCAGCTACAGGAACAAATCCTGAAACATGCCCCAACTCAACATCACCAGAGTTCAAGATAGGTACTATCAATATAAGAAGCCTGAATGGCAAAGAAATGGACCTAGATCAGGAATTGGATAAGTACCAAATCGACATAATAGGGGTGACTGAAACAAAAAGACAAACTAGTGAGATCTTTCTGAGCAATAATATAAAATGTTACATTCAGGCAATGACAATCAAGGAAAAGAAGGAGTAGCTATAGTATTCAACACTAAATATGAGGCTAATCTTCTTGAATGGCAGGCAGTCTAAAGTAGAGTAATGTGGGCAAATATGAGAATGGGGAACTGGACAATGAGACTTATTTGTGCCTATGGTTCCACAGAAGGTTCTACTAAAGTAGAAATGGAGGAATTTTTTTAGGCTTTGGAGAAATCAACTGACACTACGAAAAAGGAAAAGTTGATTATTGTTAGCAATCTAAATAGCAGAGTAGAAAATGATTGTCAGACACAAAAATATTTTGGTAAAATTTGGAGAAAATAATGGCAAATATTTTCTGCTCAGGACATGGACTGGTTATTACTAACACCATGTCCCAACATAAAATTGTGCACAAATTCACATGGAGAGATGAGGCAAGGAATAAGAAAAGTGTCATTGACTGTGTTATTGTTGATAGTCATGTTTTCACACTGGTGCAGGACACTACAGTGTACAGAGCATTTGAAATTGGAAGTGATCACCATTTAGTCTTGAGCAGGATACATTTGAATTTTATATTAAAAAGAGGAACACGTAAGAAAGTTTTAAAGTGAATTAAAGGTGAGTAGCTCACAGATGTGAACTGTAGATTAAAATACACAAACATTATTAAAAAAAAATGAAAGAGTTTGAGAACAGAAACCAAACCTTGGAGATTTCGTGCCAAATCCTGAAGAAAACATTGATTGATCAGCCAGAGAGGCATGTTGTGAGGTTGTCTTGTCTGCAATGATAGAAAAATCAGAACTCCATGGTGGATAGAGGAATTTAAAGAGACAGTGAAGGAAAAGAAGAAGAAAGCATGACAAAAGCTCCTGGCAAATAATTTAGCTTCTGCTCTTAGAGAATACAGAGGCAAACGTAAACAAGCAAAACACTATGTGGCGCTAGCTAAACAAAAGTCGTGGCAAGACTTTGGTGAGAACATAGAAAATAAATATCAAGAAGGTGGCAATATACATCCTCTGTTCAAAAAGAAACCAAACTTTTCGAAAATAGAAGAAACTAGTGGCACCACCTGTTGTATCTTTTTGTTGTCAAAAGTGGCAACCTTCATTAGTGCTGTGTCAACTGTTTATGACATTTGTTTCATTAGAAGCCGAGTTATAGTGCTAAAAGTGACAGTGTGTTTTGACGAACGGTCAGAAAATGAGTTTCTAACAGAGAGCCGCGATTGACTTGTGTGTTAAACTTGGTAAAAGTTTTACCGAAACGCATCAAATGCTTCAAAAAGCATATGGTGATAAATGCTTATCCTGTACTCAAGTTTACGAGTAGTTTAAGTGATTTCAAAGTGGTCGTGAGATGCATGAGGATGACAAAAAGCTGGGCCATCCAAAAACTGGACTGAGCGAAGTTAACATCCGAAAAGTGTGTGATTTCATCAAAGAAAACTCGAAATCGACCGTTGGATTGAAGATAAATTGGGGATTCCAAAATCAACTGTGCACAATATCTTGACCGAAAGTTTGGTCCTTCATAAATTGAATTCGTGATTTGCTCTCTACAAGTTGACTGATGACCAAAAAATATATTGAACACTGCAAGGACTTCATTAAAACTGCTCATAAGGACTCAGACCTCCTTGAAACTATCATTATTGGTGATGAAATGTGGTGTTTTGAGTATGAGACGGAAAAAAAGTGGCTGAATGGAGACCACCAGAAGAATGGCATCTGAAAAAAAGTCACTTAGAGAAGACAAAAGTAAAGACAATACTGATTTATTTCTATGATTCCCTTGGAATCATAGAAATAAATCAGTAGAATCGAATCGTAGAAATCGTAGAAACGAATTTTCCACATTATCCATAAAGAATTCGTTCCACCTGGCCAAACGGTCAATGGTGATTTTATCTTGAAGTTTTGAAGCGATTGATGGCGAGAATTCATCTCATACGGGTTGAATATCCTGATGCGGGCAGTTGGTCAGTTTTGCACGATAATGCACCAACTCATCGTTCGAACATTGTGAGACAGTTTTTGAGTAAAAACCAAGTTTGTGTTGTGTGTTGGATCACTTGCCGTATTCATCTGACTTTAGCACCCTTGACTTCTTTCTCTTCCCCCGACTTCTTTTGCCGATGAAAGGAAAGCGATATGGCACCATTGAAAACGTTCAAGCAGCAGTATCCCAAAAACTGATATATTAAAAAACTCATTCAACGAATTAATTGACCATGCCAAACTCTGTATCGAAGCTGAGGAAGAGTATATTGATTGAAATAAATGATTTGAATAATTATAGTTGGCATGTGTTTTATTTTCTATCAATAATTTGGTTTTTCTCTTTGGACAGAGGGTGTATTCTGGAGGTTGTTGAAAAAGCTCAGAAATGGAGGAAATAGTGCTGTAAATGGAATAATAGATGATAAGATAACATGAAAACTAGAGAAAAGCGAGAAAAAGATGACTCTTAAATTATTTAAGGAATTTACAACATATATTGGAATATTAATTAAAAGAAACTTTAATAAATACCTCCTATATTTTGGCAATGTCACATTGCCATCTTCATGGGAACATACAACAATGACACTTGCACGCAGGCACCACAAAAAGCAAATGAAGCAGAAGAGAGAAAACTACTTTTGTTCCTAGAGTCCTAAAAGTGTCCTCCTCTAGTGGGCTGTATTGGGTTGTTTTGGCTGTTGGGCTGAAGTTCTCAAGGTGCAAGCTTCCCAAATTTGGGACAGTCTCATGCACCCAAATTTCTTGAGGTTTAGAAAGTTCTTTCTTCTGTTACTTGGAAGCCTGAGGCACTCAACGCACTGGCACATAGCCACAATTTTGCCATATCTCCTAAGAAAATACCTGCCAAAGAAATAATGATTCAGATAGAACATGGTATCCACAACCTTCCAAACCATATCGCCAACAATATCAGACTGGATGTAGCAGGTGTTCTCACCAAAGCAAGACCACCAAAAACCAACACATCCAAAGGAGAATGTAAAGCTCTACAAGAAATGAAGAAAAACAAAGAAATAGTAATCACCAATGCGGATAAAGGAAATGCCACTGTGGTTCTCAACCAAACCAACTACACAGGTAAGCTTAATGCTTTATTGTTAGATCGGGCTACCTACCTCCATATTGAGTATAATCCCACCAGCTCCCAAATTAGAACACTCCAAAGGCTCCTTGAGAAGGTCGTCTTGGCCTGTGGAAGTTACCAACAAACTAAAACATTTTAACTCTAGACCCGCCCCCCTGAATATATGGATGTCCAGAAATACATAAACAAAATATCTCAGTCCTATTTCAGTTCACAATGATCTCAGTCTATTTCGTTTGGCAAGGAAAATTCTACAAACAGATAGGTGGGACAGCCATGGGTTCACCACTCCCCACCCCTGGCCAACTTCTTTATGGAGACTTTTGAAGAGAAACTTTAAAATCAGCCCCTCAAAAATCCACTGTTTTGGCTTCGCTACATTGATAATATGTTTGCTATTTGGCCACATGGCTCAGATACACTCCATTCCTTCTTAACACGCTTAAACAACCAACACTCCTGAATCCAGTTCGCCTTGGAAAAAGAAGAAAACAACAGTCTCCCTTTTCGTAGACACTCTAATCACTCACCAACATGATGGATCATTGGTTTTCTCTGTTTACAGAAAACCCACCCATACAGGCAGATACATTCACCAACAATCCCCCCCCCCCCTCCCAACAATATGGGGTTATAAAAACACTATATAACAGGGCAAAATTAATCTGTTCAGATGACAATGCCCTAACCACTGAACTAAACCACATCCTTAGCCAATGGCTACAACCCCCAATAAATCCAAAAAATATTAAAACCAGATAACTACAAACCCTCCCCCCTTCATAACAAAGATTACACTTATTCCATCACCATTCCATATATCTGGGGCACCTCTGAAAAGTTAACCAAAATCTTAAAAAAAATATGACCTGACTTCCTGTTACAAACCATATAAAAAATTGGCATCCTTTATCCACTCCACCAAAGACCTACCTGGGGTATACCAACTCCCTTGCAGCTGTAAACTGTCCTACTTTGGCCAAACAGGCAGGACAGCAAATGTCAGCATTTCGGAACACAAAGACTACATCTAGTTTCACCAAAACAGCCACTCTGGGCTTGCAGACCATGCTCTGGATACCCGCCAGAATACGTTGGAAGAAAAGCCATGTTAAAACACTTAGCAAGTTTAAATATGAAAGATTGTTCATGGAATCAGCCTCAGCTCTAAAAAACTTTCCAAATCTCAACAAATTTGGGCACATGAGACTGTCCCAAATTTGGGAAGCTTGTATCTTGAGAACTTCGGCCCAACAGCCAAGACAACCCAATATAGCACTAGGGGAACACCTTTAGGCCTATAGGAACAACAGTAGTTTTCTCTATTCTGCTTCATTTGCCTTTTGTAGTGCCTGCATGCACGTGTCATTGTTGTATGTTCCCATGAAGATGGCAGTGTGACATTGCCGAAATATAGGAGGCATTTATTAAAGTTTCTTTTAATTAATATTCCAGTATACGTTGTAAATTCCTTAAATAATTTAATAATCGTGTTACCAATGTATGAGCCTATCTATAAGAAGAGATAAAGATATCCTTGATGTATGGAGTAATTAATTTGAAAAACTGCAGAATGAAACAAGCAGTGATAACTGCACAGTGTTAAAAAAACACTGAGCAGACATGCAATCAGGAATACGTATCCATACTTGAAGTAGAAAAAACCATCAAAAGCCTGAAATGTGGAAAGGCAGTAGGAGTAGATGATATTTGATGAGAAATGCTCACATATGGAGATATAAAAGTCTTACAGTGACTGTATTGCATAGTTCAGAAGGCCTGGATAGAGGGACGAATTCCAGATGATTGTAGTAGAGCTCCCATAGTACCCATATATAAAATGGGAAATTAAACTGAACGTGAGAATTACAGAGGTATTTCCCTACTAAGTGTTCCTGGTAAGATTTATGCAAGTATACTTGAGAAACAATTGAGAAGCAATGTGGAAGGGAAGCTTGGTGAAGAATAAACTGGATTCAGGCCAATTTTTCACTTTAAGACAAATAGTTGAGAAATCATGGGAATATACCAAGATCTGCATTTAAGTTTTGTAGATCTGGAAAATGCATATGACAAGGTGCCAAGAGAAAAGCTATTCAAAACGCTACAGTTGTATGGTGTCAGTGGAGCATTATATCAAGCAAGACTTAGCCTTTATTTGAGTGTAAGTCAGCAGTTAGAATTGAAGGAAGTACAGGAAGGTGGTTTAATGTTAAATCTGGTGTCAGA
The DNA here is from genome assembly GCF_054136105.1 of Typopeltis vanoorti. Taxonomy (NCBI): domain Eukaryota; kingdom Metazoa; phylum Arthropoda; class Arachnida; order Uropygi; family Thelyphonidae; genus Typopeltis; species Typopeltis vanoorti. The sequence goes on from NC_143561.1 coordinate 3,005,579, forward strand.
CAAGGATGTACATTATCCCCCTCTGTTATTCATTATTTATCTATATGGATCACATTATGAAGGAAAGTGGTATAATTACTATTATAAAGAGAGACCTCAAGGAAGTTGAGGCACATCTAGGGAGGCCACTTACTACTCGTACCAACTATGATACGTATTCTTGAATTCATTCACACTGCTTGTACTCACAGCATCCAATGCCAATCCATTCCAGTCATGCACCCCCCCCCCCCATGAGAGAAAAATCTAACCCCTTCACCCACTTCTTAGCGGCATTTATTCTCAGCTTCCATGGATGCCTTCTTGTCTTATTCTGACCCTCCATAAACTGAAAAATTCCATCAATTGAAATCCTTTGACCTATTCAGAAGTTTGTAAGTCTCAATCGCTTCACCCTTTTTTCTTCCACCAGCATCTGCAGTCTACAAATTCTCAGTCTGTCTTCATAAGCAGTATTCCACGATCCTAATATCATTTTTAACACTCTCCTTTTTACTCTCTCCAATATATAAGAATCACAACGGAGGAGACCAGAGACCTGTACACAATAGTCCAAGTGCAGTCTTATCAAGGCGTTGTAAAGAAGCAAAGTGACATCCTTATCTTTACCTGTTAACATTCGTTTCAGCATTGCAATTATCTTTTGAGTTGTATTTGCAATCTTATCTACGTGACCCCTGAACTTTAACTTACTACCTATTAACACTCCAAGATCCTTAGCCTCATCAGTTTCTTTCTTTAATCATAATATAATATAATACACCAATATAATACAACATTGGATATCTAATCGTGCCAAATCATGACTTTGCATTTACTGACATTGAACCGACATCCATTTTCCCATGCCCACTATTCCAGCCAATTCAAATCAATCTGCATGTATCGGCAGCATTCCTGATTATTGTGCCTATCTTTGCATCATCAGTAAATAGCTGCATGTTGTTTGTCAAATCCTTCCCAATATCATGAATGTATAGATTGAATAAAATAACAGTGGACCAAGCACTGATCCTTGTGGTACACAACTGGTTATCTTAAATTTTCAGACCCATATACCACTTTTATGATATCTGTCAGTCAGCCATCATCCTATCCAGGTTAATATTCTATGATCCAAACCTATATTCTCCAATTTATGTAACAGTCTACTATGTAGCATTCTATCAAAAGCCTTAGCAAAATCCAAAAGTATCATGGTGTATCCATTCCCCTTGTCTAGTTCAGTGGTAACACTGTTACATAATGTGAGCAGTTTGTTAAAACATGACCTTCCCTTAGTCCATGCTGCTCATTGCAAAGTAGAGATTCACTGGCAAATCATTTCTGAATGCGATCCCCTAACCAATTTTTCCAAAATATTCACCACCACTCCCGAGATACTAATTGCTCGATAGTTGGATACACAGCCTTTTCACCACCCTTGTGCAATGGAATTACCATACATTCTTTCCATTCCTGCAGAATTTCCCTGTTCTGAGACTCATATTAAACAGCCTGGACAAAGGAATAGCCATTTCAGCTGAACATGCTTTTAGCACATGTGCTGATATCCCATCAGTCCCTATTGCTGAATTCTTATTTAGTTTGTGCAACAGCTCTCATACACCTGAGTTTCTTCAGCCATTGAAGAAGTAACAGTGAGCTTAGTGTCGAATATGCCAGGTTGATAGCTTTTAACAAAATGGACACTCATTAGTTGAACAATTCTACATCTGTAATCCTCACACCATCTACATTTAGAAGAGTTATTCTTTCATATTCATTCTTTCTTTTACTTGCAGCATATCAACAGAATTCTTGTAGGTTTTCTTTAACATACAGAGCCAGTTTCTTTTGATACTCAGGCATTGCTTTCTGCCCAACAGTTGAGTATTCTAGCTACTGCATATAATTTTCATAATGCACTGACATCATCATGCAAATAGGCAGAAGCATTGAAAATATCGGCTGCATTGTGAATGGAGAACCTATTGAACAAGTAAACCATTTCAGCTACTTAGACATGATTTTTAGTGAAGATGTTAAATTAAATATGGAAATAGACAACAGAATTAACAAAGCTTGGTATGGTGGGAAGTCAGCTGAATAAATTTATATGGAATAAGAGAGAAGACACTAAATTAGCTGTATACAAGATGGTGTTCAAACCAATTTTAACTTATGGATTTGGGAGCTGGGTTAGAAGCACTTGACCAAATACTAGAGACTGCAGATATGAGAAACAGACAAAAAAGAAAGAATCACAAAAATTGTCCTTATTAAGCAGAAGAATTTAAATAAAACAAGGAGATCAGAAAAGAATGCAGGATTGCAAAAGAACAATGTCCCAACAACAAATGCAAGGAAATTGAACTTGTGGACAAAAAAAAAAGCCAAAAAGGTTAGGGAGCTAATTAGCAAATCTGGGAAAAGGGTAGGCTCTCATTGCATCGAAGATGACAGTGGAAACATCCTAATGGAGAAAGACAAAATAAGAAATAGATGAGTAGAGTATTCAAAGGAACTTTACAGTCATGATAGAATCAATAAACTGTTTCAAGAAAATTTGGAGGAGGCATACTATTCTTACCAGGAAGTAACAAATGACATTTGGACACTGAAATTGGGAAAAGCTCCAGGAAATGGATGGAATTATGGCAGAATGCCTAAAGGCTTTATATGATAAGGCCATAAGATCGTTGACTGACATGTAACAAAATATATAAAACTGGACATCTGCCAAAAGATTTTAAGCACCCGCCATTCCTACCAATACTTAAAAAATCTAAGGCAATCACAAGTGAAGAGTACAGAACAATCAGTCAGATAGCAAAAGTTATTCTATATATCACCCTAAAAAGAAATAAACATAAAATAAAATTGGAAATTAATGAGACACAATTTGGTTTTCAGGAAAATAAAGGTATGAGAGAAGGGCTCTTCAATGTTAGGACTATTATAGAAAGATATCTGGAGAAGCAGAAAGAAGTCTACTTATTATCTTTATGGCTATTTAGCCTATTTTTGTTTTGGAGTGTCTCTTTTTATAATGTCATTGGCTTTTTACTCAAAATATCAAGATAATAGTAAAATCCAACATTACTCCCAACCTACACAAAAGCCCTGACATCATTAAGAAAGAACCCGAATATAATGATCGCAAAAGCAGACAAAGGTGATACAGTGATCATCATAAACCAAATAGATTATCACAACAAAATAACAGCTGTTTAAATGACCAAAACACTTACCAAAATATCCAAAATGATCCCGCCCCTATATATGAAGAATATATAGGAGGAAAAATTCGGACATACCTTTGTAGGATGTTGCTGGCTGTCTTCTTATTCAGTGGCATCCCAACATGTGGCAATATACGTTCATCTGCTGTTAAAGGAAGGAAGTATGATTTAAAGGAAGGGGGTTTGGAAAAAGTGGGATTAGAGCAATGTAGGAGAATTATTGGTGAAGCAAGGGGGTATGTGAACTTTTTGAAAAACCTGGGTTTTTTATATATTATTAAGGGTGGGCAGAGAATACTTTGGGAGGGTGGGGGGTGAAAATAGAAACTTTTTTTTGGGAAAGGGGAAGGATATGATGGGATAAGACCAGGGATGGGAATAACGGGTTATGGGCCGTTTCGACAGTGCATCGTCTTCGGAGCTCATGGGGAAAGTGGAGGCTATGTCATGTCGGCTTGGTGTTTCTGTCTTTGGTGTATCTGTGTTATTTCCTATTGGTCGGAGTTGTGACATAATTTTTAAGTTATGGAGCTTCCTACTCTTAGAGGTTACGTAGGGCTGATGGATGTTTATTGAGTTTTTGTCACATTTTATGGCTATCATTTCCAATATTCTAAGCATTGTTTCGTTTTCTTGTATATCTATTATTATGGCCTTTTTGTTTTGCCGGGCATGTTTCTGTTCAAGGGCGTTGACTGCTATTTCTGTTTTCCCTGTACTTTGTATTCTGCTTTTCTTTTGGTTGTTGCGTTTTTTTTATTTTTATTGTTTAATGTTCTGGAATAAGAATGTTGCAGTCACGGAAGTGTTCTTGTACTCTTACCCATCAAGATCTGATTCTTTTAAGGTTACATGGTGATCAGCATTCATATTTATGAATTTAGGGACACAAAACACACGTGTTGAAAAGATTATTTTACTGATTATTAATAAAATAATAACTTGACATTTCGACCCCTGTATTGATGTCATCATCAGAAGGATACATGTGTATAAGAACCAAGCTACATGCTCTTGCACTCTGTGCAGATAAATTACATTTACGTGGTTAACTAATCTCTTTTCTTAGCCTGCCCTCTAGTGATTTAAAAAAAAAAAAAAATTCTCTCAAACTATTTGTTCAAATGAACAAGCTCTTAACCATGAATATGAGACCATCAAACATACCTTTATAAAAAATGGATACAGTATAAAAACCATTCACAAGATCCTCCAAAGATGTCAATTTCTGAAAAAAATAGACAGAATACTACACAAATACAATATCAAAACCACCTTTAAACCCCTGACAAAATTAAGACACCTACTCAGTTCTTCCAAGGATCATCTGCCACACCTAGCCCACCTAGGGGTTTACAAAATACAATGCACCTGTAACATACCACACATAGGGGAAACAGGGCGAACCATCCCAATCAAGAAGGATGAACACAAACGACACATAAAATACCTCCATTTTGGAAAAACCTGCCTTTCTGACCACGCACTCCAAACATACCACAGAATTGATTGGAAAGGTACCAGGTCTTTATGCCGCACCAAAACCTGGTTCAAGCAGAAATTCAAGGAAGCTTGTGAAATGTTCAAACATGATCCAAATCTGAATAAAAATGATGGTCTAATCATTCCACTAATGTGGAGGATCCATCTGCAACCTTCATAGTAACCACAAGGAAAAATCTCAATACAAAAGTTTTGGTAAAGTGTTTTTTTTTTTTTTTCCCCTCCTGAACATTCAATAGCAACCTGTACTGTATAAATCCAGAAAATAATTGTAATATAACAATATGAACTGTATAATTCCAGAAGAATCCTAGTATGTGAGGACTTTAGCAGAGTTTATTGTAGTTTTTATTGGTATTTTTTTTTTTAATCACTAGAGGGCAGGCTAAGAAAAAAGATTAGTTAACCACATAGATGTCATTTACCTGTGTAGAGTGCAACAGCATGTAGCTTGGTTCTTATACACATGTATCCTTCTGATGATGACCTCAATACAGGGGTTGAAACGTCAAGTTATTATTTTATTATTAACAGTAAAATAATCTTTTCACCGCATGTTTTGTGTCCATAAATTAATAAATAAGAATAAAGATCTGATGTTAGAACCTGTGTAGGTGACATCACAGTCTTTTTGGCAAGGAAATTTGTAAACACATTGTGGTGTTCTAATATTTTTTTTGTGTGTGTGAGAGATTTTGTGAGTTTTAGCAGTGTTGCCAATTTTTGGTTCCTGGTGAACACAAGCTTATAGTCTGTGTTTTGAAAATGTATTTGTAGGCTTTGTATGTGTTCGGGATGTATGACGGTTTGATTTTTTGTGTTGGGAAGTTTGTTTTGGTTGTTGCATTGTTTTGACAGGGTTTTGCTATTTTGTTGGCGTAATTTATTAGTTGCATTGGGTAATTTCGATTTTGAAAAATCCGTATTAACTTCCTTCTTTATTTCTGTTTTGAGATAATTACTTGTAGTTGAAAACTTGTAAGCATTTATATACTGTGCTAGGATGACTGATTTCTCGATATGTGTGGGTTGTAAAATATTTTTGCGGTTATTTTGTTGTTTGTTCTAACTAATGTTAGGTTTAGGAAATTGATGGATTTATCCTTTTCTATTTCTGTGGTGAATTTTAGTCTGTTGCTGAAATCATTAAGAGATGCTTCAAGGTGGTAATGCATGTTGGTTCTCCAATGCATAGAATATCAGCCATAAAAGGTGATTATGGGAGTGTGGGGGGGGCTGAGTAGGTGTGATTCTATGGGTGATAGGAATAATTCAGCTAGTTGTCCACTGATATTTTGGCCCATAGGGAGGCCAAAAATTTGAATGTACATGCTACTGTTAAAATTAAAGAACTTTGCTGAGATTACTAGTTTGATTAGGTTTATGATGTCACTGGGTGTTAATTTTTTAATTTTGTTTGTGAACCTAGGGTGTGGTCTTCTGTGAGTAGTGTGTGTGTGTACGATGTCTAACATTCTTGGGCCGTCTATGTTGGTGTATAGCGAAGTTGTGCCCAATGAAATAAGGACATCTTCGTTGGATAGGGTTAGGTATTTTATTTTTTGAAAAAGGTCGTGTGTATTTTTATCATAGATTTTGACTTGGTAAGTAACAAAATGCTAAAAGTGTCAGAAACAAGGGAAAAGAAATGTTTGCATTGATTGGGTTTGTTCACCTAAAAATTGTTGGAATATGTGAGACATAGTTTGATGAGGATGACATTCTGTGACAGAAGTGGAGATGGAAGGGTATGATGTATTTAGTGATGATAGAAAGGGTAAAAAAGGGAGGTGGAGTGCTATTGATGATTGAAAAGGGTTAAGTCCATACAAGGTAGAGATGCAAGGGTGAAATAGCAGTAGTGGTTTTGAAAAAGTATGGTGTGGTGAATAGAATGAAATATTTTGTTGGATGTTGCTATAGGTCTAGTAATGTGAGGGTAGTGACCAGGAAATGTATAAGCAAATATAAGCATAATGGGTGATGTTAATTATGGTAGATTGGGATGACAAGATAACATCTGGAAGTAAAAGAAATGATTTTCTTGAATTTTTAAGGGACAACTACTTCAAGCAGTATGTGACAGAGGGCACACGAGGATTGAGGATATTGGATTTGATCATTTCATCAGAGAATGTTATTGTAAATTAGGTGTCAAATCTCCCTCCAGTTGGTGAGATTACCTGGGTGGTTGCCAGCCAAGTGAGGAAGGGATATATGTGGAACTACAAGGCTGGTGATTATGAGAAGCTCAGGAAACAGCTTGAAGCTGTAGAATGAGGACTTGGGTGGAAAGAAGATCAGTGCTGCTTGGATGATATTCAAGAACTATCTATTAGAAGCAATATCTAAATGTATTCCCAAAGTCAAAAAGTTAAATACAGTAGGCTTGAAACGAATGAATGAAGAGATTAAGCATGCAACACAAACAGGGCCGATGCAAGAGTATCTGGCGTCCCTAAGCAAAGAAAATTTAGGCGCCCCTATACTATGCAATAATTAGTGCATCATTTTTTAGATACTCAAATTTGATTAGTGCGCCTATATATATTTTAAAAATAAATGTCACAGATTTTAAAAATTTTCTATCTATACATTTTTATGGTTAACTATTTTAAAAAATCCCTCACCAGAATGAAATAATTTAGTTACCGATTTAAAACATTTTACGAAGTTATTTTTAATGGCATACTACACTACTTCCATGCACACTATGTATACCAGGGTTTCCCAAACTGTGTTCTGCAAGAAGTTCCTGGAATTTGTCATTTTAGTTTTCTGAATTTTATGAATAAATATTTTCTAGTGGAAATATTCTGAGGAGAATAATATTTGAGAATATATTGAAAAGATCAGACCCAGAAAGCCTAATATTTGTGTATCGTTAATTTTTACACATCGAAACCTTTCAACATTTGGGAAAGGGAATACCACTGTTTATGATCAGTCATAAAAATTGCCTGCAAGCGGATTATAACAATCGGCAGCGTCCTCTGTTCTCAAAACTGAAGGAAATGACATCTGTGTAGCAAATGTCAGTGACCAAGTGGCATATTTTTAAACATGGAAATATTCATGAATTATCATTAATTTTCACACATCGAAATCTTTCAACAATCGGGAAAGAGAATACCGCTGTTTATTTATAGCCTATCATAAAAATTGCCTGCAAGCCGATCACAACAAATAGCGGCGTATAATATTTTTCGTACAAAATTTAGCTCAATTCTTTGTTAAGAAGTAGAATAATAAAATTTATTACTAAATATATGAAGAACCAAAGGCTTCAATTTGGCGACATAACTTATTTAAGTTAAGGGATATAACATCCTATATCATTTCTTAGCCAAATAAGAAACTCAAAGAGTTTCATGTCGAATATAGAAACTATATAAAGTTTGGCGATTCCAAGCGTAAGCAAATACCTGGATAGCGGCAACTGACCCTTAAGGTAGTGCAAGCTGAGGCAACTCATAGCAAAGATGGAGCAAGCTCCAATCACTATTCTTGATATTTATCCATAATGTGAACTTAGCTCCTAGGAGCTGTATTACTGTTCTACATTATGAGAGAAGGTCACTACCCAGACCGGTTTCAACCTTTATTGAGATCTCATCAGTGAGTAGGTAGACCTACTCACTGATAGGAATGTGCCAGGGAGTTGGCATCTACCTTGACATATTTGTTTAATATGAATCTTACATTAGGTCAGGTTCCAAAGAAGTCGAAGGAAGGCAAGATTGTACTAACAGAATTCAAGCATCAAATTATAGGTCAATCTGTGTGTCAGGTGTTGTGATTAAAGTGTTGGAAAGACTGGTAAGAATCAGGATCCATAATTGGGTTGACAACAATGGTATTATCTTTAAGGGACAGAATGGATTTGCTAATAGGTGATCATTTTAGTAATCTTCTTATTACAATAAGGTTGACAATAGCATTGGATGTGGAGAGATGGATATACTGATAGGTATCAACAAGTTATTTATGGGAGAGCAATATCTCAAAAGAGGAAAGTCACTATTAGAGTGCATCAAGGGTCTGTTTTAGGACCATTGCTGTTTATCCTGTATGTTAATGATATGGCTCAGCCGTTTGCAGATGATGCAAAGTTGGGATGAACTATGAGCAGTAGAGCAGATGTTGTGGTCTTACAAGAATACTTGAATTGACTGAGTGAATGGGCACACATGTGGAGATGCCATTTCAGTGTTGTGAAATGTAAGGTTTTAAAATTTGGAAACCAAAGATGGGACATTGGGTTCCAAATTGTTAGAGATGGAGGAAATAAGAGATCTTGGGGTAACGGTGAATAAGTATCTGGAATTTAGAGGACATACTGCAAAATGTTGTGTTGTGAGGACAACACAACAAATTCTGGGAATGATGCTGAGGACACTGACCTGTAGAAGTAAGGTAATTTGGTTCCATTGTATAAGGCTCTGATTTGGCCACATATTGTGTGCAGATTTGGTTACATGGTATTCAAAAGGATGCAGAGATGTTGGACAAGGTCCAGAGGCAATTGACCAAAATAATTTCTGATCTCTGGAATGTTGAATATGAAAAAAGATTGGGACATTGAAATTTGCATAGTCCACTGGATAGAAGGAAGAGGGGTTAGTATGGTTAGTAAGAAGAGGTTTTTCATAAAAAGGTGGAGAACAGGAGATCATCCCTGGAAACTGTATATGGAGGATGAGCAAGGGAGTGGGAAGCAGGTTTTTTGCATGGAGAGTTGTGAATGATTGGAATGCATTGCCTGAGAATTTGTCTGCAGAGAATTTGAATGTGTTTAAGTCATAGTATGATGAGCTGTGTGTATGACAAAAATGGACTTCCGAGATGAGTCTCTGACTCCATGGGGTCTTAGGATAATAATAATAATATAGAAAAAATGATGTGGATATGAAGCATATATTTTGATATATTGATCCATATATGGCCAGTAGGGTAGTTAAACATGCTCTTTGCATCAAGGTGAAAAAAAAAAAATATATAACTTACTAGAATTGTGAACCATATTTCATTTCCATGCAGGCCATGTTGATGATTATACATCATCTCAACAATTTGTTAAGCGCAGTCTATGTAGGATGTATTCAGTGTGAAGGACTTGTGGAAAGAAAGTGAGGTAATGAGTAAATATGTTGGAGATGTTTTGAGAGAGTGAGTGATAGTTGTTTAGAGAAAGTAAAATACATAATAGTGATGTAGAAAATGTTGATCATAGTTAGCAAAATGTGTCAGCTATTGCTGTTATAGACCAGGGAAGTGCAATGGATGACACAGAATGCAAGCAGTGCCATCAGGAAATTAGCACAACTGAACGTCAGGTAATTATTACTATAGGAACACAGATTGGAAAAAGGGAAGATGAATTAGCTGGAAAGCAATAGAAGATATTCAGCTAAGAGATAATTACTTAAAACAGCATATGATAGAAGGGACTCAGAAATTCAGTTGCTGGATTTGGTCATGGAATCAGTAACTCTCTCATTAACAAAGTTAGCCATATGCTCTCTGATAGAGAAGACAATAATGCCGTCCAGACTTGGAAGGTTGCTAATGTGGAATATTCAGTTAATAAGTATATATGGACCTATAGAGGAAGTGATTATGACAAGCTAAGGAGACATCTTGAAGACACAATGAAGGATGTTAGCACTGCATGGGAAATGATAAAGGAGTATCAAAAGGAAGCAATGCTGACTTACCCATGATCACAAGGATAAATTATGTATGAGTTATATGGATAAGCTAGAGCTGCAAAAAAAAAAAAAAAAAAGAAAAGAAAGATTGTGGAAACATCCATGTGAGATTTTAAATTTCAATACCAACAACAGGATTTGAGTTCATAGGATGTTGGTTGGAGAGCAGGGTGCACTAACTGCTCGGCCATCCAAGCCAGCTATATTATGAAAACATGCAAAGAAATTGCCATTTCCTGTAACTAGGCTGTTAAACTTAGCTCTTGTTTAGCTCCAAGGGAGTAGAGGTAGTGCAAAATGATTTTGTTGCATGCAGGAGGCTTCAGAACTGCATTAGCAAATTATACACCTATCATGGATTCAAAGACAGAATTTAGGAATGAGTATCCACCCATTCCTAAATTCCATACTTGAAATGGGGGAGGGACATGGCTTTGTGAATGGCAGGCTATAGTATCATATTACTTCCAAGGAGTCCAAAGATTAATAATGGGAGGTTGAACTCTCATATATCACAATAACTATATACCTTGCCTTGAATATATTCAATGTTGGAGCAATCAACACACACACTGTGGCAGTGCATTCCACTCATTAACCAGCTGCCAAGCAAAAAAAAATCTCATTTTCACTTCCTTACTCACATGACCTTTGCACAGTTTTCAGGGATGACCTCTTGTTCTCACATCACTCATTATCCTATGAAATAATTCCCCTGTATCTATTTGATATAACTGGTAATTAATTTACGGAATTAACAACGCATATAAAGTATATTAATTAAAGATAACTTTAATGAATCACTTCTATATTTCGGCAATGTCACATTGCCATCTTCAGGAACATAAAGATATGGTATGTGCACTAAGGAACTAACAAAGCAAATGAGGAAGAAAGCAAGAAACTAATTTTGTTCCTAAAGTCCTAATGGTGCCCTCTTGCGGGCTAATTTGGTAGTCTTGGCAGTTGGGCTGAAGTTCTCATAATGAAAGTCTCCCAAATTTGGGGCAGTTTCATGCACCCAAATTTGTTGAGGTTAGGAACGCTTTTTAGAGCTGCTGAAGATTCTTTGAATAATCTTTCGTATTTAAACTTGCTGCGATGGATTATTTTTGTTTTCTTCCAATGAATTTTATGGTGGGTATCTAAGGCATGGTCTGCCAGCCCAGAGCGGCTGTACTGGTGAAACCGGATGTAGTCTTGGTGTTCTGAAATCCTGATATTTGTTGTTCTGCCTGTTTGGCCAAAGTAGGACAATTTGCAGCTGCAAGGGACCTGGTATACACCAGGTAGGTCTAGGGGAAGTGGTTGGTCTTTGGTAGAGCGGATAAGGGATGCCAACTTTTTATATGGTCTGTAACAGGAAGTAAAGTCATATTTTTTGAGGATATTAGTTATTTTTTCAGAGGTGCCCTGGATGTAGGGGATAGTGATAGACTTGGTGTAGTCTTTACTGTGGAGGGGGGGGGGGGGTTGTGGTTTACAGGTTTTAGTATTTTTTGGATTTTTTTGGGGTTATAGCCATTGGCTAAGAAAGTGTTGAGGATGTGGTTTAGTTCCATAGTCAGGGCCTTGTCATCTGAGCAGATTAATTTTGCCCTGTTATATAGTGTTTTTATCACCCCATATTGTTGTGAGGAGGGGGGGATTGCTGGTGAATGTATCTGCCAGTGTGGGTGGGTTTTCTGTAAACAGAGAAAACCAAAGATCCATCAAGCTGGCGGGTGATTAAAGTGTCTAGGAAGGGGAGGGTGTTGTTTTCCTCTTTTTCTAAGGTGAACTGGACTCTGGGATGTTGGTTGTTTAAGTGTGTTAGGAAGGAGTGGAGTGTGTCTGAGCCATGTGGCCAAATAGCAAACACATCATCCACATAACGAAGCCAAATAGTGGGTTTTTGTGGGGCGGAGTTTAAGGCTTTCTCTTCAAATGTCTCCATAAAGAAATTGGCCAAGGGTGGGGAAAGTGGTGAACCCCTCAACACTTTCTTAGCCAATGGCTATAACCCCAAAAAAATTCAAAAAATACTAAAACCTGTAAACCACAACCCCCCTCCCCCCTCCACAATAAAGACTACACCAAGCCTATCACTATCCCCTACATCCAGGGCACCTCTGAAAAAATAACTAATATCCTCAAAAAATATGACCTTACTTCCTGTTACAGACCATATAAAAAGTTGGCATCCCTTATCCGCTCTACCAAAGACCAACCACTTCCCCTAGACCTACCTGGTGTATACCAGGTCCCTTTTGCAGCTGCAAATTGTCCTACTTTGGCCAAACAGGCAGAACAACAAATATCAGGATTTCAGAACACCAAGACTACATCCGGTTTCACCAGTACAGCCGCTCTGGGCTGGCAGACCATGCCTTAGATACCCACCATAAAATTCGTTGGAAGAAAACAAAAATAATCCATCGCAGCAAGTTTAAATACGAAAGATTATTCAAAGAATCTTCAGCAGCTCTAAAAAGCGTTCCTAACCTCAACAAATTTGGGTGCATGAAACTGCCCCAAATTTGGGAGACTTTCATTATGAGAACTTCAGCCCAACTGCCAAGACTACCAAATTAGCCTGCAAGAGGGCACCATTAGGACTTTAGGAACAAAATTAGTTTCTTACTTTCTTCCTCATTTGCTTTGTTAGTTCCTTAGTGCACATACCATATCTTTATGTTCCTGAAGATGGCAATGTGACATTGCCGAAATATAGAAGTGATTCATTAAAGTTATCTTTAATTAATATACTTTATATGCGTTGTTAATTCCGTAAATTAATTACCAGTTATGTCTAACCAACGTATAATTCTTACTACTGTATCTATTTGAGACTCCTTTCACCAACTTATGTCTCAGTTATATCACCCCTTCTCCTCTTATCTGTCGAGTTCTGATGACCACATTCCCAAATCCCTAGTGTCCAATACACAATCACCCTTATTATAAAATTTTAAAAAAATGTGGTTATCAGAGCTTGAGAGATAAGAGGTTGGACAACGCATTGTACGTTAGTAACATGCATGGGCAAGAAAGAACTTGTTCACATGGTAGACTATTCCAGAAGGTAGCAGTAGAGAGAGGAGGAAAAATTTCTTCTGTCTGAAGTTGAACTGTGAAGGAGTGTTGAGAAGCTGCTACCTGTGTTTCAATGGATTTAACAAAAAGTAGAGGAATTATTGATGCCAGTTTTGATGAACATTGGCCATGGAAGTATTTGTAGAAGTAAGCAGCTTCTAGAAACAGTGTGAGAGTGGGTAGAGTGATTTGGTGAGAGATGGATCATTAATCAGCCTAATTGCTCTCTTTTGTATTGAGTCAAGCAATGATGGAGAGCACCGTCCCAAATATGCGAATAATATTCAATAGTGGGACAGATTTGTGATTTGTATAGTGTTAATAGCTATTCAGAGGTTGAAGTAACACCTTGTGAAAGAGAAATTTTGGTTTTTTGAATATAGAGGAAGCAATAGATTACTCTTATCATCTGACCAAGACGTCTGATGATAGAGTAATCCCAAGGAAGTATATCTCATCTTGTCTAAAGATTTGGGAATGGGTAAATAGGTCCCCTGTTGACCTACAGTGGCAAAATCCATATTGATGAACCTTTTTGGTTGAGCTTTTTCAAGAGGAAGATTACAGAATGACATCAAGAATGAGATTTTTTTGTACCTAATTTGGATACAATTATTCTGATTTCTTTCTTCAGAAAGAAATCAAAATAAGGTCAAAGGGGACATTGTGTGGCATGTGTTTGGAATGGTTGGACGACATATGTCTAGGTTAGCCATACTGGAATTAGAAGAAAAATAAGTGAGAAGGAGATTGGCCTTCTCTGTGGGTAACAATGCTATAGAACCATCTGAATATAAGAGCAGTGGAATTTGCGTTGAATAGAAGTTGTGTGGTTGATGGTTTGGTGAGAAACCAGAAGGCATGACTGCTGTTTGGACTGTAGTTTAGAGTGCTGTTTTTTCTTTTGCTACTTCCAGTAATTCTTTCATATCCTCTCTTGTAGTAATTCTTTCATATCCTCTCTTGTACTCTAATGTACTCTAATTTTGTACTCTAATCTGTGGGAGGACTAGGGGACATCCATGGAAACTGGGCAAAAGTGTGGTTAGTAAAGGTGTTAGAGCTGGGTTCTTTACTTTTAGAGTAGTGAATGAGTGGAATGCGCTCCCTGAGTCTGTAGTGGATGCTGTGACAGTGAATGAGTTTAAGGCGAGGTATGATAGATACTGTATGAATGTCAGATAGTTGTGATGAATATGATTTGGGGCCTCCCTCGATGAGTCTAATGACTCCCTGGAGTTGCCCGTAATAATAGTAATAATAGTAATAGGCTCACTAACATCATTAATATTTGTACCAGAAAAACACAGTTTTGTCAAACTCTCATTTATCACACTCTTTATGATTGAATTGCTGTACAACACACTCTCTCCTTGATATTTCTTTCTCTCTCTCTCTCTCTCTCTCTCGGTCAAGCCTTCATTTTTCTTATCTCGCATTTCTTTCTTTCTGTTATCAGATGATTTGATTCACTCACCACACATTTTTCCATTCGCTCCAGCTCCTCCTTTGTCCTATGTACCACTCCATGCAACCAAGCTATCTCCCTCATTGCAGCCAACTCTTCATTCTTTACATCAGTTATACTATTATTTCGTTCAACACTTTTACTCTCTCTCTTTCTCTCTTCTACATTCTTGCTTTTACTAACTTTGCTTCTACATTCTTGCATTCTTTCACTCCAGCAGTTTCACTAGCCTTCGTCCTTTCCATTTCCTTCATTTATGCGATCTTTTATCTTTACAATCTGCTTTGTTTATTGTCTCGTGGTCTAATAATATATCGCACTTCCTACAAATCTATACCTTTCCTTGTTCCCCATCCATTCTCTCCACAAACACATCCCTTACACTCTGCCATGCATACTTATTATGCTCATGACATTGAATAAATTTAGAAAACTATTTTGTTAATGCTACTTGATTTCCGCGGTGCTCACGTTAGTTGCACTGGTCGACGCCTGTGTGGTTGACCTCATGAGTACAGTAATTTTGTTCTGTTTAATAAATAATAAATCCAACAATTCAGTACATCACACAGACACACTTTGTTCTCAAAAATAAATAGCACAATACTAAAATTCAAGAAGTATTGCTGACTATTACTCAAAATACACTTATCTTTTCCAGAGCTCCTTAACAACACTACACATGTTATGGCCCTCTAGTGGCAGATTGGGATGGGATGAGATAGTATCATGAAGTAAAGAAAATCAATTTCTCAAGGAATATTTGAGGGACAAATACTCTAGTCTGTATGTAACTGAGAACACACAAGGATTGGGGTATTGGATTTGATGATCTCATCAGAGTAGGTCATTATAGATGGGGTGTTGAATCTCCCTCTGGCTGATGAGAGTGACAATGAAGTGTTACTACTTGCCAGTTATGTGAGTAAATGATATTTGTGAAATATAAGGCTGGTGATTATGAAAAGCTTAGGAGACAGCTTGCAGCTATGGTGTGGAATGAGCATGCTGTGGGTGCTATTCAAGAACTATCTAGCGGAAGAATTGCCTAAATGTATTCCAAGGATCAGAAAGTTAAATAAGGTAGGGGTGAAATGGATGAATACAATACAGATGAAGAATGCTTTTTTAGAAAGTTTGTGTATGTGTGGAGTACGTTTGAGTGAAAGGACTTATACAAGAAAGATGGTTTGCATTTGAATGGATTTGATGTTCAGAGACTGGAAAAAGTGTTGTTGAATGAAGTGAAAGTGGATGTGCAGAATCAGGGAAACATTGGGGTGGGGGGATAGGCGATGAGTGGATATGCAGACATCAGTAGCCAGTTGAGTGGTATAAGAATGTGTATAACATGCCTAAGTGTTAGTACCAATGGTAACTAACCAGAATGGGATATTTAGTATAAAGCATCAGGATAGTGGTAGGTCTAAGGGGCTTTTGCACTTTATGTACACTAATGCCAGGAACATTCGAACAAGGAGGAATTTTTGGCATTGGTTGGCTCATCCTGGCCAAAGGTTATTGGCATTAGTGAGACATGGCTAATAAACAATGATATAGTTAATGGGACAGAATGTGAAGGGTATAGTGTGTTCAGGGAGGATAGAGAGAAAAGAATGAGGACAGAGTATTATTGATGATTGCTGATGAACTGCAACCAAAGAGAGTAAAAATTCAACTGCAGGCCAGAGCCTTGCATTTCACCTAATTACCTGCTTTCTTCTGGATTCTGCTTCCCCATACTCTTTGATATCTCTCCAACCACCCTAGTATCCAAATTACCAACTTCGTATCTGTGTTGAATGCTTTTCAAATTTCAACAGTACCTTTGTGTAATTATTTACTTTATCCAACTCATCCAGCAAGAATAGGGTTGTCGATTACTTCTTTAGCTAAAGAAAGAAAGAATGTCAAAATGATGATGACATGTGGACCGTTCACTATAAACTGGGAATATTGGTGTGGAAATCAAGCACTATATTTAACAGCCACGATGAAAACCAAAACTCAAACACTGCACAGGGAACATGCTCAGCCCATGTGATCCTTAGCAAACCTCAGAGAACCTTCCAAATCTGCTTTACAAATATACCCGTCTTAGTTTCAACTTAAATAGTGACTATTTAAAACCTCAATTGCTCTTCCTAAAAGAAACCCCAGCTGCAATTTCCCAAAGCACTAATTATCTCAACTTTCCTACTACACACTCTTCAAATCATATAAAGACTGACGTCATCTACTGATCATTGAATAATGCCCAGTAAGTGGCATCACATAGCATTTTGTGTTTAGAGTGCTCTGAAAGCTAAGTTGTTTATTTTATAAAAACTTGTGTAGTTAGAAATTGTAATAGAAATAGCTTATATTGTGGTGTTAATTAGATAGACCTCTTCTAAAATATCACCGTCAATCCTATGCTCTGCATCCCTTCTTTGCTTCCCAAATTTTAAAACTTTACACTTTGAAACATTAAACTGAAATCCCCACACACTTGCCCTTTCAGAAAGTCTATTTAGGTCCTAACATCCATTCTACTTCTCATAACTCTTACCAACTTTGCATCATCTGCAAAAAGTTGTATGCTCACCACTTAAGCCCTTTTGAATTTCATTTACGTACAAATTAAACAATAATGCCTCCAAAACAGACCCCTGGGGCACACAGCTAGTGAGTTTCCTCTTCTGGAATATCATTCCCCCATACGCAACCTGTCAAACAGCGAATCTCCAAACCAATATACTAATTTACTATCCAACCCATCTCTTCAAATTTTTGTTATGTAACAATCTTTGCAAAATCTAAATATACTACTGTGTACCCCCCCCCCCCACTTGTCCAATATATTCATCGCCTTGTTATAATAAGTAAGTAGATTGCTAAAACACGATCTTCCTTTAGCAGACTCATGCTGTTCATTAAAGAGAATTCTGCTGTCATCAATCCAGTTCTGAATCCTTGTCCTCACTAGCTTCTCCAACACCTTGACCACAACTCCAGACAAGCTGATTGGCTTATAATCGAAGCTTTAGTCCAATCTTTATCTGTATGAAGCAGAACAGTTTGTCATCTTTTCACTCCTTTGAAATGTGAGCTAATCTAAGACTCTCATTAAAAATGTAAGTAATGCTGTTGACTTAAAGGAACATTCCTTCAAGACATGTGGTGATATGCAATGGCATATACCAAGTCCCATGGTCTTGTTAACTTCAAGTTTACTCAATTCCTCATATACCTTCTGCTCACTCACTATCATTGGTTCCTTCCCCAATCTCACTGCACTCAAGTTCTGCATTATGTTACAATCACAAGGGTGGAATTCTTTAACGAACTGCTTATTAAACACCTCGATTACATCCTCCTCAGTGTTTATCATTCTCCTATTATCACTAACCAACATCCTCCTCCCATATTTAATCTTCCTTCAACTGACCACAAAACTCCTTAGGATTTCTTTTGGCCTCATTTGCTAGCTGCTGCTCATACTGCATTTTTGATACCCTTACCAAGCAAGTCACCTTCCTTGCTTGCTCTTTGTACTCTTCATGTAAATGATTATCTCCATGCATCCTTTGCTGACTCTACAATGCCTTTTTCTTCCAGATTACATGCTTCAGCTCGTCAGTCATCCATTTCACACCTACCTTATTAATCTCCTGAACTTTGAAATACACTCAATCATTGCCTCTGCCAGATACTTTCTGAGTAGAGACCAAGCAGCATGGATTTCCTTCTCATCCAATTCCTCATTCCCTGATATCACTGCAAGACACCTCCTGAGTTTGTCATAATTACCTACCTTATAGTTCCACATAAAAGTTTCACTCTTTCTCACAAAAGTCAGATTTCAAAAGGAAAGATTTGACATTCTAGTTACAACTGCATCTTCTAATGAGATAAATTCAAGACCCTCAATCCATGTGTGGCATCTGTTACTGCTTAAGGTAGTTGTCCCTTAGAAACTCAAGAAATTCATGTTCTTTGTTTCCTGATGCTGTGTCTTCTTTTCCAGTCTATATTATCATGATTGAAATTGACTATAATGGTCACCCTTTTCTTCGGGCCAATTTGCCTAAACAATTTCTTTCTCACTGCCTTCCACATTATCAGATCTATAGCAACACCCTACTAAACCATCCTGTCCACCTCCACTTCACACCATAGTGCTTCAAAACCACTGTCAGTATTTGTTCCTTGCATTTCCACCACAGATGGGCAGAACTCTTTTGCCTTGTCTGTTTTCACAAAAAGACTACATATCCCTCCATCTCTATTCCTGTCAGAATGTCATCCTCATTCAACCATGTCTTACTTATACTGACAGTTTTTGGGCAAATGAACTCTACCAACACTACAATTTCATTCCTTTTGTTTCAAATACTGCCAGCATTTGTAAACATACACACTAGCTAATTTTTGTTTCTGTAACAAGTCCCACTAACCCCATTCTCGTATATGCCCCCTCCACACCATCCCCTTATCCATTCCTGTCCATCATCACTGATATTACTCCCCCAGATCTAAATATCTCCACATCCTTGACTATCTTAATCCTTTCTTGCACACTCATTCTTGAAATACTACTACTCTTGAAACCATCATCTACACTTCTCACACACTTTCTCCCTGTTCATCCTGTGTTTCTTCTCTATGAAGATCGAAACGTCGGGATAATAAAAAGAATTATTTTAACACGGTTGTAGAATCCATAATTTCAGAAATGAATGCTGATCATCGTGTAACACTAAAAGAAAGGAAAAATGAATAAATATGCTAAACTTCTTACATACCCAGACTCTTTAACCTCTCCTATTAATCCTCTCCACATAAATATCTTCAATCTCTCTCCCCAAGCATATATTTACTGCATTCACAGCATCTCACCATTTTCAAAAAAATCGATGCCACTTGTATTTGTCTTTCATGCCATCCTTCATTTCACTGCCATTTTACTCGAGCTCAAAACTGCATGCAAGAAACATAAAGAAAGTTAATAAATAGAGAAGTTGAACTATACTGCCTACTGATCACAGCTATCATGCTACAATAATTAAATAACTAATTAGCACTATTGCCATGCACAGTTTTAAAATTTAAACTTATCTTTTCACAGCATTCTCAAAGAACACAGCTCTTGAGTCACTGCTGTTTAATCTTTATGTTATTGATATTGGGAAAGGTTTTAATCACAATATTCAGTTGTTTGCAGATATGGCTTTGAAGAGGACTTGAATAGCCTGAATGAATGAGCATATGAATGGGGTTACTAGTTCAATGTTGCAAAATGTAAGTTTAAAAATTTGGAAACAGAGATGAAATGTGTAATATTGTGGGGATATAGTGGAGGAAATAAGATTTTGGGTTGATGGTGATTAGTAGCCTAAAATTTAGAGGACACACTGCTAAAATTATGAGGACAGAATAACAAATTCTGGCAATGATTTTGAGGACACTAACTTGTAGAAGTAAGGAAATTATAATTCCATTGTATAACATCTTGATTAGACTACATATCGCACTACTGTGCACAGATTTGTTCACCTGGTTTTCAAAAAGATGAAGATATATTGGAAACAGTATCTAGGACAGTTGACTAAAGTGGTTTTGTCTCTGGAATATTGATCATGTAGAAATGTTGAGAAAATGCAATTTGCAAAGTCTATAGTTGAAGTTTATAGATATATGGAGTGAATTTGATGGACGAAAGGACTTGTATATGCCGGATGGACTACACATCAATGGTTTTGAAGTTAGATCTTTGGCTATGTTAGATATGTTGTTTAGTTGAGGGGGGGGGGATTGAAGGTGCAAAATCAGGGAAATGAGAAGTAATTGGTGATGGGGGATGCATTTAAGAGTGGGTTTTGCCACCCCAGGAAAAAAATGTGTACAGAAACAATCATGCAATGCTGAATGCACTTTGAAGGTTTCAAATTTGAAGGTTGGTGATGACATTACGCAAGGGTAACTGTTGGTCAAAAAAAGGATGGTGAAATTTATTTACACAAATGCTAGAAGTATTAAAAATAAAGGGAAGGAGTTTTTGGCATTAGTCAGATTCTACCTCTCCATATACTGCTTTTTGATATCTGTCCAACAGCCATCCTCTTATCCACTTGGCCAGTGTCGTATCCAACTCCATTTGTTCTAATTTGTGTAGCAGAGTCCCATGTGGTATTCTGTAAAATGCATTTGCAGAATCACCATTTAGCCATTTCCTTTATCCAACTCTGCTGTTACTCTATTATAAAAAGATGATAATAAATTACTAAGGCATGACTGACCCTTCACAAAGCCATATTATCCTCATACAGTCATATTTTTATCCACTCATTCTTGATTTCTCTTTTGACCAGTTTTTCCAGTACTTTTACCACCACACCTGAGATACTGATTGGTCTATAATTTGCTACTGCAGTTCTTAGCACCTCTCTTATGCAAGGGAATTATTTTGCTCTCTTTCCACTCCCTTGAAACTCTACCAGAGCTGAGACTTAAAGAGCTTAGTCAAAGGCATTGCTGGTTATCTTGCATGTTCTTGCAAAACCCAAGCTGATATCCTAATCACTCAGAAACTCAACTATTTTATCTGCTTCTATCACTTTGTAATCATCATCACTCATTAAGATTAATCTTAGTTAATCATTTTTTCTCTTACTTGCCACATAACAAAAGAACTGGGATTTCCTTTGGCCTGCTCTGCTAGATTCTTTTCATAATCTGATTTTACCTTCCTTGCCATGTTGGTCACCTTTCTCGATGATATTGAGACAAGTTTTGGAAATGAACTAAAGTTCCCTTCTCTAAATCTTCAGCGAACAGAGTCAATTTCTTTTCAAATGAAATAACTTCCTCTAGCATCCACCATAAAGTACAATTTTTGCAACCACTGATCTTCTGTTAATTCTGGATATTGAACATCATTGTTGTCGAGGAATAGTTTGATTTCATTTATGCAAGATGCAAAATGCTTTAACATGCTGCCTCAGGAAAGCCATCAAACCCTCCACAGCATTTTCTTATTCTGCAACTCGTGCTTAATGATATTACTCATCCATCTAACTCCTATATCCCTCCTTACCTTATGCATGCAATTTTATATTGCTTCCTCTAGATGACCCTTAACTACCTCCCATGCACTACTAACATCCGTAACTTGCAGTGCTTTATGCCATGGTAAAGCTTTAAGCTTCTTCCTAAGCTTGTCATAATCACCTGCCTTGTAGTTCCACATATACCCAATTTTGACAGTATATTCCTCATGTTGTACAATTTCCCAGGTCAAGACTGCATGATCACTTTCACCAATTGGAGGCAATATGGTCACCTTGGTTATGGATAGTTCTTCTGATTCTATGACCAGGTCCAATACTCTCACACCCCTAGTCTCCTCCATCACATGCTGCCTCAAGTAATTATCTCTCAGTAGGTGTATAAATTCTGTTTTCTTCCTTCCAGTTTATATATCCGTCATTGAAGTCCCCTATAATAATCACTCGACCTGTACTTATTGTACTAATTTGGTGATTCATGTCTTCCAGATCATCCATGGAACTCCCTGGCCTGTAGCAACAACCAACTATATATTTTGTCTTACTGGCTTTAATGAGAGAAACTTAGCTAAGGAGACCAAAGTAAATCAAAAAGTGTTTTTATGTAGCAAGCAAGAGGAAAAATGATTGTGGCAAGATGACTTTAATCAATGCTGATGGTACGAAGGAAGGGGATAGAGGCCAAAAAAATAGTTGAGTGATCACTTTGCAAGGGTATATCATTGACATAGATGAACAGCAGGTAGTGTCCAGCATATTGAAAATATGTTGGTCAATATGCTAGACTATATCAACTGATTGTTACCTCCCTACCATCGGCATTCTTTAAAATCATTCTGCTGTATACATTTTTTCTTTTACTTGCAGCATATCGAAAAAACTGTTTGGAATTCTCTTTAGCCTGCATGGATGTTCTTTCATAATCCACTTTTGCTTTTCTTACCACACTCGTTGCCCTTCTGGCCTGTGCTTTATATCGTTCATATGCCTGACAGTCACCTTTCTCCTTAAATTTTCTCCACAGTTTTCTTTTTTTGAAGCTCAAGCTTAATGGTGTTATTCATCCATTTAACCCCTACTTGATTTATTAATCGGACTCTAGGTGTACAGTCAGCCTTTGCCTCCTGCAAACACTTCTTAACTGCCTCCCATGCACTATCAACATTCAGCCCTTGCAGTTTTACATGCCATGGCACTGAACCAATCAAACTCCTAAGCTTGTCATACTTACCAGCCTGATACCCTGTATTAATTCACATGTACTCTGTCTTAATTGTAAACTACACACCTTTAGCCACCTCCCAAGTCAAATCAAATTACATTCCTTCAATCTATAACAGGAAGTGCAACATAATCATTGACCATGAGGCTTCTTTGAATCAGAACATTGAACATGGCATCATAAGTGGAATAGATATTGAGGAAGATGTGTGAATGCTAAGAAAGCATCTGAAACTGATGAAGAAAAGAGTGTGACTGACTTTGTGCAAGAATGATGGTGAAAACAGCATGCAAGTAACTGTAAAATGAGGTAGGCTGACAATGAGAGAGAGAGAGAGAGAGAGAATAATGAGGCAAGAGAAGAAGTGGATGCAGAGTGACATGAAGAGAATTAGAGATATGTATGGAAAAGTGAAGAAGACTGAAATGAATGATGTCTGAATGAAAGAAGTAACAAAGGATTTGTGAGCGGCATTGTATTGGATTCCAATTATTAGAGGCATGG
This sequence comes from Typopeltis vanoorti, assembly GCF_054136105.1. NCBI lineage: Eukaryota > Metazoa > Arthropoda > Arachnida > Uropygi > Thelyphonidae > Typopeltis > Typopeltis vanoorti. Next base: position 3,029,335 of record NC_143561.1, read on the forward strand.
TAAATGATAAGATGCATGAGGGTTCTTTTTTGGGAAGCAGAATGAGTAGAGTGATTGTGGTGTTGGATATGAGAAGTAAGCAAGCAAGAGTTGATGGTGGTAAGAGTAGAAACAAATGACTAGATTGGAAATAAGAGAATATGAGACTGTATATCAAGAGGCTGTTGAGAAGAATAAAAGATAATAGTTTAATAGGAAAGTTAGTTAGTGTGAAAGATATGTTAGCAGAAATGTGTGAGGAGAAAGGAGTGCACCTTGTGAATGTGTGGGATTAATTTGAAGGATGAATGGAATTATATAAGAGTGATCAACCTGCACTTGAATGGTTTTAGTGCAAGCCATCTGGAGAACTTGCTGTTGGAATGGAAAATAATGAATGCAATGAAATGGATCTCAGCAAGTAAGAAGCAATGTAGAAGAGCAAAAGAGTAAGGAAGGAGGAATTGAAGTGGTGCTCATGAATGGAGAAGTGGGTAGCATGGGTGTAGAGAATGAGATTTGAGAACAAACATGCAAGACAGGAAAATGTAAGAACCAAGTTAGACAGGGGCGTATGAAAAAGCTCAAAGTGGAAGTGAATGTGTAGGTAGATAAGAAAGGAATGGACTGGGATGTGTGTGTGTGTGTGTGAGGGGGGGGGGGGGGAGATTGGGTTTGAAGACGGTACTGGAATGGGTAATGAGAGAGAGGAATGACTTGAGCAAGGTATGGAGAATTCACATTTAATAAGGGGAACAATATTATTACATTGATTGAGTTTGTTCACCCAAAAATTATTGGAATAAGTGAGTTGGATGAGAATGACATCCTGACAGGAATAGAGATGGAAAGTTATGATATTTTTGCGAAAGTAGAAAAGGTAGAAACAGAGGTAGATTATTGTTGATGATAGAAAAAAGGTTATCCCCATGAAAGGTAAAGATGCAAAGAAGAAATAGTGGCATTGGTTTTAAAGCATTGTCATGTGAGGAGGAGGTGAACAGAATGAAATACTTTGTAAGATGCTTACCATAGATCTGGTAATGTGGAGGATAGTGACCATAAAATGTATGAGGAAATCAGCCAATATCATCTATATCATTATAGATGATTTTGATTATGGCAGTATAGATTATGATGATGAAGTAGTATCTAGAAGTAAAGAAAATGAATTTTTCTAGTTTTTGAAGAACACTTCAAGCAGGATGTAACAGAGCATATGCAAGGATTTAGAGTTTTGGATGTGATCACCACATCAGTGGATGTATCATAAATGAGATGTCAATCTCCCTCCAGTTGGTGAGAATGACCATGAAGTGATTACCTGGGTGATTGCCAGTCTTGTGAGGACTTCTGTCAGGAAAGGATATATGAGGAACTACAATGCTGGTGATTATGATAAGCTCAGCTGACTGCTTGCAGTTATAGCACAGAATGAGGAGTTGAGCAGAAAGGAGATAAATGCTGCTTAGTTGCTGTTCAAGAACTATCTAGTAGAAGCTATATCTAAAGGTATTCTGATGATCAGAAGGTTAAATAAGGAGGTGTGAAATGGATAAATGCAAAGATTAAGCATGCAATATAGAGGGAGGCATTATGGAAGTAACATAAAATGAGTGGTAAGAATCAGTTCCATGAGGAGTAAAAAAAAAAAAAAACATGCAAGGGAGGGTGACTCAATTAGTAAGGGTAGCAAAGGTGCAGTGGTTAGTTAATGAAGCCAAAATAATTAAATAAACCATAGAGAATTCTTTTGATATATAGCCAGCAGAAAAAATGCATGATTATTGAAGGTTGAAACTGATCGAAAAAAACAGTTAAAGGATAACACTTGATAGAAGTATTTTTTCCTTGTGAATGTGATATCGTGTGGAGTTTCAGAGCAGTGGAAAGGAGTGGGGGCGGAGAGGAGAAACTGTGAGTAAACAAGAAGTGTATGGGGATTTGAGTAGAGTTGATGATATATCATCACATGTTTTGAGGGGAATGTTCCAGGGATTTGATGTCTACCCTGGCATGCTTGTTTAACCTCCCAACCGGCTGGTGTGGATGATATAGTCAGCTCTCCCTAGCTTTTTTCATGGATCAAAACTTCGTCGGCATTCTGCCTTTTATCATGCCATTACCTTCCTCCGCCGTTAATCTCTTTACGGCTATTCTATAGCCATTAGTGGATTAACTGTTGCTGTGTGACCTTTGTGTCCCCTCCCCCTGTCTTTACATCTATTGTGTTGCTTAGAATTTCATTTACTGTCCTAAGTTATTTTGACCTTTCTTGCCTCTAAAATGATTTATTGTGTCTCTTCCCAAAAATTGAAACGAATTTCACATATGCGAAAAAAATCAATCCTGAAATGACCACTGATCAGCCTTTGCAATGAATCTATTTAGTGATAGTAAATTTGGTGTATTTTATTCTACAAATCAGTGCACCGGAAGAGTTGCACTGATTGTTCTTTCACTTTACTTACAATAATTGAATTTTTTTTTTTCGAATTTCAGAATTTTCAAATGTTTGCTTTGAAAATATTATGTCAAATATTTATATTTTTAAATAATATTTATTGAAATAAATATTATTTATTTATTTATTTATTGAAATGTCCTTTTGCTTTTGTTTCTAGCCAAATAGCATTATATGGATCATCACATTTCAGTTTTAGAAACGATTTTTTGTTATTCATAAAGACAAAATAAAAAAAAATGTTATAATGCTAAATTGCATTACTAGGTTTCTGATTGTGTGTCTTTTTGGTATCAAAAGTTTATATCCAATGATATTTTAGCAGTGATTCTTCGCCTTCGTCTTTTATTTATTTATTTATTTGTATTATGCATATTACGATAATATCTAGTGCATATCCTCATAGATATGTTGAAAATATAATGTGAAAAATATCATATATGGAATGATTCAAAATTTTTGCTCATTTTGAAGATTTTCTAATGCTTCCCCCCACCACCACCACCCCCTCCTTATCCTCTCCTGGAACTCAATTGCATAACTACTCTAAATTTCTATACAAGTTTGAAAGCTTTTCTAGACAGTATTCAAAATCAATTACTTAATTTTACCATTTTGACAAAAGATATACGGCAATCAGATTGTACCGTGAAGCTTCTAATTCTGTTCTATTTATTTGCAATCTAAAACCAGCTGTTCTACTGTCTGCTGAAATTATGTGAAATTTTAGAAATAATATGCTATATTTTCACCATGCAAAATTGTTTATATGCATACCACACAAAAGAAAGTTCAGTAGTAATATTTTTGTTTGTTTTTCTTTTAAAAAAATCTAAACATTACTTCTTCTGCTGCTGGAAGCTATTTCTGATATAATCTACGTCTTATAAATACTTGGTAATATCCTCTTAGCTGGAGGAAAAGTTGAAGGCTTATTACTCTCAGTGATATCTATTGAGAAAGAAAAGAGAGAACACTCAAATCAAACTAAAGTGCCTCAGGCTGTAGTGCAGAATATGTCAAGAATGTCTTGTTTCCTTTTCGATTGTTGATTACCTATATCCTAACAGAAATACTGACATTTCGTTTACATGCTTATACATTATTTATGCCAAAATAATTGCTTAATTTATCATGATCAGTTTCACTTTTATTATCAAAAATTAGAAATTAAATCATACAATTATCTTGAAAAAGAGGATTTGAATTATTTTCAAAGAAAAGGTGCATATGCGTTTCATAATCTTCTTTTTTTGGGGGGGAGGGTAGACCTAATCAATCTGCAGATATTTCAGAGAATTTATTTCATAAATCGTTTGCAAGACAGCTGTTACAAACGTAAATCACTTGGAGAACATACCCATTCATTTTAGTGTAAAATAGTAGCAAAGGTTCAGTTACTTTAGATATGTAATCTAGAAGAAAATGTTATGTCTGCTGAGATTAGAATCTTACGTGAATAATTTTTCTGACATGATTTCTCTATTTGTTATAATGTAACCAATTTCCAGATTTTTTCCCTCCTGCGGACTCCATGTATGTGCAGTGGTTTCTTCTTTGTACTACAAGAAAAAAATCAGATAATGGAAGAAAAATATGTAGTATTTTCTTTTCCACTGGCTGAATTTACAATGTTCTTTCTTTGTGTTTTGAAGAGAAAGTGCAATTGACTTTTTTCTTACTATTTTTGCCATTATAACATCTGATATAATTATAAGAGTGACATTTTACCGTTTTTCTCCCACACGAGAAACAGAAATAAGGTAGTAATAATATTGTTGATTCTGTCAAACTTCATTGTAGCAGAAATTTTTATTACAAAACTTTGTAATATATATATCTCCGAAACAAGAAATTTGGAATCCATTTCACATCAATGTTGAGTGTTGGCAAGGTGAAAATGTTCCCATTATTATTTATATATTTCATTTATTAACTGGGGGCTATGCACCCCCGTGTTCCGGTCTGGTAGGCCAGTTCTCCTTGAATTCTGATGACTCGAACTTTGAAGACTCGAAAGAGGGGGGTTGCCTCCCCCCAGCGCCCAACCACCTGAGTTCGGACTAGTAAGCCGGTTCTCCTTGAATTCTGATGACTCGAATTTTGAAGACTCGAAGGGGGGGTTCCTCCTCCCTGGCGCCTACAGCACCCAATCCCCCAAGTTCTGGACTGGTAGGCCGGTTCTCCTTCAATTCTGATAACTCGAATTTTGAAGATCGAAAGGGGGGTGTCGATCCCTTGCACCTATGGTAGCCCCTGAGTGTCGAGTCTTCAAAAGGGAGGACTCCTCCCTGGCCCCCCCCCCCGAGTTCTTGGATGGCAGGCCAGTTCTCCTTCAATTGTGATAACTCGAAAGGGGGTTCCGACCCCTGGTGCCTAGGGTATCCCCCGAGCGTCGAGTGTTCAAAAGGGGACTCAGACCACCCCACCCCCACCCCCCGGTGCCCAATCCCCGTCCGAGTTCCGGACTGGTAGGCCAGTTCTCCTTGAATTCTGATGGCTCGAATTTTGAAGACTCGACACTCAGGGTAGCCCCTGAGTTTCAAAACGTTTCAAAAAACATGACATAAAAAGGCTTATCATTATAATTTTTATATATAGGGTAGATTTTATTTTATTATTTTTTATTGTTTTGGTGAAATACTTTACCTGGAATACTTTTTCCAGTTCCAGAAGAACTGGAAAGAGTATTCCAGTTCCTCTTATATTTTATTCCTTCGAAAATATCATTCTGTGTCATAAAAAGAACTTGAAAATTAGCCTTCAAGATGAAAAGGAAACAGTATATTAAGGTATCCCTCTATCAAGACTGTTTTGTTGGCCTTGAAAACAAACATTTTTTATTTCATACTGTTCAGAATTTAAAATTCTTGAACAGTGTGGAACACCCTAAAGCAAGAGTAAAAAACATGAAGCAGTTTTACACTCAGGGCACCAGATTTTTGTTTCTTTTCTGATATTTTTTTTTATTACATACATAACATTTGCGTGCATGTTTTTTTTATTAGCCGTTGGTGGTAGATTTTTGGGATAATGGTTGGAGTTAGCAGCGTTCAACCTCAGATGTCTGGCAAGATTTCCTGTTTTTCTGCTTGCTGAAGAAGGCGCATGTGCATGCAGCAATGCTTTCACAATTTCTATTCTGTATTCTAGATATGTTATGGTAGACAAACAGTTTTTCTTGTGCAGGAGGAAACTGTTCCAAATAACAAAATCCAATACATGTCTAAACACTTTTTTGTAATATTTTTTATGCTGTTTCCTCATTACAGAGTAGAATGATAGCTGCTGATCGCACCTGTCGACTCCACCCATAGTGTCGTTGTATGCACACACAGCAATGGGTTTTTCTTTCTTCAAACCATGCTTCTCTACAGATTCCGTTGATGGATTGTGCAGGGAAGACAGCAGAAAAACATCTTTTTTCTCTTTCCAACGTAGTGCAAAGACTTTCCCTCGCTGATAAGCTCGGATTTCCTCCTTCGATAGCTTTCCTGAAGCCAGATCTGGAGGCATATCTTGCCTTTTTGCATTTACAGTACCATAACTATCTGTACGATGCTGTAAAAGCAAATCAGCGAGTTCAGGACACGTATAGTAATTATCCATTGTAATGCAGTAACCTTTCCCCTAACTGCATTACTGCACGCATCGACAAGAGGAGATCCGAATATTTATCATGCTCGATTACAGTTTGCTTTCCCATATAAGGTTTGAAATCCCAAAGATATCCACTTTCCGATTCGCAAAGCATAAAAAATTTTACTCCATACTTCGCTTTCTTTTTGGGAATATACTGCTTACATTTCAGTCTACTTTTGAATGGCATAAGGCTTTCATCAATACTCAAGTCTCTCTCAGGAATGTAGAGTGATCTACATTTCTGACGGATTTTCATCAGAAAATCATAAATTTTGTTGAGGACTGGGCAAGGATGTGTTGCCTGATCGTATTCCTCGTTATTCTGAAAATGCAAATACTTCATGATGAGTCTGAATTATTTTTCAGTCAGAACATCACGAAACATTGGCGTGTTCAGAATCCAGTCTGTAGACCAATACATTTCGAGAGCGGGCTTTTTCACGATACCTTCCTTCTGATATTGCATTTCAAGGATGACAGTGATTTTAAATATTAATTTCGCCTATATCCGAATATCACATAATTTCCTGATTTATAATAATCAGGAAATAATATGTATATTTTCTGATTTATAATTTGCTAATTTATAATAATCACCACATAGTTTCAGTATCGAAAAATTAAAGTTATGTGGAACAATTACTAGAGAAAAATAATGAATTAAATAAAAACTGTACCTATGTTTCATAACAGTTTTCGGGTGTGTGATAGTAATGCAACGGGGGGGGTTAAACTATCAGAGGCGAAATAAAGTTTAATTCTATTGTGAAAGGAAATGAAATTTCACATTTGATATACATATTTTGAATGATAAAAATAAGCAAATGTATCGCTTACTTTAAAAATTGGAGAATAAAATATCTGAATTATGCAGAAAATATAAATTTAAATCATAACTGTTAATTTCATTTTGTAATGACCAATTATACAAGGAAACCAAGAAAGTGAAAGTACAAAGAACAGTAGATTACTATACAACATGAAGAAAAAATTTAGTGATATGATTAAAGAATTTCATGTTATTCTCTATAAAGCAAAGTTGCTCAAACGTGTCCTGAAGGAAATCTGTGAAGTATTATTCGATTTCAATGGTTTTGTACAAAAATAAAAATAATATAAACTGGAATGTCAGCAGCCAGTTTTCTTTTCTTTTTTTAAAAGAATATTTCAAATAATTATCGTGAATTAATTTCTTCAAGAACAAAGAAAAATGTTTTGTCAAGAAAGCGATTAGAAAAAAATTAGCGAAAAAAATTAAAAATTAAATTGGTTCTCCAAGGTAAGGCAATATTTAAGTGAAGAAATTATGCAAGGATCTTTATTTTGTCCAGACATTAAAATTGGATTGTACAATAAAAAGAGAAAACAAAAATATAAATAATTTCTCTATTTTTAGTCTATCCTATATAACTAAAATCCAGTTACCCAGCATGGAACAAGGAAGTGCGTTTCTTGTTATAGGCAACTGAGAGGCAGCTACAAACGCGAGATAATCCGATTAACCATTCTCTTCAGCGTGAGAGTTTATCACACTTTCTAATGAACATGAGGGTCAAATTGCACTTCTTATCCAGGTTCTTTCAACAGGTGGGCTGAAACATATCCAGATTTAGCTGGACGTCTATAGATGTCCTAGCCATTTGGGAGGTTAATGTATGTCTTACATTTGGTCAAGTTCCAAAGGAGTGGAAGGAAGGCAAGATGCATAAGGGAAGTAACAGCACTACAACTTCATATTATAGGCTAGTTGGTATGTCATGTTTTGTGATTGGAGTGGTTAGTGAAACTAGGATCAAAATTTGGTTGAGAACAGTGATGTTCTTTTGGTGAACAGCACAGATTTCTTAAAGGAAGGTCATGTTTTAGTAATCTGCTTATGTGTTATAGTAAAGTGTACTGATGCATTGAACATGGTAGATGGTTGCGCAGTAATATACAAAGGCTTTTGATAGATTACCACATCATAAGCTGATAGTTAAACTGAAATGGATGGGGTTGGGTAATAGATCAATGCATTGGATTGCAGATTGGCTTTCTGATAGATATCAGCAAGTTGTGTATGGGGGGAGCAATATCCCAGAAGAGGAAAGTCCTTAGTGATATGCCTCAAGGGTCTGTTTTAGGACCACTGCTATATTGAGGAAGGTTTGAATTGGGATATTCACTTGTTTGTGGATGAATGCAAAGTTTGGAAGAACTAGGAGATGTGACTTTACAAGAAGACCTGAATAAACAGTGAATGGGCATGGGAGTGGGGTTAGTAGTTCAGGTCTGTTGCCAAGCATAAGGTTTTAACATTTGGAAAACAAAGGTGGAATGTGGAATATATAATTGGTGTGGATATATTGGATGAAGTACAATATTTTGGGGTGATGGTGGATAATGACCTAAAATTATTATTATTATCATCATCATCATCAACATTTGACCTCCATGGAGTCAGTGAATTATCGTGGGAGGTACTCACTATTGCATACAATGCTCATCTAACTGCGTCTTAAACTGATTCAATGTGTCCACATCCACAACACACTCAGGCAATGCATTCCACTCACCAATCACCCTCCATGCAAAGAACCTGCTTCTCACTCCTTTGCTAACACCCTCCTTATACAGTTGCAGTGGCCTCTTGTTCTACTCCCCTCTCCTATTCTATGAAAAATCTCTTCCATATCTATCTGATAACAACCCCTGACCAGCTTATATGTCTCAATCATATCCCTCCTATTCATGAGGCTCTGCAACTTACATTCTCTCAATCTGCCCTCGTACTCCACATTCCAAAGACCACTGTCTACCTTTGTGAATCTTCTATGTACCCTTATCCTCATCACCATGAAAACCTGTCGACCAAATCTGTGCACAATAATCCATATGAGGACTGATCAAGGCCTTATACAATGGAATCATAACCTCTCTATTTCTGCATGTCAGGTTTCTCCGCATCATTGCCATTATTCGATGTGATGTCTTCACAACCTGTTGCATTGTGCCCCCTGAATTTCAGGTCCTTGTCCACCATTACTCCTAGATCTCTCATTTCCTCTTGTTCTGTTAAAGTTTTCCCACCAAGTGTATACTTTGCATCCCATCGCTGCTTACCAAATCTCAAAACCTTACACTTGTCAACACTGAACTGATAGTTCCACTTACCTGCCCATTCATGCAATCTATTCAAGTCCTCTTGTAAGGCATTAACATCAGCCTGACTGTGCATTGCTCTTCCCAGTTTTGCATCATTGCAAACAGCTGGATATCACTAGTTAAATCCAACCCAATATCATTAACATACAAATTGACAACAATGGCCCCAAAACTGACCCCTGCTGCACACCACAGGTGACCTTTCACTTTAGAGATACTGCACCTCCATATACAACTTTCTGATACCTTGACAGCCAGTCACTGATCCAACACAGAAGTCTATTATCCAATCCCATCTGTTTCAATTTATTTAAGAGCTTGTCATGTGACAGTCTATCAAAAGCCTTTCCAAAATCCAAGTACACCACTCTATATGCATCTCCTCTGTCCAAGGTATTTGTCACCTTGTTATAGTACATAAGTAAGTTAGTGAAACATGATCTCCCCTAACAAACCCATGCTGATAACCACAGAGAATACTGCTGTTATCAACCCATTTCTGTATCCTACTTCTTACCACCTTTACCACAAGTTTCCCCTGTCCTGAAAGGTTGCTTATGCTTGGATCCGCCGAAACTTTTATAGTTTCTATATTCGGCATGAAATTCTTGTAGTTTCTATATTCGGCTTTGAAATAATGTTGGATACAAAACATTTTAACTAGTAAGACACTACACTACACATAATCAAAGGGAGAAAATCTCTCTCTCGGCCTAGCTATATCCAGTAGGTACAACATGCAATTGACTATTTTTACATAAAATACTTACTTAGCCCTATCACACTGCCTAACAATCTATAATAAACAGGCAGCAGTCCCCTAAGTTATAACTTAACTTAATCCCTTTCATTCTATGCACAATTTTACAATCATTTCATCTTTTATAACTATAAATCAATGTTTATTATTACTATAGCTCATGTACCCTTTTTACATTCACAGTCCAGTCAGGTGAACAAAGCTTCAGCATGGATAGCTTGACTCTGTGCCTTCATCTGAGTTCACGTTGTTGCTTGGACACTCCATAAATTTCTGTGATGCTCTGATCTGGGGTAGTGGATGACATCTGTTATTCATGCCTTGTATGAGCTACTTCTATCCTCGCTGACCAGTTACTTGGTCTTTATCGGGGAAAGTTCACATCATGTGGCAGTTCTCACACTGGAAACTGTCTAGTAAAGTCGGGGTGATTTCCTGTCGATACAGTCATTGCGATCTCCCATTGGGTTACTGGGAAGGAACTGTGAAATTCTCTGTTACATATGCAGGTAGTTGCAATCTCCTTGCATGTCCATGCATTCAAGCAGGAAATCCATTGATAACAGCCTCACCTCCACGCAGCTAGAACTGGGTCTTCTGAGAAAGGGAAAAGCCCTTCGCTGGCATCTCGGACCCCTTAAGTATCTTTCTAATCCTTTGTTTCAATGCTACAGTTTCTGGGATTACCCATTGGCATGATGATGTCACTTCAGCTCCCTCCATTGGAGTGTCTCTATCGTGGCATTTATTTTTGTTTGCAAGACCTTGTCAACGTTTGTTTTTGCTGATTCATCTGTCTAATCTTGGTTAATTCCCTCTCTTTAGTTTTTCATACAAATCTCAATGATAATTAATTTATGCATTTTACAATAAAATAAAATATTATTCAAATACTTCACAATTTCTATTATATAAATATGTTTGAAAACCCCTGTAAAACCAAGCTCGATAAGTTAATTTAATTTATGGTGGAGATTTTACACATGATTAAAACGAAAACAAGTGCATAAGGCTAATTTTAGGTCTTTCAGGATATATTATATATACCTATGAGCAGTACAGGGTACAGGCAATGTACCCTGTACTGCTTGTAATCGCCCACAAAACTGTGAAAGAGTATGGTTAGCAAGCATGTTAAGACTAGATTTTTTGTTTGGAAGGTGGTGAGTTGATGGAATGAGTTCCTAGAGGTGGTTCTAATTGCATTATCAGTGATGAGTTTTATTAGAGAGATGATAAGTATTATGTGAATAATTGATCTCCTGCACTGAGTCTTCTGACTCCATGGAGATGGATGTAGAATAATAATAATAATTACATTTGAGATTTTTTATATCTTTAATACAAAAATTAAAACTGGCATGCCAAACAATTGTAAAACCTTTCTAAAAATGCAGAAGAGACATAATATGTATTCAATCAAGTTCAAGCCTACGGAACAACCTTCTGAACTTGTTAAATTGTCTGCATTTGGTCCTTGATATTGATCAATGAGCAAATGTATTATTGCTCCTGTTCAAATCAAATGTTAATGAATTGCTAATCCAATGTAATATTGCTATTGTTAGGAATTTATTTAATGTTCATTTATTTTTTAGATTTTAGCAGCAAAGGGACAAATAAATGAAGCTATTGAAGAAATGAAAAGAGCTTTGAAGATTGAGCCAGAAACCAAAGTATGTTCTGTTCCATTTTCTGATATTTTAGAACTTTGCAAACTATATACAGTTTTTAGCTTAACTGTTTTGTTGTGTTGGAGTATAAAAGCACAAAATCTTCATGTTGTTTTGAAGACACTTGTGCCATTAAATTTCATGAATTCACATATTTCAACCTGAAAAATACAAGTCGTAATTAATCCAATGTGTGAGTTCCCATTAGTAACTCACACAGTAGATTAATTTAAAACAGTGAAAGCCACATGTTATAAAACAATTCAAAGGAATAACTGAGGAAATGTATTATTAATTAATAAACAACTTAATGATTTTTGATTAGAATAAGACTCCCGTATCTTCAATAGTGAGAAGCAGTTGTTCTGATTTGGATGATGGAGTAAAACTTTGTTGCTTTTTTTAAATAAATTTTAGTTAGGGATTTGAGAACTAGATTTTTTGCTTGGAGATGTGAATTAGTGGAAGTTGCCAGAGTCAGTTGTGAGTGCTTTGTCTGTTAACGGGTTCAAGGAGAGGTATGATAGATTGTGTGGATAGATTGGGTCTCCTGTGATGAGCCTTCAGACTCCATGGAGATGCTCATATAATAATAATTATAATAAAATTTCATGTGAGGAGACGGGCAGAACTGTCAACTGATCACCACCTTGTTGTCTGCACTCTACAGCTACAGAAACCAAATGCTACCACCAACAAATGGTTGATCAAATCAGCTATACCGCATGAAATGGGAGGCATTGGAAAATGAGGTTGTGAGGAAGAAATTTGCAGATAACATCTCCTCCAGTTTCAAAGAGATTCCCAAACATACTGCAGATGTTGAGGAGGAGTGGGAGCTGTTCAGAATAGCTGTCACTGCCTCTGCATTCTCATGCTGTGGCAGAAAGCAGCTCAACGTGGCAACAGGCAGTGAGAAAAGGACACCTTGGTGGAACCAAGAGGTCCAAAAAGCTGTCCGGACAAAAAAGGAGGCTTACCTAACATGGCTTAGGATCAGGTCACCTGAGATGCGTTTCCAGTACACTGAGGCATGAAAAGCTGCTGCTGAGGCAGTAAAGACAGTATTCTGGCAGACCGTCTGCCGCCTTCGAGGGAGGAAATCGTGCACAGCAAGGGCAATTAAGGCCTCTGATGGTGCACTTTTAACAACTGAGAAGGATATCCTCCACAGATGGAGGGAATACTTTGAGAGAGCCTTCTTAACCCTGGTGGCCCAACAGCTGTGAACATCTAAGAGGTGCAGATCGGGGCGATGACTAGTCTTGCAGCAGAAGAGGTCCATTTAGCAATAAAATTGCTAAAATCGGGAAGGGCTGCCGGTGATGATGAAATTTGGCCGAAATACTAAAAGCATTAAATTGAGACGGTGTTCTCTGGCTGACTCGAGTGTGTCAGGCTGCTTGGATATCTGGGCAAGCACCAAAGCAATGGCAGACAGGCATAATAATACTAGTCTTCAAGAATGGAGACCAGAGAGTGATTGCAGCAACTATCGTGACATCTCTCTGCTCAGCCTGTCTGGGAAAGTATATGCTACGTGCTTGGAAAGAAGGTGCAGGAGCATAGTGGAGTCAAAGTTCCAGGAAGAACATTGTCGCTTTCATCCTGGTAGAAGCACAACTGACCAAATCTTCAATTTAAGGCAAGTCTCTGAGAAATCTTGGGAATATGCCAAGAATGTCTACACATGTTTTGTGGACTTCAAGAAGGCATATGACCAGGTTCCTTGGGATAAACTTTGGCAAGTAGTACAGGAGTATTGCCAGCTATTAGCTGCCATCAAGTCCCTGTATGAATGTCCGGAGTTTTGTGTCAGGGTAAACAGCACAAAGTTTGAACCTTTCACAGTCTCTGTTGGTCTCTGCCAAGGGTGTGTTCTGTCAGCCCTCCTTTTCATAATATTTATGGACTGGATTGATAGGCACAGCCGAGGCAGGGAGTGTGTCAGAATTGGAATTTGTAACACTGGACGTCTGCTTTTTTGCAGATGACCTAGTTCTACTTAGCTCTTCCACAGATAACCTCCAGCGGACCCTGGATAGGTTTGTACAGAAGCCTTGATGATCAGTGTGGCCAAAACGGAAACATTTGTGTTCTCAAGACAACCATCCCAGTGCTCTCTACATGTGAGTGGAGTCCCACTGGTGGAGAAGTTTAAATACCTTGGGTCCATATTCACAAGTGATAGAAAGTGGGATGTAGAGCTAGATACTCAAATTGGCTCAGCAAGCACAATATTTCAGGAGCTTAGCCATACAGTAGTACTGAAGTGGGAGTTAATCCAGAAGGCAAAGTTGGCTGTCTTCAATACAGTCTACATCTCCATCCTCACCTATGGTGATGAGAGCTGGGTAATGACTGAAAGAATGCGGGGAGATGCCTGGGAGTCCCACCAGAACACCTGAGCTTGGTGGGAGAGGATCGTGACCATTGGTTCCTCTTGCAACTGCTGCCTCACAACCCAATTAGGAAAGGTGGGCCTTGAAGATGAATGGATGGATGGATGATAAAATTTTAGAACTTATGGCAACAATAATGGAGTAAGTGCATTTCTGACCATAGGATATGGTGTGAATCTATTTTGTCTTGTGCAAGGCCAGATTTCCTGTTGGTGGTGTTCTTGTATTCTTTTCTCCATTGAATGCTCCATTTATCAAAAGTGAGAGGGGGAGTGTTTACCTTTAGAAGATGGAAACCATGAAGCTAGTTTGAATGGAATAAATGTAGCCACTAGATTATACTTATTAAGAATTCTAGAGATTGTTCTTATTGGTCCAGTCTTACATATCTGTAGGAAATCTGAGAAATCTGGCCTTGCATAACATGGAATAAATACAGAACACAATATCTCATGATTAGAAACATCCATGCTCCATCATTGTCAATATAATTTCAAATGTTTATTTAAAGAAAGTGCCAAAGCCTTATTCAAAATCCGAATTGGAACAACTTCCTCTCACTATTGAAGATATGGGAGTTTCTTATTTTCTTTTTTTTTACAAATATACTATAGGTTTTTACAAATCTAGAGTTCATTTTATTTGGTACCATGGATGGCCTAAGGGCATCATTGTAATTTTTTTATGATTAATAATAGTGTTTCTACAGTTATTTCTTTGCATTGTTTTATGCATACTATTACACAGCTTTCACTATTTTAAATTAATCTGTTGTTTAAGTATTGCACCTTGTATTCAACTGCCTGTTGCTTCTGATGATGACCTGTAATTTTCAGGTTGAAATATGACTTTTGAATAAATGAATATTATTCCTTTCCTTGTGTTATCATGTGAATCTTTGAAACAAAATTTTCACATACAATAAGACCTCGGCATATGATGCTTCACTCTACGATGATTTTGTATTATGA
The DNA here is from genome assembly GCF_054136105.1 of Typopeltis vanoorti. Lineage (NCBI taxonomy): Eukaryota > Metazoa > Arthropoda > Arachnida > Uropygi > Thelyphonidae > Typopeltis > Typopeltis vanoorti. The sequence goes on from NC_143561.1 coordinate 3,044,370, forward strand.
TTTGCTGATTTATGCGATGTATTTATTTATGTGATAATTATGTGATATTGGTCTCACACATTCACTAAACCACAGCTTTAATGTCATGATGCTGCCATGAATCAACTGATATACAGTGTTTGTGGTCTCAGTTTGCTCAAGACATTATTGCTTGCTGCATTTCTCTATGTTTCAGTGTTTTGCTGCAAATTATAAACTGTTATAGCTATTATTTTATTTTATTGTTCCTAATAATGACTAAACTAAACATATGATTAGTCCTCAACATGGAACATTTTCATGCCACTTCAGGCCTCCAATAAGTGAGGCATTGGTCTCACACTGGTTGATGAGGTAAACAGATGATGGAATATAAGGCTTCAGTAGTTGATGGTGAGAGGTTACAGGACGGAGTGCATGGAGGAGATACTGTTTTGTTTGTTGCAGGCAATGCTGTCAACATTCATGCCAATAATCTCTTTAACAAGCATACCAAAAGGATTTGCTGTTTTAAGGATACTTGTGACATAAGATTGAATGATATATTCATGTAAACGCAAGAAAGATATTTATTTAACCAAATATTTCAGTCTGGAAATAGCAGACCATCTTCAGTGGTATTACAAGAACAGTTTAAAAAATTACAAGCTAGAATACTAACAATGGATCGTTAAAAATAGAACACGCCGCATGATGTTCTATCACTAAGTATAAAACGGAATATTTTGAAGTAGAGACATGATTGAAAAAAAAATAATGAGTAATCTTGATTAGACTTTCCCAGATTTTTGATATAGATATACAGTCATTACGATTCAGGTTGGGACAATGGAGCAAGGCCTGGAGTTTATCAAATTTTCATTATTTCAAAATAATCAAAAAAAAAAAATCAAGTTTATCAAATTCCTTGCAACTGTGATCTCTCCTATTTTGGACAGACTGGACGTTCTCTTGAAAAAAGAATCCAAGAACATCAATCCTCCATTCTTCACAACAAACCTGAAAAAGTCTGGATTGGCTCAACATGGGATTGAAACTGACCACAGCATGTTTTGGTCCAGGACTAGAACGGTTGTTCAAGGAAAGCGTGGAGGCCTTGCTCCATCATCCCAACCTGAATCGTAATGACTGTATAACTATATCAAAAATCTGGGAAAGTCTAATCAAGATTATTCATTATTTTTTTTTCAATCATGTCTCTACTTCAAAATATTCCGTTTCATACTTAGTGATATAACATCACGCGGCGTGTTCTATTTTTAACGATCTATTGTTAGTATTCTAGCTTGTATTTTTTTAAACTGTTCTTGTAATACTACTGAAGATGGTCTGCTATTTCCAGACCAAAATATGTGGTTAAATAAATATCTTTCTTGTGTTTACGTGAATATATCATTCAATTATACCAAAAGGATGTATGACAGTCTGACATGTGTGATATCGAGTTTCTCAATGCAGAGAAAAGACTAGTCAACCTAGGATGCTCTGGATGATATTTTATTTTTAGGATATAATGAAGAGACAACGTTCTCTCTAAGTGATAGAGCCCGGTTTCATTTGCTTCAACATAAAGACTTTGAGTGGGTGATGTGCAAAAGTCACCGGTCGCTATCTGTATATCTTGATGATGGATGGGATCCAACCATCACTGTTTTGTCATGAAGAACCATACACTTGAGACCCATAATCCAGGTTTGAACGTATAAGTACATGATAAAGACAAAGCAATGAAGATTGATCTGCACCCCATTTAGTAGAGAACAGAGTAAAAATAAATAAATTAAAAAAAAAAAAAAAGATTCATTGCTGTCTTGCACTTTTCTTTTAGTAGATGAATGTGTGCAAGGAACGTAAGTTTTCTGTCAAAGATGAGTTCCAAAAACTTGACTTCTTTTGCTACTGAAATAACAGGTTGTCCTATTCTTAATTCAGGATCTGGGTGAAGAATGCATTTTCAACAGAAGTGCAGACAGATACTTTTTTCTGCTGAAGTTGTCTTTCAGTTACCCTCCTGTTATGGGAGTGACACTAAATTGTGAAGTCATCGACATATAGATCATTGCCTACAGTGGGATGAAGATGTTCAGTAAACTTTGATAGCAAAAAACTGTCACACTTAAAACAGAACCTTGGGGAGCATCCTGTTCTTGATGACATGACTAAGATATCTTATTTCCTATCATAAAAAGGCATTTCACAATGTCCAACATGAACAATTAATTGAAATCCTTTCAAAAATAGGCTATTAACTAATCTTTACTGGGAACAGACTGCATCTTTGAGAATAAATAGAGAGACCTCAGAAGAATTCCCAGTTCAGAAAGGTGTGAGACAAGGCTGTGTCTTTTCTCCGATTCTCTTTAACCTGTACACAGAAGAAATATTTAATAAAATTAGTAACCTCAAAGGAATCACTGTAGGGGGGCAGAAATATTAATAACCTAAGATATGCAGATGGCACGGTTCTTCTAGCTGAAAACAAATATGGCCTCAAAACTTATAGATTAAACCCTCAAGTATAGCGAACAGTATGGCCTCGGTTTCAACTTTAAAAAGACCAAAATCATGATAATTTCAAGAGAAAAGAAAATGCCAAAAATATGCATCAATATAAAAGGAAATAAATTAGAACAGGTGCAAAAATACATATACCTCAGACACTTGATCACAGAGAATGGCAGGACAGATGAAATTAGAAAAAGGATTGAAATTGCAAGGTTATCTTTCAACAGTATGAAAAATCTACTAACATCTAGAGAATTAAATCTGAAAACAAGACTAAGAATCTCCAAATGCTACATGTGGAGTAAAGACATGGACACTCTCCAGTCTGAGTGTGAAAAAACTGGAGGCCTTTGAAATGTGGATGCTGCGAAGAATTATGAGAATATCATGGAAAGACAAAAAGACAAATGAAGAGGTACTAGAGATGGCAGGTGTAAACAGGAGCCTGATGCAAGAAATTAAAAGAGAAAAGTCAGATATTTTGGGCATATTGAGACATAACTGCCTACAAAGGACATTTCTCAGAGGAACTGTTGAGGGAAAGAGAAAGACAAAGACTGGAGTGGATGAAAAATATAGAAGACTGGACCTATCTCTCATATGAGGAATGCAGCAGAGCAGCGCAGAATAGGACATGGTGGAGACACATGGTAGTCAATCTCCTGGAGGGAGAAGACACCTGACAGGACAGGACTCTAACTTGGAAAGCTCACCTGAACAGAAATTTTAATAAAAACAGGAAGGTGTTCCCCTCAGACCAAAATTAAAGATGTCTTTTAATATGCCAAATCTCCAGCTTGTGTCACAAGCTTTTTCCATATCAAAGAATACTGAAACCAGATGTTCTCATTTCAGGTAAGTGTCTCTTATACATGTTTCTTAATGAATGAAATGGTCCAAAGTCTTGTGTAAGAGAGGATTGTTGCTTTCTAAATACCAGAGAAGTGTGGTAATAACCATTTTCTCTAATATCTTACAAAGGCAGCTGGTTAGAGCAATAGATTGTTAATTATTTGCTTGTTTTGGATCCTTTCCTGCTTTTGAGATAGCATTGACAACTCTCTTATGTCAAGAATCTGGAAACTCTTCCTCTGCAAGTTTTCTGTTGTATATTAAGCAAAGAAGATCCATGGCATAATCAATGTCATCAGGCCATACTACACTAGGATGGTATAGATGTGCTGAAAAGTTGATATTCACAGTAAAGGAATTGAGGTAGAACCATGCATCATTTGCAATCCTCTAAGAAAAGTCTATCCCTTGTTGCACAAACCAGTCCTCAGTTGCAGGTATGACTTCATCATCTGTGGTAAGTTTTGTTTCTTTAAATTTGGGAATAGGAAATAGTCAGATGGGGCCAATTCTGGTGAATAGGATGGGTGAGGCAGACATTGCAAGCCCAAGTTGCGTATTGTCTGTTGGGTTTTGTGAGTATTGTGAGTAGGTGCGTTGTTCTGCAAAAGCAACATGCCTCTGCTGTTTCCAGCAGGGACATTTTTCCTTCAGAGCTGTTGAACAAACTGCTGCTGTAACAATTTCACTTTCTTTATTTTTATTATCATTATTATTTGAGATGCTTGGTAAGGATTACACCATCCATATCCCAAAAGACAATGGTAAGAATCTTCTCTGCTGACTTTTGGGTTTGGAACTTCTTTGGCCTTGGAGAACTTTTGTGTCTCCACTGCATTGACTGTTGTTTCATCTCTGGGTCATAGTGATGAAGCAATGTTTCATCAACAGTCACAGTACGAGCCAAAAAATGTGTACCTAATTATTTAAAATGACCCAAAATCCTGTGAGATAACATCACACGTTCTCTCTCTTTTGGTCGGCATTCAAGCATTTGGGGACTCACTACGCTGAGAGCTTCCACTTGTTGTTGGATAATGATCCCAACTCATTCCTTGGATATCCCCAGAGTCTTTGCAATGTTTTTGGCTGATATTAGTTCATCATCAAGGATCATGGCATGCACTGCATCAATGTTTTCATGTGTGATCATTGTGGAAGGTGTTTCTGACCTGGGATGCCCCTGTTGTCTCAGGATGCCCAGTTTTAAACTTGGCCACTCATCTGGCAACTGTTGAATATGCTGGGGCACAGTCGCTTAAAGTCTCACACAAAGTTTGATGAATCTCAGTTGCAGACTTTTCTTCAGCACAAAAAACTTGATGGCAGCCTGCACCTCTGTGTCTTCGAATTTCTTCAAAACCTCTGACATGTCTTCTTATATATCTTAAAAGGAAAAGATTAAATGATTAAAATTTGATGAAACATGGGAATTAAAGAGTTTTAAGATATGTTCTTTCTTATGGTTATATCAGTTGCTTCAATATCATTTTTGTTCTAGGTGTTTATCAGAAGTTTTCAGGCCAGGTTACAGTTCTGCAGAAGAGAGCATGCACCAGTACTTGGACCTGGAGCAGTTAGATACTAAACCGTCATCAGGGTAACCCATTAGCTACTAGTGCTTTTTTGCACATCACCCATTGTTTATGTTTGTTGAATCAAATGCCCCCCCCCCCCCCCCCCATCACCCAGAGGAAAATATTTGTCTCTTATGTCCTAAAAATAAAGTCCCTTTCAGAGCATCCTACATAGACTAGTCTCTTTTCTCTACTTTGGAAGGTCCTGTATCACACATGTCAGATTGCCATCTGTCCTTTTGGTATGCATGTTATAGAGACTATGGAAGCTATTGGCATGAATATTGACAACATTAGTTGGAGTTTTCTTTGATATGCAAGAAAACTCCTACAAACTGTGTCCTTCACAAGCTATGTCCTCTGTGGTGTATAATCCACTCCAGTGTTTGGTTAGTTGCTATAACTCTTGTAAGAAAAAAGACCCTTAATTTTGATGGAGACAGTTGTGTTGGATTCCCATCCACATTGGAATTAAGAGAAATGGCATCGCAGATGCTAGATCAGTTCATACTTTTATTGACATATTGTTTGATGGGCCCTTATACTGATTACACATAGTTTATAAAATCAGAGTTAATTTCCCAATGCTAATACTCCTGGCAGGAAGCACTGACAAACAAATTTCATGAAATGAAGCCTGAAATTAAGCATTAGGTAATCAAATGTAGGAATAAAAGAGAGGAAGTTGTTTTGCCTAGGCTCTATATAGGTCACAGTCATCTCATACATTATTATTTACTAAGGGCTGATGCCACCTATGTGTGAAAAATGCAACACCTGTCTTACCATTATTTGTATTCTGGTACTTCACACAACATGACATTTTTACTTATCTGACCGAGCCCTATAAATTCAGGCAGATGTTATCAGACTCAGACAAATTGCATGACCTTTTTAAATTTTTTCAAAGTCATCTGATAATAAATTTGTTTATATGTTGATACTGCATTGTAGATACTAAACCTTGTACATACTTTTATTAACTAATTTACCTTTTTATATCTTTGTGCATATATTTATATTATTCACTCATTTATCTTCTTTTTAACTATTTATTTATTTATCAACACACTGTGTACTGCCATAACCTGTAGCAGTGTGACCTTTGCTGTCTTTCTCCCATAAAACCACAAATCAGTCGAGTCGATCAACAGTGAGTGTTGATGTTGATTTCTTGGCTAGTAATAATTAGGGCTATCCATACCTTCAAATAATGGCCATAGTGGAACATTATGGTAATGAAATTTGGGAACGCCATAAATTCTTGGAGAGCTGTGTAAATGTGGTAACAGCTTTCTAACGGTGCCTGATGGCCAAGAAGTGACAGACTTAAGTAATTTAACAGTTTTCTTTTTTAATCCCATATATTGGTCACTTTGAATTTTATTTTTTGTTCTAATTTTATCTCTGAGAAATCTCTAGCTTAATTTATCTCTTAGTAATTTCTAACCAAACATACATCAGCACTCTAGCTTTGATGTAGTAAGTTTTTTTCCCACCAGAGGGCATGCCAGTAGTGTTAACAGTTGACGAAATTAATGTGACTTTAGCATACCATGTGAATTGTAATGTAGCTTGTTTCTTTGTATATATGTGTATACCTTGATATTGTTGTATCGATTTCTCTCTATATTACGTATTTCATAGTCTAACATATCAGTTCAAGTAAGACCCCTTTTTAGATATTACATGGTACCTCTGGATAACAGTGGAATTGCCTCAGGATCGAGCCAATACCAGTATATCAGAGTATCCAAGGTCAACCTCTCTTAAAGCTCTAAGAAATTTATATTAATTGCTGCGCCACTTAGGGCCCTTAGATTAAACAAACTATATTGATCAAGAAGTGACCTCTAGAATGTGCTCAAGTGATACCTTAAATTTTGCAGACGTGGCCAAAATTCTACTTCCTAATTTCACGCTGAGGTTCGTGTAAATTTTTAGCAAGAGGTGCATTGGATTCCAAATACAGACAATCTTGATTGGAATCAAAAGCAAAGGTTTATTTACACTATATAAATATACAGAATATGATATTACAATTCTCACTCTAAGAAGGTTAATGACAATTAGGTTAAACATAAAATATTCTTACTGGACACAGTTACTCAAGCTGATTATTCTATGTTATCAATATCAATTCTGTCAATCAATAAGTACTCTAGCTAAGTACGATACTTATAGCAATGATTATTCTAAATTAGTCACAATCAGCCCACTCTAGATAGCAATAATGTCATTTATAATTCATTACTAACATCAATCTTCACTCTGAATTATCTTAACATTATTTAAGCACCTACAATAACTCAGTTCTGCAAAGAAGCTACAAGTTATGACATACAACTTTAGATCACTACAGTTTAGTCCGTATGATACTACTATGGTTCTTTCTTCTGAATCACTACACAACACAAATTCCTTTCAACCATAGCTAGCAAAATAGTAAACTCTACTTATCTGTACTCGAAGTTCATCACACTTGCTGGTCCGTTGGAAATTGCCTCTCCTCAATCGAATGTTCCTTTGATTCCCTCAACAGGCTTTAAAGCACGTGGCTCTCTGAGCTATCAATGAGTCTTCACGATCTCTGCATGATGAGTGCATAACCCTTCCTTCTAGGGATGACTGGATTCTAGCTCCTCGGGACTACGGATCTAGAATTTCTGATGATGCATCGATCAAGCGCTCCGGAGTGGAGGCATTGTCACCACTGTCCAGCTCATGACACCCGAGAGACCAGCACGAGGAAATCCGGAAAAGAAAAAGCCTTCTTAGGGGGGTTCTTAACCCTTTTATTTCACCCTTCATCTTGACGATTCCCATACTCTACAATGTCCACCTAGCGCTTCGAACATTTTGTCACGTGGGTCAACATCACAGTGACCACCTTCTCCATTACCCCTCTCACGCGCCGAAGGTACGCGATCGCTAGGGGCAACCGCTCCCCTCGCATTACTGCTCCGTGAACTTTGGATTTACATTCCACTCAGAATTTTATGCAAGTCATGTAACAACTCTAAATATTTATAGCTCTAACAAATAATGAATATTTACACATCGCACTGTTAATTACACAAACCAGTGAGTGATCTTTACTTGAGTTATTTGATAAACTACTCCTTTCTCTAAGTTTAGAACATTTGATATATTTACAAGGGTGTATTATAACACACTTAGAGACAAACATATGTATTTATTCCCTTTTCATTGGGTCTTGTTTGTTAAACTATGATGAGATTGGAATTCATAAATTCTCAATCTGTCACAATTTAACAATATGACGGTAGAAATATCAGGTGATTATTTTGATTTATATGAAACTGAATTTTTACTGTAACACAGTAGCTGTCTCCATAATGTTAAAAAAAAAAAAAAAAAAAAAAGGTATTTGACAAATGTACCTGTAGTAACTCATTATACAAACACATGTTCTTGGTATGTACCTTCATACTCGACACATTTTTTATGTTGGTGACAGATTCTTAATTGTTTCCTGAATTCAAGTGCACCTCATCGACTGCAACATTAACCACGTTGCCGTCAATATGGATGAAATACACCACTCCTCTACACTTCGTATCCATCATATATTTCAATGTAATATCAATGGTATTACAATTTTAATATGCACTTCGCATCCGTGGTAACCTGGACGTATATATATGTCTTGCCCGGTTGGGTGGTTAAGCAGATGTCACCTTTCATCTGAATTGTATATATTATAAAGCACTGGTCCCTTAGTATGTTTCACATATAAGCACTGACTGACATGAGATCTTGGTTTATTTATTTATTTTTATTTTTCAATTAAGATAAGCTGCCACCATCTCAGCTTTTCTCTCTCTTTTAGTGGAAATAATCAGCAAAAGATGTCATTAATGAAAACTGTTATTGAAGGTTGCCACCTAAACATCATATTTTATATCATGATCTGTAATATATCATTGTCTTTCATTTTAGGTAATACATCAAGAATTATCAAAATTATTAAACAAAAAGAAATATGAAGAAAAAGCAGAGAAAGCCATGTACAAAAGAATGTTTGGGCAAGAGAAGCCTAAAAGCAAGCCATCATCAAAGGTAAGCAATTTCAGTTTATGTATGTTCTTTTTGCTTTAAGCCTAAGCATGAATATACATTATTTCATTGTAGATATTGTCATTAGTTTTCAGATTCTGAATTGATATTTTTCTATTTTGTTTCCAATTTCTTAGTACATTTATTTCATTTTAATTTCTTTAACTTTATTCATCCATGTGTAGAGGCTTAAGTGCTATGAGGACATCATGTTGGAGGCTTAATGGATTGTATACAGCACTCAGAAAGGATTAAAACAGAATTTAATACTTCTGTATTTCGTCTCAGTCACTGAGACATCTTCAGGGATTACAAAAAAAACTAATGTAACATATACACAAATACCACACAATACTAAGCCCAACCACATGGGTGACTCTTAATTAAGGGCAGTTGTAGGTGGCCTGGAATGTAAGGTGGGATCTCTGATGATATGTGTTTCCCAAATCTTAGGAAGCTTAATGCAACCATATTTATTAAGATTTGGTTGATTTCTGAGAGCTGCTGCTGATTCTAAAAATAGTCTCTCTTTTTTGAATTTGCTGTGGTGGAGCATGGTGGTTTTTTTCCATGAGATCCTGTGGGTTGTATCCAAGACATGGTCAGCCAGGCCTGACTGACCATAGTCGTGGTTGGAGATGCATGACTTGTGTTTTCCTCTATGCAGATGGTCTGTCCAAAGTATGCCAACTTACAGGAACAGGGTACTTTATAAACTCTAGGCACTGAGAAAGGAGGGAGCTAATCTTTTGTAGAACAGATAAGGGTAACAAGTTTGTGGTGGGGCTTAAATGCTGTACTTTTTTAAAATCTTGGCTATTTTTTCCTATGTGCCACGGTTGTAGGGTATGGTGATGGCATTTCTAAACTCTTTCTGAAGAGAAGACTGGGGAATGGGGGAGGAACTGATTATTTTTTTAATACTGTGATTGCTGTAGCCATTGGAGAGGAAAGTGTTGTGTATGTGATCAAGCTAAGTTGTAAGGGTGATTCCACTGGAACAAAGATTGTGGTCTCTCTTGGTTCTTCTTCTTCAAGTGTCATCCCCCTAGAAGGAGGTTGGCAACCATGTCACAGAACCTTTTTCTTTCTTTGCTGTTCTGGAACATTTATGGTAATTCAAGCAAGTCCAGTCCTTAATGTCTTCAAACCACATTCTCCTGGATCTACCTATCCCTCTTTTTCCATCCAATTTCCCTTTGAATATTAATTTCTGAATGCCTTCTTGTCTGTTAGATGTCCAAAATATTTAAGTTTTCGCTCTTTTAAAGTCCAAGTTTCATTGTTGTAGAGGAGGCTTGACCCGATATAGCATTTTATTAATCTTTTTCTTGTGTCTATATTAATGTCTCTGGATGTTACAGTTTTCATATCAGTAAAGGCTTTTCTTGCTATCTCTGTTCTTCTTTTTATTTCTCTAAGGGATTTCCTCTGTCTGTAAACATTTGTCCCAAATATATAAAAGAACTGAACCTGTTCAATTTTCTTTTGGTTAACAGTTATGTTCAGTTTCTTATTTATTGGTTCTTTTGATATAATCATGCACTTTGTTTTCTTTAGGTTAATAATTAGTCCCATGTCTAAGCTTCTGTTGTAAATTTCTGTGATTAAGTTTTGAAGATCATCTTCAGATTCAGCTATAAGAACTGTGTCATCTGCATTCGTGAAGTTGTTGAAGTTCCTACCTCTGACTTTTACACCCTTCATTTCTGAAATATTTTTAAAAACTTGCTCACTATATATATTGTACAGTAAGGGTGATAAGACACATCCTTGCCTTACTCCTTTTTTGATTTCAAAGTTGCCAGAATGTGTATTTTTATATCTTATTGAGGCCATTTGATTCCAGTATATATTTGTAATCATACATAGATCTTTTCCTTTTAACCCATTATTCTGTAGGATATGTATTAATTTCTTGTGATCTATTGAATCAAATGCTTTGATGTAATGAATAAAACAAAGATATATGCTGTTCTGGTTGTCAAGGCTTCTTTCACATAATGTTTTCAAATTGAAGATTCCTTCTCTTGTACCTTTTGAAAACCTGATTGAGTGTCTTCTATTTCTACTGACAAAGTGCCTTTTATTCTTCCTAGGATTACTCTCAGTAGTAATTTTGTAACATTGCTTGTTAAATTTATTAGTCTATATTCTATACATTCAAAAGTTCTTGGAATTTTGGGAATACTGACAAAAATAGATTTCCTTAGATGATACAGGATTCCATCTTTGTCACTATTCCCAAAATTCCAAGAACTTTTGAATGTACAGAATATAGACTAATAAGTTTAACAAGCCATGTTACAAAATTACTACTGAGAGTAATCCTAAAAAGAATAGATGTTATTAAAAATAAACTTTAGGTCATTAAGTGTGTTTTCATTTACTTTCTTTAACAATTTAATAGGGATCTGATCAGGGCCTGGTGTTTTACCTGTTTTCATTTGACTTAGAGCATATTCTATTTCTTCATATGTAATTGGTTCACCATCCATATTTTGTATATCTGGTGCGTCTGTGCGATCAGAGTCCAACAGTTCTTTTCCATATTCTTTCCATCTTTTAATGATATCTTGTGTATCTAGTAGCATTTTTCCATTTTGATCTTTTATACAAGGATTATGGTTGAAATTTTTCTTTTTATTTGTCAGGGCTTGGATGGATTTATGCATTTCTTTACTATTTTGTTTCTTGTCCAGTTCCTCTATTTCTTTACATTTTTCATTTAGCTTTCCTGCATTCATTTTTTATAATTTTACTGAGTATTCTATACTGTTGTGTATTTTTCTTTTTTCTTCTTTCATTCATAACTTCTAGTATTGATTCAATCATTGAGAGTTTTTGCTTATTGTATTTAATTTTTGGGATAACCTCGTTAGCTGTCTTATATATTACACTTCTAAAATTTGACCACCTGTTTTCAATTTTATCTGTGTTACAAGGTATATTGTCTTCTGTTTTATATCTTACATGATCTAATTTCTGAGTTAAACACCATTATGTTGTCGGGTATATTCAGAGCTGTGAAGTTAAGTCTTTCAGTATGATTGTTTTTAGAAATGTTTTTTAGCTTAATTTTTAAAGTGGACACAACAGGGTTATGGTCTGAACCTATATCAGCACCTGGGTATGTTTTTATGTTGGTTATATTATTTTTGTATCTATTATTTATCATTATGAAATCTATTTGTTTCTTATAGAGTTATTTGGGTTTGTCCAAGTATACAGTCTACACTTTGGATGTTGAAAGAAAGTATTCATTATGCGCAAGTTGTTTTGAATGCAGAATTGTATCAATCTCTCACCTCTTTCATTTCTGTCGCCTAGTCCAAATTTTCAAACAACTGGATTTTCTTCCCCTTCTCCAACCTTTGCATTCAAGTCACCCATCACTATGAGTATTTCATTTGATTTTACATATTCTATAGATTTTTGTAAGTTATTATAAAAATCTTCTATTTCTTCATCATTGTGAGTCATTGCATAAACCTGGATAATTATGATGTTAAAAGGCTTTGCGGCTAATTTAATAAGTATTATTCTTTTGTTTATGGGCCACAGCCCCATTACAGATTTAAAGATGTCTTTCTTAATCATGAAACCCACTCCATATTCATGCTTCTCTCCACCAGAATATACAAATGTAAAGCCATCTTTTTCTAGTTTTCCCATGTTAGGCCATCTTGTTTCACTGATTTACATCAACTTTAAGTCTTTTTATTTCTTTTATAAGGTTGTCCAAATTCCCTAGTTTATATAATGTTCTCACGTTCCAATTATCAAGACTGTTTCTTGTTTTCAAACGAGGAATATCTCGGATTTAAGTTGACATCGTCATAGAGTGCACTTGCAGCGGTCATTTTAATCACAGTTTCAGTGTCTTCTTCCCTGTAACTATTTACAGTTTGGGACGTTGCAGAGGTTCCAACTTCCAAAGCATAGCTTGTAAAATATTTCCGTTTCTCCATGGTCGACTATAGGATAGAGGATAGTAACATGGTGAGGCCCTGATCTCTTCCATGTCTGCAATAGCCAGCTAACTTGGTTCACTCTGTCAGCCATTGATCTGTATTCAGAATCTTCCGCCTGCCAGTTGTTTCACATTGCTGTTGATATATGAATTCTTCCACCAACAATGAAACAGCAGATTATTATTATTATTATTATTTCAGGCGACTCCAGGGAGTCCTTAGACTCATCGAGGGAGGCCCCAAACATCATGTCCACACAACTATACAACATTCTCACAGTATCTATCATACCTTGCCTTGAACTCGCTCACCATCGTAGCACCCACAACAGACTCTGGCAGCTTATTCCACTCATTTACCACTCTAAAAGTAAAGAATCCAGCTCTAACACCCTTACTAACCACACTCTTGCCCAGCTTCCATAGGTGTCCCCTAGTTCTCCCACCACTAGTCCTGATCTCAAGAATATCCTCTGAATCAATCCTATAGAATCCCTTTAGCAATTTGAATGTCTCAATCATATCTCCCCTTTTCCGCCTATCAACCAGTTTCTGCAACCCACAAATCTTTAACCTGTTCTCATATGGTTCATTCCATAGACCTGCTTTCATCTTAGTCACTCGCCTCTGGATCCTCTGCACCTCCTCCCCATCAAGAAGGAACCGAGGTGACCAAATCTGGGCACAGTAGTCAAGATGAGGTCTTATCAAGGCTCAGTACAGAGGTACAATAACTTGCTTGTCTCTGCTCGTCAAGGTATTTTACAACAACCAAGTGAGTTGATGAGCTGATTTAGCTACTTTTGCAGTGTGCCCCCTGAACTTCATCTCCCTATCCACCAACACTCCCAAGTCCCTGGCCTCATCAATCTCTTGGAGTACAGTTCCACCAATGTAGTATACTGCTGCTAATCTTTTCACCCCAAAATGCATAACCTTACATTTTGTTACATTAAATTGACATCCATTCTCCTTAGCCCAGAACTCCAATCTATTTAAGTCATCCTGCAAGACTTTGACATCTACTGCATTCACTATTGCCCTACCCAACTTTGCATCATCAGCGAACAAATGAACTTTTCCACTTAGATCCTTCCCTATATCGTTAATGAATAGATTAAACAGCAGTGGTCCAAGAACAGAACCCTGCGGCACACCACTAGTCACAGGCCGTCTTTTGGACTCTACTCCTGAATAAACTACTCTCTGATATCTCTCCATCAGCCACCCACCTATCCATCTCACCAACCCTATATCCATTCCCATATGTTGTAGTTTACGAATTAGAATTCCATGTGGTATCCTGTCAAACACCTTTGCCAGGTCTAGCAGTATCACTGTAAACCCATTACCTTTATCCAGTTCAGCCGTTACTGTGTTATAAAACTTGAGCAAGTTACTGAGGCATGATCTACCCTTCACAAAGCAATGCTGTCCCCTGTACAGTATCTCATTTTCATCAATCCATTCCTGTATTTTCCCATTGACTACTTTCTCCAAGACCTTGGCAACGACTCCTGATATGCTGATCGGTCAGTAATTTGCATCCACAGTCTTGGATCCTCCTTTGTGCAGTGGAACTATTTTCCCCTCTTTCCACCCTTTCGGGACTAAACCAAACCAGAGACTCAGATTAAACAACATGGTCAAGGGCACCGATAATTCCTTAGCCGCTTCACGCAAGACCCGTGCTGGTATACCATCCAATCCCACAGATGTATTCACATTAAGGTTCTGTAATAGACTATTCACCTCCTCTTCCTTCATCACAATTCCCGTATAAACTAATGGCTCCTTCATTTTTTCAATGTCATCACCTGGATGATATGCCTTTGCGAAGTGCTCGCTCAGTAACTCCACTATATTGACCGATTGAGTGACCTCCTTACCATCATCATTCTTTAAAATCATTTTGCCGTGTACAGTTTTTTTATTGCTTGCAGCATATTGAAAGATCTGTTTGGGATTCTCTTTTGCTTGCATAGTCCGCTTTTGCTTTTTTTTACCACACTTGTTACCCTTCTGGCCTGCACTTTATACTGTTCGTGTGCCTGCAGGTCACCCCTTTCTTTAAATTCCCTCCACAGTTGTTTCTTTTTTTGCAGCTCAAGCTTAATGGTGTTATTCATCCATTTAACCCCTACTTGTTTTACTATTCGGACCCTAGGTATACCATCAGCCATAACCTCCTGTAAATGCTCTTTAATCACTTCCATGCTCTATCAACGTCCAGCCCTTGCAGTTGTACATGCCATGGCACTGATCCAAGCAATCTCCTAAGCTTGTCATACTTGCCAGCACGGTAATTCCACATATACCCTGTCTTAATCAAAAATTCCACACCTTTAGCCACCTCCCAGTTCAAGACCTTATGATCACTCTCACCAATAGGTGGCAACATGGTCATATTCATTACAGTCAAATTCTGAGATGCTATTACCAGGTCAAGCACTCTTACACCCCTAGTATTTTCAAATACATGCTGTCTCAGATAGTTATCCCTTAATAATTGAATAAAATCCATTTCCTTCCTCACATGTGTCCTCTCCTCCTTCCAATCAATGTTACCATAGTTGAAATCCCCCATAATAATTACCCTCCTTCCACTCATTTCATCAATCTGTTTATACATACTATCTCCACCATCTCTTCCATCACCTGGTCTATAGCAGCATCCAACTGTATATTTTATTCTGCCAACCTCAGTCTCACACCAAATAGCTTCAAATGAGCTCCTTTCACTATCCTGAGATACAACTTCAATTCTCCTTGGCTGCAGTTCATCAACTATCATCAATAATACCCCCCCCCCATTTTATTCTCTCTGTCCCTCCTAAACACACTATAACCTACACATTCTATCCCACTAACTATATCATCTTCCGTCAGCCATGTTTCACTAATGCCAGTAACCTGTGACTGTGAAGAGCCAATCAAGGCCAAAAATTCTTCCTTCTTGTTCATAATACTCCTGGCATTAGTATACATGAAATGCAGTGATCCCTTTGTCCCACCCCTATCTTGATGCGTTATTCTAAACGCCCCATTCCCATTTTTTGTTCTTAATGTTGGTTCAGGTACATTATATACATTCTTACACTCAACTGTCTCACTGATGTCTGCATATCCACTCCCCCCCCCCTCCTTGGTAGTTCTAGTTTCCCTGGTTTTGCACATCCATTTTCACTTCATTCAACAACACTTTTTCCAGTCTCTGCACACCAAGTCCATTCAAATGCAGGCCATCCATCTTGTACAAGTCCTTTCACCCATCAAACTCATTCCACACGTCCAAGATGTCACTGCAATCCTAACATCTCCCACACTGGCCACATAACCTCTTAGGAGATGCACTTTATGGCTTTCTGCCAGCTCTTTGCTTAGTATCAACTTTGCCATGGCTCATTATGACACCATGTTTCCCAGGGGGTCCACGTGGAGGCATGATACTAAGACTTCCAGGGTATGGCTCTCCGGACTTCACCGAAATATTGGCACTGCCATCTATATCAGTTCCATCAGGGTTTTTGACGTGTCGTAGGTTGCCAACCCACCACAGAAATCCATCCCAGGCTTAACTGTGCTCAACATGCTACAAGCATGACTGATGGCTAGTCAGCCAAGATCCTGGTAGGAGAACACAGCTAATTCCACCCCTCTCTTGGTTAGAGTTTTAATAATGCCATATTGTTGAGTGGGGTGGTGGTAGGAGAGTTAGGGAATGTACCTGCCTGTGTGCGTAGGTTTTCTATATACAGTGAAGGAAAGTATACCATTAGGAAGGCATGTAACTAAGGTGTCTAGGAAGGGTAAACAATTGTTCTTTTCCTTCATAAACTGGATTCTTGGATGTAGGCTATTGAGGTGACTGAGGAAGGAATCTAATGTGTCTGGGCCATGAGGGCAAATAGAGAACACATCATCTACATATCTTAGCCAGATAGAAGGTTTGAGCAGGGCTGAGTCTATGGCTCGTTTTTCAAAATCTTCCATGTAAAAATTGGTGAGAGGGGAGAACTCATGGTGGTTCCCTCTGTCTGCTTGTACATTTTGCTCTTCCAAGAAAAATAACCAGAATTGATGGCAAAGGAAAAGAGATCTAAGATGTCAGAAGGAAAAACGTTTTCTAAGAGTGTTAAAGTATCAATTAAGGGAATATTGGTAAACAATGAGGAGATGTCAAAGCTTACCAATATGTCTCTGAGTTATTTAAGGTTAGATTTTATATTGGGGTTTTAAAATGGGTAGAGTTTTTTATATAGGATGTGGAAAGTCCGGTGGAGGGGGGTCAGAGAGTTGGACAGTTTGTAGTAAGGTGCATTAGTGGTATCTACTATAGGTCTTAGAGGGGAATTTGGTTTGTGGATTTTTGGTAAACCATATATTCGGGGGGAGATGGGAACAGAAAGGTTTAAGTTTTTTCGTAATGTCCAGATGCCAGGAAGATACTTTTTTAAGTAAGTTTTTTAACTTGCGTTTTTGTGGGGTCATGTTTTAGTGGGATGTAGGTAGAGTGATTTCGGAGGATAATCTCTATTTTTTGATTGTATTCCATGGCATTAAGAATGACTGTGGCATTATCCTTATTCGCTCTGGTGATGACGATACTTTTTTCTTTCTGTAAGTTCATGAGAGCAGTGCGTTGGCCGGACGAGAAATTACTTTTTGGAGGTGAAGACTGGGTGAGGATGTTGGTGATGTCAAATCTGATGTTATTGCTATCTCCGGCACTAAGCGACAGATCTCGTGTTCGATATTATACATTACATGAAGCACCGGCACTTCTTTCGGTGCAACCACAAAATTGTGGCCAAGGCTTAGGGCACTGACGGCATCGTCATTGAACCTTTTGGAAGATAGATTAACTACTATCTGGAGTGGTTGAATTGCAGTTGCAGTTTGGATTTACACAGATTGTTATATTTTTTATATGTTTATTTTTTATTTTTTTGAAATTCTTTCTGTGCGGAAGCTTCGGAGATGCTAGAGAGAATGGACCAAAGCTCAGGGTTAAGTGTAGTGGAGTGCTCAGATTGTAAGGAACCAATGGCAGCATTTGTCTCGGAGAGGGTGGCACGTGTAGCGGTGATTTGTTCCCACAGTAGTGCAAAGCTGGAGCGGTTATATATGCTGAGGGCTTTTTTGGAATGAAAGTTGATCTTTAGCTTAATGCAGTTGAGTATCGCTCTTGTATCCCGACATCTTTTTAAAAAGGGCAGCCTATTTAGTTGCCTAGATAGTCATATTAAAAAAAAAATCAGTTCCTCCCCTAGTCTTCTTTTCAGAAAGAGTTTAGAAATGTCATCACCATACCCTACGTCCGTGGCACATCGGGAAAAAATAGCCAAGATTTTTAAAAAGTACAACCTACACACAGCATTTAATCCCCACCACAAACTTGCTAACCTTATCCGTTCTACAAAAGATCAGCTCCCTCCTTTTTCAGTGCCTGCATAAACCACCGGTTTATAAAGTACCCTGTTCCTATAAGGTGGCGTACTTTGGACACACAGGCAGATCAGCAGCTATCCGCCTGGAGGAACACAAGTCATACATCTGCAACCACAACTATGGTCAGTTAGGCCTGGCTGACCATGTCTTGGATACAACCCACAGAATGTCATGGAAAAAAACCACCATGCTCCACCACAGCAAATTCAAAAAAGAGAGACTATTTTTAGAATCAGCAGCAGCTCACAGAAATCAAACAAATCTTAATAAATAAGGTTGCATTAAGCTTCATAAGATTTGGGAAACATAAGAGATCCCACCTTACATTCCAGGCCACCTACAAACTTCCCTTAGAGGGCACTCCACCTAGTTAGGACTTAAGAGTCACCCACATGGTTGGGCTTAGTATTGTGTGGTATTTGTGTATATGTTACATTAGTTTTTTTGTAATCCCTGAAGCTGTCTCGGTAACGGAGACGAAATATAGGCAGTATTAAATTCTGTTTTAATCCTTTCTGAGTGCTGTATACAATCCATTAAGTTAAGCCTCCAACATGAACTTTATTCATCATCATCAACAAATGATGAACCAGAAACTGTTCAAGTCAAGCAGATCAAAACCCATCCATTTCTTTCTTTCATCCTATATTTTTACTTCACAAACACTGTTCCATCTGAAGTTTATTTTTTAGAATCTTCTCTTATTTGGTTTCATCATCTTTTCCATGGTCTCAACTTCACTTATTTTATTTTTCCTTGACTTCCTTCAGTTTTAATTTTATGCATTCTTGGTATTCTTTCTGAATTGATTCTCATATGTACAAGCCATGTCAAGTGGGCATCAAAAGGTTTTGTGGAATAAAGTGGGGTGCAAACCGAAGGCACTCATACATCCCACTATGGAATATGCCTCACCAATCTGGGTCCCACCAATATGCCTCACCAAGCTGGGCCCTAGCTCAAAAGTAAAACTTGACAGAGTACAATCAAGAGCAGCAAAAATTATTATACACTAGTGGCCAAAATTGTTGAAACCTTTTGGAAAAAGTGTATTTCTGAGGCTTGATGGCTCATAACACTACTTTTTTTTGAAGTAATACCATAAAATTATATATCAATGGAAAGATAATTTAATCAAGAATGTAATGCAATAACTTTTATTGCATGATGAAGGATTTTTTTATTAGAACAGCAGTTATCAAGAAGAAAAATGAAACACATAGAAAAAATGAGATATACAAAAATTCTCACAATGTGAGTTAATTCTTAGTTGGGTAACTTTTAGCGTTAATTACGGCCTTACAACGCCTTCCCATGGAGTGAACCAAGTTTTCTAGTTCTGCAGCTGTTATAATGTGAAACCAAGATTGAATTATTACTTCTATTAATTGGGTTTTATTGGTGGGTTGCTTCTGACTAACAAATTTCTTTAGTCGGCTCCATAGATATTCGTTTGGGTTAAGGTCTGGGCTGTTCCTGGGCCATTCCACCAGTCGAATATGATTAATCTTGAAACCACTTTTTTGCACACAGCAGCAACATGACATGGAGCTGAATCTTGTTGAAATATAAATGCTTTATTATCTTCGAAAAAATCACGTGTAGAAGGCTTCAGTTTGGGCTCAAGTATTTCATTTATGTATTTTGGGGCATTTATATTCCCATTAATCATGCAAATTCTGCCCACACCTTTTGATGTCATACAACCCCAGATCATAACACTAAGTGGGTGTTTCAGTAAGTGCAATGCAATCAGGATGCAAATCTTCTCCGATTCTTCTCCTTACGTATTTTATGCCATCACTACCAAACAGGGAGATTTTGGTCTCATCACTCCAAATAACACTATCCCATTGTTCTGCTGTCCAGTTAACATAGGTTTTAGCCCAGTTTAATCTTTTCAACCTTTGTTTGAGAAATAAAAATGGCTTTTTTCGTGGAATTCTAGCATTTAGACCAAATTCCTGCAGTCTGCACCAAACAGTCCTTGCACTCAACTTCACATTATATTGTGCCATTTCATCTTGTACACCCAGAGGATTTTCTTTTGTCACATAGGCACAGTCTCTCAATTCTTCTATCATCACTTGCTGTTGTGCACCTTTTCCTGCCTTTACCAGTCTGGTTTTGTAGTGACTGAGTCTCCTTATACCTCTTCAAAAATTTAGAAATGCCACCTTTGGTTAAGTTTCCACCAATTTTTCTTCCAATTTCTAACTGTAGCCTTGTTCACTTAATTGTACTATTTTACATCGCTTTCTGGGTGACCAATCAACTCTTTGCGCCATTTCTTTAATTTTATTATGTTTTACAAGCTCACTAAATTAAAGAACACAAAAAAAAAAACAACCAACTTGATATCAATCACATAACACACTGACAAATGTTCTCCTCTCAGCTCCAATACTTGACATCAATAGCTGAATCCTACTGTGACCTTATTGGCTCATTGCCAAAACAAGATGACACCTGATTGGCTCTCTAACACATGTTCATTGGCTACATTCAAATGAAGGAAAGTTACTTCATATCGACCTAAACAAGTTGTGCTTCTTTTTTCTGGTTATTTGGCTATAACGTTTCATAGAATACAGATAATTGAACAAACTTTGTTGCATTACATTCTTGATTAAATTATCTTTCCATTGATATATATACAGGGTGTTCGGGATAAATTTGACAGTTTCGTAAGGAAAAAGAAAATCTTCTTTGTATCTATTAAATTTAATGAATTGACAAAAAAACATTACAGGCAGAGTTAATTACAATACTATCAACAAGATTTACTCAAAATAACCACCATTAGCATCGATCACAGCTTCAATTCTGCTTCGGAACCTCGAACAAGGCTGATGCTACAGTCTCCCTGGGAAGGGCCGCAAAAACTGTTTTAATTTTATCCATTAACTGGGCTTTTGTATTACTGGAAGTGCGATTGGTGTCTTTTTCAACTGCGCCCCATACAAAATAATCCATGGGGTTAAGGTCTGGGGAGTTTGGAGGCCAAACATTTGGACTGGTGAAGTCGTAGAAATTTTCAGACAACCATTTTTGACTTTTCCCAGAGGTGTGGCAAGGGGCCGAATCCTGCTGCCATACATACGGCCTACCATTGGCTACCCTTGTTATCCAGGGCTTGACTACAGTTAGCAACTCCACGAACAAAGCCCGAATTCCAATGCCAGGGTTCTTCAACACCTGTTCCTGCAGATTTGCGAGGAATTCTGCTGTACGAACGCAATCAGATCGTCTGCTAGGGATCTTTCTTCTTGCTACATCCTCGTAGTCACCATTGCAAGTCTCTAGTTCATGCCTGATTGTTTTTACTGTATTCAGGGAGCATTGGGCAGCAGTCGTAATATCCTTATTTTGATGGCGGGCACGAATCATCATGATACAAGTTATTCTCTTCCATGATTCAGGTGGGTTCCAGCTATCCATCCTTTCTGACATCTTGTATATGAATGAAGAAGGGTCCAAACTTTTAAATGAAGAGAGGTGTGTGTTAATACATGTAACTTACGGAAAAATTTAATTAATTATAAATATGTCAAATTTATCCCGAACACCCTGTATATAATTTTATGGTATTATATGGCTCATAATACTGAAAAAAAGTGGTGTTATGAGCCATCAAACCTCAAAAATCACACTTTTTTGGAAAAAGTGTGATTTCTGGAAAAAGCCACGAACAGAATCAGGAACCAACAACAGGACACATCTCCATGAAGACTTTCATTTCAATGCCTGGACAAGAAAATCTTGAAAAGAATCCACTTTACAATACGATCATGAAATTAGAAAACAGATCAACTTAGAACACCTGTCCTTTGAAATTAGCAAAGAGCCATTCCAATCCACTATTTTACCAAGAGACACAATGATAAACTTAAATCTCCTAGAACCTTGTTCAAAAAAGGATTCAAAGGAAAAAAACAAAAGAAAAAGTCTTGACACTATACATCGCTTAAATAATATAAACCATGTCATTGCCTACACTGATGGATCATCTGATGAAGCACTCAACCAAGGAGGTTCAGGGGTATTTCTAACTCTACCTGGTGGTGAGGAAACACAAATCAAAACCACAGTTGGCAAAATAGCTTCAAACTTTACGTGTGAATTAACAGCCATACAAATGGCTCAAGTTCTATTTCTCTAATCCAGTAATAAACATCACAGAAGGAATGACTATCTGCAGTGACTCAAAATCTGCACTTGAAGGATTAAAAAATGGAAGAAAAAAAAACTCACACAGGAAATTCATGAACTAACAACTCTAAATTTGAAAAACAAGAACTGCACACTGCATTGGATATCAGCCCATGTAAATATTGAAGACAATGAAACAGCAGACAGACTTCTTTGGCTAGTCTGTCTAGACATTTATCTCAAAAATTACACCCACTATCGCTAACGGATGCTAATTCTATTGCCAAAATAAGATTGGTAAAACAAACATTCAAGAAGAATGAAATCAGTGAAATTAAGAAAAATAGAGTAAAAAATCACAATCATCACCAGACTAAGGACAGAACATTTTAAAGGCATTTAAATTCAGCCAGATAGTAGTAGGAGCTATGAAGCATGCAAGAACTGTCCAGGAGTTGAACTAACATCTGATCATATCTATTTTTTTCCAGCAATTGCTGCTGTCCTACAGAAAATTGACAATAACCCTAGAGAAAAGCTCTACTCTACCAAAGTTCAACAGATCGCCAAAGCAGTACTAGAGATTCACGGTCATATCTATAAGCTCTTCAATGGACTCAACAACAACATGTCAAGTGGACACAGGCATTTGTTTAATACTTTCTAGTCCCAAAACATTAGTAAGATCCATATTTCTTATTCTCTTTACTTGTTTTTGCCAACAGTGTCATAAGAACTTTCATTTCCATTGCTGTCTGCGTAGTTAGCCTAGTGGTTATGCGCTTTGCAACCATATGCCTGGGGAAGGAGTGTCCTAGGTTCGATTCCTGTTGCCGACGTGAGGAGCTTAAGGATCTTCCTTAGCCATAGCCAAGTTAGCCAGTCTTGGGCATGGACAGCAGGGTTTTCCCCCCAGTTTATCTGGGGTTTTTCATCCCGCAAGCAGGCAAACCGGCCCCGTGAACACACACACGGATCTACAGCCCTAAATACTTAACTCCCATGAGGGGGCTCAACTCGCTCCGATGGGGGAGAAAACTCCATATGAATAAATAAAATAAATTTCCATTGCTGGTTTTCTTCTTTTCTCTTTGTTAATCTCCATATCTCTGCTAAATAAGACATGATGGGCAAAAAAGTAATTTCTGTTAATCAAAACTTTACATCTCAGTGAGACCTCATGCTGTAAATAGTCCAGGTGAGGTCCAACTGAGGTGTAAAGTTTGATTAACAGATGTTACTTTTTGTCCATTGTGTGTCACGTAGCATAGACATGGCTCCTCCAAAAGTGCATTACCTTACATTTGGCCCCATTAAACTGGTAGCCATTTACTTTTGCCCATACTGCTAGTCAAGTCTTCCTGCAGACTCTGTGCATCATCAGTCTTGGAGCCTGCCTTGTGCAATGGGACTATTTTCCCCTCTTTCCACTCCATTGGCATCTTATAATCCCCCCTGCTCATTCTCTTAATACATAGGCTGGTATGCCATCTAATCTTTTGGCTGTGTTTGCATTGAGGTTCTACAATGTTTTAAGCACTTCCATTCTCCTATCAGTGTCACTGTCCCAAAGTGGATGGTACCCCCCCCCCCCCCCGGATGCTGGAACGATTCCGTGGGGTGGTAGTGATTTCATGAGCAAAAGGGGGCGTTGAATTGAAGGGTAACAGTGAAAGCATAAAGGACAAAAATTAGGTGATGAAAAAAATTTATCATCAAAAATTTTGATGATATAACTATTTTATAACGTAAGTAAAGTCATAATGGTTGCTTTATTTTCCAAGGAAATGTACAAAATGCAAGTTACAGCTGATCGGCTTTGAAGTACGATGACAGGTCCTAACAAACAAAGTGTTGGTGGGTGTGCACTTTTAAGTGATCAGGATTTTACAAGTCCAGTATGCATCAGCAGGAACATGTGCATGTTATGACTTGTTCACTGTATAATACTATAAATATGTGAGATGTATGAAATTAGTTTAAATTGTTTCTGAATTGCGAGACAAGCAGTTAACAATTTGATGTAGTGCATATTCGGTACCTTACTTACACACAAAGCAAATTACTGTTGTTCCAATAAAATAGCAGGTTTCATGTGAATATTTTTATACCTTTTGTAAAAATAATTTGGTTTAGGTACATGAGAAATTTCATGCTCACAATTTTGTAAATTTAACTTTTTTTATGAATAATATCATGGCTGAATCCAAGAAGAAATGTAGACAATATAATATTCTTAATTTTATTAAGAATTCTTAATTATAATACAAGAATATTTGAAATATGGCTTTATTCAATCACCTGCAAGCAAAACATTACCAGTGTGCCCGATTTTCCAGAAATTTTTTCAAATGAATCTATGAAGCCTTCAAGACTAGAAGAACATTTGACAAAAGTTCATGCCGATAAGGATTTATTGTAATTTCAAGCATTTAAAGAAAAATTTTTGAAACAACCAACATTGGTAGGTATGTTTTCAGTAGCATCCAAACTAGATGATGATGGGTTGTGTGCCTCTCACATTTTCTTACTGATTGCTAAATCGGAAAAACTGCATAATGTTGGTGAAGACCTAATCCTACCAGCTATTAGTAAGGTCATATGCACTCATTTTATATAATATCAAGAAAATTCCTTTGAGCAATAATACAGTGCAATGAAGAATTGATGAAATAGCCCAGGCTGTTTAAGACTCATTATGTGAGTATTTAAAATGACCTAGCTCTCTATACAGCTTGATGAGTTTACTTTACCAGGAAATGAAGTTGTACTTTTGGCATATGTATGATACATAAAAGAAGAAAAAATTTGCCAAGAATTATTTGCTAGAAATTTGCTGACACTAAAGCAGAATCGACATTTCATGCATTGAAAAAGTTTTTAAAGAAAATGAAATCCCTCTGAATGATATCTTGTCAGTTTCTGCCAATGGTGCTGCAATGATGGTAGGGTGCTGTCATGATTTTATTGCATATTTCAAAGAGGCAGTGCCAAACGTATTCACTGTATGCTGTGTGATTCATCTTCTTGCCAAATACCCGAGTGATCGCCTACACAGGTCATTACATTATGCAATTATTACATCAGTCAACAAAATCAAAAGTCATTCATTGAATGACAGGTTGTTTGGATAACTTTGTATTGAAAACGATGAAGAATTCAGTCGCTTGCTGCTCCATACAGAAGTTTGTTGGCTATCAAAGGGTGCCTGTTTGAATCGATTTTATAAACTCTTCGACTCCTCGGTGCTACAGTTTTTAGAAAACAAAGATGATTCTTTACAAGCCAACTTGATTAATTTCAAAAGGTGACATAGCTTATTTGACCAACTTGTTTAACAAATTTAATGAAACAAATCTATAGCTCCAAGGAGATGAGCTGAATCCTGTACAAATGAAACTTACAAGGAGAATTCAGTCAGTTTCTATATCTTATCAACAGTGGTAAAATGTGATGGAGACATGCTCAGTTAATGTCAGTTCTTGGAGGCTTTCCATTGGGATTTCAACCACCGATTTAAAGATTTTCTTGAAATGAAAATACCCTATTCGGTTTTGGACAAGTTTTCAAGTACAACCACAGAAGAATTTTTACAATTACAAGAACTGATAGAAGTAATAACAAATTGAAATTCAAATTCAAAAACCAAGTACCAACAGTTCTGGTTGCAAAATTTTACTTTTTCTACATCCCACAATCCTGGATTGTGGACTGTAGTAAAAAAGTTTTTAATAGCATTTCCATCATCATATTTAGTGGAATGCGGGTTCAGTGCATCCACTAATCTTTTAACTAAAAAAAAGAAACCAACTGCAAATAGCTGATCGTGGTGATTTAAGAATGCTGCTGACCAATATAGAGCCAAATATCAATAAATTGGTAGCAGCACACCAGGCTCATCCTTCTCATTAGGATTGTTTTTAATATTGCCGATCATTACTTACTATTTTATGTGCAATTTATGTTTGTTTGTTTTCTTAATTTTAATAGTGTTATTAAAATTAATAACACTATTTAGTTTAATCCTTTATCCAAGTGTAAGAAAACAAAGTTTGCACCTGAGGTACCTTCAGGCCTGAGGCAACTCATGGTAAAGGTGGACCAAGCTTTCATCATGCCTTGTCTTAATATCTCCCATAATGCAAAGCACATCTCCTTGCAGACATATATAATACTATTCATTAAGGGAAGGGCCACTACCCAGACCAGTTTCGACCTTTGTTGAGGTCTCATCAAGTGAGAGCATCAGGTGCAAATTTTGTTTGCTTACACTTGGATAAAAGATTAAATTAAATTTATTATAGTCTAACCAAATGGGAGAAACTTCTAACATCTTTCTCTCAATCCAGAGTAATTGAATAATAAGGCAAGACACCTTTTGGCAACTCGTATAGGTAAATATGACTTCTCCATTGCTTCTGCCTTAGTATCACCACCTCTGGGTCTGGCTCCCACTGATGAGACCTAAATAAAGGTCGAAACCAGTCTGGGTAGTGGCCCTTCCCTTAATGCATAGCATTATGCATCTCTGCAAGGAGATGTGCTTTGCATTATGGGAGATACTAAGACAGGGAGTGATGAGAGATTGGTCCACCTTTACCACGAGTTGCCTCAGTCCTGAAGATACTTCAGGTGCAAACTTTATTTGCTTACACTTGGATAAAGGATTAAACTAAATTTATTATAGTCTACTAACCAAGTGGGAAAAACTTCCAACGTTAGTTACTTTCTGCCTCATTTGCTTGTTGTTAGTGCCTGCATGCACATATCATAGTTTTATGTTCCTGTAAAGATGGTGATGGCAATGTAACATTGCCAAAATATAGGAAGTATTGATTAAAGGTTTCTTTTAGTTAATATCTTAGTATATGTTGTAATTTCCTGAAATAATCTAATAGTCAATCTTGCTGTTCGATCAGATATACTATGAAATTCTATTATTATTATTATTCTTTTTTTTTCTTAAATCATGAAACCAACCCCACTGATTTTTCCTTATCCGGCCCCTATAATACAGAATGCCCACATTTTTAATCGAAGAATTTCTTCACCATTACACCTAACTTCACACCATCCAAGAATGTCACATTTTAGTCACTTTAACTCTTCAGTTAGCCATGCTTTGCTGCTCAGAGTCCTATCGTTTTAGTCTAGTATGTAGTCCATGGTCTAGTTTCCAATAGCAGTGTGATTTGGTTCCTGGGGATTCTTAGCACCCTCTGCTGTTACAGGTAGTAACAATCTGGCCTCTGGGGAATGATAGCCTTTTTATTCCTGCCTGATTCATCATACTGTATATAATATATATATATATATATATTATTATTATTATTATTATTATTATTATTATTATTATTTCGGGCGACTCCAGGGAGTCCTTAGACTCATCGAGGGAGGCCCCAAACATCATGTCCACACAACTATACAACATTCTCACAGTATCTATCATACCTTGCCTTAAACTCCCACAACAGACTCTGGCAGCTTATTCCACTCATTTACCACTCTAAAAGTAAGAACCCAGCTCTAACACCATTACTAACCACACTCTTGCCCAGCTTCCATAGGTGTCCCCTAGTTCTCCCACCACCAGTCCTGATCTCAAGAATAACCTCTGAATTAATCCTATAGAATCCCTTTAGCAATTTGAATGTCTCAATCATATCTCCCCTTTTCCACCTATCAACCAGTTTCTGCAACCCACAAATCTTCAACCTGTTCTCATATGGTTCATTCCATAGACCTGCTATCATCTTAGTCACTCGCCTCTGAATCCTCTTCACCTCCTCCCTATCAAGAAGGAACCGAGGTGACCAAATCTGGGCACAGTAGTCAAGATGAGGTCTTATCTAATTATATTAATATATATATATAGTCTGATGTGTATTTATACACTCAATTGGCATTTGACCTACAGAATGGAAGCAAACCCATATGTTGCCGATTTGGATGGGGGAGGGAGCGATAAGTAACTATTAGCCTACTGCTCTCAAGCTAAGTGCTGCCTAAAGTTATGGAGGTAATAAATATTCAACTTCTTTGACACCTAGAGAACTGTCAATTAATTAGAAACCATCAATACAAATTTTGGCAATTAATCTAGATCCACAAGGAATCTCCTGGCCTACCAATCCCACCGCTGGACACATACCATGAATAGGCTTAGAGAAACCTGTGTTGTTGCACTTGAAAACTCCAAGGCATTTAATAGAGTTTGGCATTGATCCTTCTCTGCAAAGGACATTATTATGCCTGACTTTCTCCCTTTAAAACTGGACTGCATTTTTTTTTTCGGTTCATTCACTATGTTACACGTGAATGACCTGAACAATGTTCTCTCTTCAGGTTTTCTTATTATGTAGGTGTTTGTCAGGTTTCTGTATTTCACCCCCCCTTCCTCATGTACATAAATGACCCACTCTCACTGACCTCAAACTATGTTCACAGTTTTATTGATAAAGCTCTCCACTCATCCTTAATCATATGACAAACCTTGTAGTATTTGAACATCTTAAATTTCAAGATCTACAATAAGAGCCTTAAACACTTATCTCACACAATCCTGCAAGAGGAAATACTAATCTAGTCACCTTCAATGCTTCAAAAACAAAATTTTGTGTTATTTAAAATTTTAGATGAAAAAACTTTCATGAAAACTAATTTGACAAAACTTTCTGTATCAAATTTTTAAAAATTATGACACCTTATGTACCATACCTATTCTTAGAAAAATTCATCTTTTTTCTTACAAAAAACACCTTAAGCTCAACTTACCAAGATACCGGGTTTCTCTCATTTTTTCTCATTGCTGGCAGAGGCATTTTGAAACTTCTTAGAAGAGTTTCAGCTGAGGATAGGTGTTTTTTTCATCACACATTTCTGCACTCATTTGCACAGCTGTGTGATTTTGTGTGTGGCCTACCAGGGTGCAATTATGCTGTTGTTGATCCTAGGCATTTACCCTTTACAATAACATCATTTACACATGATCAAGGCAGAAATTTCTTGAAATGAGTTGTTGAAAAGGTGGTTAGAAATGCCACATCAAAAGTCACAGAGTTCTTCAGTATGGCCCATTTTTACTGTTAATGTTTGTCTATGAAGAATGCAAGAATATGTGCTTCCTTTTATACCAAAATGAGCCATGGTTGTGATGAACAATTCACTACTACAAAAGCATGTCCAGATATTTTTGATCAGAGAGTGTATTTTGCATCTATAGTCCCACAAAACATTCAACAGAAAAGAGATACAAGCCTGAGTCACTGGAGAGGACAGCTGACAAAGAGAGGAAAAAAAAAAAAAAACTGGCTCTTGTTAGAGATCTAAACAGCAGAGTTGAAAATTAATATATAACATACAGAAAAATTTAAAGAAAAGAGCAAAGCTAACAGTAATGGTAAGTACCAGCTGGATTTCTTTTGAGGACATTGAATAGCTATTACAAACATCATGCTTTGCAAGGAGATGTGCTTTGCATTGGAAGATACTAAGACAAGGAGTGATGAGAGCTTGGTCCACCTTTACCACGAGTTGCCTCAGTCCTGAAGATACTTCAGGTGCAAACTTTGTTTGCTTCCACTTGGATAAAGGATTAAAGTAAATTTATTATAGTAACTAACGTGTTCCTATTGTCCTAAAAGTGCCCCTCTAGCAGGCTAAATTGGGTTGTCTTGGCTGTTGGGTTGATTTTCTCATGATGCATGCTTCCCAAATTTGGGACAATCTCATGCACCCAAATTTGTTGAAGTTTGGGAAGTTTTTTAATGCCGAAGTAGATTCTGTAAACAATCTTTCTTATTTAAATTTGCTGCAATTTGGTAAAGTGGCTTTCTTCCAGCGTATTCTGTGGTGGGTATCCAAAGCATGGTCTGCAAGTCCAGAGGGGGTGTACTGGTGAAACCAGATGTAGAGTTTGTGTTCAGATAACCTAATATTAGCTATCCTGCCTGTTTTGTCTAATAGGAGAGTTTACAACTGCAAGGGACCTGGCATACTCCAGGTAGGTCTAGAGGAAGTGACTGGTCTTTGATGGAGCAGATAAGGGATGCCAATTTCTTATATGATCTGTAACATGTAGTGAAGTCATTTTTTTAGGATTTTGGTTAAGTTTTCAGAGGTGCCCCAGATATAGGGAATGGTGATAGATTTAGTGTAATCATTGTTATGGGGGGGGGGGGTTTCTGGTTAACTGGTTTTAATATTTTCGATATTTTTTTTGGGGGGGGGGGGCGGTTGTAGCCATTGGCTAAGACCGTGTTGAGGACATGGTTTAGTTCAGTGGTTAGGGCATTGTCATCTGAACAGATTAATTTTGCCCTGTTATATAGTGTTTTTATAACACCTGTTGAGAGGGGTGGTAGTGAGATTGCTGGCGAATGTATCTGCCTGTATGGGTTGGTTTTCTGTAAACAGAGAAAGCCAAGGAACCATCAGGCCGGCATGTAATCAGAGTGTCTAGGAAGGGGAGACTGTTGTTTTGTTTCTTTTTCCAAAGTGAACTGGATTCTGTGGTCGGTTGTTTAAGTGTGTTAAGATGATGTGGAGTGTATCTGAGCCATGTAGCCAAATAACTTAGCCAAACAGTGAGTTTTTGTGGGGTTGAGTAGTTTAAGGCTTTTTCTTCAAAAGTCTCTGCAAAGAAGTTGGCCAGGAGGTGGGGAGAGTGGTGAACCCATGGCTATCCCCTCTATCTGTTTGTAGAATTTTCCTTGCCAAACAAAATAGCCTTAGTTCATTGTGAACTGAAATATGGCTGAGA
This sequence comes from Typopeltis vanoorti, assembly GCF_054136105.1. Lineage (NCBI taxonomy): Eukaryota > Metazoa > Arthropoda > Arachnida > Uropygi > Thelyphonidae > Typopeltis > Typopeltis vanoorti. The sequence goes on from NC_143561.1 coordinate 3,075,700, forward strand.
TATCGAGAGGAGATTTGGATGACCTCTAAAGTATCTTTGAGTGGGACATTCGTGAATAGGGAGGAGACATCAAAACTGACCATTATGTCAATGTGTTGGAGTGAGAGGTTTTCTATACTGGTATATGATAGTCCATATATTCAAACTTTCCCAATCCTCTACAAATTTGGGTGCATGAGTCTGCCCCAAATTTGGGAAGCATGCATCATGAGAACATCAGCCCAACAGCCAAGGCAACCCAATTTAGCCCCCTAGGGGGAAAGGGGGGGGGGCACCTTTAGGACTCTAGGAACAACATTAGTTACTTTCTTCTGCATCATTTGCTCGTTGATAGTGCCTGCATGCACATATCATAGTTTTAATGTTCCATGAAGATGGCAATGTAACATTGCCGAAATTTAGGATAGGAAGTATTGATTAAAGTTTTCTTTTAAATTAATATCTTAGTATACATTGTAATTTCCTGAAGTAATCTAATAGTCATGTGTGAGACCAACAGATAAGCCTATCTACTAGAATAGGAAGATTGTTGTCTAAATCTCAAAAAAATGCACTCTCAAGATCAAGTATATGCACCAACAATAAGTCATACTGATAAAGAAATTAAAGACTTTTATCTATAACAAAGAAAAACATTTTAAAATGTCCAGTTTCATCAGTGTAAGGTAAGTTACAGGTGCACTGGATTTGGTATACCCTAGGGTGGATCCATGGAGAAGTTGAATATGATGTTTTTTTTTTAATATTTAGGTGGTTTAAAATTAGCATTAAGGTTGTAATGGTGTTGCATTCTGTTCATTTTATCTGATATCCCTTTAATGTATAGTGATATAGGTTTACTGTAATCTCTATTATTCCCATTTTGGTGTAGTTTTGCAAAGAATTTTATTGATGACATTTTTGTTGTTGCAATTGTTTATAAACATGATGCTAATCATTTAATTAGAGCTTGCTCCATGTTTTCGTGAAGAGTGGTAGTGGTAAGAGTATCTATGTGTATTGGCCAGCATGTGTGGGTTTATAGTAGACAGTGTAGGACAGACTGCCCAAGGAAAGATTGTGAAAAGGAAGTGAATTTTGGTGGTAAAGTGTATGTTTCATTTTGTTTGTTGAATTGGCTGGAAAATGTTAAATGTTTGACAATATGTGGCCAGATAATGATGCTTTTGTTATCTGGCCCAAATGAGAACTGCAAAGATGACTTTGTAGTTTGTAGACCACTTTTGTTTGATTATACTTATGCAGAATAAGAGAAGAAAAGTGTTCAAACCACTTTTAACTTATGGATCTGAGAACTGGGTTAGAAAAAAAACACTTGACCAAAGACTAGAGACCACAGATATGAGAGTCCTGAGAAAGATTAGGGGAATGAAGAGATGTCATCATTGGCAATATCATATTAAAACAGGATATTAGGAAAGAACTTGACATTGTTAGCATCCAGGAATGTGTTAGCAGAGCTAATCTCAGGTGGTATGGTCACTTAAATAGAATGGGAGAGGAAAGATTAGAAACAACTGTTCTCTGTTAGGTTGGCATGAAAAGACCCAGAGGAAGAGGAAGACCAAGATATAGGCGATTGATACAGTAAAAAGTGCCTTAGAAAATATAAGATCTGAGAATGGAGGAAAATTGTAAAATTTGGAAAATTTGGAGGGAAATTGTAGATAGGAAGTTAGTGGTGATGTAAATTTTTCATATAGTGCCATCATATCCTGTACACCCCTTTAGGATACATGTCAGGAATTTGATGATGATGATGAAGTGTCAGAAGAGATATTTCATGCAGGATGTGATAAAAAATGACCCAGAGGATTGGTGCCCTACAGGACTGAAATATAAGATATGTACATGCAACAAATAATTAATTTGAAAGTAATTTTTTATAGGAAATTAGTGATTATAATGTAAACTTAATTATGTATACTATCATGGTATCCTACACTTTTGTGATATGCACTCCATGAGTGCATATCAAAAATGGATAGATGCAATTACAGTTTTAAGGAAAAGGAAATGCAGTTATCAATTTCTGATATGCACTCAAGGGATGCATATCAAAAGTGTATGACACCATGATCTTCTTCTTCTTCTTCTGCAGCTTCTCCCACTTAAGTGGGGTCACTGTTGATGATGAGTCTCCTCCACACCCTCCTGTCTTGGGCTGTCACCACATCCAAGTTCTTCATCCTGAAGTCCTCTTCTACCAGCTCCCTCCATCTCTTCTTTGGCCACCTGTGCTTCCTCCTTCCTTGCACATCCATCTGTATGACCCTTCTTCCCACATATTCGTCCTCCCTCCTCTTCACATGACCAAACCATCTCAACCTTGCCTCCTGTATCTTCGCTCCTAAGTTCGTAACTTTCACTGTTCCCCTCACATAGTCATTTCTGAGATGATCCTTTCTGGTCACACCACACATCCACCTAAGCATTCTCATCTCTTCTACTTCCATCCTGCTGATGCTATTTTAACTCAGGGCCACAGTTTCTATAGCATACGTCATAGCTGGCCTCACTACTGTCCTATAGACTTTGCCTTTTAGATTGATCGGAACCCTCTTATCGCATAACACTCCAGCCATCTCCCTCCAGTTCCTCCAACCCGCTTGTATCCTACATCCCACTTCCTTCTCAGCTCCTCCATCTTCTTCCACTGTTGAACCTAAGTATCTAAAGTCCCTCACCTTCCTGATGACATTTCTTTCCAGCTCCAGATCTGTCTCCTGTCCACCGCCCACTGTGCAACACATATACTCTGTCTTACTTCTGCTCAGTCTCATACCGCTCTCTTCCAGTACTTTTCTCCATCTTTCCAGTTTAGTTCCCGCTTCTTCTCTTGAATCTGCACACAGCAAGATGTCATCTGCATACAACATTGTCCAAGGTGCATCTTCTCTCACCTCCTCTGTCACCACCTCCATCACAATATTAAACAGAAATGGACTTAATGCTGACCCTTGATGCCAGCTAACTGTTACTTGAAAACTTTCTGTCTGTCCCAGACAGGTCCAAACACTTGTCTTCACATTTTTGTACATCTCCCGCACCAACCTGACATATTTCTCCAGAACCTTCTTCTCCCTTAGACACCTCCAGACTTCTTGCCTTGGCACTCTATCGTATGCTTTCTCCAGATGATTAAATGTCAGATGTAGCTCCCGTTGTTTCTCTCGAAACTTTTCCATCATCTGCTGTAACCCAAAGATAGCATCTGTTGCTGATCTACCAGGCATGAAACCAAATTGTTCCTTTGCAATCTCCACCTCCTTCCTCAAGCTTCTATCAAGAACCCTTTCTAGAATTTTCATTGTGTGGGACATCAACTTTATTCATCTGTAATTTTTACAGTCTTGTGCATCCCCTTTACCCTTGTAGATGGGGACAAGAGTACCATTCCTTGGGTATATTTTCCTGTTGACAAACTTTCATGAACAGGTCCCACAGCAGGTCAATTCCCTCTTCCCCCAGTGCCTTCCATGCCTCCACTGGAATTCTGTCGGGGCCCACCGATTTTCCATTCCTCATCCTCTTCATGGCCTCCGTCACTTCCACTCTACTGATGTTCTGCACCATCCCCTCAGAAGGCTGTCCATCTTCTCTGTGAATCCTAGCATTTTCCTCATTCAAAAGTCCCTCAAAGTATATCTTCCATCTGTTTCTTATGTCCACATCCCTCCATAATACTCTTCCTTCAGCATCTTTGATCTGCCTCACATGTAGAAATAAAACAGCTAAGATGTCCTTAGCTGCTTTATTTCTACATTTCGCTAGTTGGTAAATTTTTCTCTGTCCTTCCTTTGTTTCTAATTGATCATACAGATCTTGATATGCCATGGCTTTCGCCTGTGTCACAACTCTCTTAGCTTCTTGCTTTCTCTCTGTACACCTGTCTGTCCTCTTCCACTCTTGACTCATCACACTTCTGCTTTGCCTTCCTCTTAGCTGTCACTGCCACTTGTACATTATTATTCCACCACCAACCCTCCTTCTGCTCTCTAATCTTTCCAGATGTCTCACCAAGCACCTCGATTGCACACACAGCTCAGGATTGCTTTTGAATTATGTTTCCACCAATCTTGTACACTTTCCAGTCCATCCGAAATCCTCTCTAACACCCTCTCCCTAAAACGATTCCTCACACTCTCTTCTTTTAAACGAAACCACTTAATTGTCTTCATCCCATGGCTTCCAGAGGTTCTTATCTTCGATCTTATTTTAAATTCTGTGCACAGCAGTCAGTGTTGCTGTGCCACTTGATCTGTTGGAATTACTTTACAATTTGTCACAACCTTAAGATGTTTTCTTCTAGTCAAAATGTAGTCAATTTGTGAACTGTTGTTACCACTCCTAAATGTTATCAAATGTTCTTCCCTCTTGTAGAAAAACGAGTTCACAATTGCCAGATCAAACGCTACTGCAAAGTCCACAACCCTCTCTCCTTCCTGGTTCATCATTCCCACTCCGTGGCAACCATGCACCTTTTCACAGTCTCTATTCTGTCTCCCTATGTGTCCGTTCAAGTCTCCTCCGACAATCAACATCTTGTTTTCTTCCAATTCCCTCATTTCTTCATCTAACACATTCCAGAACTCATCTTTCTCCTCTGTGGTACAGCCAACTTGCAGGGCATATGCACATAATACGACCACCCGCTCTTCTCCAAGACCCAATTTCATTCGCATGATCCTGTCGTGCCTTCTACCCACTTCCAGTACTCTGCCCTACGTTCTGCCACACACCACAATTCCTACACCATTTCTTCCCTCGTTATTCACTCCAGGGTAGAACAATTTATATCCATCTCCCAGTTCCTTTGCCTTTCCCCCCTTCCACCTTGTCTCCTGCATACATAAAATGTCCAACTTCCTCTTCCTCATCTTGTCTGCCACCTCTCTTCCCCTTCCAGTCATGCTTCCAACATTCATTGTTCCCACTAGCAACATCCTCTCCACCTGCTGGGCTTGATGCGGTAGCCCTTGTCCACTTCTCGCAGCTGTAGTGCGATGTGGCTGCGTTTCACTTAAGGGGAACACCCTAGCCCTTATGTCATTTTCTCTTTGACTCATGTCATAGCTAGAGCTGGCAGTGAAGAAAAGACTGGATGCCCTTCCTAACATCAAACCTTGCCATTTATACGGGCTTGGGACTGGCACCTATTGAGGCTAGCTTGCCTCCTTCGGTGGCTGCATAAGACGAAATGACTTAGCAAGATAGGAAAGATTCACCCCTAGCCCTTGAATACTCTAATAGCATCAGGGGGGAAGGAGCAAGGAGAGGAGAAAGAAGCAAAGAAAGAAGGGGCGAGAGCAGTCTACAGAATAATATAACAGATGTATATTACATGAAGTAAGGCATGGTCCAGCATCTGGTACCTCGGGTTTGCCATGCCCGTACTCACTAAAGTGAGACCTTGAGGTAAGTATGACACCATGATAGTATACCTAATTAAATTTACATTATCACCACTAGATTCTTATCACCATCTAATGGTTATTTAGCTGGTTTCACACAATGACTGGCAGAGGTTTTTCATTCTAGAGAACTCAGATGTTTCATCCCACAAACATAATTATTGTTATTATTGGCCTCCCTGTGCTTAAATTCACATAAACTAACAATGTTTCTTTAATGCAAATGTACATTTCTGTGGTTAGTTTTTGGTATTGAGACCACATTATGATGTGGTCTCAATACTGAAAACTAACCACAGAATGTTTCTTCAAATCCATGGAATTGGCTAGCAAATACCAACTACTACTAATTCTTTTCTGATCACTTGACATTCTCTCTCTTCCCCCTTTTGGTATGTGCTGTTTCCAGCAAATGAAGTTGCCAATATTGGCAAGTAATTCTGCTGCAAAAGGATCCAACTGTCTCCCATCACCATTTTCCACATGCATTGTGAGTGATACTCTTTCAGGGCATGCCAAACATTTTGTAGAGATTTAGAATCCCTTTCACTGAAAGGGTATAGTAGTAAAGTAATTCTGCAGGCTACCCACCATGTAGGGACTTGTTGTGATAGTAAATACATCTGGAAACTTCTTAATCAGCACAGCATTATTCCTACTGCCACTTATGCTTCCAGACTATGTCTGACGGAAGAATCTGCATGGATGTTACGCATCTGTCTTTTCCCTAAATGTTCTTACTCTTTATTTAATTACTCTGACATCATCTCATACAGAGGTGGCAGGGTTTTCCCTTTCAAAAGCTCAGTCTTTTCATCCCAGCAAAACAGACAAATTGGCCATAAGAACAAGAAATTTATAGACATAATACTCTGACCTCATAGCCTTAGTTGCTTCAGTCATAAATTCAAAACCACTAATCCATCTAACAACAACTTGAAAAAGAAAAGCAAGTTTAATTTCACAGCAGTTGGGAAAAAAATCTTACCAAAAAATATAAAATCCAGTGGGAGGGGAGAATCTTGTTTTTACCAACTTTCTAACAGCTGCTACAGCATTAGCTCATCTGAATGTTTTTTGTTACCCATATGAGGTAACAACCAATAACACAAAAACGATATGTGTGTGTGTGTGTGTGTATGTTTGAAAGTATGCCAGGAAGTGTTGAAGCTACTTGTTTGTGTTTTTGCATAGTATCAATTTTTTATAAGGAAGTTATCGATGCTTTATTGCCAGTATGAGGTTGGGAAGAATTGGGATATATAGTGTTGGATGAAATTTTAAAGAGAGGGTATTAGAAAGGATTTTAGATGGAATATAAGTGTACAAGATTGATGGAGATATAATTCAAAAGCAATTCTGAACTGGACAATCAAGGTGCTTGGTGAAACGTCTGGAAAGATTAGAGAGCAGAAGGAGTGTTGCTGCTGGAGTAATAATGTACAAGAAGCAGTGATGACTAAGAGGAAGGAAAAGCAGAGGTGGAACTAGTCAAGAGTGGAAGAGGACTGAGAGAGAAAGCGAGAAGCCATAAGAATTGTTGCACAGGCGAAGGCCATGGCATATCAAGATCTTTATGATCAATTAGAAACAAAGGAAGAACATAGAAAAATTTATCAATTGGCAAAATATAGAAATAAGGCATCAAAAGACATCTTACATGTGAGGCAGACCAAAGACTGGAGGAAGAGTATTAAGGAGAGATATACATATAAGAAACAGATGGAGAATATACTTTGAAGAGCTTTTGTATGAGGAAAATGCGAGGCCTCACAGAGAAGATGGGCAGCCTTATGAGGGGATTGTTCATGACATCAGTAGATTGGAAGTGAAGGAGGCCATAAAGAGGATGAAGAATGGAAAATCAGTGGGCCCTGACAGGATCCCAGTGGAGGCATGGAAGGCACTGGGGAAAGAGAGAATTTACCTGCTGTAGGACCTGTTCATAAATAATAAATTTAGTTTAATCCTGTTTAGAAAATTTAATTTAAGACCTGTTCATAAAAGTTTGCCAACAGGAAAATATACCAGAGGAGTGGAGGAAAAGTAAAGGGGATGCACAAGACTGTAAGAATTACAGAGGAATAAAGTTTATGTCCCACATAATGAAAATTCTAGAAAGGGTTCTTGATGGAAGACTGAGGAAGAATGTAGAGATTGCAAAGGAGCAATTTGGCTTCATGACTGGTCAGTCGACAACAGATGCTATTTTTGTGTTATGGCAGATGATGGAAAAGTTTCGAAAGAAACAACGGGGGCTACATCTGGTGTTTATTGATCTGGAGCTGGAAGGAAATTTCATCAGGTAGGTTAGGGACTTTAGATACTTAGCTTCAACAATGAAAGAGGATGGAGAGGCTGAGAAAGAAGTGAGATGCAGGATACAAGCTGGATGGAGGAACTGGAGAGAGAGAGAGAGAGAGATGGCTGAAGTGCTATGCGATAAGAGGGTGCTGATCAATCTAAAAGGCAAAATCTACAGGACAGTAGTGATACCAACTATGACATATGCTATGGAAACTGTGGCCCTGAGGAAAAATAACATCAGTAGGATGGAAGTAGCAGAGATGAGAATGCTTAGGTGGATGCATAAGGTAACCAGAAAGGATCGTCTGAGAAATGACTATGTAAAGGGAATAGTGAAAGTTACAAAATTAGAAGTGAAGATACAGGAGGCAAGGTTGAGATCGTTTGGTCATGTGATGAGGAGGGAGGACCAGTATGTGGGAAGAAAGGTAATGCAGGGGAGAAGGAAGCACGGGTGGCCATAGAAGAGATGGAGGGAGCTGGAGGAGGAGGACTTGAAGATGAAGAACTTGGATGTGGTTACAGCCCAAGACAGGAGGATGTGGAGGACACTCACTAAAATCAGCAATCCTACTTAAGTGGGACAAGCTGCAGAAGAAGTGTTTGATGTAATTTTGTGCCAGGAAGGACTAGGCATGTAAGACAGCTGAAGAAGAAAAATCTGGTTGTGTCTGAAGAATTGGCATAACAAAAGTAAGGGGGAAATGAAGTAATATTGTCCTTATAGTAAAAAACAAGAATGTGTTCACTAGGCTCTCCTCACTACTGGAAAATGACAAGGAAATTGGGGGTTTAAGACAATGGCTGTGGAAAGTTTTTAAGTCCAGATCATTTTGAGCACAAAGGTTTGTCAAATGAACAAGAGAAATTGAGGTTTACTATCATCAGAAAAGCTGTGGATAGAATTTGAGACTTGTGAGATAAGTTCATTAATACATGCAGACTGATTGGCCAAGTGGTTAGTGTACCCACTCTCCAACCAACAGGCTGCAGGTTTGAATTCTGCTGTAGATGGATGTTTGTGATTGCCTTTAGGTGGGAGATGAATGTTGTTGCATGGTGCAAGACCATTGCCCTTCTTACTGAAGGTCTGAAGTGACTTGAAAAAGTTCCATGTTTGGTCTCTAGGGCAGGGTTTCCTGACTGTGTAAAAAAAATAAATTTAAAATACCAAAAAATATATAAAATTGATAAATTATTGAAAAAAAAAATAAAAATCCTTAGCCCATCTATGCATGGTACAAAATGTACTATAGGTTTGCAAATTACCTTTCATTGGTAGGAGCAGTGCTTTTTTTCTGGTGATATGCAGTACTGGCACCTTTTTTTTCTTTTAAAAATTTGCAATTTATTGACAGCAAAATGTATTATAAATATTCTGGTAGGTGGTACTGTGTTCACAAATTGAATTTTCAGTTTTGATTACTCATAAGTTGGTATCCTGCTTTCTTGTTTCATAGGTTGGTACGTAACCAGAAACAGGAAGTTTTGTTCACTTCCGATTGCCTCCAATATCAGTGTATTAATTCTATATTAACTCTGCAACAGGCATGTGTTCACGTGAGTTTTGAATTAACCTAAGTTAAATCAGTGCAATCATTGTTCAAAATGAGTAAAATAAGTACTTACTTTATGCCAATGAGAAAAAAAGTAAGGCTCAAGAAACAGAAATTGTTGAATCTACTTGTGATCCTGTAAAACAGAAAACTAGCACCAAAAATACACTTGGTGAAGAGGATCACGAAACCAAGACGAAATCCATGTGGTCAAAAGGAAGCAGCTTCTGATAATGATTGGCCCGAATGTTTGACATTTTTGCAGAAAAATGACTTCTGCGAGAGAAACGAGTTGCTGTATGTCAAGAATAAAATGTTGGGCTGCAAAGCGTGTTGTGATGTCGGAAATCTTGTCGTTGATAAACACATGGGAACGAAAATTTCAGCGGAGTGGTCAAATGGTAAAATCAGTCATTTTGGAGAATCTCGCAAACAACAGTTAATGCCATTAAGAAAAAAGATTTATGATCATAAGGAGAGTGCAGCACACAAAGCGAGACAATGGTATATCGGAGGATATGTTAAAAGTGTGGAAGTTGCTGTAATAATATCTTCATGGTGAGTACCGGCACCTTTTTTTCCAGGAAAAAAGCACTGGGTAGGAGTAACATATATATATATATATATATATATATATATATATATATATATATATATATATATATATATCACTTGAGAAAAGGATTAAAACCAAGCATAGAAAATTTCTTGGTATCTTTAACGTATAGCTTACTAAATAACTTAAGGAAATTTCAACGTACAATAGAATATACATTAAATTAAACTTTAACATATTTTCAATATTTGGACAATGTCACGTTGCCATCTTCAAAGGAACTTACAGTAAACACACGTGCACGCAGGCACTAAACACAGTAAATGAGAATGAAACAAGGAAGCTATGGTTTCCTAAAAGTCTTGATGGTGCCCCCTAGCAGGCTATGTAGATATACTTGGCCGTTGGGCTGAAGGTCTCCTGATGTAAGCCTCCCAAATTTGGAGCAGTCTCATGCAACTAAATTTGTCGAGGTTTAGCATGTTTCTTAGGGTCGAGGCCGATTCCATGAATAGTCTTTCAAATTTGAACTTGCTATGGTGTATTATTGTGGCTTTCTTCCACCGTATTCTGTAGCGTGTATCCAGAGCATGGTCTGCAAGACCAGAGTGGTTGTACTGGTGAAACTGGATGTAATCCTTGTGTTCTGAAATTCTGATATTCGCTGTCCTCCTGTTTGGCCAAAGTAGGACAACTTACAGCTGCAAGGGACCTGGTATACACCAGGTAGGTCTAGGGGAGTGTTTGGTCTTTAGTGGAGTGGATAAGGGATGTTAATTTTCTATAAGGTCTGTAACAAGAGGTCAAGTCATGTTTTTTTAAATGAAACCTCTTGCCTGTAACCTCTTGTTACAGACCTTATAGAAAATTAGCACTCCACTCCTTATCCACCTACTGAAATGGCATGCCTGCCATTTCAGTAGGAAAAAAAAAAGTTTTCTGTGTTTGATCATTCTGAGTTAGGTTTAGATTGTTGATGTTTTTAATTACAGTTATTGCAAACTTAGTATGCTGAATTCTTACTAGTTTTATTGTACTCAGTTTTATTTATTTAATAATTTTGAGTTGCTTTGGCACACTTGTTGGTGAGAACACATTAATTGACCATGAAAATTATTATTATTATTAATGCTACTACGTGACACCTCCAAGGAATCCAAAGACTCATCAAGGGAGGGTACCTTTTCTACAACTCTGTCTCCACCAACTACAGCGAACCGCAACTACCACTAGTATTTTCACAGATAATCGCAAACATCCATGCCCACAGTCTTTTGGCTGGAGAGATAGAAGATATGCTAACCACTCGGCCAGCCCTTACAAATGAGTAGAAATCACAGAAGTCATTCTGTTTGATACTGTTACAATGCCATAAGACAAGAGATTGAGAAATGGCTGAGTGAAAGACATGATTTGAGAGTAAAAATGTAAAAAATCATTCTGAAGATATTATTAGGATGAGGAGGATTAATGCTGTTAGTAGCAATCTAATGCAAATTATTCATCTATCCACCAGAATACGTTGGTATTTTTTTCTGACTTCCTCAGTGAAATTAGAAGGGGTGGGAGAAGAGCCAGTTCAAGTTGTGAACATTAAAGTCTTTAAACAAGATGCATTCACTGTCTGAGTGTTTGAACTATGGAAAGTGAAGCTCCATAGATAAATAATCAGAGACGTCAGGATAGTTATCAGAATTTGGTGGATGATAAAGACAGCAAATGAATCCAACAAATTGGTAACAAGGAAATGTTTAGTAGATTACAGGTGATTGTAGGACTATTGGAAGCACAAGCACTATTTTTCTGATGGAAAAAGACATGTAGAGTATAATTTGGATAATTTTGAAGATCTGTGAGAAATAACAGGCCCAGTTGGAATGCCTCTAAGTGCACTATTGTTTGTGGTAATGCCATGTATGTTAATAAAATAAATATTCAAGGATATTTTTAATGATCTTTAGCTGCAATGTCATATTTTGTTTTGATAGAAAAGAGTGTTAAAATCTTTCTTCAAATCCAGTTTCTGATAGGAGGAACTTCGTTTTGCTGTTTTTTGGCTGAGTAAGTTAGCTAATTTTAGATTTAGACATCAAAAGTTTTTTTTTTTCCTTACCAGTTAAGTTTATACTCCTATAAAAGAGATAGTTGATGTAATATGTGATGAACCCAACTGAGAATAGGACAAACTGCATTATTGTGTTAAGTTCTAGTTTATTTTTTTATGTTGAGCCCATACACGAGAGGTTGGTTGATGAACTTATATTACATTGGTACTGTATATGGGTATTGCTTGGGAAGGAGGAACTTCTTTATATTTGATTTAAAAGACTGTATATCGTATTTCTTGGGAAACACAACAGGGGCAAGACTGTTCTGCAATACAGCAGTTGCAGGGATGAAGGAAGAGGAAAAGAAACTTGTTCTGTTTGTTCAAGGTGGTCTGGGAAGGGACGTTGAACAGCAGCTGCATGTGTTCCAATGAACTTAATACTAAGCGGGGTAATTATTGATGCTATTTCAGATGACCATTTCCCATGGAAATATTTGTAGAATATACATATAGCAGAAACCTATCATCTGTGTGAAAGTGGGGAGAGTGAGTTGGTAAGAGATGGTCATTAATAAGTCTAATTGCTCTCCTTAGTATTGAGTGAAGTATTTTGAGGGAGCTTTTAGGGGCCCCCACCCCAGATGTGAGAGCAGTATTCAATTGCTGGGCAGATTTGTCTTTTGTATAAGGTTAACAGTTATTGAGGGGTGAAGCAACATCTTGAGCATAAGAGAAATCCTAGTTTTTTTGAAGCTGAGGATGCAACGGTTGTAATGTGTTTATGCCAGGAGAGGCTTGATGTCAGGGTAATTCCTAGAAGAGAAATCTCAGTTTGTCTGGAAATTTGAGTATTGTCAAAAATAATACTGGGAAAAAAATGGTTCTTTTTTTATGAGAAATAAGATAGGACTGGATTTTATTAGCATTGAAATTGATGAGGTTATCTTGAACCCCATTGGAGGATGGCTTGGAGATCAGAATTGAGGGCAGTAGTGGTTAATGTTCTGTAGGTTGAGGTGAGTTATGTACTGTAGACTAAGATTTATCAAATGAAAGGGAACAGTGCAATGTGCTGTCATCTGCAAAACTGGATTGGGTCAGACATCAGCTGAAGTAAGTCATTGATATATAGCAGAAAGAGAGTTGGTGAGAGGAAAGAACCTTGTGGAATCCTGGCATTAGTTGAATGGTGAGAGGATAAAGAACCATTCACCATTACGTACAGTGTGTGTGCACCCAGACAAAAAGCTGGCAATCCAATTACATAAGACCTGAGACAGACCAAACAATGATAGTTTTCTTAGTATGCCTTTGTGTCAGACCTGGTTACAAGCTTTGGAGATATCAAGTGCAACCACTTGAGATTTGCCAAACTTCTCCATGGCATTTGTCCAGAGATGGGTGACATGTGAACAGATCTACTATTGATCGGCAGTGATGGAATTCATACTGGCAGTCGTTTGTTACGTGGGTACCTTCAAAGTAGTGTAGGAGTTGGGAATTGATGATTTTTTCCCATTACTTTAGACAGGACTGAGATGTGTGAAATAGAGGTAGTTGGGCGGCAGTGATTTGTTGTCCTTCTTGGAAATGGATTGAATATTGGCCAATTTCCAGGTTGTGGGTTAGATACTAGTGGAGTAACAGAGTATATACAGGCAGCATAGAGTGGGAGTCAGTTCTGGTGCACAAACTTTCAGGACAATTGGAGGAATGCCAACTGGGTATGATAGAGGTGGGAATAGTGCTAGGCAGAAGTTACAGCCAGTTGCATTTGTGAGAGACCAAAGGCTCAGCTGCGGTTTGGACAGGCTGCTAGTTTCCTGCATTTTGCTCTTTCGAACCCTGTTTTGAAAGTATTGATAATTTTTTTTAGCATCTATTTTTGGCTTCATTATAAGCTCTAAAGGAGAGTTCTTGATTTGAGCCAGTAATGATATGTTTGGTTTTTCATTTGTACAGCTTTGGCACATCTTTTGGAGAACCAGGGTTTAGTTTGGGAATGGCAGTTCAGAGTAGTGTGGGGAATGTACCTTTCCATGCTGACGAGGATTACTTTTGTGATTTGCATGTAAGCTAATTTCACCTACTTGAATCAATAGGTATTGAAAAGATTAAAAGAATGAAAAAAATTGTTGCTTATTCTCATTTCTAAATAGTTTTGCTTAATGCATAGTGTATTAAAATTATTATAATCACCCGAATTTGAATGCAAAGATAAAAATATACATGCTACTTGGAAAGAAAACAGTGGACATCCCCATATGCATGAGGTTCTGCTGTTTCTGGATGAAATGGCTGCAAGAAGGGAACTGATGTTTGAAAGAGGTGTTGTGATAGAATGCCATTTTACAGGCATGTCATTCTAAAATACTTATCTCTTTGGCAAATTATTGACAAATTGGGCCAACAATTAGTGTGATACCATATTGAGATGAAGTGCATGGAGTCAACTACAAGTGGTACCTGCAGTGGATAACCCACCACCGAACATGACTGTAGGAGTGTGCTACAAAGGATAATATATGTAAAAAAAAAAAAAAAAAAAACGCCATTTGTCAATGAACACATCGAATGTGGTGTTCCAGGCATCAGCTGGAACTCTAATTGAATAAACACATTCAGAACCAAGTGTAAGCAAACAAAGTTTGTGCCTGAAGTATTTTCAGGACTGGGGAAACTCATATCTTGAAGCTAATGACTTCACATCACTTGCCTTAGTATCCTTTTTGGCTACTCGTATATGAAAATATGACTTCTGCATTACTTCAACCTTGGTATTACCTCTGAGTCTGGCTCCCACTGATGAGACCTCGATAAAGGTCTCATTAGTGGGAGTGACCCTTCCCATAATACATAGCATTATACATGTCCACAAGGATATGTGCTTTGCATTATGGGATACTAAGGCAAGTGATTTTAAGTCATTAACTTCAGTATACGAGTTGTCCCAGTCCTGAAAATACTTCAGGTGCAAACTTTGTGTGCTTACACTTGGATAAAGGATTAAACCAAGTATATAATTTCTTGGTATCTTTAATTTACATTCAGAACCAAGAATCACAATATGAATTTCCGTGTGCAAGCTCCCACATTACCCACACCACACCAACATCCAGCGTTGTTTTCAGTGGTGCAAATAATGTGTTCATTGGACTTGGAAGCTTGTAAAGATGTGTTATGGTGTGACACTGCAACCTCTACTGATCAGATGGATGGGTGTGGCAAATGCCTGGTGAACGTCTCCTACTCGAGTGCATAATCCCAGCTATGAAATTTGGTAGTTGCAGTGTGATGGTATTAGTCTTCTTTTTTTTGTTTTAGCCTTAGACTTCTGTTTTTAGTGCCACGAACATTGAACTCCAAGAGGTACTGAACATTCTGGACAGGTCAATGCTTTCTACTTTGTAGTAGTTCTATGGAACTGACCATTGTCTCTTTCAGCAAGACAGTTGACAATGTCATAAAGGTCACTATACTTTACTGGTTTCCACAGAGCCCTGATGTAAACTGTTGAACATCTGTGGGATAAACTGGAGCTTTGGGTGAGGTCTGCCCTGCAATATTTAAGGACCTCATTGAATGCTTACAGGAAGAATGGTTCAAAATTCCTAATGATCGCTATTGTAGGCTTGTGAAAAAATGCTCTGTAGGATTGCTGCTGTCATCACAGTGAAAGGAGGTCCTACATTTTATTTTAAGGTGGGCATGTTTGTTCCTCGCACTGTGGTGTTTATTGACTTTTTCCAAGTAGTGTATGTACACATGCACACACACACATATATACATTTTATATTTATATATATATATATAATGCATCTGATCAAACTCTTGTTCTGACTAACATTTGATTTTAATTACAGCTAAGAAGTTGGAGTCTTATCATGGGAAGTGTTCTAGCTGTTGTTGCAGGTGTTGCAATGTATAGAAATTTCCACTCTTCATGATATTCAGCCTGATTTTATAGAGACAGTATCAGTGTAAAATGTATTTGGAATGACACAATTCAGACCTCTAAGTTTTTATGTATAAATGATCAAAAATTCATTGTTTGATTTTAATGGAGTACTGACAGAATATTTGAGAGATATCTGCCAGATAAATTTGGCAAGAAACTCACTACATAGAGCATATGTGTGTACAAATTCAGAGGCAGCCATTATTCAAGGAACTTTTTTAAAATATAAAAAAAAATTGACAAAATTTTTTTTGCATTTTAATTCAATATAATGATGATGTTCATTTGTAAATGTGATGTATAGAAAGATCCAAACATTCCTACTTAAATTATATATATATAGTCACCAACTGGTATTTGATGAAACAATGATCTACACATTTTTTTAAATTAATCACCTACCAGTAGAAATAGGTGTACAATATTTCATTGTTTGTAAAAAAAATAAATAAATAAAAATGATGTAACATAACATAAAAATTAGGTCACGACTCCGACCAATAGGAAATAACACAAGCATACCAAAGACAGTACCACCAAGCCATCATGACATTCCAACCACTTTTCCTGTGAGTCTTGAGGATGACGCTTGGTTTTGCTCACTCCACGTTACTCCCACCCCTGACCCTATCCCATCAATCCTTTCTCTTCTCCAAAAAAGTTTCTTTTTTTCACTTCCCTTGCCCTAGCATTCTCCACCCACCCTTAATAATAATATTATTATATATAAAAAACCTGGGTTTTTGAATAATAATTTTCCCACATTGCTCTTCCCCCTCCATTTTTCTACAACCCCTTCCCCCAACAGCAGAGATATACACATCGCCACAGCCAGGATGCTACCGAATAAGGAGCCAGCCAAACAACAAAAAAGGTATGTCCGATTTCTCTTCCTATATATTATTCCTCATATAGCTTTATAACACATCAATAATGCCCTAAGGTTTGTGTAAAAAAGACGATATACAAAAATAAGGGATACTCCTTAACAAAAGTAGGTTGAATAGCCATAAAAATAAAAATTTATAACATGGGAATTTTCCCAGAAATAATATCTGATGGCATTTATCTTTTTTGTGCATATTTCTGTTTATTTAAGGAATTAATATTTCTTAGAAATATACATTAATCTGCAATGGATAAAATTTCAGATTAATGTTAAATATTTGGCATGTTTTAAATGAACTATATTATCACACAGCCTCTGTGGCATGTGGAAAGTTGGGCTTAACTAGCATCATATATCTCATGCTTGCAAGAGATATATGATGGAATCAACTTATTATTATTATTACATGACATCTCCATGAAGTCCAAAGAGTCATCATGACAGCGGACCTACTCTACATACAACTCTCCGTCTCCACCACTCAATCCACCAACTATAATGAATCGCAACTACAATCGTCACATACACGAACACCATTTACTGCCCAACACCACTAGTATTTTCAAAGACAATCACAAACATCCATGCCCACTGCGAGATTCAAACCCTCAGCCTTTTGGCTGGAGAGTGGATACGCTAACCACTCAGCCAACCAGGCTGACTTATTATCATTATCATAAAATTTCTGATAATGTGCCCTCAGGAGGTTTACAGGATATTCATGATAATATGACATGAAAGAGTTACATCATTATTGGCTTTTTATCAACAATCTCTCTCAAAATTAATCTCTTATCTGTCAAAAATAATATCAGATCTTGGTCTTCCTCTGGCTTTCCAGCCATCCTGGCAAAAAAAAAAAAAAAAAAAAAAAAAACTCTTGTTTTGCTAACTTTTATCTCTCTCTCTGTCTGTTTAAGTAACCATACTCTCTGTGACTTTATCTCTGCTCATACATTCCTGAATGCTAACAATGTCAAGTTCTTTCCTAATATCCTTTCTTTCTATATCTGTATATCAGCCGATATCCTATAACGCCCTCTCAGACGTTTATAAACCTTTATCATATAATTTCTCTTTCTTCTGTCTACTAGTGTCTGCAGTCCACATATTCTCAATCTGTCCTCAGACTACATTCCATAATTACGGGCAACTCCAGGGAGTCCTTAGACTCATCGAGGTATCTGTTCTTTGCAGCCCTTCCACAGCTTAATCCCTTTGGAACTCTGCAACCAAATCTTTTCAGAGTAGTCCAGGTGTGATTGTATCAAGGCGTCTTAAAGAGCCAACATTTTCTTCAATACACATGATAACACAAAGAAAGGAGTGAATACTATTTATTCAAAGACTATGTGTTTCAATCTGAAAATGACCAGCCATCATCAGAGAGGAAACTGTAGTTGCATAAAAGTAGAACGTCAACAATGGATTAATTTGAAACAGTAGAAACTCCATGATATTTTACATGAAACAGTGCAAATGCATAACTGAAGAAACATTATATTATTAGTTATTTACCATTATTATTTAAAACTTTAATTATGTTTAATTAAAATGACTTCCATATCTTTGATAGTGAGGAGCAGTTATTCTGATTTAAGTTCGGATGATGAAGTAAGTTTTCAGCGCTTTCTTTAAATAAACATTCGAATTTATAGCAACAACAACTGAGTAAGCGTGTTTCAGACCATAGGATATTGTGGTCTGTAGCTGTCCCATGTTTTGCAAGGCCTAATTTCTCAGATTTCCTAGTGATGATAAGACTGGTGTTCTTGTATTCTGTTTTCCTGTGAATGTGCAGTTTATGCAAACTATGAAAGGTGACAATCACAGGGAACTTGTTAGCCACCAGGAAGAGCAAGAGAGGAATATTTATTTTTAGAAGATGGGAGTCATGATGATAGTTTGACAGGAATAAATGTAGCCACTAGATTGTACTTAAGAATTCTAGAAATTGGTTCAGAGATGTATAGTATAGGTACTCTATGTACTGCTTCCATGTTATTTTAGGTAGGAATCAAAAAGACATGCATTGCACTTTGAGTTTCATATATCGTTTGCTGTTTAAAAGTTCTTGCTGTAGTTGTTATGGCATAGAGCATACAATGTGAGTCCTCTGCTCATGATCAGGTGAATTAGTTGCTTCAATTTATCAAAAGCCTTCCTTCACATCAATCTGCTCACCATCCCTCTTAGAAGATTGGAATTTATTACGTGCTCACACTGTATGCCTTTAGCCTGCACAGTTAATCTTTTTTTTTTTCATATTTCATATACTTGTAACTTTTCTAGCCAGAGCTTTATTATATTTTATAACTCCTCTGTCATATTCTCATGATATTCCTTTCATATGGATTTCTTGTTTATTGATAATACATGATTTACGTGTCTTTTCAAAACTTTCCCTGCACTGCTGATATATTTCCCATTCAATAGCTGATACCATGGAAATAAAAATAGTATTCTCCTGAATTTGTCATAATTTCCAGATTTTAGTTCAGCATATAACCTGTTCTGATTGGAACATCCATATAGTTGACTGCTTCCCTGTAAACAACTATATGGATATCAGTACACATGATTACTGTTACCAACTGGTGGCAAAACTGGTCGCATCCTTAAATGAGACACTTCTGACACCATGATCAAATCTAACGCAGTTTTCAAGTTCCATTTTTCACATGCTGCTTGAGAAAGTTGTCATGTAGCTGCTCGATAAAGTCTCCTTTTATTCACCATAACTTTTCTCTGTTGTCCAATTCATATTCATCATCAAATTCCTGATATGTACCTTCAACGCAATCCATATTTGGATAATTTAAATCGCCCATAATAATTACTCCTTTAGTACTCATCTGGGTAATTTGGAAATGCCCAGAAAACGAATCACCTGGTCTATAATAACACCCACCTTATATTTCATCCTGTTAGCTTTCACTTCACATCAGATATCCTCAGACTCACTACTACATGGGAAATCATTACCATTATTGCTTCATGTATTTCAGTCTTAACTGGGACTCAAGTCATCTTAATAGCATTAGTAGTACTCCCCACCCTCCTCCTTTCTTGTTTTTTCTGTCATTCCTAAAAATACTCTATCCTTTGTACTCAATTACAGTTGCAACATCCAGACCTGAAAGATAGGCCCTGATTACTATCGTATCTTGTTAATATTATATGCTGAGTTTTGTTTCTAATGCCCCTGGCATTTGTGTATAGACATAATTTACCTCCTCGCTTTTTCTTACACTTAAATTTAAGTGTGCTTGGACCAATTAGCAGCTTTCTCTTTTCTTCCCCCTTTCCACTCAAAATGCCTGAACCCAAAGTGTATCCATCCATTCAGCAGATTCATAACCGTGGTTATTGACATTCCTTTTACTATTATGTCTACACATTCTAGCTGAACTGACTCTGAAGATGATCTAGTTTCCCTGGCTCTGCATTAGGTCTTATTCCCATAAATAATTTCCTCTGATTGTCTATTAGACATAAATAATTTGTTTAGGCACCTGATGCTAAATTCATTTACGTGCAGGCTATCCCTCTTATACATTTTTACCATCAAACGTACTTCACACATCCAAAAACTCAGTTTTTCCTTCATAGCCAGCGCATTGCCCTGATAACTATCGTATCTTGGTAAGAAATTAACATTTTCTCACTTCTTCCATGAATCCTCTCTCTCATACTATATTCGTCTCTTAAATTATGAATTCCGACTAGCACTACCGTCAGCTCAAATTCAAATACCGTATGACAGGAGTGTCAAACTCAAATTGGACTGTGAGCCATTTGCTATAAAACTATCTCAAGTGGGCCGCAAAAAATTTTCGAATAAAAAAACCTGCACTAATTAGAATAGAAGGGAAGTGAAAAAATGAGTATAAATAAATTGGAAAATTAATAACAAAAATTTTATTTATTCTAAGCATTACAAGACATAAAATAATAGTATAATGATTATGACAACTAAAAAATAATAATATAAAGAATATTTTTATTATATTAATATTT
This sequence comes from Typopeltis vanoorti, assembly GCF_054136105.1. Classification (NCBI taxonomy): domain Eukaryota; kingdom Metazoa; phylum Arthropoda; class Arachnida; order Uropygi; family Thelyphonidae; genus Typopeltis; species Typopeltis vanoorti. The sequence continues at coordinate 3,096,450 of NC_143561.1, forward strand.
ACAATAGATAGCATTTAATCCAAATTAAAATGAAATTAAATTTTATTTAAATAAATCAAATATTTATTTATTTATACCTTCTAAAAAAAGTATAAACTATCATTAATAACCATCACAAAAATTTACAGAGCGTCTTGTCAGTTTGAAATTTTTTGTTTGCATTGAAATAAAATACTTCTATATATATTTTGGGGGGGGGGGGGATATATTTTGAATTTTTAAATGTTGCTGAAAATATTTTGGGGAAAAAGTATAATATTTTCTGGTTAAAAAAAAAAAAAATATATATATATATATATATATATATACACTTCCATAGTTTTCAGTATTTTATTTTTTTTACCGACACTTGACAACGTGTATTATTAACCAGCCTGTCAAAATTTGGACTCAAAGATTGTGAGCATACGACCTTCATTATGGCAGAAAGGTTGATGTCGGTTAATCTTGATCTGTGGGCTGTTTTGTTACCTTTCATACATGAGAATAATTGTTCACATAAAATAGGTGCTTCCAAAATAGCAGAATATTTGCTGCAAACTTTTTTATTTCCGGATATTTTTGACCTAAATAACTATTTTTGGTACACCAACTTCTTGGTATTTCGCATTTAGAATGGAATCATTTTGGAAATCAATAAGTTCCATTTGAATACAAATAGGAGCTTTTTCGAAATTAAAGAAAAAAGGATCCGTAAAAAGCGAAAAAACTTATTGCTCCTTGAAATCTTTAAATCGCCTATCAAATTCTTTTATCTTTTCTAGTTTGGACAATATTGAGAAAAGGTAAAACTTTGATTCTTATTGTTCAACTGTTCACACATAGGAAAGTAATTTAGAATATTTTTTTTAAATGATTTTGAAACAAAACTAACATATCTAAAACTTGCCAGTGCATCATACATGTGTGTTATTAACTGATCTTTCCCCTGAAGTTTGACATTTAAATCATTCAAATGTCCTGTAATATCAACTAAGAATGCCAGATCTTGTACCCATGTCTGATCATTAAGAAATGCAACATCATGAGTTTTCATTTCTAGGAACAATTTGATCTCTAAAAGGAAAAAAAAAAAAAAAAGCTGTTTAGAACCTTATGACAAGATAACCAACGAATCTCTGTGTAATGAGGTACCCCTTCAAATTCACTCTCCAAGTCTTTTAGAAATTGTGCAAACTGGCGGTGATTGAGGCCTCTGGATCGGATGAAGTTCACGGTATTTGTCGGAGGCTTAAGTACGCTGCTCATTTCCAACATTTTGGAGCACAGGACCTGCTGATGGATAATGCATAGGAAAGATTGCAGTTTTGGAATGTCTGGATACATTTCCTTTAACTTTGCTGCAAGTCTTGACACAAAACTTTTATTTTTGGCTGTCATTGCTGGAGCACCATCGGTTGTCACTGCTACAAGCTCGTTCAGAGGAAGTTGATATTTTTCAAAAATGCCCCACACGGTGTCAAAAATGTCTTCCCCTGTAGTGGTTCCATGAATGGGAATCATTTCCAATAACCCTTCAATAATATTCATATTGTCGTCACAAGCCCGAAGAAACAAAGCAACTTGAGCCACGTGAATATCGAAACTTTCGTCAAGTGCAATTGAAAAGCACTACGTTTGCAGATATTTCTTGCAACTGGTCACGCAGATGTATCTGCCATTTCGGTTATTCTTTTGATCACAGTATTTTTGTACAAAGAAATATCGCAAAATACTTGCACATTTTTGGGACATACGTTTTCGGCTGCTTTATCATACATTCCTTAACCAAGGAACCGTCACTAAAAGATTTGGAATGTTTCGCGAATAAATAGCTGATTTCATAACTGGCTTTCACTTCTGATTCATTATCTTTCATAATTTTTGAGAATACTTGGTGACTTTGAAGTGAATTCTTCATACTTCTTAATTTTTCTTCTCTCAGTTTACCCTCAGAGCGTCAATATTGTTCTTTGTGAATTTTGTCGTAGTGCCTTTTTATATTATATTCTTTGTCGACATTAATTGTTTCATTACAAATACATTACACAATTTTGTCCTTTGTTTCAGTGCAGAAGTAATTTAATTCCCATTTTTCTTGAAATTTTGTCCTCTCAGCAATTTTTCTTTATCTTGTTGGCTTGGAAAGCGACATTGCCTCGGCGAATAAATATAGTATTAATATTATTATAAAAATGTTTGAATAAAACCGCACAAAACTGTACACCAGTGCACGATACAGTTGCAAATAAAAATAAAAGGGATTCTCTCACTGCTAGATTGTCGTTGAATCGTGTTTGGCGCACTGACTTCAAAGATCACTGATTGACTGTAGCAGGCAATTATAAACTCAGCTGAATTCCCATGAGTGTATGCTGCTCGTCACGTGAACAGCTAGTAGCCAATAGAATTCAACCTTTTCAGTACGCTACCAGCAGCATGCTGTAAATTAACGATGAAAGCATAAATATAGTTTACGACTGATTAGGATCGGATCTAACATTGAAATTGTTATAGCTACTTCCAGCCATGAGAGCGGTTTCCTTGTGTGCATTGTGAAAGTCATCTATCCAAATAGTGTCTTCTTTCCCATTATTCGAAGTAAAAATTACAAGTAATTTACAAGATTTTAGATGCGTAATGAACACCACGAATGTCTGAGAAGTGAAAGCAGCAATGATAGGCCGAGATAGAAAGAACAGCTATGAAGATGTGGATATGATTGGTGCGGTATTAACAAAAGATCGCGTTACCAAAACAAAGTCAAGCCGACATTTTTGAGCTGAAACGCTAATTCTCTTCAACCAAATTCCATAATATCTGAAACTGTCTTAACAACATTCACTCTATATGTCTTAGTTTTAACACGTTTACGAATTTTATTGCTCACACATCTAACTAAAAACAATAGATTTTAGTTAGATACTGTGTTTGCCGGTGAAACATGGTTTTGCCCAAGTCTAAACAGCATGGTTAATGGAGGGGACATGTGATTCATTAGTTAGTGCCGTTTTTATACCAGTTGTCTCTAATTGCAGTTGGGGAAATCGTGTTGTGTACCGCGGGAAGCGAGTTATTGTTCCGACGTGAAAGTGGTTAAACTTTATTTTCGTGTGCGATGTACAGTGCATGCAAAACTTTTTAATTTCTTTTTTCATAAAGTAAAATCAGGGTACAGGGGTGTGAGTCATATGCGAGGGCTAGTTATATTCGAGTAAATACGGTATTTCTGTTTTATTACGAAAAGTAATCATCCTTTTTTTAAAATCTTTCCTTGAGGCGTCGGGGCCGCCAGTTTGACACCCTTGCCGTATGACTTCAATTACAATACGATTTCTTTTTTCTTAGATTTTAATTGGCTTACCTTGTTATTAATATCATTAATATTTATTGATGACTTACTTCTCTTTCCGTTACTTTTCTCCTCAGTTCTCTTTAAGGGCCTTAGTTCTTGTAAACATTTTTTCTGCTTTCTCCAGCTCCCTTCTCTAATTTCGAATTATTCCTTTTAATCTTGTCATTTGATAAGTTAATTTTTCTCCATTTATTTATGTCATCAATATGAAGGTTCCCTTTAGTGGTTACCACGGTATCTTTGCTTTCGACGCTGCTCTCTTGTTCTGGGTTTTCGTTCCTGTTTTTTTTTTTTTTTTTTTTTTTTTTTTTTTTTTTTTTTTAATAATATGTCTTAAAATATATTAGCAAATGTACTGAATACAATAAAAGCGTTTACTGAAATACAGTAAACGCCACAATAATATATAGTAAAATACACTAAGTAATTTAATAAATACTCTATAAATAATACAAAAGAATCACCTGTTTTACAGGACCTTCAAATTACTAATCGCCTCGAACCAGATATTTTTCCAGTACAGAATATAAATTTTATCAATTAAAACTAGAAGCCTCATCAAACGATTCTTTCCACGAGCCAAGGTATTCCAAAGCGCAATATAGAATTCCAAAATTAAATTTTGTGCACTGTTTGATCTGTCATTTAAATTCAGTTATCTCCGTGCTTTTGTACGAACAAATTTCAGTGATCACATTTGGTTTCGATAAAAGCTTCAAACGCCGAAATTCTCTGGTGCTTGATTCCTTGAATACTTTGATCAAGGATTTCTAACTGAACTGATTTTCAACAAATTGCAACCAATTAGATGTCTCGGTTTTTTTTTTTTTTTTATGGTGGGAGGGGGGAGAAGGATTGGAATCAATATTATGGTAGGACACAAGTTGATTTACAAAGTAGCTCTTCAAAGGCTCAGACATTTCTGATGTCTGGGAGTGATGACTGCCGCCAAATATAGAAGAGCATACTGCTGTATTGATTTAAAAAAAAAAAAAAATCGACATCTGCTTCAACATAAAAAAATGTGTAGTTCAGTTACTCTGTGCATATATAAAAATATTTGTAAATTTTGATAACAACCTTCTATCTTACCAGGTAGAACATCAGTGCTTGTTTGGACACAGTTGTGAATTATATATGTGCACTACAACTAATTCCTATTTTGTCCTATGTACATTGATAAAAGTCAACGGATAGCCCCACGAGGCGAAATGCATCGTGCCATGTAACGAGTAACGTGCTTATAGATGATATAAATTGGAGGAACATAGCTCCCAAGTCAGTGTACCTGTGCCTTGCAGAGTTTGAAAGAGGCCTTGTGATAACAGTGCAGGGAGTCAACTGCCAGTCTACCCACATCAGACGATTCCCACACTCACCGAACGTGACCGTAGGGTGTTACGAAGAATAATATGTACAAACGTCCATTCGTCGGTCGACTCGTTGATTGCGAAGTTCCTTTCATCGACTGGAACACGAATCTGCACAAAAACTTTCACAATCGAGGCTCACAACATTGACTTCCATGGTACGGCTGCAATATGCAAGTCCATTACAGAACCAACATGCAACGTCGTGTACAGTGAGACCTGCAAGGTTGGAGAGCTGTGTCATGAAGTGACGAATCACTCTGTACCTGTACATATCAGATAGATGTGTAGCGGTATGGCCGGTAAACGTCTAGAAATACTCCTAAAACAGGGTGCGTAACACCAACTACGGAATTCGGAGGTGGTGGTGTGATGGTAATGTCCTTTTTTTCTTGGTTTGGCCTCGGACCTCTGTGGTGCCACAAACATTGAACTCTGAGAGGTGTCTAAACGTTCTGGACAATGCAATGCTTACCACTTTGTGGCGTTTCTATGGGAGTGACCATTTTCTCTTTCAGCAAGACAATGTACTGTGTCATAAGGCTGCTGCTAGAATGCGTGATTTTTGGACATGAACATCACGAAGTTGATTGGCCTCCAATGAGCCCTGATTCCAGTCCTGAATATCTGTGGGATGAACTGGAGCGTTGAGTGAGGTCAAGAGACGTCTGCCACACAACAGTCCAGGACCTTATTACATGTATACAGGAAGAATGGTTCAAAATTCCCATTGATTATCGTACACTTGTGGAAAGTTTGCCCGTAGGATTGCTACAGTTATCGCAACGAAATGAAGTTCTACATCCTCACACTATGGTGTCCGTTGACTTCTTTCTAATCAGTGTATATACAAATGAATATTTGGTGGAATACTGTCTCTTATATTGCTAGTTGTGGGAATGCACTCAACCTTGGCAATACCAAGAGGTCTTTTTTTTTTTGGCTGAAAAGTACTTAATCTTGTTTAAGGAATTAAAAAGCCAGTAGGGGATTTCACATTTTGCAGCTGTGTTTCCTCAAAACAAGCAAAATCAGTTCGTTCTTCCAGAGAAATGTTAGGCGTCAACATTCCTTTCTACACCCATTCTCTTGTAAACATTAAAGTGCTTTTTTTATTTCGGGAAATACTCTAGTGCGTTTGAGATTAAATGTGTGTTTTTAATTGAACGTTTCTTGAAAGCAACCTCATCCTAACTTAATTCTAACCTTTCATCTGTGGCTGGGAAAAGTGAGAAGTCTTATTTGCATACTTTTATATTTTGCAAATATTCTATGTAAGACGTAAGTCGGATTTACCCTACCCTACCCAGTTAATCGCATCGTGTTATTTACTGTTCGTATATACAGTAATATATTAACTGTTCTTAAAATTGATTTCTGTTAGTTTATTCACATGAAACGAAATTAGATTTCCTTTCATGTGAATACTGAGTTGAAAATTTAGTTCAGGAATACAGGATATGATTAACCGTGTAGGGTAGGTTAAATCCGACATACGTATTATACTTATGCCACACTTTATTAAGAATTACTAATGATATTCTTAAAGTGAATTATTAATGAAAAGTGGCATAAGTATAGTCAAATACGCTATCTGATCAAAAGTATCCTGACACACCTACTCGAAACTGTAATCAGACTTTCCCTGTGACACACTTTCCAATAGTGGACATATAAATACAGGGTGGGTCCACTCTTTGCTTCTATGACAGCTCTAACTCTGGTGGGGAAGACGTTCCGACTACCAGGTGTCGGAACGTCTCTGGAGGAATGGCAGCCGATTCTTCCTGAAGAGCTGTAGCCAGAGCAGTTCGGGATGTGGGTCGTTGGGGTCCGGGACGAAGTCGGCGTTCTATTCTAATTCATCTCAAAGGTGTTCTGTGGGATTCAGATCAGGGCTCTGGGTCGTCCAGTCCATTTCTGGAATCGTTATTTCCACAAAACATTCCCTCACAGACGTTGCTTAATGGCAGGTAGTATTGTCATGCTAATACAGACAATAGTCATCATTGAATTGATCTTCTACCGTAGACAGTACGCAATGGGTCAAAATGTCTTTCCATGTAGTGTTACGAGATTGCCAAGTCCATTCCATGAAAAACATCCCTGCACTGTAAAAGCCACTTCTCCCCTATTTCACTGTTGACACTACACACGCAGGAATCGTTCTCCAGGCATTCGCCATACTCAGACCCTCCTATCGGACTGCCACATGGAAAAACGTGATTCATTGCTGCAAATTACGTTTCCAGTTGTCTACTGTCCAGTGGCGTCACTCTTTATACCACTACAGGCGGCGCTTAGCGTTCACAGGAGATGTTTCGTGTATAGGCAGCTACTCAACCATGGAACCTCTTAACTCTCGACGCACAGTCATGGTGCTGGCTGGACAATTTAGTAGCACTGCGGAACTCCCGGTTGATTATGTTCACTCGATGTCTGGCGATTTCCACGAGCCACCTTCAACGCTAGACGGTCCCTGTCTGTCATTAAATGCGGCCTACCCGACTGGTTTTGTTGTGGTTGTGCCTTCACGTTTCCGCTTCACAATTACTTCACCAACTGTTGACTTGGGCAACTTGAAGAGGGTTGAAATGTCCCTGAGAGATTTCTTACTGATGTGGCAACCAATGACTTGTCCACGTTCGAAGTCACTGAGTTCCCTTGACCTACCCATTCTGCTAGTACTTATCACTGAAAAACACACAGCTCCATGCCTCTTTTTATACCGGTAAGTGAGGTCGTAATGACATCTAGGGGTAAGTTTACGAATTACAGAGGGGGTGTGCGGATATTTTTGATCAGACAGTGTAGTATTATTTCGACCTACCTTATGGATGTGTCTTAATATTTCTCTAACGGTCAAAGTGCCATCTTCTCTAAATTTATCATTCTTCCTAAAATCTCACAGAACGCGATTATCTCCGTCATTTTCATCTCTAGATCAATTTTGTTGGAATTTTGCGAGGACTACTTTTTCCACATTCCTTTTTTGTAGTTACTTTACCTTAATGCAAACTCGAAAAATTATTAAAGGTATTGAAAACAATAGGCGATACTTCTGTATTCAATAGTAAACAAATAGGGTTTAAAAGGAAGAACCCACATTGACTGTCTGCCTTGCAAAAGACTGTTGTTAGGTAGTGTTTAATTAACACAGGCAATAAAGTAACAGACTTTCTATTTTCATTGCTCTTTCAGGTTATTTTGGTTTAGTCCGAATTTATGTAAGTCGGGCTATGTTTGTATTCTAAAAATGTATGGTCTCTTCAATCTTTCCTTTGTTTAATGATCCGGCGTGCTTTTACGATGACTGCAATAAATCCAGCTTATTTAATTGAACCTATCCTATTAACTGAATGAAATCTATTGCACTGAATCTAGTATACATTAAGTGGAAGAGAATGAAATGAACCCAATAGTCTTTCATATGAACTCTAATTGAATGCAAATGGTTAACCCCTCGTCAACTAATATCAAGATTTTGTAGCCCATTTCTTTCCCAAATGTCAGTTTTTAGCTATAGCATATTCATAAATTTAGTCACAATACTATACGTTTTTTTAAGATAAAAATGTTCCATAAAGGTCTTTTCCAAGCTGTTATGCTTCACCTACCAGGTTCTCCCCCAAGATTAGATTAATATAAACGAAGTGTCTTGTAGCATTTAAAACTAGGCTCTCTTATTACCTTTGTATGTCCAGGAATCTTGTGCGACTCATTTCGAAACACTTCACTCAATCAATAGATCAGTGTAGGTTTCCGTACTTATTCCTCATAAGCCGCTCAATTAGGGTTGCATATTTCTTCGAAAGTTCTAATCAGTAGAAGTAAAAGAGGATTTAAAATCCATTATGATTTTTTTTTTTTTTCAATCTCATCCACGACACAAAAGGTTCTTAGCCATTAGTACTGTTAATGTGAATGTGATCCTAAGGGATCACATTCACATTAACATGCCAAATGGGTTCCGAGACACCTGACAAGCACCGAAGTAGGCTGTTTCTAGTGGTGTGACCTAGGCAACTTTTGGTGGCTAAGTTGTCTGCTACGTTACTTCTCGCTTCTGGGGTTAGCAGCTTCAGGGATTGGTTCCATCACTATTAGTTCGATAAAGCAGAATGAGGATCTTCTCTTGCTAAGGGAAGGACTATGGCACACTACTCCTGTGACGGATCTTCTACTTAACTTTGTTGGTGATATCTGGCATTTGCCATCCTCTGTAATGCTTACAATTAACTTCGACCATTTTTATGAGAAGACCAGCGATTAGGTCAAGATTGAATTCTAGAATGAACATGACTCAGTCGCAACGCTGGAATCAGTGTATTTGTCCCCATTGCATTAAAGTCTTTACTACTTCAGCAGGACTAGGTAAGCATCAGAGATAGCAAAAATACCCTGCCACTCCCATGAACCCTTCTGTAACTTTAACTCTTCCTAAATATCCAATTTTCAAAATATCTTTGTCCAAAAAATATCTGTCCAGAATGCAAGAAAACCTTTGCCATCTCTATTTATTTAGGAACTCACTTCCATGCAAAACATCCCATTGCTGTTAATGATCAAGTTCATACTTAACCGGCAAACGCATAATTGGCTAAAGAAGAAGACCATTCCACCTCCACTGTGAATCTTTATGCAACTTCTAATGTTTCTACAACATCAATTTATCAAAATATTTTCGTCCAACTAAGAACATCATCTCTGAGACACTGTCTGCCCAAATATCAGAGAACCCTTACCACCTCCGGTGGTCTTGGTGTTCGCCGTGCAAAACATCTTGTTGTTAATGCTGAAATTTGTACTGAACTCGCAAGACACGGTGGACAGTTCAAGAAGAATGTCTCTTTGTCTTCAGTGAAGCCTCATATCAGTGAAACCCATATCAGTGACGTTTTGGCAGACGTTACCCAGGCCTCCAGAACAATACCCTCCTACTCAAGAATAGCTGCAATATCAAATCGCCATCCAACAGAGAACTAGCGATGCGAATATCTATATTAGACAATCCCACAAGCGCAAGTAATACTTTCTGCTTCCTGGCTATCGTCTCAAGAGAGGATCAGGGCCAATACAACTGAATTTCTTCACGAACGTCATATATTGAGATCTGCCTCTTCTTTCTCACTGTAGTCACAGGATTTTGAAGAAAGAAAATAAGTTATTAGAATATCATTCAATAAAATATATATTACAAGTAAGTTGAATCACTATTTGGAAACTAATTTTTTCAGGCAACGCCTCCTACTCGGTTGGTAGAACATTATCTGTTCGATCCAAGTAGAAAGAGAAAGCGTCTTTATGCCCAAACGCAGGCACTTACAAGAAGAACAGAAGTGTTTGTGCTAGAACTGTATTGGATGCATCTCCTCCTACAAGTGAGATGCATGAGAAACTTCTTTTTCTTTATATATATATATATATATATATATATATATATATATATATATATATATACATACATACATACATATATATACTAGGGGGGATCTGGTGCCTACGGCGCCCCCTCCCCCGAGTTCCAGGATGGTAGGCCGGTTCTTTATGAACTTCACTTTAATTATTAAAAATCACGAAATGAAAATAAAATATTTACTATATAATCAGTCATAACATGAGCGTTATGCTAATTTCAGTAATGAATACTAACACGTACTGTTCTATTGGTCGACAATGAGTTTGGTTGCACGAGTTGTGGGTGCTAGGCGATCCATCATAAGAAAGCTGCCTACTATTCTAAAAATCAAGACTTTGTACTGCTACTTCAGGAAGCACACCAAAATTTATCTCTGTACTTAAAGATGTATGGTGTCAGCAGAGTTATATGGACTTTAAGTAAGCTCTGTACTCTCTCGGGCTGATTTCAAGATACTTCCTTTGCATTGCCTGAAGGCCACACCGGCAACAAGAAGGACCCGTCAGGGAATGACTTTTCGATAGGTCTGGAGTTAGATAACACTGTATATTTTTGGGGACTTAGGCGTCTTCTGGTCCTACGTGTGGAATAACAGTATGCAGCACTGTTTTAAGTGGAAAGTTAGACAAATAAAAAAAAACATTCTAATGACCAAGGTGGGGTATCACACTGGAGATGAATTTCATCTGCCACCTAAAGACACACAAAATAAATATATGTTCAGAGCGGAACCTGAACTCGCAGCCTATTAGTTGAAGAATTTATATGATAACTACTCGCCCATTACATTGAGCTGTAGTGGGTGAGTAGTTATGACAGAAGATGACGAATTGATGTTTTATTGCTTTAGAACAAAGTGGATTGTTGACACATTTCGGTTCGAAAGGTGCTGCGAGAGCGACTGTACATGAAGGGTTCGCACAGAAATAGTTCTTAAAGAGATGGAAGAATTCTACAAGAGAGGATTATTGATTACCAGATTGCTTTCTTCTGGACAGCATCATGGGTATTTAGAGAAGATTAATCTGTAGCGTATTATTAAAGGTGAGAAAAAATTCTCGTGTATGGAGCATCTCGTGCTTCCTACTGTTCCATTTTAGACAAGCAAAGCTGGAAGTGTACGTAAGCAGAGAAGAGCTATCTGATTTTGTTTGAAGTAGTGGCATAATGAAGTAGAATAACTTCTGACACATTATGCTTTAGGATGCTAATTAGGGATCCAATATGGATTCCGCCATATGAACGTTAATTGACACAGATGAGCTCGTTCTATGTTGCGAGGATGGTCGTTGATAACCTTCTTAGTCACTTGATAAACATTCAGGTGAAGGTAATTGGCTGGTAGTTTGATCTTCCTTATTAGGAACAGACTGGAATACAAGCGCTTAGTACAAGTGGAGGGATGCTATCAGGCTGAAGGATATTACTATCAAATCTGCTAAATATTATTCTGATGTCCTTTTGACGAGAGATCAGCAGAGGCTGTGAAATAGTATGAGGGAATTTGTCTTGATCGTCTAGACAAGAGTTGGAGAAGACATGCCGAGATGTCTGTCTTATCTTTAGAAGTTGTTGCCATTATTCCATCAGGATAAGAGAGAGAGATAGTAGACGCACAATAGGGCAGAAGAAGGCAAACTTAGAGAATTTGGCCCCTGCTGAATGAGAAGTTGGAGTTTTTAACTTAAGCCATTGAGTGTGTGTGCTGAGGTTTTAGGATGGACTTGTTTGGCACACTTGGAAAATCAATTCTTCGATAGTAATCTCAGATTTTAAGCGGGATAGGAAAGAATACACTCATTTCAACAAGAATAATTTTATTTACTTATTAGAACACAGCAAGTGACCAGGAGAATAGAGGCAATGATGAGACTATTAAAAAGAGACAGAAATCCTGAATGTTAACAATTTGCATTAAATCATTGCTAACGACTGGCATGCATTTTAGCCTCTTTTCCAGCTTGGTACAGTATATGAGGTTAGAGAAAGGGGACTCAGTCGAATGATGGCATTGAAATCTCCAAAGAAGGATCTCGGTGATTACGCTATAGTAAATGATCAACATTCAGATATATATATATATATACACACACACACACACATACATACACGTAGGCTGTTCAATAAGTAATAAGACTAATTTTACTGTGGCGAAACCACTCGTCACAATATTAATTTCTGTGGAATAAAATGTTGCTGTCTGTATTAACAAAAGCGGTTGATAGATGGCGTATACGGGCTGATGTGCCAGAGTGTCACGTGACTAAACGCAACTGCTCATCGGCGCGCCGCCTACGAAGCGTGACCAGTTCTTCGAAATGGAAGCGTCCTTGGAACAGTTATGCGATTAAATTTTGTGTGCGTTTGCAAAAATTGGCATCGGACACTTTTAACATGATACGCGAAGCTTTCCACGATGAAGCAATGTCGAGGGCAAGTGTTTTTCGCTGGCATAAAACTTTTAAGGAAGGAAGGCAAAATGTGGAAGATCGTGAACGTGAGGGAAGACCTTCAACGTCCACCACAGAGACAATGATCAACACAGCAGCGATTATCATCAAGCACGTCAAAAGGAAGCGTCCATTGCTGAAGAATGGCTTTTTATTGCACCACGATAATGCAAGGCCACATATTGCTGGTTGTGTAGTGGACGTTTTGCAGAAGAACAACACAGATATCGTACGACACCCTCCATACAGTCCTGATCTCGCACCGTGCGATTTCTGACTGTTTCCTCAGCTCAAAAAACCACTAAGAGGCCACCATTTCGAAAGCAACAAAGCATGTGCAAAAGCTGCGGAGGCGATTTTGAAAGAACTCTCAAAAAACGGACTCTCACATGTGTTTAAGAAGTGGACGCAACGTTGGGACAAATGCATCGAGTCTCATAGTAGTTACTTCGAAAAAGACCATGTAAATGATGACGATTAAAGGTAATCTGTTTTCTGTATAAATATAGTCTTATTACTTATTGAACAGCCTACATGTGTATATATATATTTATTTATTTATTTATATATGATTACTAAATCTTGGTATTTCTAGCCTGGCTCCCACTGATGAGACCTCAATAAAGGTCGAAACCGGTCTGGGTAGTGGCCCCTTGCCTTTAATAGAAAACATCATACATCCCCTTCTTGGAGATGTGTTTTGGTATTAAGGGTAAATATTAAGATTAGTGATTAGAGCTTGTTCCACTTTTACCACGAGTTGCCTTGGTCTTGCACTACCTGTAGGATCAGCTAGACTTGCATCACTTGCAGGCGCAAACTTGACATTTTGTCTGTTTGCTTACTTGGGAAATGGAGTAAAACCAGGTTTAAAATTGCTTGGTATCTTTAACATATATATATATATATATATAATGAAAAAGTGTCAGTATGCTCATCAGAATTTGGAGAGCTGCTCAATGCAGCACACGAAGATTAAATTAGGCAAAAAAATCTTCAGCCACAACACTTCATATAAAAGAGATTTCAAGTCTGATATCCTTTATATATCAGATCTGAAATGCGCATGTTCCTCATTCTAGAGGTAGCAGTAGTTGATGCAATCGGGGTTTCCGTGATGAATATCAGATCAGGTTAGGGTCTATCTATGTTATGGTACGCACTGTTGCTATTATTAAGATCCCAGATGTTGGTGAATTCCATGTGGATTTATTTTTTACATGGAGTTGTGTTCTGCTGTTAATTTTTTGGGTAGACACTGCTTGGAAAGAAATCAACAGACACCCCATGGTCCAGGTTCGTCGTGCCATGTAACGGGTTACGCCTTTTGTAGCCGGTATCACTTGGAAGAATATGATGCTCTCCCAAGTCAGTGTAGCTGTGGCTGGGTGAAATCGCTGTGAGAAGGGAGTTGACAGAGTTTGCAAGAGGCGTTGCGATAGCATGACATGCTGCACGCCTCTTTGTTTGGCAAATTTGTTCATCCCACGTCAACAATCAGTGATACAGTACTGAGATGGAAGCATAAGAAGACAACAAGTGTAACCCGCAGTGGACAGCCCACCACACTCGCCAAACATGACTGTAGGGTGTTACGAAGAATAATATGTAAAAACTGCCATTCGTCGGCTGACACGTTGATGCGGAGCTCCGGACATCGACTGGAACACGAATCCGCACAAAAACAATCAGAACTGAGGCTCACACGGATTTCCATGGTACAACCGCAATATGCAAGCCCACTTTACAGAACCAACATGCAACGGCGCGTTCAGTGGTGAAAAGAGCGTATGAAGTGAGATATGCAAGGTTGGAAAGCTGTGTTATGGAGCAACGAATCACATTACACCCTCTACCGAGCAGCTGTATGGGTGTGGCAAATGCCAGGCGTATGTCTCTTACCAGAGTGTGTAACCCTAACTATGAAATTGTGAGGTGGCGGTGGGATGATAATGTCTCGTTTTTCTTGGTCTGGCCTCGGACTTGTGTTTGTGATGCCACGAATATTGAACTCCCAGAGATATCTGAACAATGCAATGCTTCTTAATTTGTGGCGTTTCTACGGAACTGATCATTTTTTCATTCAGCAAGACAATGCACAGTGTCATAAGGCTGCTGCTGTAACTGCGTTGTTTGTGGACATGAACATCACGACACTTGACTGACCTCAGTCCTGTTGAATATATGTGGGATAAACTGGAGCGTCAAGTGAGGTCAAGGGACTTCTGCCCTACAACAATCCAGGATCTCATTACATGCGTACAGGAAGAATAATCCAAAATATTCCCATTGATCCCTTTAGTGTGCTTTTGGAAAGTATGCACTGTAGGACTGCTGCAGTCATCATAGCGAAAAGAGGTCCTACATCTAATTAAGGTGGGCGCCATGGATGTTTGTTCCTCACACTATGGTGTATGTTGATGTCTTTCCAAGCAGTGTATTTTTATTTTTATTTTATTTGTTAAAGAGTGATATTTATTTTGGTTTCTTGTTCTTTTTTGTTGGAGATTTTTAACTGCAGTAGTATTGTGATTTTTATACAAATATTTTTTATATTTGTATTTTATCTTTCACGATATTGTACTATTGGGAAAATGTATAGAGTATGAGCTTACAGCAGGTGTGAAGAACTTGTGGCAGTGACTCATACACAAGTAGCCTAGAGTCCAATCCAAGCGTGACCTCGACCGTTCCCTGTAAGTTGCTATACTCAGATTTCCTCCAGGCACAACTTGGAAAGCAAGCTGCAGTAGGATTATTTCCCAGCTGATGAGATAATCTCCAAAGTGTTACCGACATTTTCGATCCATTTACTATCTGATGGTTGGCATGCAGAAATATCTTTATTGCTGTACTCTGGAAAAAATAGGCTTTGGTTTCCTAGCTGAATAATTCTAGTGTGGAAGGTACAGATAAGACTACTGCCATCGGTACTGCATGTAAGAAGGAAGAGAGGTGACAGAAACCGGATATCCTGCTCAAGAGACGAAATTTGATAATAGCCATTTCTTGTCTCTACTTATAGGACAATGAAGTCATCTACTCCCTAGAGGCGTAGTTGGCATTTCCTCCAACTAGGGAAGATATGCTTTTAAGGTGGTAATACACGGCACGCCAGAGATCATAGAAAGGTGTGGTTGTTGGCTGGATGAGGCCGTATGTTGACCGTCACTAAACTATTGGTAGTGCACAAGATGAAGGATGAAAATTCTGCTTTATCTCCAGATCATCCTCACTTCTCATTTCCAGTGTTTTGAGGATTTGTATTTTATCATTGGTCGAAAACGGTTGGAGAAGGGACTCTGAGTTAAAAAAAAAAAAAAGATGGAATGCATGTTAGATGTTTTCTATTAACATTCTCTCATTGAAAGATCTCAAATTTAAAATCCCCCTTATGGAAGATGGTTAATTATTTTTATCGGAAAAATCACCAAATGAGAAGTGGAATGTCCAGTCATGGCCAAAACCAGGTTCAAGAACAAACGAAAAGACAGCATATACAGCTGCAAGAAGGTCGCTATAAGAACGAAGTATTCGGGAAAATCCTTCGGTCGTCATTATTAAAGTCTGATTAAGAATCAAGTCAATAGCATGACAGATGACAGTTCTTCTTCGATCTTTAGATTAGATCGGATCAAATTCCCTGAAATCTTGAATGCAAGCTATTGAATTTCAGAGAAATTCAATAGCTTGAATTTCTCTGAAAGTTTTCATGGAATGAATTCAGATAGAAAGAGAGAGAGAGAGAGAGAGTTGCAAAGGAATTCCTGAAGTTGAAAGATGATGGAAGCCATAGTGGTTGTCGTAGATCGGTGGGTGAGTTAATGTAGAAAATGACTGGGAATGGATTTCTCCTTTCATTAACAGAACTGAATTGAGAAGAATGGAAAGAAAGTTTTTTTTTGGCTTGCAAACGGCTCTCTCTCTCTCTTTGAGAAATGGACATACGTTTACTCCTTAAGTGGTGCGAAAAATAGCAGCAGAATGCACAGAGATCCTACTAAGACACAAGATGGCCGTTCTTTCTCTACTGCAGCTTTCGCGCCCAACTCGGTGTGAGATGAAACCTCACTGGGACCAGAAACCTTCTAACGTCTTTCTGGTGAAAATATCCATCACTTCATTTGGAGGGTAGTACTACAATTCTATGAAATAAGGTGATTTTTGTACATCATCTGTGTAAGAACTGGAGGAGAAGGGTTTAAGCTGATAGTCTGCTTTTTATACGAAATTTCTTGGAAGTATTTGTTTGGTGATAATTCCTGAGCTTCATATGTCGTCACATTTTCTTCCGAACTTACCACAACATAAGTGAACTACAGCTTTCATCCTTTCAAAATGCAATCTCGAATGAATGAGCCGTAGATCGTCATAAAAAAGTCAAATGAGATTGGAAATATTTTTAAACAGTCCTATTCAAAACTGTTCAATACACATCAGCTTGAATTAATCTTTGGGTCTTCTTTCGGAGATTTCAACATCATGCATGAACTGCTGTATAATATAAATTAAAATTAATTCTAAGACAAAAAAAATGCATCTTATTGCTTGTGTAGCAGCGGTGACAAATTAAATTCCTTCATGATATCAATTTACAACTTTGCAAATGATTCAGACTGGAATAGAGCATCGCTGATAATGCTGTTATGTAGTGCATGCTTCAGCTTAGCTAAGTTTAATTACGTAGTGAATAGCTCTGGTCTCATACAGAAGTGTGAATTTTCCTCTTTTTTATCTTTTTTTCCCTTTTTCCCAAACCTGCAACACAACACACAATTATTACAGACATTTCCACAAAAGTGCTATAGAAGTACGTTTAACTATCAAAAGAGCTAAGTTATTTGCTACTATTGTTTTAGGTTGCAATATACGCTGTCGACGTGCATTACGAATTCAAGTAGACAGACACTCTTAAAGGCGATTCTCAGAATCTGGCTACATCTGCATTAAAAATAAATAAATAATAGTAGATATATCGTTGACTGGATTGCGCTTCAATAGTACCCTCGACGCGTTGTTATCCTAGAACCACGCAGTAAAGCTATGTGGGCATATTTAACTGTTTCTGCACTGTAATGTTTGAAAATTCTGAGAAAACATATTTCCCCATCCTAATATCAAACAATGAATTTTGCTGTGATATTACTGAACATCGGTCTGTGCACACACTCACCCACAAAAAAAATTTTAAAAAAATGAAATAAATATATTCGTTCATTTTTGTTTAATGAAAAGAAGAAAGAACAAGAAACTACTTATATCCTCGTCAGTTGTTCGCTGTTTCTATGTGCAGAAAGAGCGAATATAGAAATAAAATATTCAATGAAACCACTAAAAACTTAAAATAAAAAGAAGGGTTTCTTCCTTTCTTGTAAATTTAATTATTTTATGATGAAGTTTTTCTTTTGTTTCCCTAAGTACATTTCCTTTTGGCTGAAATAATTTTTTTATGTGAGATCCGCCTACAATACGAAGCCAAGAATCTGATAATCCAGAAATCCTGTTCTTAAACACTAAATACGGAACTTTTCTCGCACCACTTCAGGCCTCCAGTAAGCAGAATGGTCATTCATTCTGAAAGGTCAGAACATCTGGCCTTTGATATTACAACCATTGTCGGGAAATAAAAAATAGAATTATTTTAAGGATGCTAATAATATAATTTTGCACTTTTAATACCAACATATCGAATGCGTGAGGGATTTTTTGTATAGAAAATTCGAAACGTAAATAAGAAGTTTTTATTTATTTATTTTTTTTTAGAGGGGGAGAACATGCAATTTATTGATTGTTGAGATAAAATGTTTGCCAAGAAAACTCAAACTCCTGTATTCGACTGAGATGAGAGAGAGAGAGAAACATAAAAGAAAAAAAAACAGAGATTAAATTTAAAACATAAATGAATAGAACACGTTAAAAGAATAAAAACAGAAAGATTATCAAAACAAGTTTAAAATTACAAACCGTTAAGGAAGAGAAAACCAGGACGAACTCTGAAGGCCACTCTAAGCCTAAATCCTCGAAAAGTAAGATGAATGATTTTTTTTTTTTTTTTGTGAACATACACAAAGCACCTTCCATGTTGTATGATAACAAGGGCAAGGGTTTGCTGTGGACCCAGCTTCGGAACGAAAATATGCGACATAAGCTGATTTCAAAAATCAGAGAGAGAGTTTTGAAAAGCTTTTTGAATCGCTGGTTTGTAAAGATTGAAATTTTAACAAACAAACAATCGAAAAAAAAATCTGAAAACAGAACACCTTATCAAAGCGAGCCGCAAAATGACATGATCACAAATTGCAGAACGAAATTTTCCCTTACAAAGAGTGCAAAACCACATCAGGATGAAGCGGCCGCTCTTGATGAACAAACTGCTGCTGTGTTTTTCTTTTCCACTCGCATTTCGACTCTCGAAACGCTCCTCATGCGAAAGAGTGCTGGCCTGAGGTGAGGCGCAGGAAAAACGTGTGGGAATCGAGACACGCGACAGTCTGTCACGTGACGGTCATTAAAATAATCATTAGCGGCTGGCGGTGAATTTTGCGAAAAGGCAGCGGAATTATGAACGAGTCTTCGGTCCAGATAGCAACAATAAAATCTCAACACGACTTTGCCAGACGCTACACTTTCCCCAACTCCTCAAATTATTCTTCGCTGTGAAACTCGTGCAGGTCAAGGATCGACAAAAAGTGGCCAAAGCTGTTCTTCGGATTTCCGGAACTTCTTTTCCTTGTGCCATAAAATAGATGGAAAGTGCACCGCGTTCTCTAATTACAGGCAAAGAAAAGAGGGAATGGTCGAGGGATCCGAGCGGATTGGGGACATCATTTAAGGAAAAATCTTTGGAAAAGACCCGAGAAAAAGGCTTCTGAGAGAGTTCCTTCAGTACAAAGTGGAAATCGGTGCAACCTCGGTAGACTAACGAATCCCTTTAGGGGGACGATGTTATTCGGCTCTTGTTGGCCGAGCTTTTAGATGGAAGATTGCTTCTACTGCACTGCTTACTGGAGACCTCAACTAGATCGAAAAAGTTCCCTATTTGAAAGCAGCATTTCCGCTTTATCAAACTCTCAGCCCACGCACGGCGTTGATTTGTGATCAGTCGACCAATTTGTAATCTTTCGTGGTCGGATTTGCATTAAAAATCATAATAAATAAATCTCGAAGTGGACTCGTGTAGCGGGGAGATTTTGCGCCGCGCATATTAAGTTTCTCTTCGAGCGTCTGCTAATCCGAGACCGAATAATTTTTGCAAATGAAATTTGTGCGCAGACACGCCATCCGGATATACGGAACGTGCACTGAATGCCTCGAGAGAGAGAAAACACAGAAGCGGAGATGGGAATGAAAAACTGAAGACATAAAGGAATGTTGCTTGATTGGTACCCTTTGTACGCAACACAAAACAGCGGAAGGAAGGATCTCCCCTTAGTACGCCCGCAAAGGATCGACGGTCCCTGTTTATTCGCGAAGACCTTTTACTTTTCGCGAAAGGAATACCATCTGAAAATAGTACTAATAATTCTGTTAGTAAATGAGTGAGTATTCCGTCCACGCTCATGCGCAATCGAATCATCAGGCAAAAATGCGACAGGCTGTTGCGCAAAATCCGTCGTCTGTCTGTTGCCTGTTTGTTCTTAGTGACAACGTTTCCTTGTGGCTGATAGTTCATGAAAGCCTGTCGTCATATCTGTCTTAGTCAACAACAAACGACACGCAGAGACCTTTTAAACTTTATATTTCGAAATTAATTCGGGAAAATAAATTTCAAACTATTTTTTATTTCTTAAAATCTATTACTGAAATCTTTTTTAAAATTTGAATACGTTTTTAGTCTTTTTAAGTGCATGTTTTTATTTTAAATTGCTTCATAATTTTTAAATCGAAAGATTTGTGTGAACACAACAGCACGGGAGAAGAAAAAGAAACGTGCCTCTTCAGATGCTTTTTTTTAAAAAAAAAAATGGTTTTCTGTGTATAATTAGCTACTTGCGCTCTTCACGCTTTCATCAGTTACTCGAAAATAAAAAGCATGTCAGATGAATTCGTGGCGAAATCGGCTAGCATATTCTGCTGTTATCAGAGCTTGGTGATTCAAACCCATGCAGGGGCGAAGGTTTTTTTGCCGAACCGAAAGTGAGTGTGCGATCAGCGGCCAAAAATACTTCCTTTAAATAGTTTAGTTAGCAAAGTTCCTTATGTCTACGATCGTGGTTTTTTTTTTTTTTTCACATGCTTGCATTTCTGTGAAGGATCTCATTCAGTGATTATAGTCACGTGGGTGATAATGCTGTTCAGCTGAGGGTGGATGATCTATCTGAGTATTGATGATATGCTCCTGCTGTTTTAGATTAATGGGAATAAACATGCGCTTGATAAAAAGCCACAACAGAAAAAGAAACCAGCAAGTCATATATATTTAAATATGATGAAATTATACAAGTAGAAATTATTCATTAAGAAAAATAAAAACACAGACATTCGAGTAAAACTGCCTTGTCAAAGTAACAAGAAAAATATTGAACAGTGAACGTCGTATCCTGAACATACTCGAACAAAACAGTCTCCAACTCGAAACTTTGCGTATGTGATGGTTTGGTGAATCGTTTCCGTGATTCACATGCGCACATTTCAAACCACACGGAGTTCTTGGTGAAACATTAAAAGAATACAAATTTTAAGGTAGGGTTTACGCAATAATCAACGATTGTTTTTTTTTGTTTGTTTGTTTGTTGCTGTTTTTATTTTATACAGTCGACAACATGAGAACATGTTATAGTTCTTTCATCTGCTCCTTGCCGACTCAAACCTCTTCGTCATAAACGATATCTTCAGTCCCATTACTCACAACAACAACCGTTAAACCAATAGCTTCTCCCCAACCTAAGATGACCATTTGAAAACCATTCACACAATGTTTCTTCTTGTAGTGATTATACTCCAACTTCCTCTTGGCAATAGAACAGGCCCTTTGTGGAAATATAAGTAAGCCATTTCATTATATGTGTGTGATGTACTATTTCTTTTCATCGGAAGAACATCAGTGGAATCTGTAAATGTTTGTGATAATCCTACCTTCGAAAGGTTGTAAACCTATTGCACACGAGCACTTGGGATGAAACTAAGGAGTAATCCGGACATCTTGACTATTAGTGGGACTTTATCCACCCAATCAGACTTCCAATAAGGAGAGTGGGGGGTCTTCCTTTGGGCAATAAAAATCATTTATCCCTTAATGACATTCGTAAACATCCATATCGAGCGGAACTCGAACACCCAGCTTGCTGGTTGTGGAGTAGAATCGAGTGACCCATTCAGCCAAACAAGGCTGAATTGGAAAGGGATACCATATAGTTGCAGAACCGCTCGATGAGTTTTGTCGAAATTTTCTGATTGCAGAACGTGTTGCTATCCATTCGCAGTTGTCTGATCAGATGGAAGCAGCTGCTGTTGATACTGCTGACCGAAAACTAGTCAAACTTGAAATAAAGTAACGACAATGACTCACCCCTCGCAGAACAAATGAAAACCTGAGTTTCAAATCAAGTAAAATTTATTTTTTATTAAGAACATAAGAGTTAAAGTACGAAAAGAGGGAAGAAACAAATGAAAAAAATCAAAATTGAAAATCGTGCATGAGAACTTGCACTATTTCAAATTTTAGTCACACAATTTTCACAAAAACAAAAGAATGCAGCAAAACAGTTCCTTAACTGTTTTTTAAGTCGTTACTGCACTGTTTTGCTTTTGCATTTAATACTAGTATAACCTTTCTCGTCTTAATAAAGCCAGACAGACACAGCTGGCGAAACTGGTCAACGATTATGTATAAATGTTTATCAAAACCATGGTCCAATAAATCCTATATTGTGTATCCTAAAATATCTGTTTTATACAAATAAATAAATAAAATAAAAATCTCATTCTTTTCAATAATATAATAAAACCAATAGAAAATAAAACCAAAACCTCGATGGAGCAAACAGTTAAAAGATAAAAACGAAAAAGAAAAGAAAATAATTAAAAAGAAAAATTAAAAAACAATTAAAATGAAAATTAAAATAAAAGAATTAGAAAGAAAAGTTGAAAGAAAATTAAAAAGAAACTTCTCGAACAGGAATATGTAAATCATGAACTGCCAGTAAGTTATTCAAAAGGATCGTTTAGTTATTGTTTCCGCATTCATCTGTTTCACTTCCGGTTGCGAATTCACCACATAAAGGAAAAAGCAATGATGGCTTTCCTGGTTATCTCCTCCTGTTGTACCAAACTTCTGCGTATTGAAAAAAAAAATCAACTATAAATTATCCAGCTTGGATAATTTATAGTTGATTTTGGGCGTGAAGAAACTCCTTCGGTTTTTAAAAATTTATTTATTTATTTGAATTAACTGAGCTCAGACAATTCTTTTTTTTTTTTTGAATATTTTGTATATTGGAATTGAATGGCCTCTCTCTCCCTCTTAAAGAAATGAAATTAATCTAAAGAAATGTGAAGAATTTTGAAATGGAAACAAAAATTAATAAAACTGTTTTAAAAATGTTAATAAATAAGGACGATGACTGAAAGTATGAAAGGCGTAATTTCGATCCAAAGTGTGAAAACAACTAACATACATTAAATCCCATTCTTTTTTATAGTAATTTATGGCGTTGCAAGTCACAGACTCCAAATTTTTTATATTCTTTGTTTATTTATTTTCATTAGAATGCATTCTTTTCACGCAGCCTTTACTTGTCGAAGTCGAAACCCCAGAAAACCACTTCACTGCAACACACAGCAGTCGTGCACTGAAGCACACTATTCAACAATCATCTCTGTCTGTCTTCTTTTCCTTCTCATTATACAGTCTTTCTCACATTCAGTGATATCTCGGCAGATCAAGTTAGTTGCAATTATTTTCTAAGGCGTGCAAGTGAATTCTTTTTTCCTCTTCTCTCTTTCCTTCCTCTCTCTCTCTCTCTCTCTCTCTCTCTCTCTCTCTCTCTCTCTCTCTCTCTCTCTCTCTCTCTCTCTCTCTCTCTCTCACTATGAAACGATTTCGAAGTCTTTTTTGTTCCTGAAAATAGCAATTTTTTTTTTAAAGAAATGAAAATTATGTTTCTAATACTATAAGAAATAATTTTTTTGACAAACATAACACAAATCGCATTGGGGATGTAGGTTTCTGTATGTCTTAAGATGATAGATGAGGCATTTGATGTTCATCGGGTAGTGGGAGGCCATCTGTTAAATGAAGATCCTAAGTACGTTGACACTTTGCCATGCTTGATCGTTGCAGCTGTGTTATTGGATTAGCTTATCCTTACCTACCATACACACTATTAACAGAACTATAGACTCAAACCTTTCATAGAGAGGGGAGAGCTTCCCTAAAAGAAACGTTAGACGAGATTCTTGCCAAGGAATATTTATTTTTTATTTATTTTTATTTTTTTGTTATTAGAGATGTTGTGGTTCGGCAATTACGAACCACAATTACGAAAAAACATCAATTGTGAAAGTTAAATGATTCAAAGAACCGATAAGTGGCTTGTTTTAATCACAACATCCAGGTTAACCATCATGTATATTATATCGCTCCGGTCGTATTTTTGTAATATAAACGTCCAAGAAGACGAACGGAAAGTTTCAAACTGTGAAAGTGAGATATTGTGGGCGGGAACAAGAGTGAATGAGCAGATTCTGTGTTTTCGGCATATTAAATACAACACTTTTTTTGAATAAGAATAATTTTCTTTTACAGTGTTACTTCCTACAGCATATATATATATATATATATATATATATATATATATATATATATATATATAAAGTTACAATACTTTACTTCGAGGTAAAGTTCTTTATTTTTTAAATCATATTAAATCATAATTTTACTGATTAGGAATTGTGATTATTTGTACACCTGAAGAAGTCGGCACATTCCGACGAAACTACTTGTGTTTTAATTAAAGTTTTTATCTTACTTTATCTCGATGTTCCTAATCACTAAAATTATGATTTAAAATGTCTACAATCTGAGTAAATATCAGTTACAATATACTTTATATATATATATATAAAGATATATACAGTATATTCACAGAACTTGTAGATCCTTTCCTTGGTCATAGCCTAGCTTTCTTACATAACAATTGTATTACGATACTACTAGGTTTTTATAAAATGTTTAAACCCCTCCTTGACTAATAAGCCACCTGTACTATAAGTTTAGTAAACACTCATTCATTTATCTCTCTCTCCTGTTATGTACGAATGAGGCTTTGTCCTTTCGGAACGTCAACATCCCGGCAAGACGTTGAAATCTGGACAACCGGAGCAAAAATCTGATACAATCTCATTAGAAGTTGTTCACACCGAGACCTCCTAAAACTGAAAAGAAACGTGTTAATTGATTATGGGAAAATAGGACAAGAGGCCAACTGTTTGTTTATTTTCTCAAGTGACCTTATTCAAACAAAGGGATTTTTCAATGTAGAACAATCCCTGTTTTGTGTGTGGTTTTGTTAGATTTGAAGTAAGGACCAGAAGGGGAGAAACTGAATGGGTTCAGGATCAGTGGCTCTGCATTGAGATACAAATAATCCTGGCGAAATATTTTTCTATATTCGTTGAAGTCCCCTTAAGGTTCAAAGTAAGGTCTGAAGTATATTCGTTAGAGACGTTAGATGTCTAAAATACTCGGCACTGACGGTACATTTCTTGCTGGTATTTCCAGCTAGTAACTTCTTCCAGCACGTCTCTCTTTCTTCCGGACTATGTCAAGGAAATATCATTCTTCGTTCTCTTCGGTGTTTCATCAACTCAAGCCGATGCGTCCTCTCTCAGTGACCACAGTGCTTGTATGAATTTTTAGAAGACTTTTAAAAGTATTTGTTTCCATTGGCTGACTAACTCTCTTCTTTCTGTCAGTCAAAAAGAGATCCAAGAAGCAAGTTGAGGAAAGATGAAGAAAGATATTCCGAAAGCAGGGAATATCAACGCAAGAATATTTGTGTTCATAATCTCAGTTTAGAATTCATCTTTTACCAAAGCGTTCTTCTTGCAATATTCGAAGTGGTCTGTCAGCGATTTTAAATTGTGATTAATGCATGCAGTTTTCTTTTTTAAGAAAACTTGTCAAAAATAAGAGAAAAGTGTTTGGTCATATATAAGCTTACTGATGGCGGAGGTTTGAGTTTCTGACTGGCTTGCCTTTGACTGACTGCAACTATCAGCATAGAATGGATTCGTATTTTCTTGTTAGTATTTTCTGTACAGATCCCATAACAAACATAATTTTCTATCAACACACACACACACACACACACACACACAGATTTCAGCAATTATATCAATAATTCTTGCATGTCGTGGCTGTTCATTTGAAATCTCCTTATATGGTCATATTGCTTTCATCTTCTGCGTTAGTTGAGTTTGATGTCCCCATTGTTGTGCTACTAGCAATATTTTCTCTTTCATTCTCTCTCTCTCTCTCTCTCTCTCTCTCTCTCTCTGTAAGCACTAACATGAAAGATTGAATTTTCAATTCTAGTTATGATCCAGAGGTGATGATATGCTCCGAGTTCGAAATTTCCATTTGGCCGATTAGAAGCGCGCGGTTGTGACTCATTCAATCCCCCACCTCCTCCCCACTATTTCAGCAATCAGGGCAGAGTGTAATTAAAGCTTTTCACGTGAAAAGCAAGTGCACACAATCATCGTAATGAGAAGAAATTCTGCTGCTAAGGAAGACCGCACGGAACTCATTCAGGTAGAAAAACTGCAAGACCGCATAACGAGTGCAAGGGGACTCACAAGGGGAATACACACTCCCCTTTCCAATCCCCTCTCGGGTTTTTCCGCTAAGCAAGCAAAAAGCCATGTCTCCGTGGATGTCGTAATGCACTGATAAACAGGCAATTTGTCTGCTCTCCCGTCACTTATCCCTGGATGCGTGCGAGGGAAATAGCGGCTGCCGAGTCCTTGGGGAGTCATGTGAATGTCATCGGCAATCGTCAGTCCAAGGACGAGCGAACTTCGCTGGCTTATTTCCCTTAAACTTTAATGACTTTGTTTACAAGGGGGATGTCTGCTAGGAATTTCATTTCCCCCCAAACTCCCAGTGGTTCCGTAGGGTGCATCCCCGAGGAGAAGGAGAACACTTTCGCTTGACTGGCCCCTGCGAGGGGGAGTTTAGCAGTTCTGCAAGCGACCCACTTGGGTCTTAAAAGGGTGAAGATCCCGAAAACACTGTTTGACCCTTTTGTGTCCTTGAAGTGTCGTTGCTTCTTAAATCGCCTCCCTCATCGTGTGTGTGTGTGTGTGCGTGGTCAGTGGCATTTTCTTATCTCAGAGACCGCATCGCGGTGTAAGAAAGTTTTCTATTTGGAACGAACGCGTGCGAGAGCTGCCGTAAGCGTGACTGTTGCCAAGGCAACAGTGTTACTCCGTCAGTGACAACGGCCGAAGAAAGCCGAGTGCATCCGAGAAGCGGCCTGCGTGCAGTACCGGTCACGTGACCGACCCACTGCAGCAGCTGCGGTGGAAAAGCGAACGAGTGCGCATTTGTCGGCAGAGCTGATCGCGGCCGCTAGCCGATCAAAGCCACATTTGCCATGGAACCGACACCCCCCGCCGAAGATGCCGGGGGCCCTCTCCCTCCACTTTTACCGGGATGCTACCTACTCGTTGTGATCAGCGAACCCATTGCCGAAGAACACAAGGAGAGAATTCTCCAGAAAATATCCAAAGGTAAAATGAATTTTCTTTCTTCCTTTGCTTATTTTCTTAGCAGTTATTTCAGAGTTCGCCCGCCTACCTTCACTCAACCCTTCCTGTCGCACTGCAAGCAAAGTTCGGTGCAATGGGGAAGTTCGTATTGCTGTCGAAACTATTACAACAACTTTCACGCCTTCGACTTTTTTCCTGATTCCTTTTCTTGCGAAGTTCTTCCAAACGAAGTCCAGGGCGTGTCCTGAGACTTTTTCTGTTTGAGCAAAGTCAGCATTTTCTCGTCCGAGTTCTTTGCTGCATTTTGCCTTCCTCGTTTTGTCGTCTGCGCAGCACGCAATGCGATAAATTCCTCCCTTGGAAGGAGGCCGCTTCCTGAGCGAAAACAAGTTCTTCCTCCTCCCCATGGATGCACTTCCAATGGAGATCCCAAAATGGTCTGCCTACGTTTCGTAGTCTTCGACGAAAACAAACGCAAAATAGGCGATTGTTCAAGAGAAACTAGAACACATACACGCACACACACACACACACACACACACACACACACACACACACACACACACACACACACACACACTCCTAAAGAAAGCATAATGGAAGTAAGATGAGAACTAACACAATCCCTTAGAGGGAGAACTCTTGAAACTATATTGGAACGAAGATTCTGCCTGCTTGGGAACCACGCCCTTTCTTACCATGGGGACATCTCGAAATAAGAAAGTGCAAGGGGAAGACCGGAATCAATATGGACACGAACAGAGGGAAAGAAACCTCTCAGGTGAGATCCATCGACGTCTGCTGTGGTCTAGGACCCCACAGAGAGGACTAAAGTGGCAGCTGTTTGGTCAACCAAAGTGGGTGAAATCCCTTCTTCAAATTCCCCGAGAGATTTGCAGTTGCAGTCGAGTCCATCCAGCGATTTCAGCAGGCGAGTCTCGCACGTACTGTGACTGCTATTTTTAGAGTGTTGATTACAGCAGCGTCTGGAAAAGCAATCACTTCTGCCTTAAAAAATCAATTCTTGCAGAGATTTTTCTTGACGAAAAAGACAAGCAGTGGAAGAGGCGAATTATGAGAACTTTCGGGGAGCAAAAGAATGTAAAAAATTCCTTTACATAATAGTACGAATAGTGCAAGGGAATTGGATGAAAAGAAGCTGCCAATAAACGACAAAATTAAAAATTCAAATTAAGAAAATGCATTTAAAAACATTTTGTTACTTTTAGGAACTGAAAAAGGGCTCATTGGTAGAACAGGAAGTTCATTTTATTTTTTTATTTTATTTTTATTTCGCATCTCCATTCACGAAGCCTCTCACTGAAGCCAAACTCGTTTTATTTTTATTTTTTTATTTTTTAGGTGGTGGCGTGATGCATGATGGGAAGGAATTGTTAAGACTTGTCCGTTATTGTAGCAATATGGAAGGTTTTCAAGATCGGCCACAAACCGAACAGCATTCCTCCCCCCCCCCCCCCATGAGGTAGATCACTATCGCCAAAGACGGTTAAGGCAATCCAAGAAATTTCCGAAAACGCGTTTTATAATTCTCACAATGTGAAATTCTTCAATTTTTCGTTTACAGATGAAGCAGAGTTTTCTTTCCCCACCTTCTCCCCCCCCTCACCCTTCGACTACGCCCTAATTCTGGCGCACTTCTGACCGGTTAGGCCATCACCTGATCGGTCTGCGTGCACTCTATTTCGAGTAACCGAAATCACTTGCAGGTGGACAAACAACATTCACTGATTTCATTCTCAAATTTTCTGCACAATTGAAAATATTTTCCTGAAATATATTCAATTGTGAATTTAATATGTAATTTCATTTTCAGCAAACTTCCGCCGTATTTTTGATTAGTGGCCACTACTGCAGTTGCAGTTCGATTTGCATGCATATGCAAATCGAAAGATATTAAGAATATTCCGATCGGATTCATGGAAGCAAATTGATTTCTCCCAAGATCATTACAGAATTCATATTCTTAACAGATTTCGCGAGATATTTTGTTAAATATTCATTAGAATATTATTTTAAAATTAGAAATTTTTGTGTTTGTATAAGTCAAATTATAATTTGTGATTCTGGTCTGAATTTGAAATTATTATAGATTTATTTTAGTTTACTAACTGCATATTTAAAATACATGAAATTATTTGTGTGAATGTTAAATCTGCACAACTGAATGTCGAAGTTAATCGAGTGCTGGATATCATATTATCTTCCGTTTGAGTAGTGCATTTATTAGCTAGTTAATGTTAGGATATTTTTCATTATTTAATTGTTTTTTACTTACACCTGATTTTTTATTTACGATTTTTTAATTTTATTATTTTAATTTTCACACTGAAAATGTCGCACTGCTGTAACTTTCATTTTTCATCCGGTGTTCATTCTATAGACGGTTAATCCACACGAATCATTCTGTGGTGTGTGTGTGTGTGTGTGTGTGCGCTTGGTTTTTAGTGAACGATATTAAGATCATATCGAACTTCGTAGACAGTTCTGTTCGCTTTTCCCCGTCTGTTCGCTCGAGCGAACAGACGGGGAAAAGAAAAACTGACTCATTTCCAAAGTGCCACAGCGCACTAAAAGTGTTAATGAATTTACCATAAAGTGCGTAATTCTTGCACAGTCACGCAGCCCACATTAATGAATATTTGCTGAAGGTCTCTCTCTCTTTCTCTCTCGCTATCGGCCAAAAAAAAAAGGGGGGGGAATACCCAAAGAACTTCTAGGCATCATTTATATTAACTGCTTTTTAGAGGCAGTTTCGCATAGTGAGACTGTCGTTGAACACGCAGACAAAAGACGTTTATAAATGAATTATACAATCATTGCATTATATTTTTTATAATGTATTAACAGGCTTCTTGTATCTGCGTGTTCAAAAGCATTATTATTATTATTATTATCATTATTTTCTCAGGGGAAAAAATAACTGATTTCTTCCAGGTTCACATTGAGAACATCCAAATCTCTGATGAAGACCATTTCTCTTTTTTAGATACGTTTAACTTCCTTCCTGTCTTTAGACGTTAGGAATATCGCCTCCTTAGCATCCTAGAAACCTCTCTTTTACCTTCAACGAAAGAGTAAACTATTAATTCTACGAAAATCGCAATTCGTCCAAACAGTAAATGCTGTTCTCATGTTTAGAGACGGTTCTCCTCAACAATACTTCCCTCCACACAGAAAGAGCAGTTAGGGTTGAATACCGACCCTCCTCTCTCTCACTAATTCACACCCACTTTGTGTCACGGAGGCTTTCTCTTTATGCCGTTCGCATTTTTCCCAAATATTCCCATGGTTACTCTTCACCAGATATAGCATCGGCAGTTCCTACACTCCCTTTTCTAAATCAATTAATGTCCCTGCAATGCGTTACTTCCTTCCTGTCAACCTTATACCCACCCATCGTTTTAATATTCTATAGGAGAGAACAGTATCACACTTTGAAATCATCATTTAACAGAAGTTTCTGATCTGAGGAAGATTAGATGGATTTGTGTGCGCTCTCAGTTCAATATTACAGACCTTGAATCCAATATTCATAAAACATCGCTAATTTAGAATACGAGTTTTTATAATTGGTAACACAATTCATAGAATGACTAAACAATATTCAGATATCTACGCTGAACAGCGGCATCCTTGGCCATATTAAAAGACATTCGTGTTTTCGAGAATGGAAAAAAAAAGAAATTAAATGAAAAGCCCGATTATCTGCTTAGAAAGTTATAAAACAAAACGCCAGAATAATTTTAATACTGGAGTGTATCATACTGACTCTATATGTTATATTGGAGCCCTGCGCTGCACTTTGACTGAACAGCATTTTATATGCAAACGTTCGTTGTCCATCGATCTTAATTAGATCATGAAAGCAGAAGAGGTCGACACCAGTGACTACCGGATCTCAGCAATATTTCTGAATCGAGAAGGAAAAAGCTGCCGGTCGCTTGTGGTGATTAATAGATTTTCATCCCATTGAAGTGTGTAAAGACTCGCATCACTAATCTTCAGCATAGAGGTCTGTAATTCAAGTCAAGAGTAAAATATTCCACATTCAAGAAGCTGGAACACCATCTGCACACAGAAGGGAGGATTACGTGAATTTACGACTTAAAGATTTTCTGGGAGAAAGTGAAAAACATTTCCAGATTTGCCAGCAGTTAATTTTTATAAATGACCTTCTTCCATCGGATAATTGGGTTGGGAGTTACATCTGGATGATCTGAAGCTTAACCGGATTGTCTGAGTGATTTCGCTGATCAGTATCTGAAGACCATGCTGAAGAATGGTCCTCCAATAACAAAATTAACTGCACCCGAAATCTGGAGTATAACAGTACATTGCATTCTTCTTTCGAATTTTGGGTGTCTGCTTGCGAAAAAAAAAAAAAATAAATAAAATAAAGTGCAGTTATCAGGAAATTACTGGCGCTTTATCTGATAATCCTATTAAATGGATCCGTTGCTTTGGATATATTCGCTATCGCTTAGAAGCTCCAGTGTATCATTTCAATTTTCTCAGATTGTTAAAAACACTTCAGTCTTTCTTACCAGAATCACTTCAATCATTTTTCCCCTGCTGAATGGGTGCAAATTGTCTCCATTCAAGGAACTAAATTCCTGCTTAGCTTCCTCATAGTAATTATTTATCCCAATGCTCCTACATTTCCTAATTGACAGTCCTCTGCTCAGGAGACATACTTATCGCTTTCTTTTGATATCTCCTATTCACAGTGTTATTATCACGAAACAGGCATCTGTTCAATGGATCATATCAGCAAGACAAACACTTTTTCGTGGACGATTCGTTCGAATTGCTCAGAGATGGATTCTGTTCTCATTAAGAACAGCGGCATTTAATTTCGAGGTCAGTGAGGAAGGTCAAAATCTCCTTCGTGTGCACAAATAGTTTTGTTTCCAATATTACATCCTACAGTAGTTTGTTTTGATGCTGTACTAATAATACATAGGAAAAGGGTGGTCCATAATTTCCTCATGCCCAGGGGGATACGGTGTTGATTTTTCATAGGGGGCGTGGCTGTGAATTTAATATTTTATTTTATTCAGTAATTTCGTCAGACAATGCAACTGTCGCTGACAATGTAATTTAGGAACAATTAGCTACTGGGATTTGCAGTTTCCATGAGAGTATTAAACAGAAAAGTAAGGGTTTGCGCAAAATCATTTGGGGATCTTGGCTGACGGCTCACTTTTGAAGGGGGCATGAAAATTTAGTGAGCGGAAGTAAAAATACTCAAAACCCGCAGATATACTTATGAACTATTAAACATAAGAAAGCAAAACTATTTTTTTTAAATTACTTTCTTAGAAATTGGATTTCTTCATTGGAGGATTCAGATAAGGACGTTTGTCCCTCTATATCACAAGATTTCTGGAAGTAGGAAGAGATATACGCATGAGCAAAAAGTGTTCTGAATATCCGGCTAAACAGCGACACAGAAAATATTATTTGTGTGTAAATTGGACGAGGATGGGAACGTGCTTTTCCATTATATGTTGTGACAATGTTGAATAAAACGATGTTGCCATAGAGACACACGTCACATCTGCTTTAACAAACAGCTGGTTAAAATTATGTCAAAGTAACTAAGATCATGAGACTGGTGTATCGTGTGTGTGTGTGTGTGTTTTCTAACCACTATTCATCTCCAGCTAATTGACTTTTTAGATTTAAAAAAAAATCCTACCTAATGAACTAAAACTTCTTTTCATCAAACTTTTAACGCCTAAATCAATAATGAATTTTCAATACACTGAAATTAAAACTTATATCAGTGAAACGTTGAAGAAAGGAACTAACAAAGAAAATTTTAAAAACTGAATGGTTCGCTCAGTTATTCGCTGCTTCCTCAGATACTTCATCAGCATCCCAGTATTTGCTAATCGTCCTCTTCTAGAAGAAAAAAAAAAAAACAATCTAAGAGAAGAGCTTAGAAGAGTAGCTTCAAGCCAAAGAAGATTGGATTGAGAATTGGAATGTTATTCGTTATTTTCCACCTACTTAAAGATAATAGTTTAAGAAAAATTTCCTGCGTAGAAAATATAGCATATGGATACGATTTACATTTAAATATTAATATCCAAGAACATGGCCCATTTCCACTGTGGGCAGTTTTAATCGCAACACTGCTGTCTGCTGAATCAGTTGTTTTAGAGGACATTTTTGAACTAATATTATTCATAATACTAATCGAAATTATCGGATTTCCAATGATCATCATCAGCTTATTTTATAGGCAAGATATGCACCAGTTCTTCAACGTTTGTTGGGTACGCAGGAGTCTAAAATATCATCGATTTTGTTCTTATTTCCCATGTGAAAAGGAACGCGTGCAAATACAGATGAGATGAAACTCAAAATGTTTGAAAGTAAAATCTCACTTCTATTCTACGCTACTCCGCCTTTTTCATGGTCAAATCTTACACCCACTCGCTTTGTTACTTTTGTTACCATGGAAACATAGAAGCATTGCGTCACACAGTCTTACTCATCAACCAAATGAAACAATTTTATTAGAAAAGAACCTTTATAAAATTTTTTTTAAACTGAAGGTTATTTCCAGTATAATACGGAGGTGGAAAGTTCTCTTCCTGGAAGCTGTGGCTGACCATTGAACAGAAGAACACGCGCATAATACAGTGGCCTTAGTTGCTTTCAGACAACCAAGAATTATTGTGGACGCTCAAAGGTTAGTTGAAAGCGGATTTAAAAAGTTTAACAAAAGGGGAGAAATGCAAATCAGGGTCTACATGGGAAGAAACTACAACCTGAACCAGAAGAGACAATGGAGCATCTATAAATGGAGCATCTATATATGAGCCTCCGGGAGGAGAGATGTTATTTATAGAAATTGAATGCAATGGGCACTTCGATAAAATGGGAACCAGTTTCAGAAATGACTTTTACGTTCGTGCCTGAATGCAGTTTCAGATGGAGGCACTGCGAGGTCTGTGGAGTGAATCCTGTCCAAATCATGATCATTGCTTTTTCGACCTGAAGCGGCCCTAGAAAGTAACAGAAGCACTTTCTGTTGCTTTCTGGGGATGAAAGTGATTTCTCGCCCCCCTCCCTTTATTTTATGCACTGAAACTTGAAAACAATACATCATTAACACTGACGTGTCGAATTTTATCAGACTTTTAAAGTTGGAAATACAAAAATGTGAACAGCAAGTGCAAAATGAATTGGTGTCATTCATTGATTGTCGTTCAAATTTTTATTCCAGACCCTACACAGGAAGGGGACGCCCAAGTAATTGTTCGTCGAGGGAATCAAAACCGTTGGAGAAATACTTAATGTATTGAAAGGTGGGATGAAGAAATGCGACTACACGGACATGATTCAAAATGTTGAGGCTCGAGTGGACGTTTTCCAGTAATTGCCTCAGTGCATAATATGGAACTGTCGAAAGTATCTTAGTGTGTCCCTTCTCCTGACACTACAATAAAGAGTTGTATTGTAAACAGGGAAAAGCTCCTGCACACACTTAACAAGTGCGGATGATACATTCTGCTAATCATCATTCTCCTAGTAATGGAATTAACTGGATTGTTCGATCTCGTTGAGCGAATCGGCGTTGCGATTCTTCACTCCGTGTCAATGATTTTCAACCATCCATTGTCCGATCACAACGAGCCTTGAACCGCGTTTCCAGTTAGAGCAGTGTTTCTGATAATGTTTGTCTTTTGCGCATGGATATGGCCACTTTGGTACATAGTTTTTAGCACACCCCTAAAGCTCTCCATGACTTAAGTTAAACTCTTCGTAGAACGAATCTACGGATGCAAAGGGAACAATGTGCAGCTCTTTAGTTGTTGTTGCTGCTGCTGCTGCTGCTCACTCCTCCTATTAGTTTTCCCTCAGTTAATGTGGTCTTTCTGTCTGTTTGTTCGGATCAACGGTTTCTGTTAACCGTTACGCTTTCATTGTTTGATAGCATCAACCACAGTTGATCTGTAATGTTGTTGTTGTGCTCATATTGCACGATGAGTAATGTGGTATGGCCGCCCGTGATCACGCTTCTCTAGATGTTCAAAGTCGAAAGCACACACCGCATTTCTAGTACTTTGCTCAATCGCATTTAAAATTGCTTTCGTTTGTCTGTTAATGTGTACGTAGTTGACTTAAACCACATACTTACTCAAATAAAGGAGAGGTTCTTTAAGTATGGTGCCTTCAGATGGAATGACGTAGATTCGGTTCTCTCCAGAATTCTGAGAGTGAAGAAAAACTTAAAAGCTTTCGCCTGAAGCTGAAGTAAGTGCCTGTCTCAGACAGAGAGAAGAGGTCTCTTCCAGAAATACAGAATGTTTGGCATCACCAAAGGATGCATCTTCATAGATAACATCCGCACTGACACGTAATACTCTCTCCTCGCAATATTAATTACTTTAGTGTAAATGCAAGGATCAACTGACTTTTTGTTTAATATTTGAGGAACAATTTCAGAGTTAGTTAATAAATCCTTTTAGGATTAATCGTCGTCGTCGAAGTCTTTCTGCAATCCATCTTGTGCTTGGGAAAACAACTTTCGGTTTGTATTTTTTTTTCCCTAAGAAACAGCGAAGCCAACGTTCTGATTATTATGGAAAATATCTACAAAAGTCTCTTGTTGAGCACTCAGTAAAGGTTATGCAATATTTGGAAAGCATCGGTTTTGAATCCTGTCCGGGATTCTTAATGAATTTCCAACTTAACATCTACACGTGCTCCAGTTTAGCAGCTGCATGTGGTTCATCCTCAAACTTTACAGTTGTGGGATTACAAAAAGAAACAAAAAAAAAGGTTTTTGTTCAGTTAAAGGACGTGAAAGGGTTGTGGGACACGATTCGCTCATATACACACGGCAAACGCAGCTGAGACATTTTTGTGCTGTAAAATGCGTCATTAAGAAAGAGAATAGCGCTGATCTGTAAGCTAAATTATGTGAACAGTGTTAGGGAATTAGAGGATGGTGTTTGAAAACCTACTTTCAACAACAAAGTAAAGAACAAAATAAATCTTTCATTATTGTTCCTACATCTAATGAACAGAAAAAAATTCCAACACTTGTGTGACGAGTGGCTAGAGAGGAAACTGGTCATGAATTACAAAGTACGGAAAGGCGCACACCAGAAGACACGTCCGATAGGCCATTTTTTAATCGAGCCAATCAAATAGCGATCTTCGAGACGCCAAGAAAAATAGCACAAGTCTCCCTAAATCGTTTTTGTGAAATGTGCGATGGAAGATCATCTACAGAACAGGCCTACCTCGCACTGGTGATCGCGGATTAATTGGTGCTCGTAGGAATGAAAATCAAATATGTGTGATGGTGGCTTTTTCCATTGTTTTTGAGAGGATGACAAATGAAAGCAGCGATCTTACTGATAATTTTTTCTTTTTTTTTTCTTTTTTTCCGTCTGCATGTGGACTGATATGTTCGAATTCAGCAATACAAATAGTTGCTTGTCTTTAACGTCACAATATGTAATTTCGATTCGTCAGAAGGAAATTGATAAATCTTTTTTTCATTAAGAGACAAATAAGAAAGAAATGGTTTGTGGGCATTAAAAGAAATCAAGTGTGTACTTCCTTATAAAGATATCTCAACGTAAAATATGGTCATAAAAGCTATTTTTGAGACCTTAAAAATATTTCAACGAATTAAATGATGTCAACGATCACTTGCCTGAGTCCCTAAATAATTCCCCCCTCCCCTCTATCTCTCTTTCAAACTGAAGTGATTGCAAAATATTCTAACTGGAATTACTCAAAGGAATTTAAAAAGGCTTTGTAACGGGATGGAGTGACGTGGGTCTTCATGCTACTGGCATTCTCTGCGCACATTTAGATAGCTTCAGAATACCGGAAGGATGAACTACATTCAGTTCTGCCACTCTGAAGCACTTCGCCTCTCTCTCTCTCTCTCTCTCTCTCTCTCTCTCTCTCTCTCTCTCTCTCTCTCTCTCTCTCTCTCTTTCCATATAACAAAATACTTCACTTTAGCTGTGTTTTTCTGTTCCATGGCAGTAAGAGGTTCTGCTAACGTCTACGAAATGGCTAAAAGATACTGCTGTCAAAAAATAGTTTTTTTTTTCTTTTTAATTAAGTTATAAAGCCTTCGTAGTTCGATTGGTTTTGATGATATTGGAAAGATCTGGGTTCAACTCCCGTTTAAGACACGAAGAACCTTTATATGGACTTCGTCAGGATGTTTTTTCCCAGAAATTTAGATTTTCATCGCCCAAAATATTCGGCTGAATACACAGAAAGAGAAGAGGAGACTTTTAGAATAAGGATTAACTACCTTATTCAGTCGGTTGTGGTACGGTGTTGGTCAACGCATAAGTAAAACCAAACAGAATAGAAGAAAATTCAGTTTTATGTACACCTGGAGCGTGCACACTTCAGGCCTCCATTAAGCAATGTAAAGACATTCACAACACTCGTGTCTACAGTTCAATCCAAACCTCACAGTGGAGTTGCTCAGCCAACAAAACGAATCACTTCCGTTTGCCCTGTTTTCTTCCGCACGAATTGTGACTCCCTAACTTGTATTTCAACGGTGACCGCGAGGCCCTCGTTACGGTAAAAAATGTTGAGTGATTTGTACAAGTACACATGACTTATGACTTCTTGCATGACTGCCTTCCTAACAAAGACTCTCTCTCTCTCTCACTTCAGCTTAGTTGACTTGCGAGTCATTAATCTCTCAGCATTGAAATGTTTCTTGTTGTAGCCGTCAGAGGGAGGTGCTGTCTTTCTGAGCTATTCGTTAAGTTTCTCCTTTCTATGAGCATATCAAGGGCAAGCGAATAGCGAATGTGAGAATTTTGTGAATTGTTGTTGTCGCCTTCAGCAGATTCATTATGCAAATTTCTGAGGGGGAGGGTAGACAATAGGAAGCAAACATGTCTATAATTCTTTATTCGGCATCACTTCTTTTCGGCGATTAGATGGCTGTTGCACCGATGTTCAAGTCAAAATTGAAAATGCCTGATAAATATAAGTCCGAACCTACGTGTGGTAGAATGTTCTTTGGATTTTCGCATAAATGATTGTGATTTCTGGTTTAATAATAATGAATTATGGTCGTATTTAAGAGTCACATAGACCTCGCACCAATTTATATATAGAATCCTCACAAAAAATCTGTTAGGTCGTTCCAATTTTTGCGGCATTTGGACCCTTTGTAGGGGCATAAAAGGACAAAAAGTGTCAAAATGATAAATTTCAATAACTGTCCTCTGACTGGGTGGAACTACTACTTACTCTGCGAGGGTGTGTCTGGAGATAGTTAGAGCACATGCGCTTTCGTTAACTTTTCGCATCGAATATCAAACCTATTAGATTTGTGGAATCTCCTTTATATTATCTGCTCTGACTCAAGATTTCCTACCCGCATTTTGTTTCCTTTGTTAGCTGCTAACCGTTCTCTAATTCTAATGATATTTTTGATGATTTAACTCTGAAAGTTTACCACAAACACACTAATTACCCAACTAGTGAGATAATCTTCCTTGGTGATTTCAACGTCCATAACTCTCCGATGGTCTTCCCATTCTATGGCTTCGCAGTGCAAGCTGGAAGAGAAGGTGAACTGTTTACTGTCAGTAAGGATTTAACATATTAAATCATCCGCTGCCAGATTACGATGTAATCTCATAATTCTTCCAATACCACAGACCTTTTTTAACCAGCTCCTCCTCCTCCAAATACGCCTCCATGTAAGCTCCTTTTTGACAATCTCTCACCATAACTTTGCCAATGTTTCATTTTCCTCCAGATTGTCCTTCCTGCCAATCTCAGTCTTATATCCTACGGCACTACAATGGTGCCAGATGGGATGATCTGGAAAAGAAAGACTTGTTGGACCGATTACCTTTGTTTCCCACTCTATTTAAAACTCCGACTCTGTCCAATCCCAAGTTTCCCAACAAATGTACCAAAGCAATCCAAGACAAAAATTCAACACACATTCAATGGCTCTAGTTAAAATCTTCAGCTTCTCATCCAGCTTAGATAACAGCCATAACAACTGTAAAAAATCATCAACAAATCCAGGACATACTTTGTTAGCTCCAGATGCACTCTGCTTGCCTCCTGCTCAATTGACATTTAAGTCTTCTGAGCAAAGACACACAAGGCAAAATATCTTCACCTCTCTAATCGTGATAGTATTATTGTAATATCACTGAGTGATAAAGCAGACCTCTTGGAGTCAGTTTTTATCTCCATATTTTGAGAAGACAATTGAGTCAAATCTCCTAATATGTCACAAACAATTTATAGCATCCTCTGCTCTTTTGTACAAAGATATTAGAAATATCATCAGTATTCTTAATATTAATAAATATCTTGGTTCATTTGGCATCCTAAAAAAAGGAAGATAAAAATTGACCATCGAATAATCTCCGATTTGTCTGACCTCAGGATGGGGATGATCATTAATAACTAGCTTATCTACTACTTGATGACCAGTCACTTAATGGGTGATCATCAAGAGGGATTCTACTATTTTCGTTCCATACATCTTATTCTTTTAATTTTTCTCACCAAGCTACGATATTATGCTCTTCTGCTTCCTTTTGTGAATGGATTGTCGGTTTCCTATGCATTCCTGGAATGTCGTGGTGAATGGACTTCTCTCATCCGATTTCTTTACCAATGATAGAATATCCCAGGCTTCTGCACTCTCCCTATCCATATATGTGAGCGATACTCTTTAACTACTAATATTATGCACAGTTTTGCCGATGACAATGCTCTTCCTTCCTCTTCTTCATTTTACAGACCCTGTCGTACTCAAACGATGGAAGCGTACTGATCTTCACTTTGATCTCCTCGCCATTCTCAAGTGAGATGAGATAATTTAGTGAATTTCTACCAAAATACTGTTCTGTTTTGTTTCCCAAAAGAAAGTTCTTACTTCATCCCGTCTTACTTTTAGCAGCATTTCGATCTCCTGTTAATGTCAGTTTCGCCTTCGTGGGTTGCCTTTCATATCTAGGTCATCCTGGCACAAACCTATCAAATACGTAGCGTTCAAAGCATAGAATAAAATGATACTATTTTTCGTTTACAACACTACTTTTCTCTCTCTCTCTCTCTCTCTCTCTCTCTCTCTCTCTCTCTCTCTCTCTCTCTCTCTCTCTCTCTCTCTCTCTCTCTCTCTCTCTCCCCCCGGCTCGACACCTAATTTTAAACTTCAACTTTAAAAATTTCACATGTGACCTTCCTAAGAATATTCTCGCATTTGTGGGGTGGTGTATCCCAAATCAACAACTGTTAGGACGGTTTTGATAGCGTACAGAAAATAGCAATCTGCTTAATAGGTGACCTCTCTCAGAGACTTTCTCCAATCACTTTCTCGTAGGCGCCATATTTCTGCATTATGCCAATTTTATGGGTATTTTCATGGAAATTGCTCCACCCATCTGACCACCACTATCATTCCTCCGCTTCCCCCTAATCATTGAAATCAAGTAAGAACTCTAGCAGCCATTGGTCAACATCCACACAATCCTCTGATCTTCATTACCTTTATCCCTGTTCTTTGGAACAACCTTCCCGCATGGTTTTCCCCATTGAGCACAACTACAACTCCCCAGCGCTTCAAAAAACAATTTATTGTTTTCTCCCTGACCATCTTCCCCTATATACGGCTCTGTCGTTTTCGTTTTTGTTTTTTTTTTGTCTCTTGAGTGTTTATGGTTGTTTTAAAAATGCGACCGTTTGTGGTAGCAAAACAGACAAGATAAAATCACACACGTGTAGTAGATAAGCCAATGAGAAAGGAAATGATGGTATTCAATCATAAAATTGTTGTTTCATAATCGCATTTCTGTGTAGTGAACCATTTTTATCGCAACTATTGTAAAATTTTCACATGCAATTTTGTCACTGCAAACGGTCAAACCGGAGCCAAAATTGCCTAGTAGAGATCATGAAATTTGATATTTCAATAAATTGCATCCAGATATTGCAGAATTATTGCTATCTTGGAATTGTTTTACCAATAAACGAGATCCAATTGAAACCATAATTCTTCCACATGATCATATTTCGTTGGGTGCATTCGAAGTCTCCAAGTTTTTTGAATTTCGTACTGCTGTACTTCCTGAGTGATGTTATTGCAATATGTAACTTCGCCATATGTCTACGCCCTTGTGATCCACTCTGAAATGGACTGACTGAAATGAAAATTATGATAGTTTGGCACTTTTTAAAGAACTGCGATGAAAGTCATTCTGCCAGAGACACGGAAGAAGCTTGCATACGAAGAGCAGAACAGAAAGCAGGCATTCTGAAAAGGTTGGTAAAGCAGTTCAAAGGTGAAGAACCCCCCCCCCTTGATGAAAGGCTTTTCTCGCTCACTCTGTTTTTCGTTTCTTTAAAATTGAACTTCATATTGGCAAGTGATTCAAATAATAATAAATTCTGCTTGATTTGCAGTTATTTAATGAAAATTTGTATTTATGATCGCTATTCGAATTTGTGGAGTTTCAACTGCATCGTTTTGATTACGAACAATTCTGGGAGACATTGGCCTGCAGAATTAGGATGATTATTGTTGTCAATACGCAAGAATTTGTTTAGGATAGCATCTTTTATGACAAGCTGCAATCATTTCCTCGTGTTTTACTGGAAAAAGCACAATCCTACGTTAAATGGAAAAGATACATTACTAAGGAAAGAAAATACAAAAGTATTTTCTTCCCTTATTTATTATTAGTTTTTATTGTATTTTATTATTTTTTTGAATTGATATTTTATTTACTGTAAAGCTTCTTCCGAAAATATGAGTTTGACATACTTTGTACGCCACAAGATCGCTTACATGAACAGGGAAAAAAAAAAAAAGAAATTACAGAGCTAAAAGTATACGTAAACAAACATGTCTAGGTTAATTTAATTGCTCTCCTACTGAAAGTGTCAAAAATATTTTTAATCGAATTTATGGATAAACTGATTTAATAATCGGGAACCTTCGAGATGATCATCAGTAAAAAAAACTGTGTGTGTGTGTGTGAGAGAGAGAGAGAGAGAGCACTAAGTTTCTTTGGCAACAAAGTGACAAGCAAGAAAGGACGAAGAGAAAAGTGCTAGTCCTTGTGTGTGACCTGCAGAAAGTGTAATCACCAGTGTTAATTTAAAAAATAAAAAATAAACAAATTAATTTTTTTAAAATTAAAAAGCAAATTTTTAATTTTATTTTACTTAGTATTATTTATTTATTGTGAGAAATGACGCACGATTCACTTAACTGGTATGTACTTTACTAAGTTATTTATTTAAAACGAGAAACCGGCTTTTGCATCAGAATTTAAAGAAGCAAAATGGAAGATGACCTGCAAATTTGTTTCTTTGTGCGTTGAATTCCAAGTAAGAGCCGAGTACTCTCTGTTATGCTTACAAAAATGCTGAAAGAGAGTGACAGTGAAACGGGAAAATGCCATCTATACATACAGCAAACGCAGAAGGCTGGTTTAACAATGCAACAGCGCAACTTGAGGCTTTCTGACACCATTTGAAAAGAGTTAGGAAGCACAATCCATCGTACTGATGCAA
Organism: Typopeltis vanoorti; assembly: GCF_054136105.1. Classification (NCBI taxonomy): domain Eukaryota; kingdom Metazoa; phylum Arthropoda; class Arachnida; order Uropygi; family Thelyphonidae; genus Typopeltis; species Typopeltis vanoorti. Next base: position 3,139,326 of record NC_143561.1, read on the forward strand.
TTAATTCACAACGCCCGCTTGCAAAACACAAATCATAAAAAGGAAGGTTATAGAGGATGCTTTTATGACGCCATCAAAAAAGGTGCATCTTCTGGGCTGCCTCAATGTACACCTTCTAATTTCAAAGAAGACACAGCACCCTCCCAGAATGCAGGATGATTTGTTGGCAAGTGCTTGGAAGGAGGGAGGGGGGTAGGACTCTTCTGATTTCTTCACTTGCATTGCAAATTTTCTACATTGTTCCCAGAGAGATTGCTTTTCTACCGGGATGGAAGTGGAGGTCTGTTTCAAGACTGCTTTGAGCAAAAATGGAAAATTGCCTTCCAACCCTTTCTAGTAACAAACGTTCAGAATGCAGCGTCATAAACCATCCTTTAGTGTGTAGCAAACCTCCACTTATACGCAAGGTTAATTAGGTTTTTGAACTCTTGTTAAAATGGATTTTAGTTTTTATTATTTCGAGAATTTTTGTTGAGTCTTCCTGTTTCTGTTCCGGCAGAACCGCCTTCTGCTAATTTCTTGATCAACGTCTTCTGTGCTGCTTTTCTTAGGCACGCAGACAAAACCGAATTTCCATTACTGACTAATTAGCCCTAATTAAATTCGACTTCTTAATCTTCTTTGAAAGCACTTGCATTGTCAATGAAATTCCCACTTGGTGTATAATTTAGAACCCGATGATTTTGTGCACGCAACCCCACGAGCTCTTTGTTCACTTCCCCTTGCGCGATTTCATTAACCTACTTCCGTCTGTTTAGTCCACTTGCCTTGATTTTAATGCCCGATAAAGTTTTATGCGACAATTTGCACACGCGTTTGGAATTCGGGTTTCGTCCAACTTCGGTTTTATGGCGAAAGGCGAGAACTAATCGAAGTTAGATTCGTGCTCGGACTAATCTCTTTTCGAAGGGTATACTGTTTCTAGGATTTCTTCAAAATACACTTAATCAATAAACGAAAAATGTTCGTATTAATCGGTTTACAAATCTAATTTCTTTTATTCCATTCTTTCTTTAATTTGCTATTTCAGTAGCTATTCAATAAATTACCGAACTTATTAATTAAATTAAATAGCTGTTTTAAACAGATGCTTATTTAGTTAGTTATTTTATCGGGTTAATATATATATAAATATAAATTTATTATTTTTTGTAAGAGCAAAGCGCGAACAGTTGCTATAGCTGTGTTTTGATAGGTGGCGCCACTGTTCCACTGTAAATGTAATCTTAAACGCACCGTCGCAGTTGATTATTTTTTGAGCAAACCTATTACAAACGATATCATTATGATAATCTCGTTAAGCAGATATTATTTACATTTGTTTTGCTTAACATTTCGGCTTTTCTTCATGCTTTTCTTTCAACTCTTTATGATACGAAGAAAATATTAGTTTCCTTAATGCATTCGCTCTATTGACGATCTATTTGCGGAGCTTTATTATTTAATTATTATTTTTTTATTATTATAATTATTTTACCATGCCCTCTATTCTGATTTCATCGCTTTTCCTATCAATATATATATATATAAGTAATCATGTTTCCTTATAGATATGTTTCCTTAGCATAATCTTGAATTGTGAAAGATTATTTTTCAGTCTTGTTTTTTGAGTTCTGTTCATTACACATTTTGATAGATAAATATTGAAATTGCTTATTTTTCACGGTCAAGACACACCATTTGAGAATTTTCCCTTACTCACGTGTTAGAGGTTACTAATCTGTTTAATATTCATATTTAATATGAGAGAGAGAGAGAGAGAGAGAGAGAGAGAGAGGTCAGCTATTTGGGGAATTACTCTTTTCTCTATAAAATCAGTTCTTAAGGATGTATTGGGTACACTACCCCATATATGTGAATAATATTCCAAGGCTCGTTGGATTTATATTTATGAAGTGTTAGGATTTACTTGAGCAGGAGAGAAGTACTAGTTGAACAAAAGACGATAGAAGTGTTTTGAAGGCTTCAATGTTTATGTGTTTATGCAAGGATAAGCCAGATATGAAATCTAGCCCAAGATAGAAAACTGATCTTGGTTGGAAATCAGAACGTTGTTAAAAAACGTGGCAGTGAAGTAGGTTCTTGCTTGAAGACAGGATTATGTTTTAATAACATTGAAATTCACTGTTTTCTTCGACCCAGTGGTGAAGAGATCAGTGTTTAAGTCAGTCATTAATCATGGAAGATCTTGAAGCTTGAATTATTTGAGTACTATCAGGTTTCTGGAATGAAGGAGAGGAATAGAGAGTGCAGTCATCAACAAAACCATGAATGCGACTTGAAGTTAGAGGGAAAACATTATTGACGTAAAGGGTGGAGATCGCAGAGGTGAGTACAGAACACTGAGGTACTCCAGATTGATGAAGAAATGCGATGAGATGAAGCCATCCACCATGAGAAAGGAAACTATTCACTCTGACACACAATGTACGACCAAGGCGAAAGGTGGTAATCAAGTCGCAATGGATGGGAGGGAGACCAAAAGATGGGAACTTCTTGAGAAGGCCTTGATTTCAGAGACTATCAAATGCCCTTGGAAATATCAAGAACGACCACATAAAAGAGAATGACGAAATCCACATCGGTGATCACTAATTTACTGATGGATCTGAAAGCAGTGAAGAAACTGGTTCGTGATGACTTTCTCCATCACTTTCGAGAGTAACGAGGTAAGGACAATGGAACCATAGCTTGATGGATAACTTTAATCTCCCTTTTTAGAGACAGACCGGATACATCCTTTCTTCTATGCTATTGGGTGGATGCCATTTGAATATGACAGATTACATTTAGCATTAGAAGGTGAGTTAAATCATCTGGAACACGAGACATTTCTATGAAGACGTCCTTTTGATATAAGAAGAGGTGATTTGCCTATGACTAGCGGTCTGTCGTTAGGGGATTTTAATCCTAGTATCGTCAGGATGAGGAAGACACCTAATAGGGCAGAAATTTTGCTCAACAGCCTGAGAAGCTGGAGTTTTAACTTTTATAGCCAACTGAATTTATGCTGAATTTTTGTCTTCTTCTGCTTACTTTGGCATGTTTGGTTGAGGCTTCGATATAGGTTGAGGATTTTGAATGGAGGGAGGAATAAAGGCATCCCTTTAACCAAGATCAGACCGTAGAAACGAGGCATAGAAAACCTGATGTTGGTGCAGTTGTAGTGCGATATGATAAGAGATGAGATTGGCTAAGAGAGAGAGAGAGAGAGAGAGAGAAATGTGTAAAAATAAATAAATAAATAAATAATAAACATGGACAAGGCTATGGTCAGAGTTACTAGGAAGACAAACATTGGTGTATTTTGTGGAAAGGTTCGTTAAGAAAATCTCCAAGTCGTTGGAGGAATGACGTGGTGATTTGGAGTTCTGATAGGGCAGCGGACAATTTGCATTAGACCATTACAGTGTGAATTATGGAGATTGATTTTCTAAGATTTTCTCACATTCTCTTGCATTTAGATGACAGGATAGTTTTTTTTTTTGAAATTGCGTAAGATTTTGAGTTAGTTTTTTGAGATTTTGACATGATGCTATTCAGCAATCCATTGACTGAATAGTATCTTTTTATGGGATTTCCATCTACGAAAGGTTGCGAATTTATAGTACATTAGGACGGTTGATAGTTTTAGGAGTTTTTTATTTTTATAAATGTTTACATTTTATTCTATTTTTTTTTTATTATTATTCATTTTTACTTGGTCCGGAAAACCTGTTCTAGACACCAAACATGGAAACTTTCAAGCCACTTTAGGCCTCCAATAATTGCTGTGGTTGTCTCACACCGAACGGTGAAATTCATCTCCCACATAAACACAATCATAATCATCCATGCCCAGAGCAGGATTGGAATCGAATCGGCAGCCTTGGAGAACTGGTACGGTAACCACTCAGCCAAATGGTTAGTACTGCGTTTATTACTGCTTGGACCAGAAGGTTTTATGAAAAGGTTTTTGATATGAGCGAATTAAAATTGGTGGCTGCTAATAGCGGACGAATTTTCCCAGTGACTGAGTTATATCTTGCTGAACGACTCTCAGGAATTAAAAAATTTCAGGGGTATGTCCTTTGATGCGGTTACTTTAGTGGGTACTAGTGCTATTTCCGCTACCTTGAGGTGATAGCGACTGATATCGATAGCCCTCTGTGTCCATGAAATACGTCGAATTGTATTCCTGCCAAGCGGATGATCAATGATATTGTTTTGCAGCCATGATGTTGGCAATTTCTGTCAAATAATTTGCAGTGGAGTTTTCTTTGGTGGCAACGATCACAAATCAGGTGACATTGTAACTTCGGTAATGTTGTTACACACTGAAGAGTTATCTGTCTGTTATTTGTCTGTGTTCTGTGACAGACAAATAAAATCCATTGTCCCCGCTTCCTTCTCCAAGGTCGTAAAAGAGAACTGTCTTGTTGCTATGGCTGCTAATCCTTAGAAGGAGGCCGGAGGTCAAAAGTCTAGGTGTCCGGCAAGAGGCATTAGGAGGGGAGATACTGCTGCGTAAAACCAAGAAAAGCCTCGCACTGCTCTACAAGGATAAACAGTGTCATACATAAGGTTTCGTTCGCCAGACATACTAAGGAGTTTTAGGAGCAGAATGCGCGCTTTTACTTTTTGGTCGTTTAGTCAACCTGGAAAAATATTCAGATGCATTTAGTAATGAGGGAAAAATACATTTTTCAAATTAAGAAGAAAATGTATAAAATATACATGGTGTCCCAAAATTCGCGCAATTAAATTTAGCGCCATTTGTGCGGTAAAGTGTTGCCAACGAGAAAAAAAAAAGACAGCGTGACAGCTGGAAGTTCAGGGTTATTAAAAATGACCACACACAGCGAAGAGAGTTCGTTGAATGGATTATGGAACAACAACAATTGGATGCTTATTTTTCGAACAAAATCATCTTCAGCGATGAGGCTCATTTTCATCTTGATGGCTTCGTTAATCGACAAAATTGTCGCAACTGGGATTAAGAAAATCCACGAGTGATTGTTGAGAAACAAATGCATCCACAACGTGTCACTGTTTGGTGCGGATTTTGGGCTGGAGGCATCATCGGTCCATTCTTCTTCGAAAATGCGGCTGGTAAGGCAATAACAGTTAATGGTGCTCGCTATCGCGACATGACAATCCAGTTTTTGTGCCTAAATTGCAAGATATGGATGTGGACGACATGTGGTTTCAACAAGACGGTGCCACGTGCCATACAGCCCGAGAAACAACTCAATTACTGCATGAGTCATTTCCTGATGGTGTAATTTCCCGTTTTGGTGATCAGAATTGGCCGCCCAGATCACGTGACTTAACGCCGTTGGACTTTTTTCTTTGGGGTTTTTTGAAGTTTAAGGTTTATGCCAACAAGCCCACGACCACCCGCGCCTTTAAGGAGAAAATTGAGCGCTGTATCAACGAAATTCAGCCACATTTATGCAAAACTGTCATGAAAAATTTCGAGAAAAGAGTGCGTATGTGCCAGCAAAGCCGTGGAGGCCATTTACCCGATATGCTATTCCATGCATAAACCTATACTGTATACTTTATGAATCAATAAGAAATTACAATTTTTAATTAAAAACCTGTGTTTTCTATCAAAATTACTTCTTGCGTGAATTTTGGGACACCCTGTATAAAAGAAAGGAGTCAAAAAGGAAGGATATGGCTTGCTTGTTGCAGATGAGAAGACGTTAAGATCTGAGTGGCTTCTCAGCTACGTGAGAAAGTGCGTTGTTTTTGTTGGTCAGGAGGAGAATGCCATTGGATCATTATTCATTGAGTTGGGCTAGAGCTCGTCTTTCACATGATGGAAAAATTCGAGATCTTCTGTATAATCGAGTAGATTTTGCTTAGGTGGCGAGTGGGCGATATGCTGCTGAAAACCTGAGGATTTTTTTTCAGCAGTACATTTTTGACGGTTTTTCAAAAACCGTCAGTCGAACTAAACTGATTGTTGAACGAAACTGGTCACACTCTGTAATCCCAGCTGGAATGATCAAGTCACTGTGGGTTCTTCACTGTTTCCAAACTTGTAGAGCATTTCAGTAGTTGAAGGTAGTTTGAACGGTGATGTCCTGACCATTTAGAGAATGAAGTTAACATGATCATTAATTCTTTCACTGTGTTCAAGAAAGCTAACTTGAAGAGTCTATTTGGAAGAGGGTGTTTATATGTGCCCTTTTTTTTAATGTATGAAATTTAAATGAATGTGGAGTAGTTTACAAGGTTCACGAGCGGGTTGTCCGGTTGCTTTTATTTCAGTGGAAGCAAGACATTGGATTTGAATCTGACAGAGGAAGCTTTCAAGTATGAGAGAACACTGGTGGTTATTAGGTGATTAGGCTTTTCCCCAAGGTTTGAAAACGTTACTCATATTGTTCCACTAATCTGTCTGTCTGTCTAAACTGGTACTACAGCAATGTTAGTGAAGTATTTTATAATTTGTTTCTTGCCGTGGTGCATGCAGAAGCATTTTTTCCTTTATTCAATCGAGTGCAGACTCACTGAGTTCGATTGTAGAGTCACTTTTTGGTTTCCTGTTTGCTTAGTCACAGGACAGTGGTCTTTCAGAGTTAACTTTTGCATTAGAGGCTGATGCATTCAGCCTACGAGCTTATTTGCTTTCTTTCCTCATCATTACACACTGCAATTGTGAGTCTTCCGCATAATGCTGATCTCTAAATGTGAAACTATTATGCTGATTCTTTTAGCAAGCATGGTGCCCTGAATTGTTTTTCTTTATTTTCCCCAGACAGGTTAGAAGCAGTTGTGCACAGAGGAAGGATTTCTTCTTTTTATCCCATGAGAATCATTACTATCCCAATGAACTTATCGTTGATTTTTAAACCGAAAGGTGCTTCTCATAGAGTGATAATCAGTGATGCATGGCATATGTGATGAATAAAAAGAGAGATGGAATGTTTGAATAATGATCCGCGCAGATAGATTTAAAAAAAAAATTAAATTAACAGCCTCATATGGACAGATATCACCAGGCATTAGCAAAAGATCAGCAGCTCTTTGTATTAATGGTTTTATGCAATGGCATATCTTATGACAAAGGCAGAAATTGTTGGTTGGCTGTGATAAACAGATTTGAGATTTGGTCGTTCGTTGAAAGTGCATGAATGAGGTCGGGTGGCTCATCTTCAAACTGCTAACAACCACAGGTTGTTTCTCGATAAACGGATAGTCGTTTGGAAACGAACACTGTGTCGAGCACTATGTGTACTTCAACCCAGTAACTTCAACTCAGGCACGTCCCAGTAAAAAAGATTGTTGGTGATTGGATAGAATACCTGCTTGCTGGGTGTGTTGAATCAAAGTGTTGTAAGCCTTGCTCATTAACAAATGAAGAGAAATTGAAGGATTTTAGGGAAATTAGAAGAATCTTTGGGTTACGGTCTAGAATTTCATGGGCGACTTAAAGGCAAAAACAGATGCAAATATAAATAACCTAAATTCGTTGAGAAGATTTGGAAGGGAGAGGAAAAATGAGAAAAGGTCAATACTTCTGGAATTAACTGAAGAAGATAACCTCATCATCATGAACGTATTCTTTAATTAAAAGAAACATCCTTTTAAATGGACATGGGGAATGGCCAGAATTTTAATGAAGAAGAAGATTTTATAATAACAAATAAGAGACAAAATAATGTAACAGTTAAAAATAATAATAGGGATAATGATCACAGAATGGTAAGATCTAAAATTATAATGAATAAAAATTAGTAAGAATAAACTAATTAAAAAGAAGCAATGAACGTAGAAATTTTAAACTTCAAAAAGTAGATATGAAGTCGTTTTAAAAAGAAACCCTCAAAGCATATCAGTGGGGAAAAGGGAAAAAGAGGGAAATGATAAAGACCCAAGCGGGATTAATCATAAGCTAAAGAATACTGTGGTCAATATCTTCAGTGAAATAGGTGGAATTATTTCTCTTGCAAAATGTGAAGTGAATTTTCCAAAGAAACATGATTAAGAAGACGCAGAAAAATAAAAAGGAATGCTACTATAAAAAGTCAATAGAATATATTCAGATACATGCGAAACGGTCAGGAAAAGAATGTCACATAAAATCCTATCTTTTATTACAGAAAAATAAAAAGAATAACATTGATAATAATAAAAAAAGAAGACAATTGTGAATTGGACATGCCAAAAGGTATTCGGAGAAAAGGTTGAGGCAGTTTTGGAAACAATAAGCAGGGAATGGCTCCTGGAGAAGGTGGGTTAACATCGAATTGCAGATTAGGGAAACTAGAAGAATCTTTGGGTTACGGTCTAGAAATTCTCGCCGTAATCCAAGGACAAAACTCTGTACACTTCGCTTAAGAACAGAGAAAACTCCCAGAACTGCGGAACAAAACAATAAAATAAAATTGAAAAGCAAGACATCTCAAATTACAAAATAACAGGCAGTCATTTACAAAAGTAATAAAAGAATAATACATCAGCTCGAGTACATGCAATCACAGGAGCGAGTAGATTATCTCTTAGATAAATTACGGAAAAAAAACAAAAAACTAATATAACAAACCTGACTGTTTTGTCTTTCGTAAACTTTGCAAAGCATTCTGGGATGTTTTTTCCACACTCTCACAATGGCATCGCCCAATTGTTACAGATTGGATGGTGGCAAGTTGCTGCTGCGAACTGCTCTTTCCATCTCATACAGAAATGCTCTGTTGAATTGAGACATGGGGACTGAGCTAGCCACCGAAGTAAAGGAAACTCGGTGTCATGTTCCTGGAATCACTTCGACACGCTAAGCGTTCTGTGGAATGGCGGATTGTCTTGCAAGAAGTACCTATTTGACAATAGGTAAAGTGTGTCATGAATGGGCGAACATGGTCAGCGACGATGTTAAAATAGGCTGTCGCATTCAGGCAGTTTTCAACTGGTATGAGAGGGACCTAATGTGTGCCAGGGTCATGTAAATGTATTTGGGTCTCCATTATGGGCCATTTTCATTCGGCATGTCTGTTGCTGAGGGTGAACAATCACTGCTCGTTTATGTGGCTTATGTGGCACCTCACCCTTTGCTATCATGGCTTTGAACGTAGAGCTTAGAAGGCTAACTCAACAAAAACAAAAAAACCAGTGGCTAAGATCTTTTAGAGTAATTCCTGATCATTTTTAGCGTGCATGTCTGAAATCGTGTCAACAGTAGGACAGAGCAATGTAAGTTAACGTTTTTTTTAGCTATAATATAAGCAAATTTAAAAACCACACTTGAAAGAAAGATAAAATCAGGAGGCACAGTTTATACGTGAAAAATAAATAAAAATTCGACATCGAGTTTCAGGCCAAGTTGTTCATGACTGTATTACATGGATTTCTGCGTGTTATCACATTTAGAGAGAAAACGTTTCGAGTGTGAACACATATTAGCATTTTGGTGCCGATTAACGAAGTTGATGAGGTTGGTGCAGTTTTTATGTAATCGTCCAAGTTTTAGAACTTCTGCACCAAGCTAATCAATGAAAGAAAGAAGTTGTGATTAGCAAATACTAAGTAAAGTCTGCAAACGAATACAAGAGAAACCGCAGGGAAATTATTATTATGTTATACTACTTTGATCATGAAAGGCTGCAAATCTACAGCAAGTTAGTACAGGGGTTGAGTAACGATTTTTAAAATTTTGATTTTTGTAATTTTTACATAATCCCGAAACCCTACCCTAGAGACCAAGATTGAACTATTTCGAGGCACTTCAGGCAATCGGGACGTCTCACATCAAGCGATCAAAATCATTTCCGCCCCACCTGGCGACATTCATAGACATCCGTGAACACCGGGGATTGGTATTGGCAGCCTGCTGGCTGAAGTCGATACGTTAATCACTCGGCCATCCAGACATTAGACTACGAAAGATAGCAGGTTGCAAATTACGGATGAGGTCATTTTATTCGTTGTAGTTTCTCATCGAAGCATCCAGCTATCGTTATTGCTTCCATTTTTTCTCAGATTCTTAGAACCAACTAATGTCGAGTCGCCTAAAGGAATCTAATCTTGCATTTTGTTTGACTACGACCAGCAGAGGGCACCACCGTATCCTAAACGTGTTGGGAGCAATCGCATGTCACAGCCGATTCATTTGACTTCACAGAAAAGCTGTCGATGTCTTGACAGCCATGAATTCATGATTTTCATACGAAAAATGCTCCACCCTTCCTACGAGACAGGGTACCTCATCCTTTCGGTTGAAAAACATGATAAAAGTTTCTCGCGTCCTGAACGGCATTCGAAACGGAATTTTTAGATAAACCGCATCGTCGATGATTGTTGAGATGAGGAAGACTCGCAGGCAACGGATGTCGCTGCAAATTCTCATTTTGTTTCGTGCGAAAGGGATGGCGCAGGATGCTCTTCAATTATAATCTTGGCTATTTCTAGAAAATGACTTTCTGATTATTTCCTGTAGTGTAATCAGTGCGCATGGACTGCGATGAATGTGATTGTGATCTCGATTTCAAAAATTTCATTCCAGAAGCATTTCTCCAGGATTACTTAAGGGTTAAAGATTTATAACTGGGAGGAGATTTTCACGTAGCATTTGAAGAAATGCGGAGAACCAACCAAGGCTTCTGACTAATGCTCAATCCTCACCTTCTCGTGGTGCATTCTGTTAGTAGGAATCTACGGGCAACAACGAGAATGGGCTGGCAATTTGGGATTTAGCTGACCAAACTGCCAAAATTGACTTAACCAAAATTCAAAATGATAGTAAAACATGACAGCGTTCTTTCTCATTCACTGATTTAAGAACCAGGTTTTCGTTATTCAAGGATTACTTCACTAATGGTGTAAGTAGTTCCTTTAAAGTTACTTCCTTCCAGTCAACTTTTAGGATCCTTTACTTCACTCATTTAGATTCACCTGTTTTACTGTTTTATCTTCCTTTGATTTGATCTCTGGTCGGTTTGTTCTTTTACGGATGAAAAATTTGAGTTTCCGGAAGAAAAAAGCTTCTTCCTGCCGTATGGCACTGGCAACCCATCTTTAATTGAAAAGTTAAATTAATAAATTTAGTTTAATCCTTTATCCATGTGTAAGCAAACAAAGTTTCGCCTGAAGTATCTTCAGGACTGAGGCAACTCCTGGTAAAGATGGACCAAGCTCTCATCTTTCCTTATCTTAGTATCTCCCATAATGCAAAGCCCATCTCCTTGCGGGCATGTATAATGCTATGCATTAAAGGAAGGGCCACTGCCCAGACCTGTTCCGACCTTTATTGAGGTCTCGTCAGTGGGAGTCAGACCCAGAGGTGGTGGTGATACCAAGGTGAAAGCAATAGAGAAGTCATATTTACCTATATGAGTTGCCAAAAGGTGTCTCACTTTATTATTAAATTACTTTGGATTTAGAGTCTGGGTAGTAGCCCTTCCCTTAATGCATAGCATTCTACATGTCCTCAAGGAGATGTGTTTTGCATTATGGGAGATACTAAGATAAGGACCGATGAGAACTTGGTCCACCTTTACCATGAGTTACCTCAGTCCTGAAAATACTTCAGGCGAAACTTTGTTTGCTTATACTTGGATAAAGGATTAAACTAAATATATAATTTATAGTCTAACCAAGTGGAAAAAAACTTCCAACAGACGTGATAAATGTTCTTTCCCTCACACGAGATTCGAACTCAAGTCTTTCCAGCCAAAGGAGAAATGTCGCGTCCCCACTCACGACTGCGACAGAGGGCATTGTTAGTCTTCCTCATCTCCAAATATGACTGACGGAAAGCTTATTAGATAGACTATTCTTTCTTCTTTCTTTCTTTGTTCAACACTTCATTTGATTAATATTCCATAGCACCACCTATTGTGTGTTTTGAATCTCAGATTTCATGTACTTGCGAAGCTGCAGCAAAGATGATAAAGAAACAGAAAGCAGTAAATGGGTTGAATTCCTCATTCGAACAGCCGAAGTGGTGCTTGGAAAAGTTCTCCTGTGATAAGAAAAGAATTTTGAAAAAAGACAGAGGATAGCTATTTTGCGTACAAGCGATTTCAAAGCACTGCTGTGAGAGATCCGTGTCTGCAAAGAAGTAATCCGCTGGCGCACAGAATTATTTCACCTAACTTTTAGACTAATCCATTACTTTTCTCAGCCTTTCCCCTCGTGGAATTTGCATATTAAACTTACTAACTTCTGTTGCTCGGTGTTTGTGTTCAAATCCCCAAATCCAGTGGATCTATAAATCGTTTGGAAATTTTGCATTCAATTTTTTTTTCCTTGTTTGAAACATGAATTTAAGTTTGTGAGACTTTACTTTCCTCTTTGTGTGTGTAGAGGAAAAGGATAAATAGTCTTTACATTAAAATTCAGATCTGGAATGTACCCAAATTCTCCTTTCCCCCTAAAATACGGGGGGGAAGGAGAATTTTTTACTCCCGTTCTTCTAATGTGGGCGATGATGTTTCTCTCTGCAAGTACTTTTTCTTTTCAGCAATTTTGAATTAAAGAAATAAAGAAGGACAAAACAAAATCTGAGAGAGAGAAAGAAAAGAAAAGAAAAAGATTTTAGGCTCTCCTTAATAATCATCATCATCATCATCATCATCATCAAATTCCTGCCATGTACCCTCAAGGGGTGTACAGGATATGACAGTACTACATGAAAAAATTACATCATTACTAACTTCCTATCTACAATTTTCCTCCAAATCAGTCTGTTACTTGTCAAGGCTCCAACATTATCAGATCTTATATTTCTATCATCTAAGGCACTTTGTACCGTATCAATCCACCTATATCTTGGTCTTCCTCTGGGTCGTTTTCCTGCCAACCTGGCAGAGAACACTTGTTTTGCTAATCTTTCCTCTCCCATTCTATTTAAGTGACCATACCATCTGAGATTAGCTCTGCTAACGCATTCCTGGATGCTGACAATGTCAAGTTCTTTCCTAATATCCTCATTTTTAATATGATATTGCCATTGATGCCATCTGTTCACGCCTCTAATCTTTCTCAGGACTCTCATATCTGCGGTCTCTAGTCTTTGGTCAAGTGTTTTACTTCTGACCCAGCTCTCAGATCCATAAGTTAAAATTGGTTTGAACACAGTCTTGTATACAGCTAATTTAGTGTTCCGACTAATTTCTTTCTTATTCCATATGAATTTATTCAATTGACTTCCCACGATACCAGCTTTGCTGATTCTGTTGTCTATT